>NC_082648.1:53314778-53939778 GCF_028023285.1 Balaenoptera ricei | reverse complement strand
GTCCTTATGAGAAGAGGGAAATTTGGATACAGACACACACACAGAGAACACCATGTGACAGCAGAGGCAGAAATGAGTGATGCAGCCGTTAAGCCAAGGAATGCCAAGGATTTCTAGCCATCATGGGGAACTAGGAAGAGGAAAGGAAGAATTCCACCCAGAGTTTCAGAGGGAACATGGTCTTACTGACATCTTGATTTTGGACTTCTAGTTTCCAAAACTGTGAAAGAATAAATTTCTGTTGCTTTAAGCCACCCAGTTTGTAGTACTTTGTTATGGCAGCCCTATGCAACTAATACAATCATTACAACAGGGTTTTTGCTAAATGATACTTATCTTTACCATGTGCAATTTTATTATATTCTGTTGTATTTGTTGAAAATGCTGTCATAACCCAGTCCACTGATTTCACAACCCACAGTATGAAAATACTGGACTAGAAGTGCTCTTTAGGCTCTTTCAAAACTTGAGAGTCTGTAACTCTATGACACACAAATGGGACGTAGATCAGAAGAAGCAGAATGCAAAAAAGACCTAGTTTTGTACCCTATTCTCAGTATAACCAAGCTTTACCCTATAATTCCTTATAGATTCTGGAAAAAAATATTTTAATCTTAGACAACACAAAGCTGTAACATTAAGAAGAGATTGTTTTTTAATAACATTTGGCTATTGCTCATAACTCCTTCAAATAACAGCTATTAAAACACCTAATTATGGGACTTCCCTGGTGGCGCAGTGGTTAGGAATCCGCCTGCCAATGCAGGGGACACGGGTTCGAGCCGTGGTCCGGGAAGACCCCACATGCCGCGGAGCCACAACTACTGAGCCCGTGTGCCACAACTACTGAAGCCCCCTCTCCTAGAGCCTGTGCTCCACAACAAGAGAAGCCACCACAATGAGAAGCCCACGCACCGCAACAAGAGTGGCCCCCGCTCACCTCAGCTAGAGAAAGCCTGCACACAGCAACGAAGACCCAATGCAGCCAAAAAAAAAAAAAAAGACTGTAAGCTCCCTGAAGGCAGAAACCATGATTTAGACATCTTTGCATTCACTGCATAACTCCAACACAATGCCTTGCACAGGGCAGTTGTGCAATAATATTGGTTGTAGGAATTCACTTCTGAGAACACACCACCACTCCTACTGTTTCTTTCTCCTGCATAAACATTGCCAATTTCTCAAAGGAAGACTAATCTGAAATGCCACAATGAACTTCATGGGCATTAAATGTACCTCATTAATCTAAATGGCAGCAGCAAGTGGAACTGTTCTCAACTTCAAAGATGGGAAAAGCTTAAAGGACCCACGTGAGGTCCATCATCTGTCTGTCAGCAGGGCTGGAAACAGAAGGTAGAATTCCTGACTGCACGAACCCTATAGGGTGGGCTAGTCCTTTTTTTTTTTTTTAAATTTATTTTATTTTATTTTATTTATTTATTTATGGCTGTGTTGGGTTTTCGTTTCTGTACGAGGGCTTTCTCTAGTTGCGGCAAGTGGGGGCCACTCTTCATCGCGGTGCGCGTGCCTCTCACTATCGCGGCCTCTCTTGTTGCGGAGCACAGGCTCCGGACGCGCAGGCTCAGTAATTGTGGCTCATGGGCCTAGTTGCTCCGCGGCATGTGGGATCTTCCCAGACCAGGGCTCGAACCCGTGTCCCCTGCATTGGCAGGCAGGTTCTCAACCACTGCGCCACCAGGGAAGCCCGGCTAGTCCTTTTTAAAGAACCTCATCAGAGTAGAGCTTAATAAACTACAGTACATTTCTGGGGGAAATGGGATTTCTGAAAGGGAAAAAAGGCTTTCCCTTCTTTTAGTTTGTCATTCATGGGAAGACCACGCAACAAATTTAGGAATCATTTGCAGAAAAGAAAAAAATTATCCTACCAACTATTTTTGCTTTTGCAAAATACCTTTCAGTCCTTGGTCAGAGGTGTGCACACTTTACGTATCTGCCATCATAGCGTGTGTACCTCTGTGCATACTGCATCCTTTACTTTGCAAAATACAGATCATTTTCCAGGGTCCTACACTTCATCAGAAGAATTTTTTTTTTTTTTTTGGCTGTGCCCTGCAGCTTGTGGGATCTTAGTCCCCCGACCGGGGATTGAACCTTGGCCCTTGGCAGTGAAACACAGAGTCCTAACCGCCGGACCGCCAGGGAATTCCTAGAAAAATTACTTTTAATGGCTGCATCTTAGGCCACTGTGTGAGTACGCTATCATTTACTAAGCCATTCCCCCATTTTTTGTCATGTAAACTAGTTTTCACGAGTTAAGTATATATTCACAAAAGCATTTGTGTCAAATTAACTCCCTTCCTCCTGTGAGTAGAAGCACATTTATGGACATTTGAGATATTAGACTAACTTGCAAATAAGACTTACCAGCCCATCAGTTATTTTTCATTGACCTACTTCTCACAATCAAAGCAATTAAATCAGTATTTTCACTAACATAACACACTATCTCCCCTGGAAGATGGAATTTCCCTCTCATTGTAATGAAAGACAGTAGAGCAGGCAGAAAGGGGTGAAGGGTGTTTTTTCGGTCCCAGTTTTTCATCAGTGTGTTGTGGCCTTTGTGGTTTTCTCCCCAAAGCCATCCGTCATTTTTTATTATGTATCAGCCTTGTGGCTTTGGTAGGATTTACTCCAGCTCCAAAAGTTGGTCCTGATTAGTCTAAAGGGGTTTCCTGGGCTTCCCTGGTGGCATAATGGTTAAGAATCCACCTGCCAATGCAGAGGACATGGGTTTGAGCCCTGGTCCGGGAAGATCCACATGCTGCAGAGCAACCAAGCCCGTGCACCACAACTACTGAACCTGCGCTCTAGAACCCATGAGCCACAACTACTGACTCCTGTGCGCCACAACTACTGAGCCTGCACTCTAGAGCCCACGAGCCACAACTACTGAGTCCTGTGTGCCACAACTACCGAAGCCCATGTGCCTAGAGCCCGTGCTCTGCAACAAGAGAAGCCACTGCAATGAGAAGCCCGTGCACCGCAACGAAGAGTAGCCCCCGCTCGCTGCAACTAGAGAAAGCCCGTGTGCAGCAACAAAGACCCAACGCAGCCAAAAATAAATAAATAAATAAATAAATAAATACCTAAATTCTTTAAAATCAATCAACCAACAAATAAAGGGGTTGCCTTCAAACAAAGCAGAATGTGCCCTCCCCCACACCCTACACACCAAATTGAGAAATGGGGGGATGGTGAGGCATCTACTGGCATTTACTGTTTGGGGGGCCAGGGATGCTGTGGGACAGTCTTGCACCTTGAAGACCTAACTTCTCAAAATGCCAATAGCACCCCTGTTGAAAAATACTTGTCAACAATCAGTCTAGATAGACTCATTGCCCTTGCCACAGTGATTGGTTGAGGTGTCCAGTCTTCAGCTAATCAGACCTTGCCATTCCCCTACTCAGTCCCAGAAACTCAAAACTGAAGTCTTTTAATTAAGTATAATTTACATACATAAAATGTGTAATGCTTAGGAGTACAGCTCAATGAATCATCACAAAGTAAATATACCCATGTAACCACCTAGATTAAAATGTAGAACACTGGTCGCATCAAGCCCCTCAGGCCCCCTCCAGTTATGGTCCCTTCCATCTTCCCCAAAGGAAATTACTTTCTAGACTTCTGACATCACAGATTCGTTTTGCCTGATTTTCAACCAATTCTAATTGGAATCGTATAGTATGTTTTTACTTGAGTCTGGCTTCTAAGACTCAACACTTGGTTTGTGAGATTTATCCACAGTGTTGAGTGTAGCAGTTACTCAATTTTTATTGTTGTATAGTATTCCATTGACTACCACAATTCGACTACTGATGGATATTTGGATTGTTACAAGTTTTTGGCTATTATAAATAATGTTGTTATTACCATCTTGTACATGACTTATGGAGAACACATGCTTACCTGTTCATCATATACCTAGGAGTGAAGATAACGGGTTATAGTATCTGCATCTTTAGTAGATACTGCCAAATAGTTTTTCAAAGTACTTGTGCTAATTTACACTCCCACCAGCAGCATATGGGAGTTCCAGTTGCTCCATATTCTTGTCATCACTTAATATTTTCAGTCTTTTAATTTTAGTCACTCTGCGGTATAGTGCTATCTCTTTATGGTTTTGATTAACAATTTCTTTTTTTCTTTTCTTTTTTGTGGTCACGCTGCATGGCTTCCAGTTCCCCAACCAAGGACTGAACCTGGGCCAAGGCAGTGAAAGCACAGAATCCTAACCACTAGACCACCAGGGAACTCCCTTGATTAGCAATTTCTCGATCTGCATTTCCTGACTAACGCTGTTGAGCACATTTTAATATATGTGTTGGCCAGGGCATTCCCTGGAGGTCCAGTGGTTAGGACCCTGTGCTTCCACTGCAGGGTGCCTGGGTTCAATCCCTGGTCGGGAAACTAAGATCCCACAAGCCACACAGTGTGGCCAAAAAAAAATGTGTTGGCCATTCTTCTTTTGTGAGATGAGTACCTATTCATCTCTTTCCCCCATTTTTCTTTTCTCGTTTTTTAAAAAATATTTATTTATTTATTTATTTTGGCTGTGCCGGGTCTTAGTTGCGACGTGTGAACTCTTAGTTGTGGCATGCATGCGAGATCTAGTTCCCCGACCAGGGACTGAACAGGGACCCTCTGCATTGGGAGCACAGAGTCATACCCACTGAACCACCAGGGAAGTACCTCCCCCATTTTTCTATTGAGCTTTTTTTCTTATTAATTTATAGGGGTTCATTATATATTTTGGATAGGAGACCTTTGTCAGATATGTTTTTCCCACTCTGAGACTTGCCTTTTCACCTTCTTAATGATGCTCTTCGATGACCTGAAATTCCTAATTTTAATTTAGTCTAATTCAGTGGTTGGCAAACTTTTTATGAAAAGCACCAGATAGTAAATATTTTAGGCTTTGTGGGCCATTAGATTTCTGACACAACTACTCAACTCAGCCACTGCAGCATGAAAGCAGCCATAGTTAATACGTAAATGAATGGGCATGGCTGCTTTCCAGTAAAACTTTATTTACAAAAACAAGTGGCCAGATTTGGCCTGTGGGCTGTAGTTTACCAGTCCTTAATCTATTTATCAATATCAATCATTTCCTTTATGGTTAGTGTTTTTTTGCATCCTACTTTATAAATCTTTGCCTACCCCAAGCTCATGGGGACATCTTATGATATCTTCTAGAAACATTATTGTTTTAGTTTTCACTTTTAGATCTACAATCTAACTGGAATTTATTTTTTGTGTATACAGTCAGATAGGAGTCAAGTTTCTTTTTCTTTTTTCATATATATATCCAATTGATCCAGAAACATTTATTTAAAAGACTGTTCAGAGCATCACATTTGTCCTAAATTAAATATCCATAAATGTGTGAGTCTGTTTCTGGGCTCTCAATTCTGTTCCATTGGTTATTTGCTTATCCTTGAGCCAAAAAGTCACAGAGCCTTAATTATATTGATTTAATTTTTCTGAGAAAAAAATAATTTCCATATTGTTTTCTTCAAGATGGCCTTAGCTATTCTTGGCCCTTTGTGTTTCCAAATATATTTTGGAATTGATATGTAAATTTTCACAAAAGACCTGTTGAGAATTCTATTGGGATTGCACTGGGGAGATCAATTTGGGGATAACTGACATATTTACAATGTTGAGTCTTCCAATCCATGAACACAACATAGCCCTCCTTTTTTCTTTCAGTGTAGCTTCTTTAGTTTCTCTCAATAGTCTTTTGTACAGACGTGCTGAAAATCTTTGTTTTATTCCTAGGTATTTGATTCTTGTTCATGCCACTATAAATGTTGTATTTTTAAAATTTTATTTTACAATTTTTTTATTGCTGGCATACAGAAATACAATTGGTTTTGTATATTGACTTTGAATCCAGTGACCTAAATAAATTCACTTATTAATTCTGATAATTGATCTGAAGATTCTTCAGGGTTGTTCGTGTACATAGTCATGTCATCTGCAAATTAGGACAACTTTTTTTCTTTCTATCCTTCTATCATTGTTTTCTATTTCTTGCCTTATTACACTGGCGAAAGTGTCCAGAACCAAGTTAAAAAGAGGTATCAATTGCAGTCAAATTTAACAAGTTTCCAGTCTCAGAGGAAAACTTTCAACATACCACTATTAAGTTGATATTAGTTGACAGTACTTTTGCAGATAACCTGCATAAGTTAGCTTTTGTCGCATAACGAAAGAACCACAAAAACCCAGGGTCATATAACGATAGATATTTCTTACACATTTGTGGCAATCAGCTGATCTGGGCTGGGCCTCACTGGGTTGTTCTGCTGGCCTTGGCTGGGCTCACACATGCATCTACAGGTCGCTAGGGGCTACGTTCTCACCTGGGCTTGACTGAGTACCGCAGCTGGGCCAGCTGTGTTCCACCTGTTTCTAATCCCCTTCCTGGGGCCAGTGGGCTAGCTTGAGTAGGTCCTTCTCACAGTAAATGGTAGAACAAAAGAGCAAGCCCCAATAGGCAGTCTCATTTCAGAACTCTGCTGGCATCACATCTGTAAATATCCTAAATATTATGGCCAAATATGGCCAAAATGAGTCATATGGCTGAGTCCAGAGTCAACAGTAATCTTGCCCATGGTGGAAGGGCACCGTATAGTTACATGGCAAAGGGTGTGACACAGGAGGGGTGAGGAAGTCAGGCCATTAATGCAGTCTATCACATCTTTATCAGAATAAGACCAAGCCCTTCCATTTCTAGTTTGTTGAGGGTTTTTGTCATCAGTGGTGTCACATTTTATCAAATACTTTTTTTTTTTTTGCATATATTGAGGTGTTCATACTTTTCTTAACATGGTGAATTACAATGATTTTGGATTATTAAACCAACCTTATTGTGGTTGGCAGTCTCTAGGACGACCTGTGATCCCTGCCTCCTGGTATTCACACCCTTGTGTAATACTCTCCCACTGAGTGTAGGCTGGACCTAGTGACTCACTACTAATGAATAGAAAATGATAATAATGATGTGATAGGAAGTCACTTCTGAGATTATGTTACAAAGACTTTAACTTCAGTCTCTCTCTGTATCTCTCTGTCTCTCTCGGGAAGAGCAAGGTGCCACGTTGTGAGTCTGCTATGGAGAGGCCCACTTGGCAAGGAGCAGTCTCTGGCCAACAGTGAGTAAAGATGTCAACAGTCACATGACCAAGCTTGGATGTGGATCCTCCCCGAGTCAAGCCTTGAGGATTAAATAAATTTATGAATGGAGGTAAAACATGTAGAAATACTTTGGCACCTAGTAAAAGCTCAATACAATTGAGCAATATTACCTCTGAGCCTGCCTTGTGTATCTATTAAATGGGAACATTAAAACCTATTTCATAAATGAAATAATGTAGTAGTCAGCACTTAATGAATAGTCACTATTGTTCTCTTAACAGTTTAACTGCTGTTTCCTAAAAGTAGGAATTGACTTTTAGTCATCCTTGAGTTCCCTAACACTCACAACAGAATACATGTTCAATCAATACTTTGGAATTAATTGACAAATTCAATCTGTCTTCATACCTGTAAAATTAAAAAAAACAAGCTTCATAGACTGGAATAATTTAAGTTCTATATTTTCATCTATTGAACGACGGCACTAGACTTACTCTCTATGGTTTCTTCAAGCTCCATTCATTCATTCATTCATTCACTTGTTCATTAGTTTAATAAATATTTATTGGACCCCAACCATATGCCAGTCTCTGTGCTTAGTGCTGGGATTCAATCACGAGGAGAACAGATGTGACTCATGCTCTCATAAAGTTTGCAGTCTAATGGGCGGAAGACATAAAATAAATAATCACATACATACACACAAATCTACGATCACAAACTGTGATGTAGGAGCCATGAAAGAAAGGTTCAGGGAGCCATGGGAGAAATCAAAGGGGAAACTGGGCTTAATTCAGGGTAAGAGGAAGCTTATAAACGTCATAAACTATGAAGTCTGAGCTCGGTAGAAGGATGTTTCCCCTTTGCCTATCAGAAAGAATAGATTAAAGTGAGTGATTCTAGGGCTTCCCTGGTGGTGCAGTGATTAAGAATCCTCCTGCCAATGCAGGGCACATGGGTTCAAGCTCTGGTCCGGGAAGATCCCACATGCCGTGGAGCAACTAAGCCCATGTGCCACAACTACTGAGCCTGTGCTCTAGAGCCCGTGAGCCACAACTACTGAGCCCGCGGGCCACAACTGCTGAGCCCGCACGCCTAGAGCCCATGCTCCACAACAAGAGAAGCCACCACAGTGAGAAACCCGCGCACCGGAACGAAGAGTAGCCCCCGCTCGCCGCAACTAGAGAAAGCCCACGCCCAGCAACAAAGACCCAACTCAGCCAAAAATAAATAAAAAAAAAAAATAAAAGAACCAATAAAAAAAATGTTAAAAAAAATAATAAAGCGAGTGATTCTAGCACCAACAGAATCTCAAAACTCGCTCTGTTTGTCCCCACCGTCCTCCAGCACGCCTCGGTCTGTGTATGTAGCCACTTACGGCCGGGCGCGGCCAGCATCTGGGAACCTGACAAGAAGAGAGGAGAGACCATTTGAATAGAATTCATCTCCCAGTTTTAATGAACGCATTGGAACGGTACAAAGAAAATGTCACAAATCTCTCCACAGAACACCTGTGGTAGGAAGATAACTGCTGGAAATGACCAGTGTGATGCCGTGAACACCAGATCAGAGGAGGCCGCCAAAGAGCCTGGCTTTCTCCCCGCTCATGGTAGCCAAAAAACACAGGTGTCTTCAAGAAAAGAAAGTGCACAGGCAAGTGCTGAATGATCAGGAAACTCTCGAGTGCTGAAGCCTCAGCCCATCTCCAGACAGAACCCACTGCAGGGCCCTTCTCTTCTTCCTCCGGTGCCAGGGAATAGTGAGGCTTCGCAGCTGCCTTCACGTCGGAGGAGGGTTGTTCTCATTTCCTGTTGCCCGGTGGCCTCCCAGTCCTCTGAAGCCCTTGTCTTGAAAACCTGACAGCCTTTCTACTCTACGCAGGATGTCGGGGCCCAGCATCTGCGGCGTGTCATTATAAAGGTCAGGGCAGGACAAACTGAGATGACATTCCCCAGGCGCCTCTTCCACAGGCCAGTTAACATCTGGAAGCTTGACTTTCAGGTACTGCCAGTTTCATACCCACCCTGCCTCTCTATTCCTGTAGACCTTTCCTGTCATGGGTTATTCCTGTTGCTGGAATTCAAAATTCTCTTATTGCTTAGGTAAAACTCGGTACTCCCTCAGAGTGTCCCATGAGTTAGGCTTCACCTCCACAGCATGTACACTGGTGTAAGCTTTTCTGGAGTCAGAGAGTCCCCCGAGGTACAAATATTTACGTGTTTCAGGAAAATGGTTCCAGATGAAATCACTGCCAACTCCTTGAACCTATCCGGAGTGGTGTCTAAGGAGCGGAGAAGCAGTCAGAGGTAAAGGGACACAACCTGGAGCGAGGTTTCTAGATACATCTTAACCCAGGATCTGGCTTGGCAGATGACTTGAGACCCCCTCAAGACCCTCCCCTGTGGCAGGCTTCACCGGGCTGCGATGAACCACGCTGAATTAACAGAACCTGACTCACTTTTTCAAAGCTCAACAGATCCCTGTGGGCAATGCCATGACTGACGTTAATACAAAAGCAGTTAGGTTCCTGTGGGGCTGCTCATATAGGAGAGAGTGTGAGGGGAGGGGGAAGGCAGGCAGCTCAATGGCTCTTTAGACAGACAATTTTTCCCTTTGTTTCTGGCTACCAGCTAGAAGTATGTTTCAATTTTCTAGTCAGCAAGTTAAGCCAGATGCGCACATGGTGCCTTGACAAAGAAAGAGGCCAGTATGAAAAGATATTAAAATTCAAAACACACTTCAGAGATGGCCTCCTCCTCAAATTGCACAGTCGTGGGGAGAATTCCTAAATCAGAAAAGGGGTCAAGTGATGGTGTTGAGTTCAGCTTTGTCTGTCCCTTGATATCAATATGATGCCCAGATGAGAACTACCCAGGAGAAAAGGCTAAGCTAAAACATCTGCCCTCCTAACCCATCAGCCACTAAACATCAGCTTTAGGATGGCACCAAAATAAGCACTCTGAGAGGAGCCATGCATATCATCAGCGTCTGTCCACTTTTTAAATTAAATCAGTCATTTACAGGGGACACCCCTGGTGGTCCAGTGGTTAAGAATCCGTCTTGCAAATAGGGAATGCAATGCCGGTTCGATCCCTGATCGGAGAACTAAGATGCCACACGCCGCGGGGCAACTAAGCCTGCGCGCCACAACCAGAGAGCCTGCGTGCTGCAACTAATGAGCCTGCGCACAAGCAGAGAGAAGCCCACGCGCCGCAAGGAAAGATCCCGCGTGCCGCAACTAAGACCTGACGCAGCCAACAAATAAATAAATAAATAAATAAATAAAATCATTTACAAAGATACATCCTGTGCTTGGGGTTCAAGTTGCAAAGAAAATCCTACATGCAGAAGTCTATTCTCCAAAGCTTGTACGACTTGTAGGGCAGCATCTGTGAGAGCCAAGATCAAATCTGAGCCAACTAAGGCCAAAGTCAGAGTAAGCCATAGACATTCACAAGCTTGAGGATGAGGAAAAGAAAGTCGCACACACTATAGGTCCTGTGTTTTGTTCTGGTTTTGGCCGTGCCGCACAGCTTGTGGGATTTTAGTTCTCAGACCAGGGACTGAACCCAGGCCCTCAGCAGTGAAGAGTGTGGAATCCTAACCCCTGGACCGCCAGGGAATTCCCAGGTCCTGTGTTTTTCATGGGCAGATTGTCCCCTAGAGACTTATTTTTCAGCTGGTTGTTTGAAAAGACCTAGGAATACATTTCCCCACAGGAGCAACAGTGTTACGGTAGCTGTGTTCTCTGATCAGTCCACAGAATTCTGTTTGCTGCAGTGTAATCGAAAGCACCTCTGGTCATTGTAAAGCCCCCAAGCCTGTGCCTTTGAGCTCCTGGGTGACGGTGATGAGCTGGAGGAGGGGGACTGCTTATTTGTAACTCGCGGCACCGCTGCCGGAAAGACTCCGCAGCCAGATGGAAGGGGCCAGCGGGGCTGGGATCCAGTCCGTCCTCCACCAGCCGAACCGGGGCACCTGCGGCTGCCAGAGGAGGAGCCTTTTTCTAATTTGTGCTCAAAAGCTATGCTCCAAAGGAACTCTGGAGGCTTCAGCTGCAACAGCGAAAGACAGCTCTTCTAGAAGAGGGTATCGGGAGTGGAAGGAAACTTGGGCACAAGAGGACATCAGTGGTGGGGAAGAGACGAAAGCCGCCACCCACATACGCATTTCTGTGTCTGGGTCACTGAATGCTGGAGTGGGCACAAACACGTCCTGACCAGAACCTCTTCTGGGGGCAACACTTGGTCCCCGTCAGCTGTTCTCGCATTCCACCATGAGACTTCCTCTGCGACCTGGCTACTTCAATGAGGGCACGGCAGCTACCTCGGCAAAGGCTCTTTACACCGTAGGGCTGGTGCCGGGGGGTGAATGAAAATGGGACACCTTTTGGAATTTCCATAGCACGTGACCCCCAAAGAGATGAGGCAACGCACGGCTGCGGCTCCTACTCAGGCGGAGTCCAGAGGCTGTTCTGGAAACAGGGAAGGGGGAAGGATGAATGGCCACTATGTGCTACGCTGGGGGCTGTGAGGAAAAGGAGCTGGGAAAAATGACCCTATCTCAACTCCAACGGGGATGAGTGATCCTTACAAAGGCCTAGGGCCCTCTGTTTTAATAGCAAGAAGAAAAACAAGGGGCTTCCCTGGTGGCGCACTGGTTAAGAATCCGCCTGTCAATTCAGGGGACACGGGTTCGAGCCCTGGTTCGGGAAGATCCCACATGCCACGGAGCAGCTAAGGCGGTGCGCCACAACTACTGAACCTGTGCTCTAGGGCCTGCGAGCCACAACTACTGAGCCCGCGTGTTGTAACTACTGAAGCCCGGGTGCCTAGGGCCTGTGCTCCGCAACAAGAGAAGCCACTGCAATGAGAAGCCCGTGCACCGCAATGAAGAGTAGCCCCCGCTCGCCGCAACTAGAGAAAGCCCGCGTGCAGCAACAAAGACCCAACACAGCCAAAAAGAAAGAATGAAAGAAAGAAAGAAAAACAAGCAAGTGGTTAAACAGCAAATTTTATATCTTGTTTCATGTTTTTTCATGAAGTGTTTAGTGACCTTGTGTTATCTTAAACTAGTTAATAACCAGAGTTTCATTGTTTCATATTAGATAAAAACTAGGTATTTCTGGGGAAAAAAATAAATAGCAAAATTTTATGTTACACACAGACGCACACAATTAAAAAACAAAAAAACAGGCAAGCACACACACACAGACATACGCACATGGACACAGCCCAGGGTATGCAGGCAAAGGCAGGAGAGCCTACCCACAGGCTCTTCCGGCATCGGCTCGACTTAGAGAAACAGCAGCACTTGAGCCGGCCTGGGGGACGAAGCCGCCTCTCCCCCGCCGCGAGCCCGGGCAGCAGGCTCGGAGGTGGAGGCCGGGAAGCCCCACAGGCCCAGCACCCCGAGAGGCAGCTCGGGCGTGTGGAGCCCCATCTCCCGGACGCGCAGTTCCCTCAACGGGACTTGGTGAGGCTCGTTCAGGTAATGGGGTTTCCAGCAGTTGCAGCTCTAGAAGGGTGCTGTTCGGAGTATGTTAGCTGTCGTAGGGCACCCCCAAGTCCTCGTCTCCCTGCCGTAGTCCTCATGGGTGGGCAGTCACTGGGGCCCCGGGCTCCCGCCACCCCTCCGCTTCCCGAAGTCGTCTCCGGTCAGCTGGTGGATGAGGAGAGAGGACCGGTTGCACGTGGGGGCCGGGCCTGAGTGTGGCCGGCGGCACTTCCACCATGTTTCTCCGGCAGGAACAGCAAGTGCACGGCCATCGACGCCAGGGCGCCTGGGTAACGTAAGGCAGCTACGTGCCGGGGAAGAAGAGCAGGACGTGGACACGTGAGTGCGGCCAGTCACTGCCTCTCTGCACAGAGGACATTCTAGTTTGTGGCCCACGGCGGGGGGAGGTCCTTCCATTTCTTTGTACTTGCACCTGCTCAAGCAAGAGAGTTGCTGCTGTAGCTGTGGCTAAAGGATAAAGGCAGGACCAAGAACCAGGGTGTGACTCTCACCCTCTCAGTTTCAGGTGAAATGTCACCCAGGTCCCTCCCATGGGAATCGCTGTGCTCACCCAAGCCTTTATCTCCAGCCCGGCTCCTGCCACAAGCTTCTTCTCCCCAGGCCTCGTTTGAAATCGATCTGCCGCAACAGTTGCAAACCCCAGCTGTTCTTTTATTCCTTGGCGAGTAGCTAGAGAATCAATTATCCCTGCCCTCAGTGAACTGCAGCGTCTGCTGATCTGCCCAAGGATAGGATGCGAGGTCTCAGCCCCCTGCCCATAAAGCTGTACTTAATCTGCACCTAATCACTTGAACAACTGCTTTTTACCCGTGATCCCCACCTGGCAACAACAAAACACCACCTCAGACTTTCAAGAGTCTAGGTTCCCTAGCCCTCAAGGAGGATAGGGACAGGCATGCCTACTAATTTCCATTTTACACGTGCAGCATGTTCAGAAGGGTTAGAAAAGCAAAATCTTGTTCATCTGCAGCAAACCTGCCGCCATCTTTATGTTTAAGTCTCACTATGGGCTTCTGACAGTAATAGTCTGTGGTCTACTGGTCTCTGCCTGGGAAAATTCTTGGAGTGTCTGCATATGGAACCCTCAGTTCATATTTGATTAGAGTTCTCAGCATCTTAGGATTTATTTACTACCACCTCAGCCTCCACATTTCCACCTACTCTCTTGGTAATTGTGGCAATGAACTCATCATTGAGCCATTGGGAATTGGGGCTCAGTCTCCTTTCAGGACCCCCTCAAACTTCTGGGTTTGGTTAATATACTTACTGAGTGTCCTCCAGGTGCCAGGCACTGCTGAACACTGAATTTTGAGGCCAGTGGCCTTACTTCCAATGAGTTCTGCTTTGGAATGTGTTTTTCAGATGCTTTGCAACAGTGCCATGCAAATGGATTAAATGATAAAATAAAAAAATGTAACAAGATAGTTCACATTCCTTGGGGGGAAAAAAACCCAGAAATGTCTAGGATGGTGAGCATTCTTAGAAAAGTTTCTCTCCTCTCTTATTCTGGGTAGAGTTCCATCAGCAAGACTTCAGTCCTTAAGGGATCGGTGACTGGTGCAAAAAGAGGTCCCCACAGTGCTCTCCTAACACACACACCACAACTGAAGCAAGAAAATTTTCTCTGCTCATGAACGAGCCCTTTGTTTCTTGCTTGCAGGATAATTGTAGTTTACCTTCTTTTACGTATGCAGAGTTTAGTTTTGAGGTTGTTAAAAATGTATGCGAGGGAATTCCCTGGCACTCCAGTGATTAGGACTCTGGGCTTTCACTGCCGAGGGTCCGGGTTCAATCCCTGGTCAGGGAACTAAGATCCCACAAGCCACGCAGCGCAGCCAAAAAAACAGAAAAAAGAAAAAAAAAGTATGGAAATATACAGAGAGAAAGCCAATTGTTTTCTCAAAGAACATGATTGTTTCTCTGTTAGTGATGGCAGCTTGTAGAAATGTGATGGGGGAGAGGAGGCATTTACTGAATTTAGGGGCTAACCAGGAAGAATTAGCTCCCAACCTAATAAAGGTACGATAGCAGTTATCAGAGAGCAAGGGCCCCTCACTTGTTTGTTTATAAAAAAATTCTTTTGAAATTACATGTTCCATAGTCAAATAGCAAATATTGTCTACCAGTTGTGAGTTGAAGTCCATGTTGACAATTGGCAGTGTATAAGACAACAACCCCAGCACTTTGGAGGCTGTATATTGAAAGCCAAAAGATCTAGTCAATTGATTGGAATTGGTGACTGTGTACATCAAAAGTATTATTCATATTTTTGAGAACCCAATCTGTGCAGGCTGGGATAGGCACTAGGGATGCAGCCTTGAACAAAACAGACAGAGCCTCTCCTTTCCTGAAACTTACGTTCTACAAGGGGGAGACAAGAAATAAACAAAATAAAGTCAAATGGTGGTAAATGACATGAAGAAGATAAGACAGGGATATTAAAAGATAATGATGGGGGAAGGGGTGCTTTAGTTTGAGTGGTCAAGGAAGACTTCATGGAGAAAGTGACATTTAATCTGAGTCCTAGATCAAGGAGCCAGTTGAGAGATGATCTGGGGGGAATATTCTAGGCAGAGTGAACAGCAAAGGAACTCAGGACTGAGTTCGGGCCATTTAAGAGGTCCAGCAGGAGTCAGGGGAGCTGGTATATAGTCACTGAGTGAGGCAGTGGCATGAGCCACAATCAGCAAGGTAGGCAGGGGCTAGATCACGGAGGGCCTTGTAAGGCATGGTAAAGAATGCATGTTTTAGGGACTTCCCTGGAGGTGCCTTGGTTAAGACTCTGTGCTTCCACTGCAGGGGGCACTGGTTCGATCCCTGGTCGGGGAACTAAGATCCCACCAAAAAAAAAAAAAAAAAGAATGCATATTTTATTCTAAGGGCAGTAGGGGTTTAAACAGGTGTGTGATGTAATCTGGCTTATATTTATAAAACCGGATACTATAAAACTGTTAGAAGAAAACATAGGCAGAACACTCTTTTGACATAAACCACAGCAATATCCTTTTGGATCCATCTCCTAGAGTAATGAAAATAAAAACAAAAATAAACAAATGGGACATAATTAAACTTAAAACTTTTGCACGGCAAAGGAAACCATAAACGAAACAAAAAGACAACCCACAGAATGGCAGAAAATATTTGCAAATGAAGCAACCGAAAAGGGATTAATCTCCAGAATATACAAACAGCTCATGCAGCTCAATATCAAAAAAACAAACAACCCAATCGAAAAATGGGCAGAAGATCTAAACAGACATTTCTCCAAAGAAGACATACAGATGACCAAAAAAAGCACATGAAAAGATGCTCAACGTCACTAATTATTAGAGAAATACAAATCAAAACTCCAGTGAGGTATCACCTCACACCAGTCAGAATGGCCATCATCAAAAAGCCTACAAACAATCAATGCTGGAGAGGGTGCAGAGAAAAGGGAACCCTCCTACACTGTTGATGGGAATGTAAATTGGTATAGCCACTATGGAGAACAGTGTGGAGTTTCCTTAAAAAACTAAAAATAGAGCTACCAAATGATCCTGCAATCCCACTCCTGGGCATATATCTGGAGAAAACCATAGTTTGAAAAGATACATGCACTCCTATGTTCACTGCAGCACTATTTACAATAGCCAAGACATGGAAGCAACCTAAATGTCCATCAACAGAAGAATAGATAAGGAAGATGTGGTACATACATACAACGGACTGTTACTCAGCCATAAAAAAGAATGAAATAATGCCATTTGCAGCAACATGGATGGACCTAGAGATTACCATACTAAGTGAAGTAAGTCAGACAGAGAAAGACAAACATCAGATGATATCATTTATATGTGGAATCTAAAAAAATGATACAAATGAACTTATTTACAAAACACAAACGGACTCACAGACTTCAAAAACAAAACAAACTTATGGTTACCAAAGGGGAAAGGTGGGAGAGGGATAAATTAGGAGTTTGAGATTAACATGTACACACTACTCTATATAAAATAGATAATCGGACTTCCCTGGTGGTCCAGCAGTTAAGAATCTGTCTTCCAGTGCAGGGGATGTGGGCTCCATCCCTGGTCGGGGAACTAAGATCCCACATGCCGTGGGGCAACTAAGCCCGCGTGTGTGTGTGCACTCGGCTCCTGCATGCCACAACTAAGACCTGATGCAGCCAAATAAATAAATACTAACAACAACAACAAAAATAAAATAGATAATCAACAAGGACCTACTGTATAGTACAGGGAACTCTACTCAATATTCTGTAATAACCTATATGGGAAAAGAATATGAGAAAGAATGTATATATGTATAACTAAATCACTGTGCTGTACACCTGAAACTAACACAGCATTGTAAGTGAACTATACTCTAATGTAAAATAAAAATTAAAATTAAAAAATCTGGTTTACATTTAAAAAATATTCTCTGGCTGCTATGCTCCCCAGTAGGGAACACAGGAGCCTGTCATAGTGGTGCAAGTGACAGATGATGGTGGCTTGGACAGGGTGGCACCAGGGGACACGGAGGAGAGTAGATATTGGTTATGTTTTGGAGACAGAGCCAACTGAATCTGCTCTTTGGATGTGGGGAGAAAGAGAAGGATGGAGGAAGGTTCCCAGGTTTTTAGCTTGAACAGCTAGCTGCAGAGAAGTGTCGTGTATTTAGAAGGGAAAGATGGGGGCAGAGGTGGGAAGGAAGGAGCCTTACGTGGAAAGGATGGAAAGCTACAGTTTTTTTTTTTTTTTAATAAATTTTATTTATTTATTTATTTATTTATTTATTTTTGGCTGCGTTGGGTCTTTGTTGCTGCGCGCGGGCTCTTCTCTAGTAGTGGCGAGCGGGGGCCGCTCTTCGTTGTGGTGCGCAGGCTTCTTATTGCAGTGGCTTCTCTCGTTGAGGAGCATGGGTCTTCAGTAGTTGTGGCACGTGGGCTCAGTAGCTGTGGCTCACGGGTTCTAGAGCGCAGGCTCAGTAGTTGTGGTGCACGGGCTTAACTGCTCCACGGCATGTGGGATCCTCCTGGACCAGGGATTGAACCTGCGTCCCCCTGCATTGGCAGGCGGATTCTTAACCGCTGTGCCACCAGGGAAGCCCTACAGTTTGGTTTTGAGGAACTTTTCACTCACTCGTGTGGCGATGAAAAGAAGGCCAGTTGAACTAGCAGAGAATTGCCTAGAATGGTCCTCCTCACCAGCATGTCTAAGGAGCATTTATATACAAGATAAACGCTATCAAGATGCAGACCACTCTCTGAAGCAGGAATGGGGGAGGCTCCCTGGGGCATTTTTTTGTTAAATGTGCTCCCGCTGTTACAGAAGTGCAGTGTATAGGGGTCGTATCTGCATAATAATTCTGACTCTGGTATCAATGAGCTGTTCGATGGTACCACTTGGAACTCTACTGCCTGCAACAAAAGGGAAGAGGCAGTTCTGCTTGTCAGGATATGGGGTCTATGTGACCACTGGCATCCAGTCCCTGGGGCCAGGAATGCACCATGTACCGCAATGTGCTGGACAGTCTTCACAGAAGAACAAATGTCCAATCCAAAATGCCTGTACCTTTGGAAAGCTTATTAAAAATTGCTGCTTCTCTCTTTCTTCATCTTTAAAATGAAGGCATTAGATGAAGTCACTTCTGAGGTTAGAGCCAGCTTCCTTATTCTATGACTCACAAGATGTATGAACAACAGTGGTATAAGCAGGCTTTAAGGGGCCTGGTGGGAGGTTGTGGTGGCCATATGCCAATGCACGGCTCAGCTCTCCTGCTGTGGGGAGCTTGTAGGACTGAGGGCCAGAGCTGCTGACCTTCTGGGTCAGAGCCCCTCCTCCCACAGGCTGCTTCCAGTCAATGACTGAGCAAGGACAGGGGACTAATGTGGGCCCATTCCTGCAAGATGCAGACTCCTTTAGTGATCAATTTTTTTTCAAGTCACCATCCTTTACATTTGTTTAAAAACCACTTTATTGAAGTATGATTGACATATTAAAAAAGCTGCACATACTTAAGGTATACAACTTGATGAGTTTGGAGGTAAGTGAAACCTGTGAAACCACACCACAATCTATGCCATAAACATGTCCATCACCTCCAAAAGTTTCCTTTTTATTATTATTTTGTGATATAAACACGTAACATAAAATCTACTCTTTTAGCAAAATCTTAAGTGTGCATACAGTATTGTTAACTACAGGCACTCTGCTGTACCTGGAGCTCTAGGACTTAGTCATCTTGCATAACTGAAACTCTACACCCTTTGGCTAATACCTCCCCATTCCCCCCGCCCTCCAGTCCATGGCAACCACCTTTATACTCTCTGCTTCCATGAATTTGTCTATTTTACACCCCTCATATAAGTAGAATCACGCAGTGTTTGTCCTTCTGTGTCTGGTTTATTTCACTTAGCATAATGTCATGCAGGTTCATCCATGTCGTCACAAATGACAAGATTTTTTTTTATTTTTATTTTTTTAATTTATTTTTATTTATGGCTGTGTTGGGTCTTCGTTTCTGTGCGAGGGCTTTCTCTAGTTGCGGCGAGCGGGGGCCACTCTTCATCGCGGTGCGCGGGCCTCTCACTATCGCGGCCTCTCTTGTTGCGGAGCACAGGCTCCAGACGCGCAGGCTCAGTAGTTGTGGCTCACGGGCCTAGTTGCTCCGTGGCATGTGGGATCTTCCCAGACCAGGGCTCGAGCCCATGTCCCCTGCATTGGCAGGCAGATTCTCAACCACTGCGCCACCAGGGAAGCCCCAAGATTTTTTTTTAGTTAATTAATTAATTTATGGCTGCGTTTGGTCTTCATTGCTGCGAGCGTGGGCTTTCTCTAACTGCGTTGAACGGGGGCTGCTCTTCGTTGCGGTGTGCAGGCTTCTTATTGTGGTGGCTTCTCTTGTTGCAGAGCACGGGCTCTAGGCACGCAGGCTTCAATAGTTATGGCATGTGGGCTCAGTAGTTGTGGCATGCAGGCTTCACTGGTTGTGGCTCGCGGGCTCTAGAGTGCAGGCTCAGTAGTTGTGGAGCACGGGCTTAGTTGCTCCGCAGCATGGGGGATCTTCCCGGACCAGGGCTTGAACCCGTGTCCCCTGCACTGGCAGGTGGATTCTTAACCATTGTGCCACCAGGGAAGTCCAAGATTTTTTTTTTTTAGTCCATTTTTTAAATGGACTCAAGGACTCTCCATTCAAGGATTTTTCAGAACTGCTGCAGCCTCCGAGTCTTCTACCCAATCTCTTTCTTTCCCCTTCCTCTTCAGGTGTCAGGTCTGTTGCTGCCTGGAGTCTCTTCCCACTTTCCCTGGCTCCCTCTCCTTCCCCCTGTCACAGATGGTCCCATAGTAAATCTCTTACCTGCCTAATCCCCTCCTGGCTTCTGCTTCTTTGAGGATCTAAACTAACACAGTGTATCATGAAATCGCATTAATCTACTTTAAGATGGAGATTTTCGACACTATAACAAAGATAACAGTTTTATCAAAGAGTTTCTTAAGAGGAATAAATCTCTTGTTTAAAACTTTGAGAGTCAGACTCTTCCAGTTTTCAGTTATAGCAGTATTATATCAAAATTAATTATTCATTCATCCAACAAATATTCACTGAGCCTCTAGTATGTGCCACACACTGAGATCACAGTGATGGGGAAAGACAAAGTCCTGCTGATGATTGAATGAAAGTCTACTGCTTCCTATAAGGAGGCAGATGTGAGCACATCTGGGATCCACAAAAACCCACCTCCCTCCCTTATATTCTAGTGGAGGAGACAGCCTCTTATATTCAACTATTTACATCTCATTTGGTCTCTAACAAACATCCCAAACTCAACATGTGCAAAACTGTTCTCATCTCCCCTGAGCCAATCTGCTTCACCCTCAGCCTTCCCCCTCTCAACTGATGGAAACTCTGTCTTTCCAGTTGCTCATCAGTGTCAGCTACATCTTCCAAATATACCCAGAATCAGACTACATCTCCCCTCCTTTACTGCTACCTGGTCTGAGCCACCATACACTCCTGCTTGGGTTTGTTTGTTTGTTTGACCACGCCTCGCAGCCTGCGGGATCTTAGTTCCCTGACCAGGGATCGAACCCATGCCCTCGGCAGTGGAAGCCCAGAGTCTTAATCACTGGACCGCCAGGCAAGTCCCCTGCTTGGGTTTCTACAGTAACCTCTCAGTGAGTCTCCTCGATGCTATGCTTGCCCCTCTATAGTTTATTCTCAACCCAGGAACCCCAGTGATTCTTTTAAAAGAGAAATTAGAACATGTCACTCTCTTTTCAAAGCCATGTGATGGCTCTTCATTTCACTCAGAGTAAAAATCAAATCTGTGTAGTGGGCTACATGATCACCCACCATCACCCACACCTCTTCCCTTACTTCTCTTCATCAACTCTGCTCAAGCCACACTGGCTTCCAACATGCCAGACCCACTCCTGCCCAGGGCCTTTGCACCAGCAACTGGAATGCTCCTTCCACAGTTATCTGTATGGCTCACTCTTCATCTTCTTCAAGTCTTTCTAGATGTCACCTTCTCAATGAGACCTACCCTGACCACACTAGAACATTTGAAAACCACTTACCCCTCGGCACTCCAGATTCCCTTATCCTTTTTCTACGTTTTTTCCTTTTTCCAAAGCACTTATCAGCATTTATTATGCTGTATAATTTAATTATATATTTTGTTTACTGTTTATGGGCTTTTTCCCACCAGAATGTAAACTGCACAAAGGCAGGTACTGTTGTCTATTTTGTTCACATGGTTGGTATTCAATGCATATTTCCTGAGTGAAGACAATCCTGCCTTGAAGATAGGAAGACGTGATGGAGAGTGCCTGGGGAGGGCTACTTCAGTCAAGATTGCTCCCTGGACGACGAGCTCCTTGAAGACAGGGCCGTTTCTTCAAGGAATCATCAGTGTCCTACTCAGAGTGGAGACACAATAAATACTTGTTGAATCTCATTGATTGAATTGAGCCAGAGGTGGGACCAGGCACCTCCTTAGGATGGTCCTAAAGGAACTGTTTACTGGGTCCTCTTAACACTCACTTGGTTGTGATACCTCCAGGAATCTGCCCACGTCTGTTTCTGCACCTGCCAGAATTCCGCACTTAAGAAAACCTTTACACCAGATCCTTCTGCATTCTGACAGCACTGCCCTGAATTTTTATTCTGGTCACGTTTTAAGGGGAACAATGACCCAGAAAACAAGGAGATGGTCAGAAGTCTGAAAAGAGATGAAGGATATGTTCTGTACTGTTCCTCGGATCAGAGATTGGGCCAGTGCGCTAAAACCTCAGGGAGACATATCGTATTCAGTATCAAGAAGTCTGCAGCCCTGACCATGTAGAAGATGACTTCTTAAATTAATAAGCTCCCCTTCAGGGGAGATGTTTAAGCAGAGACTGGATGGTCATCTGGCTCAGGCTGTAAGCCCGATGGGGAAGGCTGCTGGGTGGATTGACACCCAAGGTCTCGTCTCCCCCCGAGATGTGGTGGTTCTGTGGCCTTGACGGAGCACCAAATGTTTGTGACCCCAAATGGCATATTTCTGTCTATTTTACTATAATTCTTTTTTTTTTAATTAATTAATTAATTAATTTTTATTTTTGGCTGTGTTGGGTCTTCGTTTCTGTGCGAGGGCTTTCTCTAGTTGTGGCGAGCGGGGGCCACTCTTCATCGCGGTGCGTGGGCCTCTCACTATCGCGGGCTCTCTTGTTGCGGAGCACAGGCTCCAGATGCGCAGGCTCAGTAGTTGTGGCTCACGGGCCTAGTTGCTCCGCGGCAGGTGGGATCCTCCCAGACCAGGGCTCGAACCCGTGTCCCCTGCATTGGCAGGCAGATTCTCAACCACTGCGCCACCAGGGAAGCCCTGCTATAATTCTTGATAAAAATTCCAAATTTCCTAGCAGTAATTTACCAGCACCACAGTGATCCAAAAACACTGCCCTTTTGGGTATTTAACACCCTGGTCCAGCCTCGCTGCCCAGTAGTTCCGTACCCCAGAATCATTACACATACAGCTGTTTACTTCCTACTTATTGCTCAACCGTTTGTAATCTACAAAAGGACTTTACCTCTTCACCTTACTTAATGACTGAACCTGGTGCATTATTGAGTAGCCTTTTAAGAGTATAATAATAAAGTTACTGGGGGAAAAGTGACTCACTTTCAGACCTTTAACACTGATACTGAGAATATAAAGCACTGTGTGATATCTAAAAGAGAAGGTGGAAAGATCTACAAGATAAGGGTAGAAAGAAAATATTCAAATCACAGGACTTTAGAAGTAGAATCCAAGTTGCTCACTTTGGAAAAAAAGGACAATGAAGCCAGGGTTCAAAGTTCTTGCTCAGGGTCTTCTGAGCCTCAGTTCTTGGTGTTCCCACCACATTTTATTTCTCTTTCTCCCTCCCCCCTTCTACCTAGTCCCCCAGCCTCCAATATTATATTCTCCCACATCCTTTTTCTTTTTTTTTGGCCGCACTGCATGGCATGTGGGATCTTAGTTCCCCGACCAGGGATCGAACCTGTGACCCCTGCAGTGGCAGCACAGAGTCCTAACCACTGGACAGCCAGGGAAGTCCCCTCCCACATCCTTTTAAACACAACCAAACCATAAAGAAAATGTTAATTGTTCTGAGAGTCACATTACAATATTTAAATTAGGTCAATTTCAAGGCTCCCCTAAATTTGGGATGTTGTTTCCCTACTGACCAACACCAGGAGTTTTCTGATGGCTGTTGGAAGACCTTTTGCACTTGTGTAAGGCACACATCTCGTGATTTATTTGAAAATAGTATCTCTCAGTCTCACCTACTGAGAAACTGAGAACAATTTTGGAAATACCTATAGCTGTAACACTAGCTGTGGACCTTTGGCAAGTCACTTAGCCCCTTTGGAACTCAGACTTCCTCTTCTGTTAAGCACTCGCACTCAGTGAGTCATGGTCTAAGCCAGGTTCTCTGCGAAATGCCTACCTTATAGGGTTGTTGGGAGAATTAAAGAAAATAGTAATATTAGGCAACATTAGGTGAATCGGTTCCTGCCAAGTACTGGGCTAAGTACTTTTCGATGGATTGTCTACATCTCCACAACGACCCTAAGAATGAGATATTACTACATTGGTTACATACCATTTATAGATGAGGTTAAATGACTTGGTAACCAAGGCCACCCAGCTAGCAGGGGGCTGCATGCCTTTATCTCCTTGCCCTTGGTCACTGTGGGTAGTGGATATAATGTAAAGTGCAATAGAAGGAGAGCTGCCATCTTTGAGGGTATGGAGGTCCCTAGCACTCTCCTTTCATCGGCCCCCACCCCTCTGAATTTAAATAAGGGTGAAACCAAGATCAAATAGTCTTCTAGGGCAAGCTCGAGGTGGGGGGGAGGGGAAGGAGTCATAGAAACAGTAGCCTAAGAAATGTGTGGGAGCAGGGCTGTCGGAGCAGGACATGGTATCCTGCAGCGGGCAGACAGGACTGGAAAGTTTACCGACCTCTTGGACACAAGCTTCCACTCTTCTCTTTTTCTTTTAAAGCAAGGATTTAAAAAAAAAAGGGGGGGGGGGGGTAAGGGAAGGTAAGGGAGCTTTAGTGGCGGGCTGAGCCTCTGGATAAAATCACTGTTTTAGTTTTCTCATTTGTAAGATCACTTATCCTCTGTAAACCTTGATCTCCTCATCTGTAAAAATGAAACTATCTTGCTGATGGAATTGTAGTAAGCATAAAATGAAATAATATGTGACAAGCACACAGAAGCTTAATTAATATTAGCAATAAACGTAATAAAGGTATGTCTAAACCTTAGTTCTGTCCATACATGCTCTATAAAAACTAGCATTCTTTGTATGTCTACTGTTTTTTCCATTGGAATCCGTGGCAAACGCTCAAACATACGGTAGCTAGTGCTAGAGCGCCCTCTGGTGGCTCTGCTGTCACAAACGAAACCTACTATCCTGACCTCGGCCTCCCTGGACCCTCACATGAAGGCTCTGCCCTGCTGTTGACCCCAGTCTGCAGGCACCCAAAGGAGAGAAGCGCAGCGGAGGCCACGCTGCAGGTGCTCTCATCAGAAAACGTTACCAATAATCTGCAAAACTACTGAATCAGTATGCTGTACACCTGAAACTGACACAATATTGTAAGTCAACTATACTTAAGTTAAAAAAAAAAAAGAAAATGTTACCATTGACTCACAATGATTAAGAATAATTCCTTTAGTCTGAGTTTGGGCCTTACGAAACTAGCTGCTATTCAGCCATTTCTAACCTACGAAAATGGCAATTTTGTATGGTTGCACCTAATCATTGCTGCTAGATGGGAGTAATTCAAAATCGGAGTGTGTCATTTAAAATGCTCAAAACAACGGAAACAAAACACAGTGACTGAAAGAATGACTTTGTGGCCCGTGGGATCTGGAGCTGAAAGAGGAAAAGACAACCTCTCCTCAGGGATTTTAATAATGGGCTGTTTCCCTAATCCCCTGTAACTTTTCTAGCATCTTTCATCCTTAAAGCCCGTCCTTACCTCAGTCAGAAGCACAGGTGGTGGGGCTTCTGTACCCCCTTTTCTGCTAGTTCACTTAGACCTTCCATTTCTTTCCCCTACTTTGAGAAAAGATCCACTCTCAGAGCCTCAAGAGGATAAATGATTGTGAAGCCCAGGCCATCTGTGTAGCCCTTCTGAGAAAGACCAGATTTCGGGGGTGGGAGGTCACAAAATCAACAACTTCTCTGAGTCCTGACTTTACTGATTACAATTTTGGAAAATCCGGAAGAGACCCAACCATTCAATCATTTCCCAACGTCACTCACCAGATCTTAAACTTTTATGTAGTCTCCCGCATAGTGGATTGCATTCAAAATTTGTTGTTGTTGTTTTTAAAGGCATAGTCCCTTAAGATTTGGTGAGTGAGGTGGAAAAATGATTGCGTTTGGGTCTATTCCATCACCCATCTTTCAAAGTCCTCACCATATCAAAAAGCAGATGCAAAATAAGAGAGAATAATTTTCTTGGTTCTTGGCCAAATTCTACAGCTTCTAGGTGATTCTGCTTGAAATAATCTTCTTGAGGGTCTCCACAGACTTGAAACCATTCTGAAGTATATCCTTCTAGCAGTGGCCAAAGCTAATAGCACTGGGATTATAATTAGTCTGAGAGATCTTATAACACAATCAGCTGAGACACACACCTCCAAAAAGTTAATATCCTGAGTCTTGAGATATCGCCAGGACTCAGAATCCTGTAAATGACTTTGGAACCATTGCATTGATCATTTTGCACCTTTAAAGCCCATGAGAAAAGCTAAGTACAGTATCAAATCCCAACTCAACTCACAAGAGCAGATTGATTAGGTAGAATATTAAAACAATGTATTATGTTGGGTATGCCTTATGAAAATAAAAATTACTCCAAATTGAATTTAATTCTCATCACCCCCTGTGAGGTACATATCATTATCCCCTAGATGTACTTGCAGGAAATTATATGCTAGACTGGCATTCTCAGTTGGGGGCATTCTTACCTTAAAATAGAGAAATTTTATACTCAGCCTGTTGGGAAGCCATTTTTCACATGTTCTGCTTTGGCCCTACCTAGCAAACTGAATCTGCAGCTCCCCAGAACATCAACTTTTAAATCTTAAATTCTACAACTTAAAAATAATTGAACTAAAATCAATTAAATATCAAATTACTTTATAATTTTCTAAAACTTTTAGAGCCACATAGGAGAGCTCAGTGTTACTTTTTAAAAATCTATATAAGAAGATAATATGAATTAGTCAAACACTGAGAGTTCAGGTACCTTTTAAGAAACTTCCTAAAGAATTTGTTTAAACCTTACACTTGAACTCTACATTTTTTTTTCAAGCCGAACAAGCATATATTTGTTCTCCCTAGAGCTTCGCACAATACCTCTATTATTCTCTCTGCTCTCTCCAAAGGCATCCTATTAAATTACAAGCTGCATCCCTAATCCAAGCTTTTCTTTCGGAGATGAAGGCATTTTCTGAAGTCAGTTTTAAAGCTGGTACAACTTTGCAGGAATTCCAATCTACTCCAGTTGTGAAGTTCACATCAGTCACTAGTTAAAATGAAGCCATCAGTTTGCCAGAAAAGCTATCATTCGTGCCCTTTACAGATTCCCCATTCGTTCCCTATGCCCCTGCCAAGCATAATTAGGTTAAATGGGAATTTAGCAGACGTGAGAGCCACACACGCTGAACAAACTCATCACAACAGCTATTACCGCTCTGATCAAAAGTTAACTTTGGGGACTTCCCTGGTGGTCCAGTGGTTAAGACTCCTCACTCCCAATGCAGGGGGCCCAGGTTCGATCCCCTAGATCGAACTAGAACTAGATCCCACATGCATGCCGCAACTAAGAGTTTGCATACTGCAACTAAGACCTGACACATTCTAAATAAATAAACAAACAAATAAATAAATATATTTTTTAAAAAGTTAACTTTGTTAGGGGAAAAACAAGTGGCAAAATCATGGATCTGGTCTTTTGTGCTCAGCATTGGTCAGGGGGCTGTAGAGAATCAGCCTCTTGGTCTCAGACTGAATAATAACCTCATACACATGTGAAGGAAAGGTGAATATTGCTGCCTGATTTTGGTAGTCCAATTCAGACACGAAAATGAGCTCCTAGAAATTGACAAGACACTCAAGGATCATTTAATGCCACTGACCCCAACCACCTGGGGGGAAAAAAGCTGACTTTTAAAGAAAAATCTTGACAGATCAGGAGAGAAGATGCTAGAAACAGTCAAGTTTGCAGAGGAGTGGGTTTCACTGCCAGTGGTATCGCCTTCCTTCTGGGAATCTCAGCAAACCAGGGAGGACAGTGAGGAGGGAGGTCTGGCAGAAACCAGGCTAAGGATCGATCAGAAGTAGATCACGACCAACTAGCTGGAGATCCTTTTGCCTTAGTAGAACCAGTTAAAAAAAAAAGATGGATTCCTGAACAGAGTGTTCACGCTGAGGTTCTTTATCAGATGAAGAAACAACCAACAAACTCATTCAAAGTTCAATTCCTATTTTCAGCGGCAGTGAGCACACCTGTCAACCAGAACTCATCCTGAACATGGATCAATAATTGTACAGATCGACGCCTTGTATCTTATCCAAAATCTGTTGGATAAACTATCGGCACATTCTATCCTGTTATTTCTAGAATCACGACCCATGGTTAAGCTTCTGATGCAACAGGCCCTGAGGAAAGGAGTCATGGCAAAGAATGAACATGAGCTAGAACTTGTGAAGAAATACAGGTAAGCCATGGGGATAAGGAGCCCACTCTCCATTCTACTGGCATTCAAGTGATGGCACTGCCCCCAACCCAGAACACTGCAAGCACCACGTAGCACCTACCTGAGGGTTCTTTTGGCTTGAGTGTCTTACTTCACAAGTGGGCATACAGCTTGGCAATTTGCCATTTTGTGGATAATCCAGATGTACCAGGTCTCGGCAGTAAGAATGACATATGTATTTCCCCTCTGAAAGAGTAAGTGCAAAAGTTTCCTGGTTAGATGTATATGGGTCTCTGTCCATCTGACAGGCAAAGGGAAATTTAAACCCCCAAACCAAAACCCAGCATCTGACCCAGAGTAGTGGAGATGTGTCTGTGTAGGACCCATTCTTTCATAGCAGTGTGCTGGGCCATTTACTTAAAGCTGGCCTTCTCTGAAATCCAAACATAATACCAGTGAATACATTTCAGAAAGACAGATTAGATTACTATAAATATCTTTTTTGCAATTTAAAAATTGAGATAAAATTTATTTAATATAAAATTCACCATTTTAGGGCTTAAAGACTTAAATGTAAGACATGACACCATAAAACTCCTAGAAGAGAACATAAGCAAAACATTCTCTGAACACAGGCAAAACATAAATCGTAGCAATGTTTTCTTAGGTCAGTCTCCCAAGGCAATAGAAATAAAAGCAAAAATAAACAAATGGGACCTAGTTAAACTCATAAGCTTTTGCACAGCAAAGGAAACCGTAAACAAAATGAAAAGACAACCTACTGAATGGGAGAAAATATTTGCAAATGATGCAACCAACAAGGGCTTAAGTTCCAAAATATACAAACAGCTCATATAATCCAACAACAAAAAACCAAACAACCGAGTCGAAAAATGGGCAGAAGATCTAAAGAGACATTTCTCCAAAGAAGACATACAGATGGTCAGTAGGCACATGAAAAGATGCTCATCATCGCTAATTATTAGAGAAATGCAAATCAGAACTACAACACAATGAGGTATCACCTCATACCGATTAGAAGTCTACAAATAATAAATGCTAGAGAGGGTGTGAAGAAAAGGAAACTCTCTTACACTGTTGGTGGGAAGGTAAATTGGTGCAGCCACTATGGAAAACAGTATGGAGTTTCCTCAAAAAAATAAAAAATAAAGTTGCCATATGATCCAGCAATCCCACTCCTGGGCATATGCCCGGACAAAACTCAAATTTGAAAAGATACATGCACCTCTATGTTCACAGCAGCACTATTTACTATAGCCAAGACATGGAAACAATCTAAATGTCCATCAACAGATGAATGGATAAAGAAGATGTGGTATATAAATACAATGGAATATTATTCAGACATAAAAAAGAATGAAATAATGCCATTTGCAGCAACATGGATGGACCTAGAGATTATCATACTAAGCAAAGTAAGTCAGAAAGAGAAAGACAAATATCATATGATATCATTTATATGTGGAATCTAAAATACAATACAAATGAACATATCTATAAAACAGAAATAGACTTACATACATAGAGAACAGACCTGTGGTTGCCAAGGGGGATGGGGGTTAACGGAGGGAAGGATTGGGAGTTTGGGATTAGTAGATGCAAACTATTATATATAGGATGGATAAACAACAAGGTCCTACTGTATAGCACAAGGAACTGTATTCAAAACCCTGTGATAAACTATAATGGAAAAGAATATATATATATGTATAACTGAATCACTTTGCTGTGTGGCAGAAATTAACACAACATTGTAAATCAACTATACTTCAATAAAATTTTTAAAAAATTCACCATTTTAAAGAGTAAAATTCAGGGAATTCCCTGGTGGTCCAGTGGTTAAGACTCGGCGCTTTAACTGCTGAGGCCTGGGTTCAGTCTCTGGTCGGGGAACTAAGATTCTGCAAAGTACGCAGCCAAAAAAAAAAAAAAAGTAAAATCCAATGATTTTTAGTATAATCATAATGTTGTACAACCATCACTATTACCTAATTCCAGAACAATTCCATCACCCCAAGAACAAGCCCTCTACCTGTTAGGGGCCACTCCCCATTTCCTTCTTCCTCTATCCCCTGGAAACCACTGATCTACTTTCTGTTCCTACGGATTTGCCTATTTTGGACATATTGTGTCAATGGAATCATACAATATGTGGCCTTTTGTGTCTGGCTCCTTTCACTTAGCACAATGTTTTTAAGGTCCATCCATGTTGTAGCATGTATCAGAATTTCATTCCTCCTTATTGTTGAATAATCTCTCATTGCCTGGAAGTGCCACATTTTGTCTATCTATTCATCACTTGATGGACACTGGGTTGTTTTCATTCCTAGGAGTGGAATTGCTGGGGCATATGGTAGCTCTGTTTAATTTTTTGACGAACTGCCAAACTGTTTTCCAATGTAAATCTCTCTAAAACAGCTCTTTCAGCCACATCACAACACACAGATAAGAACTTCTACAACTCTATTCACCAGCTAATAGAATTCTCTAAACAGTAGTCTAGTAATGGAACCCATTCAAGCATATATAGCTTATATTATGATATACTTAAAGGGCCTTATTATGAAATAACTTTCCCTATGAAAGTGGTGTCCAGGCAAGAACCCCGAAGGAAAATTTGGTGGGGCTTTACATGTAGTTCTTCTTCTAGTCAAGGGTAAAGCAGCCTACATCATCATTATTATAAAAATGTTTTGCGTGCTGATGCCAGGATTAAACCTATTGGAGGTTAACAGGGACCTGGCTTTCAAAATGGCATCCAGAGGTGACCTAGAAGCCACAGTCTATAGCGTCACAGCCAACTAACTTGCAGGACTAACTTTGCATGCATGCCTACATTCTTATAGCCATGCAACAAATGTTCATGCCTACTTCATCCCCAGGAGCATTAGACAGTTAAGTATGCAGTCAGAGAGGACCCTACTCTCAGTGGGAGAAACAGATAAGAGATGCATTGCACTCACAGTATAGCGTGGCAAATGCTATAACAGTACGGAGAGGGGCACAGGACAGATGCCTAAGTCAGTCTGGGAAGGCCGAGGAAGGCTCCTAGAGGAGATGACACTTAAGGTGAAGTGGTCTAGGAATTAGCTGATTGTCATCGGAGGAGGTGAGGAAGGACAGCTCAAGCAGAAGCAGCATCGTATGTATGCGAGTGATGGAGGCTGGACAGAGAAAGTGCTGCTGACTCAGCAACTGACCTCAGGGGGCTGCGAGGCAGGATGGATTCAGCGGCAGGAGACCCTGAAAAGCCGAACCAGAGGGCAATGGAAAACAATGGAAATATTTTAAGCAGAGTGTGATAAAATCAGGTCTATATTGTTAAAAAAAAAAAAAAAAAGTCCTTCTGGTAGCAGTATGGCGAGTGGATGGGGAATCAGAAAGATTCAAGGAAGGAGATAAATTAAAAAGTCATTTCATCAGCTTATATAATCTCTACAGTGAAGTCTCTAAACTGTTTTGAACCCACACCACTGTCAGTAAAAAAAAAGAGAAAATTGAACATATATCTCTAATGTATGCAGAGTAAGCAATATATTTTTCTTAAGGTTTTTATTTATTATTTCTTTTTTATAAATTTATTTATTTATTTATTTTTGGCTGCATTGGGTCTTCATTGCTGCACGCGGGCTTTCTCTAGTTGCGGCGAGTGGGGGCTACTCTTCATTGTGGCGCGCAGGCTTCTCATTGCAGTGGCTTCTCTTGTAAGCAATATATTTATAATTGTATACATGTATTACTGCATTAATACATTGCATATATAAGATATATAAGAATAGAAAATTTTAAGGATGATACTGATAGAATGTCTAATATCTTCTCAGTCCCTAGTGGATTATCTTGCACACCTGCAGGTACACACATAGTATTGCCTAGACTCCTGTCTTGGCCTCCCTGTGACCACACCCTCTCCACGGAGCTCATGGGGCATGACCACCTGGAGCCAATATGGCTGCCTTCTGGGTATCACCCTCTGGGTACCCAGGACTCAGAATTTCTCTGTCCAAATGGTCTCCAGCCTGCTCCCAGGGCCCATGCAGTCCTATTGCCTGGGTCCTCCTTCAACAGGAGATGCCAGTGTGATCACCCTGAGGCCCAAGGGTTGGTCAAGAGTAACGGTGTTGGTTGGGATAGTGGTGTTGGTTGCAGTTAAACACATGCGCTGAGGTGTCACAGGGCAAGGGGCACTTGTGCAAGGCTTTTTGTGCTACAGGACAGAGCTGGGGGCTGAAGAGAAGGACCGGTGGGCTATAGACCTGAGGGCTCAAGTTTTAGGAGCTTGAGAGTTGGCCTTGAGCACACTCTAGTTTGGAGACTGCTGTGCTTTAGAATGAACTCACTGTAAGGCAGCTGGCACTGTCATCATCCAGTGAAAACTAGAGAACATTTTTCACCTAGAAAGTCAGCAAATACACAGTGCTGGTGAGAATGCTGAGAACTTGATACTTTCAAAGAGTGCTGGCACAGATTGGTTCAAGACGGTGGAGTAAAGGACGTGTGCTCACTCCCTCTTGTGAGAGCACCGAATCACAACTAACCGCCGAACAAACACTGACAAGAAGACACTGCAACTCAGCAAAAAAGATACCCCGCATCCAAAGACAAAGGAGAAGCCACAATGAGATGGTAGGAGGGGCGCAATCACAATAAAATCAAATCCTGTAACTGCTGGATGGGTGACTCACAAACTGGAGAACACTTATATCACAGAAGTCCACCCACTGGTGTGAAGGTTATGAGCCCCATGTCAGGCTTCCCAACCTGGGGATCTGGCAATGGGAGGAGGAATTACTAGAGAATCAGACTTTGAAGGCTAGCGGGATTTGATTGCAGGACTTTGACAGGACTCGGGGAAACAGAGGCTTCACTCTTGGAGGGCACACACAAAGTAGTGTGCGCATTGGGACCCAGGGGAAGGAGCAGTGACCCCATAGGAGACTGAATCAGACCTACCTGCTAGTGTTGGAGGGTCTCCTGCAGAGGCGGGGGGTGGCTGTGTCTCACGGTGAGGACAAGGACACTGGCAGCAGAAGTTCTGGGAAGTAGTCCTTGGCATGAGCCCTCCCGGAGTCCACCATTAGCCCCACCAAAGAGCCCAGGTAGACTCCTGTGCTGGGTCGCCTCAGGCCAAACAACCAACAGGGAGGGAACCCAGCCCTACCCATCAGCAGACAAGCAGATTAAAGTTTTACTGAGCTCTGCCCCCAAGAGCAACAGCCAGCTCTACCCAACACCAGTCCCTCCGATCAGGAAACTTGCACAAGCCTCTCAGATAGCCTCATCCACCAGAGGGCAGACAGCAGAAGCAATAACTGCAATCCTGCAGCCTGTGGAACAAAAACCACATTCACAGAAAGATAGACAAGATGAAAAGGCAGAGGGCCATGTACCAGACGAAGGAACAAGATAAAACCCCAGAAAAACAACTAAATGAAGTGGAGATAGGCAACTTTCCAGAAAAAGAATTCAGAATAATGATAGGGAAGATGATCCAGGACCTTGGAAAAAGAGTGGAGGCAAAGATTGAGAAGATGCAGGAAATGTTTAACAAAGACCTAGAAGAATTAAAGAACAAACAAACACATGAACAATACAATAACTGAAATGAAAAATACACTAGAAGGAATCAATAGCAGAATAACTGAGGCAGAAGAACAGATAAGTGACCTGGAAGGCAGAATGGTGGAATTCACTGCTGCGGAACAGAATAAAGAAAAAAGAATGAAAAGAAATGAAGACAGCCTAAGAGACCTCTGGGACAACATTAAATGCAACAACATTCGCATTACAGGGATCCCAGAAGGAGAAGAGAGAGAGAAAGGACCCGAGAAAATATTTGAAGAGATTATAGTTGAAAACTTCCCTAACATGGAAAAGGAAATAGCCACCCAAGTCCAAGAAGCACAGAGAGTCCCATACAAGATAAACCCAAGGAGAAACATGTTGAGACACACAGTAATCAAATTGGCAAAAATTAAAGACAAGCAGCTGAAAGCAGCAAGGGAAAAACGATAAATAACATACAAGGGAACTCCCATAAGGTTAACAGCTGATTTCTCAGCAGAAACTCTATGAGCCAGAAGGGAGTGGCACAATATATTTAAAGCGATGAAAGGGAAGAACCTACAACCAAGATTACTCTACCCAGCAAGGATCTCATTCAGATTCGATGGAGAAATCAAAAGCTTTACAGACAAGCAAAAGCTAAGAGAATTCAGCACCACCAAACCAGCTCTACAACAAATACTAAAGGAACTTCTCTAAGTAGGAAACACAAGAGAAGAAAAGGACCTACAAAAACAAACCCAAAACAATTAAGAAAATGGTCATAGGAACATACATATCGATAATTACCTTAAACGTGAATGGATTAAATGCTCCAACCAAAAGACACAGGCTTGCTGAATGGATACAAAAACAAGACCCATATATATGTTGTCTACAAGAGACCCACTTCAGACCTAGGGACACATACAGACTGAAAGTGAGGGGATGGAAAAAGATATTCCATGCAAATGGAAATCAAAAGAAAGCTGGAGTAGGAATACTCATATCAGATAAAATAGACTTTAAAATAAAGAATGTTACAAGAGACGAGGAAGGACACTACATAATGATCAAGGGATCAATCCAAGAAGAAGATATAACAATTATAAATATATATGCACCCAACATAGGAGCACCTCAATACATAAGGCCACTGCTAACGGCTATAAAAGAGGAAATTGACAGTAACACAATAATAGTGGGGGACTTTAACACCTCACTTACACCAATGGACAGATCATCCATACAGAAAATTAATAAGGAAACACAAGCTTTAAATGACACAATGGACCAGATAGATTTAATTGATATTTATAGGACATTCCATCCAAAAACAGAAGATTACACTTTCTTCTCAAGTGCACACGGAACATTCTCCAGGATAGATCACATCTTGGGTCACAAATCAAGCCTCGGTAAATTTAAGAAAATTGAAATCATATCAAGCATCTTTTCCAACCACAACGCTATGAGATTAGAAATCAATTACAGGGAAAAAAACGTAAAAAACACAAACACATGGAGGCTAAACAATACATTACTAAATAAACAAGAGATCATTGAAGAAATCAAAGAGGAAATCAAAAAATACCTAGAGACAAATGACAATGAATACACGATGATCCAAAACCTATGGGATGCAGCAAAAGCAGTTCTAAGAGGGAAGTTTATAGCAATACAAGCCTACCTCAAGAAACAAGAAAAATCTCAAATAAACAATCTAACCTTACACCTAAAGCAACTAGAGAAAGAAGAATAAACAAAACTCAAAGTTAGTAGAAGGAAAGAAATAATAAAGATCAGAGCAGAAATAAATGAAATAGAAACAAAGAAAACAATAGCAAAGATCAATAAAACTAAAAGCTGGTTCTTTGAGAAGATAAACAAAATTGATAAACCATTAGCCAGACTCATCAAGAAAAAGAGGGAGAGGACTCAAATCAATAAAATTAGAAATGAAAAAGGAGAAGTTAAAATGGACACCGCAGAAATACAAAGCATCCTAAGAGACTACTACAAGCAACTTTATGCCAATAAAATGGACAACCTAGAAGAAATGGACAAATTCTTAGAAAGGTATAATCTTCCAAGACTGAACCAGGAAGAAATAGAAAATATGAACAGACCAATCACAAGTAATGAAATTGAAACTGTGATTAAAAGTCTTCCAACAAACAAAAGTCCAGGACCAGATGGCTTCACAGGTGAATTCCATCAAACATTTAGAGAAGAGCTAACACCCATCTTTCTCAAACTCTTCCAAAAAATTGCAAAGGAAGGAACACTCCCAAACTCATTCTATGAGGCCACCATCACCCTGATATCAAAACCAGACTGAGATACTACAAAAAAAGGAAATTACAGACCAATATCACTGATGAATATAGATGCAAAAATCCTCAAGAAAATACTAGCAAACAGAATCCAACAACACATTAAAAGGATCATACACCATGATCAAGTGGGATTTACCCCAGGGATGCAAGGATTCTTCAATATAGGCAAATCAATCCATGTGATACACCATATTAACAAAAGAATAAAAACAATATGATCATCTCAATAGATGCAGAAAAAGCTTTTGACAAAATTCAACACCCATTTATGATAAAAAACTCTCCAGAAAGTGGGCATAGAGGGAACCTACCTCATCATAATACAGGCCATATATGACAAACCCACAGCAAACAGCATTCTCAATGGTGAAAAACTGAAAGCATTTCCTCTAAGATCAGGAACAAGACAAGGATGTCCACTCTTGCCACTATTATTCAACATAGTTTTGGAAGTCCTGGCCATGGCAATCAGAGAAGAAAAAGAAATAAAAGGAATACAAATTGGAAAAGAAGAAGTAAAACTGTCACTGTTTGCAGATGACATGATACTATACATAGAGAATCCTAAAGATGCCACCAGGAAACTACTCAAGCTAATCAATGAATTTGGTAAAGTTGCAGTATACAAAATTAATGCACAGAAATCTCTTGCATTCCTATACACTAACAACAAAAGATCAGAAAGGGAAATTAAGGAAACAATCCCAGTCACCATTGCAACAAAAAGAATAAAATACCTAGGAATAAACCTACCTGAGGAGGTAAAGACCTGTACTCAGAAAACTATAAGACGCTGATGAAAGAAATCAAAGATGACACAAACAGATGGAGAGATATACCATGTTCTTGGATTGGAAGAATCAATATTGTGAAAATGACTATACTACCCAAAGCAATCTACAGATTCAGTGCAATCCCTATCAAATTACCAATGGCATTTTTTACAGAACTAGAACAAAAATCTTAAAATTTGTATGGAGACACAAAAGACCCCAGATAGCCAAATCAGTCTTGAGGGGAAAAAACAGAGCTGGAGGAATCAGACGCCCTGACTTCAGACTATACTACAAAGCTACAGTCATCAAGACAATATGGTACTGGCACAAAAACAGAAATATAGATCAATGGAACAGGATAGAAAGCCCAGAGATAAACCCACGCACCTATGGTCAGCTAATCTATGGCAAAGGAGGCAAGGATATACAGTGGAGAAAAGACAGTCTCTTCAATAAGTGGTGCTGGGAAAACTGGACAGCTACATGTAAAAGAATGAAATTAGAGCACTCCCTAACACCATACACAAAAATAAACTCAAAATGGATTAGAGATCTAAATGTAAGACCGGATACTATAAAACTCTTAGAGGAAAACATAGGAAGAACACTCTTTGACATAAATCACAGCAAGATCTTTTTTGATCCACTTCCTATAGTAATGGAAATAAAACCAAAAATAAACAAATGGGACCTAATGAAAGTTAAAAGCTTTTGCAAAGCAGAGGAAACTACAAACAAAATGAAAAGACAACCCTGAGAATGGAAGAAAATATTTGCAAACGAATCAACGGACAAAGGATTAATCTCCAAAATATATAAACAGCTCATTCAGCTCAATATTAAAAAAACAAACAACCCAATCCAAAAATGGGCAGAAGACCTAAATAGACCTTTCTCCAAAGAAGACATACAGATGGCCAAGAAGCACATGAAAAGCTGCTCAACATCACTAATTATTAGAGAAATGCAAATCAAAACTACAATGAGGTATCATCTCACACCAGTTAGAATGGGCATCATCAGAAAATTTACAAACAACAAATGCTGGAGAGGGTGTGAAGAAAAGGGAACCCTCTTGCACTGTTGGTGGGAATGTAAATTGATACAGCCACTATGGAGAACAGTATGGATGTTCCTTAAAAAACTAAAAATAGAATTACCATATGACCCAGCAATCCCACTACTGGGCATATACCCAGAGAAAACCATAATTCAAAAAGACACATGCACCCCAATGTTCATTGCAGCATTATTTACAACAGCCAGGTCATGGAAGCAACCTAAATGCCCATCAACAGATGAATGGATAAAGAAGATGTGGTACATATATACAATGGAATATTACTCAGTCATAAAAAGGAACGAAATTGGGTAATTTGTAGAGACATGGATGGATCTAGAGACGGTCATACAGAGTGAAGTCAGAAAGAGAAAAACAAATATGGTATATTAACGCATATATGTGGAACCCAGAAAAATTGTACAGATAAACTGGTTTGCAGGGCAGAAATTGAGACACAGATGTAGAGAACAAACGTATGGACACCAAGGGGGGAAAGTGGCGGGGGTGGGGGTGGTGGTGGGATGAATTGGGAGATTGGGATTGACATGTATACACTGATGTGTATAAAACAGATGACTAATAAGAACCTGCTGTATAAAAAAATAAATAAAATTAAATTTAAAAAAAAAAGTGCTGGCAGGAGTACAAACTGAAACAGGCTCTTTTGGAAGGCAATTTGTGAACATGAACATATATCAAAAATGTTCAGACTGTACTAACACTTTGACCCAATAACACTGCTCCTAAGAACTTACCCTAAGGAAATAATCATGATGTGAGGAAAGACTTATGAACAGTGGTCTTCACTGTAATGGTGAAAACTCGGAAGCAAATCAAATGTACAAAAGTGGGAAGTCAGTTAATATGGTGCATCCATGTGATGCAATAACTGTGACATGATCAATAAGTGATGTTGCAGAATAATATTCAATGTCATGAGAAATTGTTAAAGGAGACAGTCAAATTACAAAGGAGAATATATGTTATGATTCAGTGTTTAAAAATATATACATAGAAAAAGATAAGGATATATGTCAGTTATTGATTATAGGGATTTAATTTTTTTATTTGTGCTTTTCTGTGTTTTATACAGAGCTCATATAATTCTGTTGTAAGCAGAAATAAATTACTTATAATATTCATAATGGTGAGAGTAGCTTAATGGTGAGAAGTGGCATAGTCCTCAACTAAAAGGCTGGCATCAGGGATGAAGATGGAAAGTCAAATTTGAGAGATGCCTAAAAGCTAGTGTCATGGGGTAAACTGTGTCCTCCCCAAATTCATTTGTTGAAGACCTAACCCCCAGTAGCTCAGAATATGATCATATTTGGAGATAGTGCCTTTAAAGAAGTAATTAAGATAAAATGAGGCCATATGGGTGGACTCTAATGCAGTATGACTGGTGTTCTTATAAGAAGAGGATATTAGGACACAGACTAAGGGGCAACCATGTGAGGACACAGTGAGAAGGCAGCCACCTACAAGCCAAGAAGAGAGGCCTCAAAAGAAACTAAACCTGCCGACACCTTGAACTTGGCCTTTTAGCCTCCAGAACTGGGAGACACTAAAGTTCTGCTGTTTAAGCCACCCAATCTGTGCTGTTTTGTTACGGCAGCCCTAGCAAACTAGGCTTGTCAGGATTTTGATATGGGGAGAGAGGACCCTAAGATAACTAACAGCGGATGCCTTTCGGATGGTAAGGACACCAGTAGAAAAGATGAATGGGTGTGCTCTGGGCAGTCTGAGGTTCAGGTGCCAGTGGAATATGAGGGAAGATGTCCAGTAAGTAGCTGGGTATGCGAGTCTGCAGTTCAGGAAGGAGAGCTGAGATGGGGTTGGAGACGGGGAGTCATTTAGCTTATCAAGTTGTATGGGAAGATCTGGGTGCGACTGAGAGCTGCCTCAGAAGGAGAGTGGCCTACTGGAAAGAGCGTGGTTTGTTGGTCAGACCATCTGGATTTGAACTCTGCCCCCATCTCTTACTAGCTGTGAGGCTTTGCACAAGTTACTAGGCCACTCTGAAGCTCAAGTTACCCTCTGTGAGCAGAGGGCATGATGGAGTCTCACCATGCTCCTGCGAGCCTTAAAATGATGTAACATGTTAAGTCCTAGAATGTTCTAGAATAGGAGCTCACACAGAGTGGCAGCTATTCCTACTATAGTGAGAACTAGGATAAGGAAAGATCACTGATATTGAAGGGATGTTTTGAAGAAGACTGAGAAGTAAAATTCAGAGAGGCAAGAGGAGAAAGAAGCAAGAGTGTGGGGAAGGAAGTCAAGATAGGAGAAAGTTTCAAGAAAACAATTGGGTCAGCCCTGGCACATGGCATAGAGAAGCCAAGTCAGACAAGCGTGGAGCAAAGTGCAGGGATACATCCCAATCCCTTATTCCATTGTTTTCCCTTCCAAGGTTGTGCACTATCCTTTTTTTTTTTTTTGAAAGCTCCACAGCTCTCCCTTATCTGAGCACTAGATTGACATAAATAATAACAATTATTTACATGTGTCTATGTGGTAATAAACCCAACACAGGCAAATCAAATTAGAGAGCCGTGTGCTAGTCAACTATTCCAGGAACCATTCTAGGAGGAAATTCACTAATGACATTAGGAAACATTTTCCCTTTTGATGTATTTTTGTTTCTCATTCATAATTAATTTAAATCTCTATCACTATAATGTCAGGCCTACTGCAGGCCCACTATTTCCTTTTATGAAAAGCATACTTGAAAAAAGGGAAAGCAAAATCCAAGCATCAGGAAAGTTTTATCCACTTCTTGTAAATGGAGTTTTAATGGGATGGAAATACTCTTATGAGGAAGCACTGATTGACAAGACTAGAAGGAACTTTGGTAGGCTATCTACCAAATTGCATCTATACTGAAAGACACTTTTTTTTAACATGTAAACATCTCTGAAATGAGCATCTGTCTTACAATCAATGAATGGCATATCATATAATTGACAGCATTCTCCTTTCTTAGTGGTTCATAAAACATCACGATTGATGGTGTCTTAGATATGATCAAACATGGCAATGCTTTGCCTGAGGACCAGGCAAGCTATTCTAGAAATACAACTGCTTATTGGTTTTGTAAGAACCTCTAGACAATAGCAATAAAATGGTCACGTGGCAGACACACAGCCCCGGCAATGTTTTCCATAGCTTAGCATAAAGACTGCCATCTTGCTGCTCACGGCGAGAAACGGGACAGCTCATGGCTTTAAACCAGCTAGAGAATTCCCCTCTGGATCCATTACAGCCCTTCTCACCTTCTCACTCTAAACAAACAAACACACACACACACACACACACACACACACTGTGAGCCACCTCCTGCTCTCCCCCAACTTTGCAGAGGCCTTTACTAGCCTCAGGATGGGTAATCTCTCAGTCACTGGCAAGAGAAAAGTGGGAGATACCCCTCTTTTACTTATTGTTTAACTTCTGTTGAACCCTCATTTAGATTTTTTTGCTAATAAAGCTCTACCAACTTTTGAAGCTATTGGAAACTCCTCTGATTATACAGGTGCCCCCCATCACCAGACATTTCCCACCATTCCCCATCTACACTGCGAGCCCGAATGCAATTTCTCTCACTTCTCAAGAAAGACTTAGGAACTGAGGACTAATGCCTGGAGGTCCTTGAATCCTTTTAGGAAGAATCTGGCCGGCAAGACACATGTCTTAGATATTTATAACTGGTCAAAATAATGCTGGAGTTACTGTTCCATCTGGTATGGAAAATTAAACCTCCTGAACTGTCCTGTAACAGAAAGAAGCTGCAGAGGTTCGCTGTCACCACTCTTTGTTTAACTCATGCAACATTAAAGCACATTGGCCTACAAGGAATAAAGCTTACTTGTGAGCTGGCTTATAAACGAACTCAGATGACAAGAAACCCAAACAACAGGCCCCGCTGAAGCTATTATCCTCAGCCCTAAAGGCCAGCTGGGTCCTTCTGTAACATCAAAGGCACAAACAACTGAACCAACGTGGAGACAATCCTCCTGGCAGCCTGGGTGCTGTCAGACTGTCAGAAGCAAGGGGAACCTACCGGGTATGTGGGTTTTCTTCACCTGAAAGTTGATTTTGCCCCAGAGCTTATAAATCGCAGTTCCCATCTCTGAGACCCGGCTCCGTGTGCAGCACAGAGAGACAGCTGAGGGTGACAGGCTGAGCAGGCCAGCCCCCCCTGACCTGTGTGACTCAGAGCCCACCAGGAGGCCAAGCCTCCCTCCACGCCCTTTTCCAACCGGCCACCAGCGTGCTCAGCGGCTCTGCTCATCAGGGCTGTCAAACTTTCACAACCAGGTCCATAAATCAGGTTACAAGAGGTCAAGGGAGCATCTCTCAGACGACAGTCTTGATCAGAGATGACTGTATTGCAGTTGTGAAGGCCTCTGGACACAGATGGTCTAGGCGAGCTGTGTGGCCTTTGGCAACTTATTTAACCTCTCTGTGCCTCCATTTCTTCTTCTGTAAGATAGTCCCCATTGCACTGACTTGATAAGTATGAAAAGTGCTTAGAATGATGCCCAGAATCATAGCAGGCCTCTGCAGAGAGTTAGCCATGGCTATTATAATTGTTGATGAAGAAAGCCCTGTGCTTTTCCCGTTAAGAAAATTTGCATTTATGAGCAGGGCTGGTGATTGATTGGGTAATGGTTTCTAACTACTTCCAAGAATACTAGGAAACCCCACTTCATACAATATATCAGGTCATGATTCCCAGTGTTTGGGGGAAAGGAACCCCTTACAACAATAGTCAAGAATTAGGAGAAGAAGTGAGGCTGCCTTCGTCAACCAGGTCCATTAGTGGGACAGTTTTCTATTTGCACTGAAAATCCGCGGTTCCTGAGAGCACGAATTGCTGTTCAGTGTCGTCCTTGCCACCCGTGAGAACTCTTTCTAAGCATTCTCTTCCCAGTGGCCGCCTTTCTTGGGGTTAGAAATCCCGAGTAGCTGTGCTTTTCTGTCCCTGGTCGCCCCCTGTTGTCGACTTTGAAGTATTTTTATCCCTTGGTTAAACTCTCAGGTCAGATCTCTGAGAAAGGTGGCCTTGCTTCAGTTTTCTGCCCCGAGGCAGAGGAGAGTTCATTTCACCAAAGCCATATCGCATAGAGAGAGGTGGTCAGGATTTGGTACAAAACCCTCAGCAGCACAAAAATAGCCTTTCTTATTTCTCAGCTGGCTCTGTCATTTACCAGCGTGTGATCTGGGTTCTCAGTTTTCGCATCTGTAAAACGAAGGGGCGCTTCTAGGTGACCTCGGAGGTCTCTGTAAATTCTGATTTCCTCTGAGATTCTCGAAGTGGAGTTTGCACAACCTAGGGAGGGAGGGATGCCGTGGAATTCACACAAAGCTACAGGCTAAATATGGTTCATCTTTCTGAAGCATCAACATCATATTAAAACAAATCTGGGAGTGTGATGAAGTGCAATTCAAAATTTCCAAGTTTTTTTCCAAGAAGAAAGTGAGATTTTTAAAATGTTCATCTTGGAAAAAATAGTGATGATGGTTGAACATTGTGAATGTAATGCCACTTAATTGTATATGTAAAAATGGTTAAAAGAGCAACTTTTTTGTTTTATACATTTTACCACAATAAAAAAATTTAAAAAGAGTATTTCTGGGTCCAGAAATAAACCCACATATACTTGGTCAACTGATTTTTGACAAAGGTACAAAACTCAGTGGAGAAAGGATAATCTTTTTAATAAATGGTGCTGGGACAATTGGACATTCATATGCTTTTTGCATATTTTAAAATAAACCTCAATTCATACCTCTCACCATATACAAGAGTTAATTCCAAATGCATCATGGATCTAAAAGTGTGAAACCTAAAGCCACAAAATTTCTAGAAGAAAACATAGGAGGAAATCTTTATGACATTGGGTTAGCAACGATTTCCTAGATAAGACACGGCACAGTGGTTGAGAATCTGCCTGCCAATGCAGGGGACACGGGTTCAAGCCCTGGTCTGGGAAGATCCCACATGCCGCGGAGCAACTAGGCCCGTGAGCCACAATTACTGAGCCTGCGCGTCTGGAGCCTGTGCTCCGCAACAAGAGAGGCCGCGATAGTGAGAGGCCCGCGCACCGCGATGAAGAGCGGCCCCCACTTTCCGCAACTAGAGAAAGCCCTCGCACAGAAACGAAGACCCAACACAGCCAAAAATAAATAAATAAATAAATAAATAAATAAATAAAAAATTTTAAAAAAGCATAATTAATAAAAGAAAAAATTGTAAGTCAGATTTCATCAAAATTAAGAGCCTCTTCTCTTCAAAAGACAGTCAAGAGAATGAAAAGACACACCTCAGACTGTTAGTAAATATTTGCAAATCACATATCTGGTAACAGGAAAATATAACAAATCTCAAAACTTAATAACTAGAAAGTAGAAAGTCAATTTAAAAAATGGGCCAAAGATTTGAACAGACTTCACCAAAAAAAAAGATATACAGATGGCAAATAAGTACATAAAAAGATGCTTGACATTATTAGTCATTAGAGAAATGCAAGTGAAATGCAACCACAGTGCAATACTGCTACACACCTTTTAGAACGGCTAAAATGAAAGAGTGACCATAGCACGTGTTGGGGAGGAGGAGTTACTGGAACTCTTTCTCACTCCCTGCTGATGCGGATGTAAAGTGGTAGGACTATTTGGGAAGAATAGTTGGACAGTGTCTTAAAAAATTAAATATACAGCTACCATATGACCCAGCCATTCCATTCCTAAGTATATACTCAACAGAAAGGGAAGACTTTGTCCATACAGAGACTTGTCCACAAATATTCACAGCAGCTTTATTTTTTAGTAGCCCCGAACTAGAAACAACTCAAATGTCCATCAGCAGATGAATGGATAAACAAATTATGGTACAATTAGATACCATTCAGCAAATTTAAAAAAAGGAACTATTTTGATACACACAACAATACAGATGAATTTCAAAATAATTATACTGAAAGAAGCCAGACAAAAAGAGTACATGTTTGTAAGATTCCATGTACATAACTTTCCAGAAAATGCAAACTAATCTACAGCAACAGAAAGCAGATTAGGGGTTACATGGTGGAGGCAAGAGGGGTTAAAGGAAGGATTATAAAGGGGCACGAGGAAGTTTTGGGGAGTGATGGATGTGTTAATTATCTTGACTGTGGTTGACTCCCAAGGTTATGTTATGGGGTTAAGCTCTTCTTAGATGGGAGTAGCTTAGTAGAAAAGGGTACAGTATAGAGTCTCAGGTAGCAGGGCATATGCATAGTACTTGAGAGAAAACCTCTCACCAAGCCAGATTGCCGTAAGATATGAAGATCGAGTCCCTTGAGATTTATCTTTTCTCTTTGCTTGTCATAGCAATAATTTGGGAGAACAATCTGTTGGTTAGGCTTCCCTGTATTTTTGCAAACCAATGATATTGCCTATAAGTGCAAGCATATATTACATTCAGGTATGGCTGGATCTAGGAGCTCAAACAAGCTCATTGGCTCTTGATCTATCTCCATCTCTCTGCTCTCCTTCCCTCTGTGATGGCTTCATCTTCAGGAAGGTCTCCTTTCAGGGTGGTAAGATGACTGTCAGCAACTCCTGGCCTACATCTAGCAGAAAGAGTGATTCTTGATTTCTTAAGTTCCATTGAAAGATCCAGGACTGACTCGGTTGGATGGACTTACATGTCTATGTCTAGATGTTAGAAATTGCTGACTGGCCAGGCTTGGGTCATGTATCCACCCATGGATTAACTGCAAGCAGGGAATGAATGGTTTCTCAAAGAAAATCAGAGACCCACTGTACCTTCAACATGAAGCCCTGCAAAGAACTACCAATTAGCCTAACGTGGTGCTTAATTGTACTTCCTGAACACTTGACTTTGGGGAAGTAATTGCATTTTGTATTAAAGATACATAGAATTATGAACTCATTTGATTAGGAAGGACATTAAAGTTCTAACCCCTCAGTGTAGCAGGTTTTCTATGCCTTATTCCTTTTAAGCTCTGGCTTCAAAGCTAATTGTATTTCCTTGCATATGATCATTCAATCTCTAAAAACACACAGTGAAGTAAAAGAAAAGCACCCCACTCCTGCCGTACTATTTTCTCTAGATGGTACTTAACTTTTCCAACAACCCTATGAGAATGTTACAGACAAGGAGACTGATGTTCAGAAAGGTTAAGTAACTTACCTGAGGTCGAGCTTGTGAGGGGGATTAGAACCTGCCCTCAGCTGTCCCTACACAGGTAGAGGCCTGTCTACAGCATTACCAGGAGTCCCAGCTGAACAGAATCAGTGTGTTGTTATTCAGCGCCCGCTTAGGGCCTGTTAGGGATGAAATGTCTTTCAATGTCTTCTTCTGCTTAAGGCTAAAGTGAGCGTTCCTTTGTAGCCAATTTAATGTATAAGGGTTCTTTCTGTTTACTAACATCAGACTCACGAAGGAATGTTCTCTTTTCAATACATTTCAATGTGCCTTTTAAGAACACTCTAGAACCAGCAGATTGATGTGGAGGAAGGCGCACTGCCCTAGTTAGAAGGAGACCTGAATTCCTCTAGTTCTGGCTTTGCCCACAGCTCACTGTATGACCTTTGAAAATCCACTTAACCTGAGTCTCAGCTTCCTGAACTGAAGTTGAATTCAATCAGTGTTTCCTGCTGGCGGTAGACTTACCATGGTGGTAACTAAAATCAACACTTTAAATTTTCCATAATTATGTACTAATTTTAATGTGTAAAAAAATATAATAGTACATCAAGTCAATTATTTTCCAGATATTATTTCTTAGGATGACGCTAAGTAAAACAGGCATGTTATTTAGTAAAAAATATTAAGTGAATTCTAGTAGAGGCCTATGCAAGTGTGGCAAAAATTGCAACGATGGCCTGTGAATGACTGATGTTTGGGAAACCCTGGATTGGGAAATGAGAGCTACCATTTACTGAGCCAGGAACCTGGTACTTTATAAGCATTCACTTATATAATTCTTAAAACAATCCTAAGCAATAAGTACAGTCATTATCACTCTATTTTATCGAAGAAGATGCTGGGGCAGAGAGAGGTGAAGTTGCTTTCTTACCAATATGTGGCCAAGCCAGGGTCTGACCTCAAGCCATGTTCCTGGTCCTCGCGCTCTGCTGGCGGTGGAGTGTGGAAGACGTACCGAGACCCGAGGGCAGGGGTGTGTAATTCAGCGGGTCTCGGACCAGGACAGCATGAGCATCACTTGGGGAGCCTGTTAAAGCTGCAGATTCAGAGCCCCTCCTCCAGAAATCCTGGTCCTTAGGCTGCAGGGGTTCAGGAGGCAAAGTTTTAACAGTCACCCCAGGAAGTTCTGAAGCAGGAGGACCTGTGGTCTCACGTTGAGAAGTGGCTGCAGTCCTCCGAATAATTAGAATAATGAGTAGCTGTTGGGAGATGAGCTCACTACAGACTTTTCTCCCTTGTTCACCTGGCTTGTTACTCACACTTGTGGCTGTTTGCAGCCTGTGGGGCAGAAGTAGTGAGCTGAGGTCGTGTCTCTTTCAACTGTTCCTTTTACATACATCACAGTGGCAGTGAGGAATTAATTGATCTTTATTTTCAAGTTGGTTCTGACAGCAGATCTCTATGTTCCTGATCACCCTACCAGGAAGAGAAGAAACTCCAGAGCGGAGAACAGTAGAAAAGTAGACTTTGAAAAAATTCAGTGCAGAGCCAAATAAATTCTGGGTCTGCAGAATCTCGCCCACACTCACCACTGCCACCTGCCAGCCCGTTTCCCCTTTCCACAGCTGAGGCTCATTATGATCGCAAGTAGGCTGAGTTTTGGGGACTTAAAATGGTTGAAAAAGAAGAAGTGGAAGAATGTGTATGTCTCTTCCAAAAAGGCAATGAGGACAAGAGACGTCCGTGCCCCAGGAATGGCTTCGCTAGTCAGGCCTGCCAAAAAGTGAAAGAGAAAAAAGGAGGAAAAAGAAGAGGCGATGCTTTCAGAGCTCCTGAAAAGAAGGAAGTGACCTTCCGGTTAGAGCCCCTTTCAGATGCACAATCTAGAAAGCAGGTAAGAAATGTACACAAATAACTGCAATTCGAAGTACGAGATGGGAACAAGTGCCATAAGAGAAGTGCAAATATTTTGAAATGGGTGTGGAGCAAGTTTGATGAGCAGATGAATGAAAAGATTTTCAAAACTCTAAGACCTACACAAATGTCAAATCATTATGTTGTGCACCTGAAACTAATATAATGTTAGTGTCAATTATATCGTAGTAAAAAGAAAAGAATTGCACTGAAAAAAGAAAAAAACTTCTAAGACCTGATGCCCAGCAATTGGATGAAGAGGATGAAGCTGGAACATGAGCTCTTCAGGTTGCCAGAGTTCCCCCATTTCCCATTTTTCTTACACTTGACCCCTTTCCTTTTTAAGTCACGCCTGGGTTCCTACAGGCATATGAGTTTGCATATGAGCACAATATGGATGCCGATGTAGTTATTGCAGAGGATGCGATGCAGGAAGTGTGTGGAGATGGGACTGGCCACGTGGGCTGGATTGACGTGGGCCTTGAATGCCATACAAAGGAGTCGGCACCATAAAAATTCAGTGGTTCTCAAATAAAGCGTTCGCGCCCTCTTTAGACCCTGAACCTTAACATCATGGAGCGTCATGTCAGGTGTTCTGGAGGTGAGTGGTGCAGGAGAAGGCGAGAAGCAGAACAACATCTCAGAAACAAAGCTGTAAGCAACAGGGAGCCACAGAACAGTGTGTGACTCGGGAGTGATGGGAGCACACTTGTGCTTTAGAAACATCACTCTGGCGGAGGCTGGGAACATGAAGGAAGGAAGGAAGAATGACCGAAGCCAGAACAGCTAGCAAGTGACAACAGTAATCTGGTGGCACTTGGGACCTCCCTTCCACCACCAGCTTTCCAGTTCCTCCCTGAACTGGTCACCTGACCAGCTCAGGAACTGGGTTGTGGGCAGATCAGCCTGAGGTGAAGGCCACTTTGTTAAAAACATCTGTGTTTGTTGGAGTTTGTTTCTTCCATCCCCGAATTCAGGGTCTTTGGTCTTGGTCTATAAGCGACTCTGGATCATATGCAAATTTGGGAACTCCTGCTGAAGGCTGGCAAACTTGTGGGGCAAGGAGGGAGTTTTTTGGAACCAGAGGGGACATCTTTATCCACATGGCAGTGCCTGAACAAGGAAGCCCATTCTTTCAAGCAATTGAACAGAGATGGAACTTCAGAGGAAAAACAGGGCAATGGTTTAAAAAATGCAGGCATCTTCCTTTCCTTTGGACTGAATCATCACTCCGCTCCCACTGCTCCACCCCACATCCCCGTGCCTGACACCCTGGGTTTGGAGAATGCAGCTGGTCTAGAAGCAACACTATTTTGGATTCCCAGAGAGGCTCAGCAGCCCAAAGCAGCGGGAGGGAAAGGGAAGTGAGGATATCCTTTCTCTCCTTTCTTCCCCAGGGAACCAGATTATCAGGATTAGTTCTGTAAATCTTTTGTTGCATCTTAACTCCTACTGGGACAGAGAAATTGCTATATCCCCAACTTCTTTAGCTGAAACCAAGTAGGTGGATGGCTGTGGAAATCACAGCCGAGAGGATAGTTTTGGGGGTGAGAGTGTGGGAGACTTCCAGTCTCTTAATTTCTTGAGTTGGCACTCCTGGGACACAACTTTCACAGTCATTCTCACGAATGAGTTGTCAATTCTCTTGGCAAATCATCCAAACCATGTGATGGTGTCCAATCCTAAAAATGGTCTTAACAAAAGACTTGATTAGATGCTGTGTGTATGTGTGCATACATGTTTACATTCTTTTGTGTGCCTGCTGGGCCAGGTGGGAGGGTGGGATGTGGGGTTAAAACATTTTAACCACATATTTCATCAAAAGCACTGAGCATGGGACTTCCCTGGTGGTGCAGTGGTTAAGAATCCACCTGCCAATGCAGGGGACACGGGTTTGATCCCTGGTCTGGGAAGATCCCACATGCCGCGGAGCAACTAAGCCCGCGCACCACAACTACTGAGCCCGCGCTCTAGAGCCCTCGAGCCACAACTACTGAGCCCATGTGCCACAACTACTGAACCCCGTGTGCCTAGAGCCCGTGCTCTGCAACAAGAGAAGCCACCAGCAATGAGAAGTCCACGCACTGCAACAAAGAGTAGCCCCTGCTCGTCGCAACTAGAGAAAGCCCACACACAGCAATGAAGACCCAACGCAGCCAATAAATTAAATAAAATAAAAAAATTAAAAATAAACTAAAATAAAATGCCATCAGCATGAAAAAAAAAAAAAAAAGCACTGAGCACATCCTACCATGGGTCTATCACTGTGCTGGGGCCTTGGTGACTAAAAGAAGCTGAAGGCGGGTCCCTGCCAATTTCTCCCTATGTCCCCCAGCAGGAGCTGAGATGAAAATAACAGATTTGACATCTGGAGAACAGAAGCTGTGTTGCAATTTCTGTTTTTATTTTATATGCTCTCAAAAAAAGAGACAGAAAGAAAGAATAGTTTTGAGCCTGGAGAAGATTCATCCTGTAACATAGGATTTTTGGTATTTTCAAAGGTGCTCTACTTTGACTGAACTTTCCAGATCTGTCTAGAAAACCATGTCACAGGAAACACAGTGCATTTCCAAAGGCATTTGTTTTCATGCCTCCTGGTGTGCCAAAAAAAGTTTGCTGTTTCTAAAGAACTTATAAGTATGAAATTAAAATTTTGAAGCTTCGGAAGTTGAGCCTTTCGTAATTTCACAGACCTCTCCTCTCTTCTGGAGATGAATCAACCCAGCAAATAGAAAGGGCTGTGTTCCCACTATTTGGGGGAAGAGACCCAGGATGGCACACTCAGGCATAGATGAAACCAAAATGCACTTCCCCTGACTATGTCACTTTTCAGCTGTGTGACCTGGGCAAGTTATTAAGCCTCTTTGAAAATTCCCACTTGTTTAATTTTGCATTTGTTCCTGGGCTCGTAGACATTTAAGGTCCATGTATTCTAAGACTTTAATGTAGACTCTCCAGAGGCTACACCAACACCCCCAATTTCAATCAGTCCTTTTGGTTTCTCTTTTCTTTCAGTGCCCTGTTTTCAGTAATGGCCTCGATACTTTTTGGCTAGCAGGAATAGTATCAGGAATCCAGAGGCGTGAAACACTACATTCACATTTAACACATATATCTAGGCTCCCAGCTGGAGAACACACGACACTTCTTTTTTTTTTTCCTTTAAAGGATCAAAAATTAGCAGCTTTCTTGAAAGCACCATTATGACTAGAAATAGAAGCTAACATCTAGTCAGTGCTAGTGTGCCAGGTTTTGATCTAAATGTGTTATTCCTATCAACACGCTTAATCCTCATCAATAACGCTGCAAAGGAGGTACTGTTATTATCCTCATTTCACAAAGGGAAGGAGGAACTTGACGGAGGTCACACGCAGAAGGTGGTGGGGCTGGCATTATGAACCTAGGCAGTTTGGTTCCAACACTAGTGCTTTTTACCGCAATGCTGCTCTGACCTTAAACCTCTTCAGTTAATATATATATAAACAAATTTCCTTGCAGGATAGTTTACGTAGAATAAAACGCACAGATTTTCAGTTGGATGAGTTTTGACGCACACACCCAGGTAGCCACCGCCCCAATGAAAATGTAACACATTTCCATCAACTCTCATGGCCCTTTGCAATCAGTCTCCCTGACCTCTTGTCGAGTAAACACTCATCTGATTCTTTTGCCCTAATAGCTAATATATTTTTGAAAATAATAGGAGGGAGGTGGAAGAAAGGGCTTCAAATCATACACACATGTACAGTCAATCTTGTGACCTCTTGGGGTTTCAAGCTTCTAGTTATAGAATAAAAGTAATGAGTTGGCAAGCACTTCCCAAATTATGTTCCCTCTAGATGATATGTTTGGTGATAAAAGTATCTCCATCATACTACGGCATTTCTGTTATCTTTCATCATCCTCCCCTCTGGACCACATCTCCTCTTGAATATGTCCTTGGTGTCTAGCAGGTGTACTAATGAGACAAAGGCAATAAAAGTAAAGACGCTGAGGCCAAAATTAAATTCAAATAAGTTTGGAAACAATGGTTCAATAAAGTTAACCAGTTTTCTTTGCTGTAGGAATTTAAAGTGCTAATTTATGTTGGGTGTCCCAGAGAAGGAGATAAGCTATCAAACTCAGAATCTTTTATGATGGATACATCAAAGACCAGTGAATGTTCTGCCAACCATAGAACGTGCTTAACTGAAATCCATCCTGCAAAAGATTTTGACTTACTAATTAGTTTTTTTTTTTTTTTTTTTGGTTCTCATTAGCTACGGATAATTAATCTTTTAAATTAAACCATAAAAACAACAGAGAGAGTAAAAGGAAAAGTTCTCCATTGTTCCCTGTCCAAACTTCCAATCTCACATTCCAGAGTAACTAATATTTAGAAGTCTGATATAAACTTTATAGCTATGTTACATATGTGTGTGATATGTCTGAATGTGTATCTACACACTTTTTTTTGTGCATGAATGGCATTATACATATATTTTGCCCTGCAACCTGGTTCCCTCTTATCTTTCCGTATCAATACAACAATACCTCCAGATCTATTTCACTGTTTTTAGCAGCTTTCTAGTATCTTTTAATATCTGGTAGGGTATTTTCTTTTTCATATCTTCTTGGATATTTGTCCATGTTCAATCTTCCAGATAAAATTCACAATCATTTTATTTTACTCCTCCCCCATTTTTTTTTTTTAACTTTGTCATCACAATAAGATTATAACTTAGTTCAGGGGAAATGTCTATAAATATTGAATCCTTTCATTGAGAGTAAGGGATACCTTTCTATTTACTCAAGTCATCTTTTATGTTTCTAAGTAAAACGTGTAACTTTTCTTCTTGTAGGTCTTACATGTCTTGTTAGGTTTATTTTTTAGATATTTTGTCCCTTTATTGCCAATAGAAAATTTTTTCTTATTTTTCTTGGTTATTATTTTTATAAAGCAAAATTTAATTTTGGAATTATAGATTTGCAAATAGATTAAGATAAGATCACTTACTGTTTCTAAAATTCTTTTCAATTAATTAATTCTCTTGAGTTTTCCTGATATACATAAGCACATGGGGAGCAAATAATGACAATGGGTGCCTTTTCCTTTCCAAAAATTTTAGGTCACATTATGTTCTCTTATTTTTTGTGTGTTTTTTGCATTTTATGGTACATTTAAAACAATACTATTATAATAGTGATAGTGAAATCCTTGTCTTATTTCTGACTTTAATGGGAATATATCGTCATTGATGTTGAGAATTAGTTTGAGGGATGTATAAAGACCATGCCAAGGAAATGTATTTCCACCTGTTTTTATTTTACTAAGATTAAAAAAATCAGGAATAGGGCTTCCCTGGTGGCGCAGTAGTTGAGAATCTGCCTGCTAATGCAGGGGACACGGGTTCGAGCCCTGGTCTGGGGAGATCCCACATGCCGCGGAGCAACTAAGCCCGTGTGCCACAACTACTGAGCCTGCGTGTCTGGAGCCTGTGCTCCGCAACAAGAGAGGCTGCGACAGTGAGAGGCCCGCGCACCGCGATGAAGAGTGGCCCCCGCTCGCCTCAACTAGAGAAAGCCCTCGCGCAGAAACGAAGACCCAACACAGCCAAAAATAAATAAATAAATTAATTAAATTAAAAAAAATTAAGAACTGTTTTCATTTAAAAAAATAAAGTAAAAATAATATAATGAAGTAATACTTAGAAGTTTGTTCTCTTAACCAGCTTAACATCCTTCCTTCCTACATTCTTCTCAAGTAATTTGTCTAGAAAACTCTTTCTTCACAGAATGTACCAAAGCAAATAACAGCCCAGCTCAGATACTATGAGTCAGAAGAGTTTACAATGAATTGTGTTTTAATGTTTATACTTTTCAGTCCTTTTATTTCCTGATATTTCTGTTTTTCTAAACTAATTATACAATTAAGAGTCTTGCAAAACAGAAAAGAAAGAATTCTGGTCTCCCTGGAGTTTCTTAGTTAGGTTCATAGATAATTGCCCAGGACTTGTTTGGTCCTGGGAAGAGGCCAGATATCCCTAAAGAGAACAGAAGAATCAGAAGAGGGTAGGGAATTATCAAAGGAATAATGCAAGGAAATTTCCCAGAACTGAGAGACATGCATTTCCAGTTTGAAAGGGCCCAGTGGGTGCCTAGTTAAATAAAGAACTTTTTAAAGGCCTACTCTAAAGCATTTCATTAGGAATTTTCTGAATACAAAACCTGAAATGCCTTTCACAAAGCCTTTTTACAGAAAGCTACTAGATGTTCTCCACTAACGTGAGGGAGTAAACAAAGAGTGAAGAAGAAATAGGATATGAGAAGTGGGTGACCCAACTCAAGAAAGAGGTAAAGGGAATTCCCAGGATAAAGGCTCAGCCGGGTCTTGAATAACAACCTGCCCACGCTGGCACAAGAGTGCTCTGGGGTAGGGGGTGCCTTGGGGATGTGGAGGTGACAGGCTGTCTAAACTGTCTCATTATATGTAAAACTGTGTTGAAAGGTTGTTGAAAAATATGGGAAGAATTAGAGATAGGTACCAACAAAAAACAGAAAGCAAAAACGCAACCCAAGTAAATTAAAAAACCAAACCAAACCAAACAGCAATTACTAATGAGATAGTGCAAATTAGCTAGGACTGAGGAAGTTAAACTCTCTATTATTCATCAGTCTGGGAAGATAAACAGATAGTGTTAATGCTTCTCCCATACTGCAGCTGTAACATGTCATAAAGACCCCCAAGAAATCCCCCAAGCCATGCCTATGAGAAGCTTTGCTGATTGAAATATCAGGAAGAATGAAACATCACGCTCTTGCTTAGAGAATCTAAGTCACTTTGACCCAAAAAGACAGCTTTGGTTTCTCATCTAGGTGCACTACTTCAGAGAAGGCTTTTCTGAACATGACATTCCACATTCACCTTAATTTTGTGGTTTCCCAGGAAACAGGAGCCTAGGTCCTCTCTGCAGTCCAGACCTGATGCTGATCCCTTTATACACAGTCTTGCTCTGCACTTATCAAAACACTGCTTGGTTCACATTTGTCCCGAAATCCACCCTTCCCTCCAGTTCTATACCACCTCTATCATTTCTTTGGTGAGACACTCATGATTGCTCTGGTGTGAGGTCTCCCTTGTTGTGGGATTTACAGGTTTGTCTCCAGGAGGCTAAGGCTGATCAATCTAGGACAACTTGGAGGTTTTTGAGATTTGCTGAGACCATTGCTGCTTCGACTGGGAATAACACGCACCCCTGAGACCCTGGCAGTCTTGTCTGCTGAAGGCCTCTCTTTCTCTGATGCATTGGTCTTTCACTGAATCTGCATTCTGCTCAGTGTTAGGTTTATCATTTGTCTCCTGAGATTTGAGGGTTCCAACCAGACCTTGTTATCTTCTGGTGAAACCTGGCTATTAATACCCTCTTGTCTTCTGTCTGCTTGTCCAACATCTTAAACGTTGTGCGTCTCTGAGAATGTTCCTTAGCCTCATCTGTGTCTGAGAAATTTGCTTTGGGAGAGAGCTTCTCTTTACGCAGTCCACCTGCCACGAGGCTACTGATTCTTGGGTCAGCAGTTGGGGCAGCTTCTTTAAGGCTGAGGGCTGAGACACTCAGAAGCAGTATCTTTACCTTTGACCAACAATCAGCCAGTTTCTCATGGGCTTATCTTTCAATAAAACTACACAACCTCCTGATATAACTCCACTGAGGACAATTTGGAATTATAGGCCACTTTGAGGAACCTGGACATGAATCATTGTTCATTTGAGAGACTCTTTTATTTTTTTCTTAAATGAATTTATTTATCTATTTATCTATCTATTTATGGCTGTGTTGGGTTTTCGTTGCTGCAGGCGGTCTTTTCTCTGGTTGTGGCGAGCGGGGGCTACTTTTCGTTGCGGTGTGCGGGCCTCTCATTGCAGTGGCCTCTCGTTGCAGAGCACGGGCTCTAGGCGCGTGGGCTTCAGTAGTTCTGGCTCGCGGGCTCCAGAGCACAGGCTCAGTAGTTGTGGCACAGAGGCTTAGTTGCTCTGCGGCATGTGGGATCTTCCCGGACCAGGGCTTGAACCCGTGTCCCCTGCATTGGCAGGTGGATTCTTAACAACTGCGCCACCAGGGAAGTCACGAGAGACGCTTTAGAACACAAGGGGGAGAGTGTTTCATCCGTCTAAAGGAGAGAGAACTTTACTGAACGTGGGAGACTCCCATCCTTTGCTTCCATTTCTCAGAGATGAATAAGTATTGACTTCTCTTTATGAGCGTGGCTTGATAATATTGTTAAGGGCCTGAGTTACTACTTAAACCATCTGTAAAAACTCTTCTTCTGTGTGTGTGCAAATATATTCTGTTCTGCATCTAAACCTTCTCCTCTCTCCTGGCAGAGGGAAGATAAGCAGCTTAACATCTGTGTCAAGCTTCTCCCTCTCACACAGAGTCAGAGAGAGTTCACTGTTATACTCCACCAAGCGCAGACAGGCCTTATCGATTCTGTGAAGTTGTCTAGCCCATGAGCCTGCCTGTTGCCCTATTGATAGAGAATACGTTCTACTAGAAGGTTATACCCTACCCTCTATTCTCCCACCTCGAAGGGGGATCGTCCTTATCAGGGCTCCTCCTCTAACGAGCTGTCCTTGAAAGAGCCCTGCAATATTGGGAACAAATGGGATGCTGTCTGGTGAGCAGCTGTCCCTTTTGTCTTCTTCTCCATGGGAGGGAGGTGGTTTTACGTGTATCCCAGATGTGCTCACATCTGCCTTCTTACATGAAGCAACAGACTTTCACTAGGTCATCAAGTCTCACTGAGCTAACTGCTAAAATCTGGGGTAAAAAGGGGGCAAGAGGGAGAACCCACCTTCAGTGTAAAAAAGTCCCCCCTGGTATCTCCTCTCCCCCAGAGACCCACCTAAAAATAGCTAGGTCTTCTAGATCTGATTTTCTGACCATCCTGAGGGAGAGTTTGGTTGTCTCATGAGACATGATGAGAAGGAATTAAAGAGAAAAAAAAAATTTTTTTTTCAGCCACGCTGTGCAGCTTGTGGGATCTTAGTTCCTTGACCAGGGATTGAACCCACGCCCTTGTCAGTGAAAGCATGGAGTCCTAACCACTGGACCACCAGGGAATTCCCAAGAGAAACTATTAAAAAAAATTAATAGGACAGGCTTTTGTCTCCAAAGAGGTGTCTGGGAAGCAATGTTCAATTGGAGATTTGTAATGATTTGGAAAATGGAATGAAGAGCTGGGCTGTGAAAGCGATTGCTTTGCCATCAAAATTAAATGACCAGGATAACTAATGGGAACACCAAAGTGCCCTGGAGAAAGTTACACATAAAACAATGTCAATTTCGATGTGTAGGAGCCTAAAATTTAGGGCTCATCCCTATATATGGAGAGTCTAGATATTTATTTTTAAAAAGAGCATGCATACATTTGGTATGTAAGTTCCTTAAACAGGATTTAACATAAGGTCTCAGATATAATGACAATTAACAATGCCAGTCCTGTTCCTGCAGATGAATAACACGGTGACATGCTATTCAACTTCAAGAAAACTCCCACCTTTCTGCTCTCGTCAGCAACCATGTAGCTGATTTTGTCTATATCGCTCCATCTTAGGTTCATGATATTCATGGAACTGGAAGGAAACTTTAAGATCAAGTCTAATCCGTACATTTTACAGATGAGAAAGCTCAAGTCAGGGAGATTTAAGTTACTTGCTTAGAGTCACGCAGCTCTTGGTACAAAAGCAAGGCCTGACGCCAAAGTCCTGTGCTCTTGCCACTGGACTACCATACACTTGAGCTCTGGATTTTTTTCATACACAGCTGCGGTTCCTCAGCTCAATTAGAAATGGTTCCAGGCCACCGAATGTGGATTTTCTCATATACCTCTCCCCATTTTTTCCCTTCAAGACCGCAGATTACTGACATGCTTAAAATATGTATTGAATTCAGATTTGTCGACTTTCTATATTTCTTCCTAATTCATGCCTTGGTGTAACCTACTGCTTTCTAAGGTGAAGATGGGGAGATAAGAGAAGAAATGAAGGAGAGTGAGCTAAGCTGTGTTAAATTACATGGTGATAAAGCTATTTGGGAGCCTTCACTTCATTAGTGGTATTAAAATATCAATCACTGGTCTTGTCTTGAGACCATTTAAGTTTTCAAGTGGGATTTACTGGGATAGAGGTACTTAGGGAACACTTGGCACATTTCTGTGGCAACCTTAGATGACTGTAGGATACTGATGAATGACAGAAGGTTTAATTCCGAAGAGGTGACCTGATATTGAGCTATCTTTTGTAGGTGGCCACAATCCATCAATCTACACAGAAGGTTGGAGCAAGGGTCTCCAGGGATTAGCAGATTTCTAAAAGTAAATTCATTCTTTTATCTCATTCAGCTCAAATCCAATACGGCTGTTCTCATAAATCAATTCAGTAAGACAAATAGTTACTAACTGCCCACTATACACAACACTGTTATTAAATATTGGAGAAAGAATAAAAGATAGTTCTTGCTCTTGAGGAGCTATAATTCTGTAAGTCATGTATTTTAATAATCTCATTAGAATGGGGTATTCTAATTCTCATTAGAATATCTCAACAAAAGACTTTACTTCATCAGACGGTAAATAAAAAGATTGTAGGAAACAGGCTCCAAACTAGTAAGAATACTAGCAAGCATTGCTTTGGAAAAATAAATGACCAGACTTTCTATCCACCAATGAAGGCTATCTGTAAAATATAGTAGACCCCTTTGTCAGGGAGCAGAGGGGAGATATGTTCCAAGACCCCCAATGGATGCCTGAAACCACAGATAGCATGGAATGCTATGTTTTTTCCTATATGTACACACATATGATAAAGTTTAATTTATAAATTAGACATAGTAAGAGGTTAACAATAACTAATAATAAAATAGAACAATTATAATATACTGTAATCAAAATTATGTGAATGGGGTCTCTCTCAAAATATCTTACTGTACAAATTCTTTTTTTTATAAATTTATTTATTTATTTATCTTGGGCTGCGTCAGGTCTTTGCTGCTGCGTGTGGGCTTCTCATTGTGGTGGCTTATCTTGTAGTAGAGCACAGGCTCTAGGTGCACGGGCTTCAGTAGTTGCGGCGCATGGGCTTAGCTGCTCCGCGGCATGTGGGATCTTCCTGGACCAGGGATCGAACCCGTGTCCCCTGCATTGGCAGGCGGATTCTTAACCACTGTACCACCAGCGTAGCCCCTTACTGTACAAATTTAATACCTTTTCTATCTTAACTAGGCACTTATACACTGTGGCTGTAACTTTCGCAGTTTGAGGTGTGACAGCAAAACTAGCATAAATTTCTTTTTCCTTCTTCACAATTTCATGGATAGAAGATTTGTTCTTACTGTAGATCTTAGCAACCTCGGCATATGATATTTTTTTTCTTATTGAGAACTTTCACTTTTCACTTAAAGGAAGCACTTTACAGCTTCTCTTTGGCATATTCGAATTGTCAGCATCACTATTCTTGCACTTTGGGGCTGTTATTAAGTAAAATAAGAGTGACTTGAACACAAACACTGTGATACTGTGATAGTTGATCTGATAACGCAGATGGCTACTGAGTGACTAACAGGTGGGATACACCTGACAAAGGAACGATTCACATCCCAGGTGGAAGGAGCGGGACACTGCAAGATTTCATCATGCTACTCAGAATGGTGCACAATTTAAAACTTATGGATTGTTGGTTTCTGGGATGTTCCATTTAATATTTTTTGACTGAGGTTGACTGCGGGTAACTGAAACCACAGAAAGCGAAACTGAGGATATGGCGGTGGGGGGGAACTACTGAGTTCAGTGAGGGTTTATATATTCACATCCTCTGATGTTTACAAACCGCAGCACTGTGGAGTGGTAAAAATAGCACTGGACAAATAATCAGATGATTCACGATAAAGTTCTAGTTCTTCCCATGTAATAGTGTTGGAAGTTAAGATATTTAACCTTTTGGGGGCAGTTTACTCATCTTTAAAATGAAGGGATCAGAGAAGATGATTTTTCTAAGTTCCCTTGAAGCTCTAACATCCCAAATTATGCTATTCCATATCTGAGGGATCACACACACATATACACACAACCCCGAGGGAGTTTTAAACTATTAAGTTAGATAATACATATTTTGATAGTGAAAAAGAAATAAAAGAAAATATCAGTTTAAGGAAAAAAAGATGATTGACATTTATTAGGCCCTACATTTTGTAAAGTTTTTAATCAGATACCTTCCTTGGTGAACACAGATCACAGTCATTTCTGTGCTAATTAAAGGAGGCTCTGGTGCTGGGTCATCTATCAAATCATCAGATTATGTTTGATTATCCATCAGACAAGGGGTAAATGTTAAGCACTTACGTAAGATGCAGAGCTACATGGGTATCAAAAAGCCATAACTATAATTTTAAGTCAGTTGCAAGATGAAACTTGTGAGGGAAGAGAAGGTGCTTACCTTGGTCCAAGGTGGCGTGTCCAGCCCTCCTCCCACGTGCAGCGTAGGAAGGTGAAAGCTGGGCTCTGCAGAAGGTGCATCAGGTACCTTCTTCCCTCAACCCCCTCTTCCCTGACCCTCTCACATTCCAGCCAGGCAGGACTGGACAGAAATGCAGAGCTTTACGCAGCAGCATATTTAAGGTGCTTTAAAATCTTACATTAATACTTGACTAAAATATGCCGTAGAAACTGACCCAAGGAAATATGAGGTCCATTAACATTTTTAGTTTTCTAGGAAAAGGAGGGGAATGCACTTGATTAGTTTATTCTTTTTTGTTTATTCTAAGGTATTTTAATTCCACAAGCAAATTGAGATTCATTGAAAATAAGAGCTATTTTTTAATTTGCTTTTTAAAGCTAAACATTCTCCATTTCTCTCTAGAAAACTTCTCCGAACCCAAATGCTTAAAAAGCATAAATTGGATTATAAAATGTTCATGGCTTTTAATATCTCACCTTCAAATTGCTTTCTCTTAATTTTCTCTCAGATAACCATGTTAAATAACACGTTTTAAAGGCTTTAAGAGCTTTATTCCCCCCCCCCGCCCCCCACTTGAGGGAGGCTCCATTTTAGTAACAAAAAAATGTATTTCAAATGAAGCATTAGCCTCAGATAGCTTACCTCCACCTTGGCTCCAGAGCAACTTGGATTTCCGATTCTTCGAGCAGGTCAGTGACTTGGGGAACCAGTAAAAGAGCCGGGCTATTCTTCTGAATGTCTTGTTAAAGTCACTTCTTATGGCCATAGCTAGAACTGTTAAGTGTTCCAGAACAACACTCCACACATAGCACGGATGGGGAAAACACAGTAATACCCACATATGACACTTTAGCTGTGAACTCTCTTTCAGCCAATATGTCTGGGGACCACCTGTTAGCCCTAAATCCCCTTCCCCTGTCATTCCTTTGGTGTCCTTAGCCCTCATAACTAGAAACTGTATTAATAGATGTTCTTTCTAAAGAAAGAGTTTTAAGCTTCAGAAACTCTAACCTAAGGCAACACTTGATAATTTTTAAGTACAGACCCCACCCCTGCCCCACCTCCTCTACAGAAATACAATTACTTTCACACAAGAGCAAAGTAACCAGTATCCACTAACTCAGCATCCAACAGAATTGTCAATGGCAATTCGTAGGACTTGCTGGTGATTAACACACTACCTCCTAAAGCCATAGCCTTGATCCCATTTGTTTTGTACATCTTTTACTGGAAAAATGATATGTATTTTAAACCTTGTCAGGAATCTATCCCAGAAAAAAAGAATATGACTGATTCTTACAAGTCAAGAAGTGTATAAAAGAAAAAGATTTTTTCCAGGATAGTTTTGGTTTTTGACCCTTTGAACATTTCTCCAGACCCTTCTTTAACTTTAGTGTGTGATTTCAGCGGACACCAGCATTTGGCTGCCTGCTCTGCCAGTGGGACTGGGGTTCCCATCATCACCCCTGGAACTACATCTAACAACAGGTCTTTGTGCATTCTGTTTACGTCAAAAGAAATAAACTTACTCAGAGACTAGTCCTTACAAGAGCCTGATGTAATAGTTGCACAGTGCTTTTTTATATGACACACTAAATTTCTGGAGCTGATTTATACACACACACACACACACACACAAAAGGATATTATCATATTACCAGTTTCCGTTTCCAGGTCAGATGTTTTTGATTTCTATTCCATTTTCATGAGTTCTTAGAAATATGCCTAGGAGTCTGCTTGTAAGTGACAAGTGGGGAGAAAGTTCAACTAAAACAATAGTGTAAGACTTTCTGATACTTTCATCTTCCTAAAAATAGGATGTGGGCTGGTGGATGCTGCCCAAAACAATAGCATTAAGATTTCCTTATGTTTTCCTTTCAACAGTGTCTGTCCCAGCACTTCTCAGTTTTGAAAGTTTGGGTAACTATAAATTTTTTGCAGCACCTCCTCAAAGACAAAGCACAATGCGAAAAATGCCCTTCTGAGTGGACTTAAGTCAGAGATAAAAGCTCTGGTTGTGGCTGTGATTCTGAAGGGACAATAAAGTTTAGACATTTCAGTCAAGATTGCTTATTCCTACTGATAAGTCCCTTTCTTAATTCCAAACAACAAACCTCTTACTTTTAGCACAGAACACCACAAAAAGCAAACTTCATTGCTTAAAAATATAACAGAAAAACAAACTAAAACACGTTCTGGATAACTTTTTTTTTTTTTTGGATAACTTATTGATGCAGGTATTATATTTTTAAAGAGATATTTTGAGGAAAAGATCTTTTTTTTTTAATAGAGACTTTTTTGTTTTGTTTTTGTTTATTTAGTTGCACCAGGTCTTAGTTGTGGCAGGCGGCCTCCTTAGTTGTGGCTCGCCGGCTCCTTAGTTGTGGCTTGCCAGCTCCTTAGTTGTGGCATGCATGTGGGATCTAGTTTCCTGACCAGGGATCGAACCCAGGCCCCCTGCATTGGGAGCGTAGAGTCTTATGCACTGCGCCACCAGGGAAGTCCCTGAGGAAAAGATCTTTACATCTAAGAAGAGACACTCTGCTTCGACACAGTGTAACGAGGTCTATAAGCCACTTACACAGTATTTATTAATTTCCAAAATAATCAAAATGGGACATTTAGAAGATGTGATGGGATTATTTTCCACATTTCTTCCCTAACCTCTCCTCTAATTCCTTTTTTATTTACTCGAAGATATCCCTTTTTTTCACATAATTTACGTTCACTTATTTCATTTTTGATTATTCCTTCTGCTGTTAGACCTATAATCTCTTTTTTACATTAAGAGTTAAATCCTACCTCACACCTGTCAGAATGGCTAACATCAAAAAGAACACAAATAACAAATGTTGGTGAGGATGCAGAGAAAAGGGAACCCTTGTACACTGTTGGTGGGAGTGTAAATTGATGCAGCCACTTTGGAAAACTAAAAACAGAACTAAAAGTAGAACTACCATATGACCCAGCAACCCACTCCTGGGTATATATCTGGAAAAAAACGAAAACACTAATTTGAAAAGATACATGCACCCCAATGCTCAAACCAGCATTATTTACAATTGCCAAGATACAGAAGCAACCTAAGTGCCAACTGACAGATGAATGGATAAAGAAGATATGGTATATATATATAATGGAATAGTACTTGACCATAAAAAAAACACGAAATTTTACCATTTGCAACAATGTGGATGGACTTAGAGGGTATCATGTTAACTGAAAGAAGTCAGACAGAGAAAGACAAATACAGTATGACATCACTTTTATGTGGAATCTAAAAAATACAACAAGTTAGTAAATACAGTAAAAAAGAAACAGACTCACAGAAAGAACAAACTAGTGGTTACCAGTGGGGAAAGGGAAGCAGGGAGGGGCAAGATAGGGGTGGGGGATTAAGAGGTATAAACTACTATGTATAAAATAAGCTACAAGGATATATTGTATAACACAAGGAATATACAATATTTTATAACAACTGTAAATGGAGTATAACCTTTAAAAATTGTGAATCACTATATTGTACACCTGTAACATATAATATTTTGCATCAACTTTATATCAATTAAAAAAGAAGAGACAGTATCAAAAAAAAAATGAGTTAAATCCATTAACTCTTCTACTTGTTACATATAATATTTTTAATCCCTGTCTTTTGGAAATATATCCCAATATTGAAAAAAAAAAGCTAGTAAACTAGAGATGCAACTTATTTTAAAGCTAATTTCACTTACATAGTAACTCTGAAAATTTGGTTAGCAGACCAATGTCACCATGTATTTACTGACATAAGGTGTTTTGAATGAGGATGCATTCTTGAGGGTAAAATATTGAAAGCAAGAGTGCTTGATTTACATGTTGCTGTAATGGGGAATACAACAGTTAGTCTTAATTAATACTAGTGTGGAACAGAACTGTTCTTACCAGTATAACTTACACATATACAATCCCCACAGCAAGCGTTTGTTTATTGGTGTTCTTTTCTAGAGGTGCTTAAATAAAAATGAAATTTGCAAATATATTAACTGATCACATAATTTAAGTAAAATTTTACCTTGTGTTCAGTGATAAAAACATTTAAACTACACAATCAGACACTGATGTTAGATGGTCAAATAGAAAATTAAAATTAAAAGGGATTAAATACCCCCTTGCTCCATACACTCTCAGACTAAACAGTTTTTGACAGGGGATAACTGTATTTATAAAAGTAATGTCATTGACCCATACATTTATTTTTATAATGTATACATGTGACACTTAAAATTCCCTACTACAATGATGCATCAATTTGAGATTTCAAATAACATCCTAATCCGTTTTCAGTTTTCCAATGTTCATGACAGCCAAATTTATTTACTACTTAGGACATGATCTCTTTATGATATACAGGTTGTACATGATCATACTTCAGTCATCTAAGAAGTCAGAAAGCAAAACTAAAACCAAATCCTTCTTGGGCAAAATAATTTCTCACTGAGCACAATCCTTTAGTCTAGAACTCTGTGTACATTTTTCAAAGAGAAGGCTCCTTTTGGATTTGTATAGCATACATTTATGAATTTATGAAAGAACTTCTACGAAACTTGGAATCAGTGGGTTTATAAGAGTCACAAAATTGCCCCTCGTGTAATTTCTGAGGATAATTTACCATTACCACCCATATTATTTTTCAAAAGATAACTTTTGTTTCTCAAACTGCTGTACACAGAAAAATACAAACTCTTCACATTACAACTGAGAAATTTATTGATACTTCTTCATGAAGTAGTAAGCAGAATTAAAGTAAAGAAGAAATATACAGCTTAAAACAGTTGAAATGATCCTAAAATTTTTATGACAATTATACATTTATGGCCAAAATAAAAATGAACAGTTTTTAATAATTAAATCACTTAAAAAATTTTGCTCAATAATTTACCTGAAATTAAACAGATACAAGGATAACTGGGATAATGCCACTTTATCCTTCTCAAAAAAACTGTGATCCTAGTAAAAAACAGTGGTTCGGTTCTGCTCCCCACTCACAAAAACTACCTCTCCATTCTATCACTTATAAACGTGTTAACAATCAACCTTTACTGATTTGTAAGGACACCAATTTTGGTTCCACTTAAAAATGTTTCCAGTAGGCAGTCAGAGATATATGACTTAGCTGGCCTTACTCAGAAGAGTCGAGGATCAGTAAGTATCTCAACGTATCGGTCATGGCTTTCTTCTCAGTGCTCACTGAGGTCAAATGTCCTCATATAATTATAAATGTTAAAAAGTAAAATTACATCTTAGCAGCCAAAAATTTATATATTTTTATGTATTTACAGTATTGTACATATTTACATGACCACATCAAATAGTGAAATGTAGAAACAAGAGACCACCTACAGAGGCATTCGTTTAATGCCCCAACATTATTTTCTTGTGCAAACTGAAACTTGCCTCAAACTTCTTATAAAGCTATAGACAGTCAACATTGCGAAGGCCACCATCCATGGTTAAAGAGCCAAACCTAAAACACAAAAGAAAAAAGGCAATCTCAAAAGATTCATTTATTTGGCCTCCAACATTTTAAAGAAGAATATAAAATACTTTTCAGATGAATAAACTATTATTTTTAAAGAGTTAACCAACTATAATTTGCTCTATTTCTTACTGAAACACAGTGCCACTATCATAAATATGTGAAAAAATACAACACAGTGGCTTGGGAAGACTTCTTAAGAGAAAATGGGGGAGTAATGTAATCTAGAAAGTGTTAGAAAGAGCTGGATAATTTCTTTTGGTGGGGTGGGATTTATAAGCAAAGATGTGGAGTTGGGAGTCAGGGACAGTAAGGAATGGAATCTTGCTAAAACAGAATGTTACTTGGAGGAATAGTGGAAAATAAAGTTGGGTGATTAGGCTGGGTCTAGACTATTATATTCTTTTAATTCAAGTATGAATTTAGACTTGACTTTTTAGGTAACAGGAATTTAGAAATTTTTGAGCCAAGGAGTGGTATGATTAGATCAGTATTTGGGAATATTACTTTGGCTGTAAAACCCATGACAGATGGGAAGAGCTGGTTAGGGAAATAGGTAGTAGATTATTATCATGGCTCACAAGGTGGGGGGAAAGGAGATCTAAATGAGGTTGATGAGGGGGAACACAGAAACGTTTGAAGGAAGATTACCAAACTTGATGAAAGGGAGTAAAGAAGAGTGAGTGTCTAAAATAATTTATGGGGACTTCCCTGGTGGCACAGTGGTTAAGAATCTGTCTGCCAACGCAGGGGTTTGATCCCTGGTCTGGGAAGATCCCACATGCCGCAGAGCAACTAAGCCCATGCGTCACAACTACTGAGCTTGCGCTCTAAAGCCCGCGAGCCACAACTACAGAGCCCGCATGCCTAGAGCCCGTGCTCTGCAACAAGAGAAGCCACGGCAATGAGAAGCCCGCGCACCGCAACGAAGAGTAGCCCCCACTCGCCGCAACTAGAGAAAGCCCATGCAGCAATGAAGACCCAACGCAGCCAAAAATAAATAAATAAAATAAATTCATTAAAAAAATAAATAATAAAATAAAATAATTTATGTTCATGGTAGGAGGAGAAAGGGGAAGAAGATGAGAAATTACAGGGGAGACTGAGTTGGGAAGGATGATGTTAAGTGATTTTAGATACAAAAAAATCTGAAGTGATAGATATCCATATGGAGACAGTGTACAAGACCTGGCTTCTATTACTAGTTCTGGCACAAATCCTTAAGTGGTCATTTAATATTTAAGTTATGATTCTGCCATGTCTGATTACCCATGTATTGTCAAGCCTGCAAGTAAAACAAGACTTACTGGACATGCTTTGGGAAGTGGGGATTTTATTCCACGAAACATGTGATTCAATATAAAATTTTGTTAAAACATATTTTAATAGTCTTTTCTACTTGCTAATCTTTAGCCTTTCAGAATAAATTTAGGATTTAGCTAAAGTTGTGAAGAAACTATAAGTTGCATAAATTTATAAAAAGTTATAAAGAGTTAGATAATTACTATGTAGATACTATAAACCAATAGGAAACCAATAGAAAACCAATAGGAAAAAGACTTTAAAACCTAATAGGCAATTCATAGGAAAAAAAACTGAATAAACATATAAAAAGATGTTTGACATCACTATTAACCAAAGATATCCAAATTAAAACAAGATGTTGGTTTCTACTAAACAAACTGGCAAACATCTAAAAAACTGATAACATTCAGTGTTGACAATAGGACTGTAACAAGCCTTTTAGAGAACAAACTAACAACGCCTATCAAAATTCAAATGTGCAGGGTCTTCCCTGGTGCCGCAGTGGTTAAGAATCCGCCTGCCAATGCAGGGAACACGGGTTTGAGCCCTAGTCTGGGAAGATCCCACATGCTGCAGAGCAACTAAGTCCGTGCACCACAACTACTGAGCCTGCATGCCACAACTACTGAAGCCCACGTGCCTAGAGCCCGTGCTCCACAGAGAAGCCACTGCAATAAGAAGGCTGCGCACCACAATGAAGAGTAGCCCCCACCCACTGAAACTAGAGAAAGCCCACGCGCAGCAACAAAGACCCAATGCAGCCATAAATAAATAAATAAATAAATCTATATATAAAAAAAAATTCAAATGTGCATACCCTTTGACCCAACAACTCCACATCTAGAAACATCAAGAAGTCAACCTTTCAAAAATTCTTACACAAGCACATGAAGGTATATATACAAGTGTGTTCACTGAAGCATGTTTTGTAATTGTGAAAAATCAGAAACAACTTAAATGCCCAACAAATAGGGATGCACCAAATAGATATGGTAGATCCATACACTAGGATATCAGGCAGCTGTTGAAAATGAGAAAAATAGAGCTATATGTATGGATATGAAAAAGTACCCTTGATACACAGCCTTAAGTGAAAAAAGTAAGACTAAACCAGTATGAACAGAATGATTCCATTCTTATAAAACACACATGCACAACAAACTATTAATAGTGATTACTTCTGTGGGAGTGGGGAGGTATGAGAAAGGGGAGGTGGGGTCTTTTATTTCAATTTTTACAATTATATATTGTTTAAACATTTTTTTTACCAATTCATTAAATTCATTTTAAAAAATCGATAATGCTATAGAAGCGTCTGATAACTTTCTGCATGTAGGTCAAATATCATGTGATTTCCTGACATTTAATCTTTCCAAGCCTTATGAACGTGTTTGGTCTTTTATTTGAGAGAACAGGGCTAGTGGGGAGATAGGAGGCTGGGTTCCAGCTCCAGCTCATCTTTTCAGGTATGAATGTCAACACCTGTGGAACATGGACAAAGACTATCTGCTGTGCCCTGCAATGCAGGGCTGGAATGCACGCTTAGTGAGGCCATGCAGCCCGAAAGTGCCCTTCAAGGGTACAAAACACCACATAAATGTGAAATCCTTGCATTAATATCTTGCGGGTGAGAGGACCTGTGGAGAAGCACCTAAGGGCTAGAAAGAGAAGGGTTCTATTCATGAGCCAAATAGGACTTAACTTCTCTGAGGAACCCGGACAAGGAAACAGCCACCAAAGCGGCTTTATTGGCTCTGTACATTTTCCAACTCTCTTTCTCCTTGATCTATTAGGATTCTGGAGATAAGCAGACACTCAGCTCCTCAAAGAACTCCATGAACAGATGGCGCTCACGTGCAAGAAGGGGTTCAGAGGGCTCTGTGAGTTACACAGCACTGATCAGAGTGCTGGCACCTCCTAAGCAACTCTGAATCCAGAACTGAAAATGATAGTTCTAATGAGAAAATGTTTTGAAAAATGTGCAAAAGATTTTCGTTTTCACAGACTGATTCAAAGAATTCTATTAACCAGTGCTTCTATAAAATGGAATCAATCACAGTTGACTTGTCTTTATCAAAACAACCCCAAACACATTAAAAGGCACCATGAAATTCAAAAAACCTAAGGGTTCTGACTTAATATTCCTTTCCCACTGCTTAACCTATTGATACAGGAAGACAGACAGATACAAGTATAGATGTATGTTTATGTACTCAATTGCATATATAATCACAGGGCAGAATGATCTTTGTATTACTCACCTTTCTAAAATATGATTATTTTCAGCAAGTTCTTTAACTACCCCTTCCATTTCTTCCTTTAATTTCTTCATACTATATTCAAAATAAAGATAAAAGTACCTGTGCTCAAAAAAAGTATGCAAGTTTTACAGTTATATTTATAGTATGTTTAGTTCTCTAGATTGATCTAAGTCATTAAATAATATTAGCAAATGTATTCATAACAAATATACAACATTTCAAAATAAAAGAGCAAGATCACAAAATGAAATAAAAACAAATGGAAACACTACAGTTACCAAATAATAAATTTCTTACCCAAGAGTCATTTCTACTAATGTGTTAGAACATGGATAAATTGGGGTCATGGTATGTTTGATTCCACTGGAGGCTGCAAACATTTTCTGTGGCAAAGTTTCTTGTAACTAGAACATCAAAAACAAACAAACAAAAAAACCATATCAATCACAGGACAGAATACTTACTACAGATCTTAGATCAAATGTTACAGGTTTTAATAAGCCCTTTATAGCTTTAAGTTTTAATTTCAAAACCATCAATGATATAATACTTAAAACTCTTTAAGAAAAACTTTGCATATAGATGATTTTAAAAAATGGTCTATCAGATGTTTTTCACTGTAAAACATCTTAAAACTTGGCTCAAAATACATACCACAAGTGGGCAAGCACAGCTGAATATAGGCATATTATACCCTATTTCTCTCTTCTCAAACATTATCAGATATAAACTTAGAAGAATTTTATTTTAATTTTTCCTAGTAGGAAAAAGCCTTTTTTTTTCTAGATAATTTTGAAGCTATACCTCATTAGTATAGTCTTGATACTTTGATACTTCTTCTTCAATATCAAAACACTGATTAGTTAGGGATAATAACTGTTTCCTAAGATGAAGCATCTTTCTGAAAACCAAAAAGAACCAATTAATAAGCAGTCTAATGAAATATTATTTTTACTTAAAATATATAATATACATTAAATTATATATTGTGCAGACAACCACTAATCACCCCCCAAAAAGCTTACTTACCTCATCCATTCTTCTGACTTATCCAAAAAAGCCTCGTACTTTTTAACACATTCATCTGTAAAGTGGGTCATAGCTTTTGTTGCATGATAATACAGTTTTTGCCTGTAATTTAGAAATAATCAGAGGCTTAAACCAATGTCACTGTTTCTATTTCCAATATTAAAGAATTTTCAAATATACGAAATTTATTTCCTGTAATGACTGTTGTGGGTTTAGAATATTTACGGTAGAAAGCCTAAGGTTTCTAAGGCAGACATTATAGCAGCAAGAGGAGAAAAAGAAGGTTGATAGTGGAGAATGGTCAAAAACTATTTATCGAATGAGGTTAAGGTTAAGGAGGTGGTTAAGTCTGCCCTTGCCTATGTTCTCCATTATCTGTCCTTCTGCAATCAGAGCACAGGAGGCAGAAGACTGCCCCCTTATTCTCCCGTCTCAGTAACCTCTCAACCAGGGGCCAGATGAGTGGGCCTCAAATATGTGCACATACAGTAACAATCCTAAAAAGCCAAGATTAAAATGTATTTTTTATTATGATTAATTCCAACTTTAAGAAGAAACATAACCAAAAATAATTATTAAACATAATCTGGACACTTACTTATCAAATTTGTGGATTTGTTCTTCATTATAAGCTAGTCCTAAAAATAAGAATATGTATTACTCTTGTAAATGTAGTATCATAAAATCACATGCAATTTTATTTTGAGATTATTACTTCATAAAGGCTAAGAGTTTAAAGCAGATGTCACAAACTTCTGACCCATGGGTAGATACTGCCCACAAATGCTTTTATTTGGTCTGTACAGTGCTAATGTTAAAAAAAAAAATTAACTGCCAACATTTAAAAATCAGGATATTTCTAATAAAGTCTATTTCTAGCTTCTCTTGAGGTCTAGGAACATTGGAAAAACAATCAGGTGAATCTGAGTAGTGGCTCTCCCCTTCACACGGGGGTGGGGTCCTCCTCTCTAGTCCCCTTCAGTTTCCACGGGCCAATCTCATTCCTTTCCGTTACGTGTGTGGCCTCTAGAGGTTTCAGAGTTCTGATCCCTGATTTGAAATACTCAAAACGTTGGTTTTAAGGATAATTTTTAATACCTTCAACCTCTTCCCTGACAGAACCAAGTCTCTGAAATAAATAACTTATGTAGTCACCCTTACAAATATACCAAATTAATTCAACCGAATTACAACTAGTAGGGCTGACTCAGATTAACAAATGGAAAATTTTACTTACTACGTTCTGCTTTGTCTTTTTTGAACTGATAGTAAATCTCTGTGATGCAATTTAACAGGACTTGTAGCTTTTCTACACTATTTAAGAAAGAAAAATCCAAATAAATTAATTGAGTCAATGCGAAAAAGGACATTTAATAGTAAGAGCAGAAACTGCCAATGCAGTTATAACTTACTGTCTATCTTTTGGATGAGTGCCTTCTTGATGGGTCCATGTATCTGCCAGCAATCCACCTGGAGATAATTTGCTTTCAATATCCTGAAGACTGGTTTCGATTGTTCCCTGAGAACTGGAAAGCTAAATAAAACCAATGGGTTCAGATCCAGATTACCAAAAATCAGAAATGATCATCACAATGCCAATGGAGCCTAAAGTTTGAATAACATTTCTTTTGTAGATTACTTCAGTTCAAAGTCAGAATAATTATTTTTTTTTTTTTCAGAATAATTATTTTTATCTTTAAATGCAAGGACAGTTTTTTAGGTTATATTCCACCAAGAGTACAATATGATAATAAAACATGAGTATTAATATATTTTATAGGGCTTCCCTGGTGGCATAGTGGTGAAGAATCCGCCTGCCAATGCAGGGGACACGGGTTCATGCCCTGGTCTGGGAAGATCCCACATGCTGCAGAGCAACTAAGCCCGTGCGCCACAACTACCAAGCCTGCGCTCTAGAGCCCATGAGCCATAACTACTGAGCCTGCATGCCATAACTACTGAAGCCCGCGCACCTAGAGCCCGGGCTCTGCAACAAGAGAAGCCACCGCAATGAGAAGCCCGTGCACTGCAGTGAAGAGTGGCCCCCGCTTGCCGCAACTAGAGGAAGCCTGCACACAGCAACGAAGACCCAACACAGACAAAAATAATTTTTAAAAATCTTAGATAAAATGTATTTTATAAAACATTGCTTACATCTAATACTCTTTTTTAAAAAACATAGAAAATACTTTTAATCATTCAATTAAGCTTGTTTCTTTATCTACAAAATATGGTTAGTACTCTATCTCATGAAAATCAAAGAGGAGAATTATTAGCATAGTCCCAAGTATAAATGTAGATATGCAAAATTGTGCTCTTTGTTTAGAGCTAAAAAGAAAAGTACCTCCTCTTAAAAACAAAAAATGAAACCTCATCTAAGATCCTGTTCATTTTAAGCTTAGTAAATTTATCACTTATCTACCACAGAACTGAGAGCATCTGTAAAAGTTTTGAAGAAAGGATAAAAGTTGGACTTAAAGGATGAATATGTTTGAATATTTTAAGTGTCCTGATACTACTGTTTTTCAAATTAAGTTTTAAGTGGTGGTTTATGTTGCTACTAGCAACAAACAAGCGTGCCCGTGTTAGCACTGGCATTATATGTAATTCTTAAAGCCTTGCTAATTTGAAAGACAAAATGGTATCTTACTGTTATACTACGCAATTTTCTATTACTCTTGGGGTTGAACTTTTTTTTCCAAGAGTTTCACTTAGATCTATTCATTTTTAAATCATTTCTAAATGTTCTCTATTTACTGCAGATTTAATGTTTTCCTTATGCATTTGTATGAATTATTTTCATATATATAAAAAAACCCTTTATCTAATTTTCTCAATCTATTTTTTTTTTTTTTTTTTTAAAGCAAGGTTTTTTTTTTTTGTTTCTTTTTTAAAATTTATTTATTTATTTATTTTTGGCTGTGTTGGGTCTTCGTTTCTGTGCGAGGGCTTTCTCTAGTTGTGGCAAGCGGGGGCCACTCTTCATCGCGGTGCGCGGGCCTCTCACCGTCACGGCCTCTCTTGTTGCGGAGCACATGCTCCAGACGCGCAGGCTCAGCAATTGTGGCTCACGGGCCCAGCTGCTCTGCGGCATGTGGGATCTTCCCAGACCAGGGCTTGAACCCGTGTCCCCTGCATTGGCAGGCAGATTCTCAACCACTGCTCCACCAGGGAAGCCCTATTTGTTTTTTAACATTATTTTTTTTAACATATAGAGATCTTGGGAATTCCCTGGTGGTCCAGTGGTTAGGAATCCGCACTTTCACTGCCGAGGGCCCAGGTTCAATCCCTGGCTGGGGAACTCAGATCCTACAAGCCGCATGGTGCGGCCAAAAAGGAAAAAAAAAAGAAAAAACTAAAACAAAACAAAAAACATATAGAGATCTTAAATTCTTTATTTAATTTTTTTTTTTTAATTTATTTTATTTATTTATTTTTGGCCGCGTTGGATCTTTGTTGCTGCGCGCGGGCTTTCTCTAGTTGTGGTGAGTGGGGGCTAATCTTCGTTGCAGTATGTGGACTTCTCATTGTGGTGGAGCACGGGCTCTAGGCGCACGGGCTTCAGTAGCTGTGGCACGCAGGCTCAGCAGTTGTGGCTGGCGGGCTCTAGAGCACAGGCTCAGTAGTTGTGGTGCATGGGCTTAGCTGTTTCACAGCATGTGGGATCTTCTTGGACCAGGGCTCAAACCTTTGTCCCCTGCATTGGCAGGTGGATTCTTAACCACTGTCACCAAGGAAGCCCCTTAAATTCTTAGATAGTCAAATACATATCTTGCTTTTCATGCTTTATGTCTTTTTTAACATTAACGTTAAAAATGTGTTACCTTATACTTCTAAAATATGGAAAATATTTTATGGACAAAGTTATTTTTTACAGCATTACATAAAAGTGTGAGAAGTAGCAAGCAACCTGAAGGACCAACATTAAGGGGGTAAGAAGTAAAATTATTAATAAACCAATTGGCTGCAATATCATGTTGTGTTCCTTAAGTTGGGAAAAGGCTGTTCTTTCTCTGGAGATCTTTAGGTACATCATGTTTCTAGGAAAGTTCGGATCTAATCTTGCCAGCAAAGGAATAGATTATGAGCCCACGATTGTCAAAATTTTGTAAATACTCACTCTCAACAGTTTGGTGTGGATGTCTGAAATTTCACCTAACTCTGCTGCTTCTAGGTTGATCTTCATTAACTTTTCATATCTGTACGAAAAACAAGTACAGAAAAATTAAATGAGCATAAAATTTTAAATGAGCATAGATTTTAAAAGATGTTTTATAAATTATATGAGTTTTTATTATCATAACCATTTAAGAATAGAATATTGAATGCAAAGCCTATAAGCAACAGATCCCAAGAAAACTTGATGTCTCTGTAAAGAAGGAATTTTATATATTTCTGCTTATAAATTTGCAGATTAAGAGATAAACTATAAAAGACAACTTTATTTCAGTCTTATGTCAGGATAGTAGTCGAAATACTAGATTTCGGAAATAATGGAGGTCTAGAGTATATACTAGTTGCACTTATTATACTTCCTGTGCAGTACAAACAGTATAGCCTCGGAACAGGGCAGTTTAAAATATCATTCTGTTTCAAAAGGCATTCTCAGGAGTAAGATTATTAAGGAAGAGTAAACTAAAAGTAATCCCCAAATTCTAAAAATACTACCCAAATAGGGTTCTAGAATACCTCTTCCTACTTCCTTTGATCACAGGTTTTATATTTTCCTATGCAGAGTTGTCTGCTTTGCAAGGTAAAAAAAATGAGATGTTTCTATTTCAGATTCCTTTTCCTTTTCAAAGGGAAGGAGAAAATGCCACCAAAGAGATGGTACTCATTTCTTACTGAAATGACTGAATATTTTTGCCCTTATGAGGAAATGACTTAATCTAAGGTTGTCCCTTAATAGAAAGACTTGCAGAGCATGCTATATCATGCCAAGGATAACTAAACAAACTAAACAAACTAAACAGAAATGGAAAATCGTTGACATTTTAACCACTATTAGTAAGGAAGTAGTCTACTTACACTTTCACAGTCTTTTCAATGTTTCTGATGCAGAAATCTAATGTGATCACAACTTCTGTCTTTTTGTGAACAGTTTCATTATAATCATCTTTAACTAATTCTCTAAAAAATAATAATATTCCCATTAGTTTATCTGAAGAATTATTTGTTTTCTCTTGCCTTTCACTAATTACACTGCTGTACTACTTTCTGTTCAGACAAACTTCTTAACAGTCTTGATACATTATGAAAGCCAATTCACTTTTTACTACTGAAAGCATCTCTGTGACGCTTTATACCTATCCAGGGCACAAACCATTAACACTTATCAGGTTAACAGTTTAGAAATCTAAGGCATTAAAATTATATTAAGGAATAAAAACTAATCTACAATCACACAAATAAGCTGAACAGCATTACATTTTATACCACCAGAATTAATTTTTACTGCTCATAGTAGACTATTGTCTGATTTATACTTAAGCAGGATGACATAGTATATAATATAATTGAAGACCTTCTGATCTATATCAAGGGCCAACAAACTAAGGCCTGATGCCTGTTTCTGCTAAGAAAGGTATTTACATTTTTAAAGGCTGTAAAAAACAAAATGAAAACAGAGAACTTGCAGTCCACAAAGTCTAAAATATTTACTAACTGAAAAAGTTTGCCAACAGTGGTCTACATGAAAAACTATTTTCTCATGACTTATTGAACTAAAAGCTAATAAGTAAAAGAAACAAAAGCTTCATGGAGCAGCGACTGGAGTAGATAGCGGCAGCAAGAGAAAACAAGAGCTGTTAGTAACAATGCTATGAAAATAAATGGAGTCAACACTTAGGTTTTTCCAAAAACCATTTAGTAAAAATAAAAAGGCTTCTTAAGAGAAAGAGAAAAGCATAGGCTTACAAACGGGATATGTGAACACATAAAAAAAAATTATAAGCGTAAATTTATGGGTTTAACATAAAGGTGACAGGGAAAAAAAAAGAGCCTTATACTTTTTTCTTCTTAGAAGCAGCAGCAGAAGAACAAGAATGATGAAATGCTTCATATGTTTTTTCGAGAATGGAAGGACAGGTGTGAGGTGGGTATACATAAACTGTCACAAGCATTAAAGCCTAAGGGCACTGTTGAGTCCATTATTATGTGTGTATAAAATTGAAACACTTCAAATGATGTTGTATAGAACTAGAGGCACTATTCTTAAGAGACCATTCATTCTCCACTTCTATCAGATGGAAAGATGACATATCATATATTCATCCACAAAACGTTTCTTAGGGTCACGGGGCCACGGCAGTGAAAGTGCCAAGTACTAACCACTGGACCACCAGGGAAATCCTATATTTTTCTAATTTTTTTTTCCTTAATTTTAAAATTCAGATACTATTTGTCCTATCTGTCTCATAAGGTTTTTGTAGGAATCAAATGAAAAAAAAAAAAACAGCTGCTAAACGTTTTGTAAACTAAGTGTGAAACAAATGTATTATAATAAAAATCATACACATGACCCTACCTAGTCTGAAGAGGTAAAGCATCAATGATGGGATGATTACCAGTTATTTAATGAGGGCTATGTGAAGATCAATTTTCAAATTTCAATCCATTACTTACATCAACCATCGTATCCCCTTTCGCATTAATTCCTGATAAAGCAGCAAGGTACTGGCAATTCTACAGGCATAACACACAACTCCTGTTACTGCCTAATGAAGAAATACAAAGTGTCAATATTTGGTGCTGTGGTACAGGGTAAGAAAAACTTTCACATAAAAATTTTCAAGCTTTTGTGTTTTTATCATTAAAAACACAGTAAGCTACTAATTTCCAAAAGCTAAGGACAGATATAACTGCAATAAATATTTTATCCTTAACATAATAATGGTAAACATGCACTGTCTCAATGGAGAAAATCTTCCTATGAGTTCAAGAAAGGATACAAAGAAGAAAGAACACAAAAATGTGTCATGGGTAACAATCTAAATGAATAATTTCCTAAATTATATAGGTGTATATAAAGATACACTTCTTATTGCTTCCATTATTGATAAGATAATTTTAAATCAGATGTTTATATAGCCATTTAATTAAATACTAACCTTAGCCATGCTGGCATCCCCATCTAAATCATAACGTGGATGTACTTTAGGGAGGGAAACTGAAATATGACATAATTAAAATCAGAAATAAAAAATTATGAATTATTTCATCCTTCATACATCAACCTCCAAATTAAACATTAACCTCTAAATTACCTCTAAATTAAATGTTAGTGGTAAAACTCTTTAATGTTCTTTTCCTGGTTAAAGAAAACCACTTGAACAAAATGCTCATTCCTTAACAAATTTCCTGCACTATTTTAAGGAGTTTCATTTCTTTTTCTTAAATATATTCCAACATAACAAGCTCAATGCTTTTCTTTAAATCTAAATCAAATCCTAAGATCTAAACAGAAATATAAAAATCCAGGTAATTTTTTTTCACCACTAGAATTAATAATTTAAAAGATTCCAAAATGCAGATCTAATTTTTCTTAAACTTCAAAGCCTGAAAAAGTGTCCTATTCACCCTGGAAACAATAAATATTTGCTGAGATTTATGATACAAAAGGTTATTTTGAGTAAAATACTAAAAGCAGAGAGCTACAGTAAAACATACATGACAAACTATTTTACCATTTTATAAACAAAATATTTAACGTCATATTTTGTTGCATACAGGGTTTTAAATTTTACTACTATTCTCAATTAACTTACAAAATTTTAATATTTATAAAAGTTCTACATTAATGTCATCATCAGTCGACTTTATGAAGATGACAATCATTTTTATAGTGTTTTGTTGTTTTTTTTCTTTTGGCCGTGCCGCATGGCTTGTGGGATCTTAGTTCCCTGACCAGGGATTGAACCGGGGCCCTCAGCAGTGAGAGTGTGGAATCCTACCCACTGTACCGCCAGGGAATTCTCAGGGTTTTTTTTTTTTTAAATGGCTAGTAAGAACAGTAAGAAAAATCCCAACTTACTTTTTTCATATATCAATCCTATCGTACTCAGAGGTTCCCGGCTTACTACAAAGATGGGATTTTCCTCAGCAGTTTTAGGGAAATGCTGTGCCAGTCTTCCAGGTTCTAGCACTAAACGTCGTCCTTCATATATAAGTTCTTGATTTGAAGAAACAATTTTGGTTTGTTTATACACCAGTTCATGGAATACAGTAGCACTGTGTGAGAAAAATCCAAAAGGACAACATAATTGGGATAAAAAAAGAGGTAAAAAAATTTTTTTTAACGAGGGCCACAACATTTATTTCTCAGTGATACTTTAGATCATGACCAGTCCACAGAAATGCTGCTTTGTCGATGCGGATACTATAAAGTCTATTAAATTGAAAATTCCACATAATCTGCCTATACAGCAATCAATTCTAAAATATTTTTATGTTTGATACCTATATTGGATATGTACAATACACAGGATTGTTGTGAGGACTAATGATTTAAATATATAAAGAAATGAGAACAATACTTACAACATGACTATGTAATGTTTGTTAAATGAATTAATAAAATCAGGCATTTTCAAAATGATGTTTTGGGGAAAAAGGCAGATTCTCCCTAAACAGATTCATGAAATCAAATAAATGTTCCAGCAGCAATGTTGTGATTCCAAACAAAAAAAAAGCCACTTTCAAAAAGCCTCTGCTGTGATTTTTGGCTCAGGCTTGCGTGGGCTTTTTATGTTCACGCCACTCTTAAGATGAAATAGTGGCCAACACCTAACTATGGTACATATCTATTCAGGCTATTAAGCACCAAAATAAAGATGAATAATATATTTTAACCTAATGTTATATGAATATTATTTTATTCATTATATTTACATTATATTTAATGTTTATAATATTATGTTAGATACAGATTAGACAAAAATGTCTAAAATATTACTCCATCTAATTGCTTTTATTCCTTAATAAATTACCAGTGAAAGTCTCTTTTTGAGTTTTATGAGGCATCAAAACTGCTGAGACTTGTCAAACAGCAGTTAAGGCATATAGAAAGGATGTAATGTTTTTTTCCCTTTCATTTTAAAAAACATTTTTTTTGAGATCTTTGTAGATTCACGTGCAGTTGAAAGAAATTATATGCAGAGACACTATATACCCTTTACTCAGTTTCCCCCAATGGTAACATCTTGCATAAGTATAGTACAATATTACAATCAGGATCTTGACACTGGTATAATCCACCTATCTTATTCAGATTTCCATAGTTCCACATGTAAGGATGTGTGTGATTTAGTTATGTAGTTATCACATGGGTAGATTTTTATCACACGGGTGTAATGTGTTTTTTTAAGATAAAACAAATGGTTATTTCCCTAGTACTCAATAAGGGCTTCATGCCACATATGCAAACAGTAACTACACTAACTATCTTTAGGACTTACACTTTAATATTTTTTAAGTGACAGGACAATATTCTTAATAAAACCTGGCCCATTTATTAGTAAATGCTATTTGTAGTTATGTGATTATGTAATTTGAGAGAAAGCACAGAAAGGAAAATAGTCTTGTAAAACTTGCAATGTAAGAACAAGCTAATTTACCTGTAAATTTTAGAAAATTAGAAAACTAATCCTTTTACTCCAAAGATAAGTGAAAAGGAATTTACTCAGCACTCAAACGTTTTCTAAGCAGAAAGTGGGTACCTCTGGTGAAGCTGGGGCATCTTTTCTATTTCCTCTCCTGATTTATGAAGATACATAATAATTATATAACAAGACATTACAGTACAGGAAAAAAATATAAAGAGGTACTTACGTATTATAGCTATGAATATAAACTTTATGAGCTGTCATTTGTTGTAGCGAAAAAACATGAATTATCATCCGGTGAAGTATATCACTTGTTTCTGCAAAAAACTGGTCAAAACCCCAACACTTTTCCTGATCTGCCTCAAGGATGTTTGCAAGAACAGGGGTAAGTAGAACTTGAAGACCCCTAAAATAGTATTGAAAAAAGTTACATGAAGAGTGAATGTGTTATATTTTTTGTCTAGGTACAAAATCATAATATTTACCAACAAATCAAAGGAACTATTATTAGATTAGATTAATTTAAAATTGTAAAAAATCTGCCAACTTTTCAGAAAGCCAGGTAACCTTGATTTAATATTGCCTGTCAATGAACCAGGGGTTATGGTATTTTTATGTTAGCTTTTACAGATTATTTTCTTTGATTCTCTCCTTCCCAAGTTTCCTCACTTTTCCAAACATATTCTAACATTGTATATACATGCTATCCAGGTGAGATAAGTTGATTGGAACCCTGTGGTCATGAGGATAAGATAATGGTTTAATTTCAGGGTCATTAACGTCCTTTTAATACGTCACTCCAATACATAATTTTTTATGTTGAATTCATATGCCTTTTGTAGTACACTTCTTTAGGAAGGAAAATTACTATAATCATTTAGCAATCAATGAATGCCAATTCAACTAGGAATAATCTTTGACTAATAAACGTAAACATAAAAAAAAAAAAAGAATGGAAGGACCTTTATTCTTTCCCATGCTTTCACTGAATTTTAAAATATGCTTAAATACACTCAATTATGGAATTTCAAGTAGTCTTAAAAATATATTATTGACTACACGACAGACACTGGAATAATTCCTTGCCTGTTAACAGTTTTTAAGGTATGCAGTGGACATTAAAATTTTTGCCTAGGGCTTCCCTGGTGGCGCAGTGGTTGAGAATCTGCCTGCCAATGCAGGGGACATGGGTTCGAGCCCTGGTCTGGGAAGATCCCACCTGCCGCGGAGCAACTAGGCCCGTGAGCCACAACTACTGAGCCTGCGCGTCTGGAGCCTGTGCTCCGTAACAAGAGAGGCCGCGACAGTGAAAGGCCCGCGCACTGCGATGAAGAGTGGCCCCCACTCGCCGCAACTAGAGAAAGCCCTAGCACAGAAACGAAGACCCAACGCAGCCATAAATAAGTAAATAAATAAATTAAAAAAAAAAAAAGTTTTGCCTAACAAGTATCTATTCTCCCTCATTTTGTAAGAGAATCCACACCTCTCTACTCTCTAACTCTACTCCCTGTGCATAGATGGGCATGACAGTCAGGTTTGGTGATTATGATTAGCCAGAAGTGGCCAGGTGGTAGCATGTAAGTTGTTAAATAAGAATCAACCCAGAAATCTTTGCTAAACTATCGGGAAAGAAAGTCTGTCTTTCCACTGAGCTTCCAAAGCTGTGAGAATGTGAATCTGGCAATGCCAGCAGCCATCTTGTGGCTGCCAGGAAAGAGCCTGGCTGAAAGTAAACAGAAATCAGAGAAAAGCAGAACTGAATGATTTGAAGAGACCAAGTCTTGATGACAGTCTGAATCTGAGGATTCCACTGGGCTCTGAGTTACATACACATGTGAACTTTGAATTATAATGTCAATCTATTTTTCACTTAAATCCTGTTTCACTTATATGAACTGAGTTAGGTTTTTCTCATTGGCTATCCAGTCTTGACTAATTAATACATATAAGAAAGAGGATGGTTATCTTTTTTCTGTGGTTGTTACATTTTTGGTAGTTGTTTTTATTGCTGATTGGTAGTACTTAAGGTCCTTACTATTTAAAAAAATCATATAATATACTTTCTGATACCTGAGCAATTTTTATCAAAAAATTTATAACTTGGTGTGCTTAAGAATAATTAGATAAATAAGGCCTGTTACCCTCCTGAAATATGCAATATACAGTTCAGATTGTCACATTATTGAGTCTGAGTGTCAGCAATATAGTTATTAAACAGCAGGTGCTCATTTCCTGACCCCTTTAAATGTTATCAGTTTTGCCTGAGATCTCCAAAATGAGTATTTTCCAAATCAAAATTTAACACAGATCACTATTATAATATTAAATTTCTGCTCTCCAGTAAAGTGACCTTCTCTTGGTAATTCTAGCTGCATGACATAATTTTATTTTGGAGACTTTTCTTTAAGTAACACACAAAAATGAAACTGTCAGGGTAGTGGTTTTCAAAAATGATTTCAGCACTGGAACTACCAGTTTAAATGAGTTTTCACAGAAATATATAAAATGATAGGACATATTTTATTAGCTTGTGATATGTATATAGTTTAAATAAATATTTTGAATAAATATATTTATTTACTTATATGCTGAAAGTAATACAAAGAGCACCCACAGATTATAAAAGGCATTAAGCCAGTAAATCATAACCTATGTGTGTTCACTTGTGGATTATACAATTCCTACACTCAGGAAAAACAGAATTCAGTAATTACAAATTCTAAATATTGATGAGTGCCTTGGCTTTATTTCTAGAGTAAAATCTAAAATAATTTACTCTCAAATTAACACAACTTTGTAAATCAAATATACTTCAAAAAAAAAAAGATATAGCAACAGAAAAAAAAAATTTACTCTCTACTTTTAATTTCTTTTACCTTAAATCTCTCTTTGTGATAACAGAATTCATATATAATTTGAGTTCTGGCTGCCATAATAAGACCTATATGAACATTTGAAATGCTGGAAAAAGTAGTAGAAAACTGTTCTTTCTTTCTTTTTTTAAAATTTAATTAATTAATTAAGTTATGGCTGCGTTGGGTCTTTGTTGCTGCACGTGGGCTTTATCTAACTGCGGCTAGTGGGGGCTACTCTTCGTTGCAGTGCATGGGCTTCTCTTTGCAGTGGCTTCTCTTGTTGCGGAGCATGGGCTCTAGGTGCGCGAGATTCAGTAGTTGTTGCACACGGTCTCAGTAGTTGTGGCTCGCGGGCTCTAGAGCACAGGCTCAGTAGTTGTGGCACATGGGCTTAGTTGCTCTGCAGCATGTGGGATCTTCCCAGACCAGGGCTCAAACCCATGTCCCCTGCATTGGCAGGTGGATTCTTAACCACTGTTCCACTAGGGAAGTCCCGAAAACTTATTTCTCACCTTTTGAACAATATGATTACTTTTTGAAAATGAGGATAATATCAAACTTCTTGAGTATTTTTTAGAACTCTAGTTATTCCTATCTGTGCCACTATTTGTGCTATGTCATTATGAAGGTCAGCACAAGAGATACCAAGGTCCTTAGCTGGATCCCCACATAGCACACAATTCCAAGACCAGTAATTAGCAATCTCAAAAATGTATGTACGCTCTATGTCCTAAAAGAGATCTGGCAAAATTATTTACATAGACCCAAATCGATCTTTATATTGCCAAAGATGAAAATCACCAATCAAGGCATATAGTTTAATAACATCTACTGAAACATTAAACAAAACAAAACAAAACTACACTTAAGTATTTGTGACTTTAGTCAACAAAGGTTCCAAACACCAAAGTGCAAAAGAGAACTGGGTACACTATACTTACCGAGAAAGACTACAAGAAACAGGCATGTCTCCACTCCAGTCAATTGGTCCATTTTCTGCTTTCTGTACTCCAGATATTGCACCAGAAGGCTTTCCAGTAATTATTTTATACCTTGGGGGAATAAAAGCAGATTAAAATAAGCAGTTTGTTACTGCATAGCCTATCAATGGGCTTTGCAAAAATATTTCCTCAGTTGCACCTACAATTATCTACTAGACGAAACTTTGTGATTGATGTTCACAGGATCCATAAAACAATCAAAATACTTTGAATCTGACTGACTGAAGTAGAATAGTGGCTGTACGATTATTTTACTTATGCCATAATTAATTTTCATTTGGGCTCTCAGAGTGCCATAAAACAGCATCTTGATGTTCACAACAAAAATATTAATTTTTCCATCTGAAAAAATTGAGCAAACACAAAAAAAGTTATGTTACAGAATGTCTCTAGACCATAAAAAAAAGCATCTAATCCCTCTTACCCATATTATCCAAAGGCACAGTCAACTGGACCATGAAATTACTGGAGAATGAACAATAGCTTTCTTTAAAAAAAAAAAAAAGATAAAACTACACATAGCACAGTAACAGAAAATTTTTGCATATTGAAAACATATATACACATATAGGAATAGATGTGTGTACCAAAATTAAAAGTCAAACTTAATCTGTTTCTCAAGGAAGGTGACAAAAATAAAGATGAGTTAAAGAAAGAGATGGATGGGGAAGCAAGAGAGTACTAATAATGATGGAGGCAAGGCAGCCTTTCTGGTGTCAGCACTTTCCAAAACAAAACCTTAAAGTAGTAGAGAAAAACGAGGTTCATGCCTTCCAGATGAAAATGTAGATGAAAATGTAAATCATAACACAGCAGAATCTTACATAAGTTTATAAATATTATTTCTGGCATAATTTTTTTGGTTTGTTTAATGTCTACATAAATGTGCTCTGAGCAAATCAATATATTCTTTAAAACAGTAGAAGAAACCAGTACAACTGATTTGGACCGCTTGCTGCTTCTTCAGTAGAGGCAGCCAGGATTTCTGCCTTAAGAGATTTTTCAGAGAAGAAAGAAATTAATGTGAAAAATAAGTTGCATTCACGTGAGAACCATCTGATTGTGGAGAAATAAGCAGAGATATGTGAGATTAACGCAAGAAAAGAGAAGTGAATAGAATGAATGGCAGAATTCTTAATTAAGGTACTGCTTATAAATTCTTGAAAAAACTTAACTAATTTTGTTGAGATCCATACACAAATACATTTATTAACATGTAAATGAGATGCTGAGGGATCAACATGGCTATAATGTGAGATGAATACATCACTCAATAGTAAAGTAAAACAGTCATTATTACTTCTTTAAGTGCTTCTGAACATTCATTAGCATCAGTATCCATAAAAAGTTGAGTTTCTGTGCAAATAAAGAAAAAAATTCTTCTAATGGTATTATCTGCCCACATGGTGGTCAGATAAAATCGTCAGGTATTCCTAGTTGCTTACAAGTCATATTTCCTTTATTAGGGAGCATCACACTTTTATTTAATCTATTTTTAGGGCAGCAAGACATGCTGATACTGCTTTAAAACACCTATGACAATAAAAACATGATTAACTGTTGGGCACACTTTATGTTTAATGAGGAAAAACAGAAATTGACTCTTAGCCTTCATTAATGAAGAGATTTTATAAAAAGGACACTGCTGTAAAGCAGTCTCAAGATGATGCTATACCAAAATCATCAGTACAGTAATGGATAGCTTCTTCCCATGAATTTGTACACTGTCCTTGCTGGAAAACATTTAGATATCCAGGTTTTAGCAAAAGTCTTCGTTACCAGTTGAACTGGTTTACTTCCGCAAACAAACAAAAGAGAAAATATGCTTCTCCTAATTTTCTGAGACAAGATTAGATAAAAGATTGTATTTTTACAGTTGTGATTATTACTTTATCATGTTTGCTTGTAAAGGGCAGGGTCAAACATATAAAGTTCTGAGAGAAATGTTAAGATCTAAAAGAATGGTTGAACATGTTAGGCTGTCAAATAAGTTACTTCACTAAACCAAACAATCATAACCTCATAGTTTTATGTGTACATAGGTTGGCTGTTTCTCATGAGGCAAGGTCATTCACTAATTTCTTTTAAAATAAAAAGAAGTGTGGCCAATGTATGGATGAATTTTATAATAGATTTCACATCTAAAAATCCATCCTTCTTTTCTTCCATTATTTGGTTTACAGTAGTGACTTTGTACACAGTAATTATTTCCTAATAATTACGGCAGTACATAAATGTATAATGTACTAGTAAAATGCATTCAGGCTTTCGACTGAAACTGCAACACGAAAAAAATGTAATATTACATTAAACGTTATTTTTGAAATGGTTAAAGAATCAGGTCAGTTCAGGGTAAGAACCGTATTTCTTTTTGATCCAGTAATGGTTCTAGTACTCCACAGAAGTTCTATTTTTTTTTTTTTTTTTTGGTTATAGGCTTATCAGAAAAAGCCTGATAAGCACACAGAGAAATATACAGTGCATTGAAATAAACTCCAGAAAGCAGTATATTTTTAATATGCATCAAAGACTGGATGCCATTTATGCTTTGTACATAAGATAGTTAAACATGGTATGAAACAGTATGCCTATACACTTTGATAAGGCTGCATTCTTATTAAAAAACCAAATAGCTTAAAATATCAGAAATGATGGCTAGATCAATTTTCAGTAGCGTACCCCTCTAACATGATGAAACAAAATAAGACAGAGATACATTTAAAAAATTATCTCTAATTTTAGATGGAGAAACCACTTACATCACTTCCTTATTCCTACGTGGCCCTTCAAACGGTCTAAATGGCAGTGATCCAGTAGCTGCATGGTAAAATGTTACCCCAATGCTCCAAAGATCAACAGTCGCTCCATATTTCTTCTGATGATCTTTTCTCAGCACTGCTCTCTCATACATATCAGGATGCTTTAAAAAGAAAAGAAAAAGCTATTAACTTGTGTTCTATGATAATACATTACACAAAAATGGGTATCAATAATGCCTGGAAATTCTATTATATTTTCCTAATTATTTCACTTTCCCAATCTGAAGAGACTATTTCACATCTTGCCCGTTCTCCTCAAACCTCCAACACCATCTCCTTCAACCCTCAATTTTCATGACCTCACTTCATAATTCAATGAGGAAATGGAAGAAATCAGAGATCAACTCTCCCTTATGCCTGTTACCAAATACCAACCTACCTGAATCTGTGTCCAGAGCTAAGCCTACTTTCCAGTTATAATGGAACTGCTCCTATCAAAGGCTAACTTTTCCATCTGTGTTGTGGGGCCCATCATATCATCTCACCAATTCCACAAATCAATTCCTGTAACTACCACTTTTATTTTATGCATCAATTTCCCCCCTTCAAATGGATCATTCCTTTCAGCTTACACACATGCTTTAATATCTCCCATTAAAAATAAAAAAACCCTAAACAGACCCTACCTCCTCTTGTAGCTATCACCCAAATCTCTGCTTCCCTCCATAGCAAAACTCAAAATAGCTGTCTACACTTCCAACTGCCTTATTTCCTCATCTCCCGTTCAAGCCTATGGCATTAAATATTACCTATATCCTTTAACTCCCCAAACTACCTCTTGTCCTGGGCTCTGGATTCATATATGCTACTGTTTTCTTGAATGTCTAAAAGGTAGCTTAAATTTAAGGTATCCAAAATAGACCCTTGGTCTTCCGACTCAAACCTGTTTCCTTCTAGTCTTTATCCTTTAAGTAAATGGTACCATCATCTACCCAGTCGCTCATACCCAAAACATATCAGGCAGCCTTGACTCCTCTCCCTCATCTCTCACATGCAATCCATCTGAGCAAGTCATATGGGCTCTGAGATGAAAATTTAATTTTCTAGAATTAATTCAGAGGACTAGCCTGACTAGGTACACTGGGGGATACAGCAACTGAGACAAGTAGTTGGTCTGATGTTAAACACATGTCCTTAAGCACAGAAGACACTATGTTACAGCTGTGGAGAACAGGTGGAACTTATAGAGCATGGCTTAGGAGCTTACAGATCCAGAGATTGTGATGGACATTAAGCTCTGCAGAGGACAACCAGAGGTCATACATGCTTAGCCTCGTGACATTTGTCTTTATGTTAGTTACGTGCTGGAACTTTAAGATTTTTCGAAGATAAAGCTACAAGAGTGTACTCTCGACCAAAGTAGAGTCATCTCCCAAATGATGCCAAATGAAAACAATGCCTTACGACATTGTGGTATTTGGCAGTGACCCAAGGGACTGGGAACCCATGCAGATAACACTGCTGGGAGGGTGTTTCTAAATTATGCAGTTTATGAATCTGACTCTCAAAGGGTCACAAGCCCTGGATTATTATTTTTTGGGGGGATGGGTGGGACTCTTTTGGGAAATACATTTTAATGAGAAATCAGAAGAGGTGATAAGCACGAAGAGCTTAAAGTGAGTGTCCCAACATGCCTACCAGATACACGGGGTCTGAGTGGTCTTGCTGGTTCTGTGGCAGAGAACCTAAAGCAACTACTGTCCAAAGAAGCGCTGGCCAGACCTTTGACCCAGCAGCCAGTACTTAGTGTATCAAGGTGCTGTGAAGAGGCCAAGAGTACCTGGACATGCCTGATATCTTCTGGAACATGAGGCCGCCAACCTGGGAAGAGGAGATACAGCGATTCTAGAAGGAGACAAAGGGGGACCTCCTCAAACGGTGCAATAATACACTGCCTAATTGGTACAGCTGGAAGGCCTTCCCTGGGCAGTGACGGACTGATCGTGGCCTGACACATGCTGGTCTGACGTATCTGTGCCCAATGGCTCTCCCTCAAATGTGCTACTTGTACTTGTGCAGGGATCAGTATTACTGGGCCTGGGTGTCTGCATCTGAGATAGGAGCATAAGGACAAACCTACTGCAAGTTCTCAGATATTATTAAGATAGCCATCATATTAAAAATGGCAGAAGAAAATATGCTGGTGTTTCCTTTGGTCTTTAACACACAAAAAGGAGAAGATTCAGCATCTGGTCTGGGAATTCCAAAATGAGAAAAGTTTTCATTTAAATACATAAATATTTCTAGATTGCTGAGCTTCAGGCCATTATGTGTCTCATTTTATAACTGTGGTGTACTGTATTAGAAAACAGGGCTGGGCATAATCTGAAATAGGAAAAATAGATCAGAGTAAAATTTTAGCCAAGAGAACAGCATGGACTTGGAGTAAATTTATTTAATAATTTAAATAATGTTTAAATGTTTTGTTCTTTCCATTTCAGAAGTCTGTTAGAGGCAAAAGCTAACCTGTGGTCCTAGGAGAATATGTGAAAGACTGACAGTTGGTTAATAGGGATCAACCTCATGAACGCTAGTACTGTACTGCTGTTTGGTTTTTTTGGTTATCACAGTAACTGGGAAGGGCTACTGGTATTTAGTGGGCAGAGACCAGAGATGAGAGACATCCTGTCAAATATGAAACAGTTCTCAAAAATAAGCTTCTGACATCCTGCATGACTTTTGAATATCTTGCCGGATATTTGTGCAGGAAAAAGGTTTATAATGATATCAGTTTGTTTTATATATAAACAATGTATTTTTGTACATAAAGTAAACAAAATACTTTTGTAGCTACAGGAATGCAGTACATGTAAATCTACTTTGTTTAGTTAGAAACTTTATCAAGAATTATTCACTGCTTTGGAAAATCATGTCAGTGACAACACAACACCTGTGATACGTGACTCACCAATAGAATATACAAGTTACACTGCACGTGCACTGCAGGTGATATTACATACAGGTGAAAGCGTCTGATTACTTAAGTTTTCTGCCAGTGAAGGTGTTCCTAAACTTTTACATATTAACTATCTATGATTTTATTTTCCTTTATATTATTATTAAGATACTATGCTATTCTTTTAATTAGGTATGCAGGTGATTATATTATCTAAGAATTTCATTTTAAGATACTGAAAAGGGGCTTCCCTGGTGGCGCAGTGGTTTAGAGTCTGCTTGCAGGGGACACGGGTTCGAGCCCTGGTCTGGGAAGATCCTACATGCCATGGAGCAACTAGGCCCGTGAGCCACAACTACTGAGCCTGAGCGTCTGGAGCCTGTGCTCCGCAACAGGAGAGGCCGCGATAGTGAGAGGCCCGCGCACCGCGATGAGGAGTGGCCCCCACTTGCCGCAACTGGAGAAAGCCCTCGCACAGAAACGAAGACCCAACACAGCCATAAATAAATAAATAAATAAATAAAGATACTGAAAAGAACATTGTAAAACATTATAAAAAGGGGGCGATCATACATGGTAGAAACCACTAGCCTGTATGCTCTGGCTGCCTTATGCTTACTTCTCCAATTCCAACTCCTACCACCTGCCTCTTCACTCACTAAATTGCAGCTATTCTGTCATCCTTTCTGTTTCTGAAACATCCAAGGTCATTCTTGTTTCTAGCCCTTTGCAGTTGCTTGTAATGCTCTTCCCCCAAATCTCTGCATGGCTTGCTTCTTTTTATCATTTAAGTGTCAGTTCACTTAGGATTGAAAGGAGGCTTTCCCCAGCTATCTTTCTCCTGCCAGTCACTATTTTATTACCTTATTGTCTTTCCAACACTTTAATTATCTGAATTTATCTTATTTACTTGTCTATTGTCCTCACTAGATTGTGGGTTCCATAAGAGCAGAAATCATGTACATTTGGTTCACCACAGAAGTCCCAAGGGCTTCCCTGGTGGCGCAGTGGTTGAGAATCTGCCTGCCAATGCAGGTGACATGGGTTCGAGCCCTGGTCTGGGAAGATCCCACATGCCACGGAGCAACTAGGCCCGTGAGCCACAACTACTGAGCCTGCGCGTCTGGAGCCTGTGCTCCGCAACAAGAGAGGCCCGCGCATCACGATGAAGAGTGGCCCCCGCTTGCCGCAACTAGAGAAAGCCCTCGCACAGAAACGAAGACCCAACACAGCGAAAAATAAATAATAAATAAAAATTAAAAAAAAAAAAAAAAAGAAGTCCCAGTTCCTAGAACAGTGCCTGGTACCTAAATATCTGTTGGATGAATGTAATCCATTATTAGGTATTCTTAATAAAGACTATCAAAAGATAATAGATTAATTTGGGGATATATATTGATAGAACAAGATATCTTAATTCATGCCAGACTTAGTATAATCTGAATAAAGCTATGGGGCCAGGTAGACTTTATTCATATTATAAGATTACAATGGCAGAATCCAGTTGGAAAAAAAGTCACAGATTCTAAGACTTTTAAAACAAAACCCAGAGCCATGAGCAATTAGTGATAGCTGTATATTATAAACTTCCTGATTACATGTTAAATATACTTGTTTTTCAGTGTCTTTTCTTAAGTGTTTCAAATGTTTACTAACTTCACACAAACACACCTACATAATCTGTTTCAACCACAGAGCTTTTCTAGTTTTCTAGCATTTCAAGTTAGATCTTTTAGAGGCATTTAATTTTATGTGTGTGTTTCTAACAACTATTCTTTTCGTCTTTCAATAATCAACCTCCCTGAAGAGAATCTTCTGCTTCAGAATTATAATGAAGTTTCCTCTACAGGGAAGAGTACCATATAACAAGCTTGTAATGTATTAACTGCTCTGATCCAAATAAGGAAGCCTTTACTAGTTAGATGTTTCTGGAGTGTACAGACAGTTCTTTCTTTTAATATAGATGAATAACATTAGTAAAATTATTTAAGATTATTATAAAACTTGTAAGAATTTTTAACAGAAAATAACCCCCTGAGAAACCGATATCTAATACCTCATTACAAACCATATTCATTAGAATAGAAAATTTAATTTTTGCCATAAAAGTTGACATTTCATAGTGAACTGGTTGACCAATTACCCATATTTACAATATATCCAGCTTCTTTAAATAAAATTATTAGTGATACGTGACTTACCAAATATTCTTCTGTGCCATACAGAGAAACAAACTGCTCATCATCTTCTAATTCTCTAGCTGCACCAAAATCTGTGAGTTTGTACACAGACTGTCCGTCTTCCCCTATTACACGCATGATATTTCCTGGCTTAATATCACGGTGAACTATGCCATTTTCTCGGAGATGATTCATTCCACCCACTTCAACAATAAATATAAAACACAGGACATCATAATGTAGGTATCTATGCATATGTATGTGTGCATCAGACTCACTAATTAACATTAATTCATTTTCACTCAGGTAAGTTTTTACATAAGTTGGTCCAAAGTCATTTTAATCAAAGAAGTAACAGATTATACTTATATTTTATATTTCATGTTTGAGTAATGAGGAGTTTTAGAATGATAAGGATCAATATGGTCTAAGGAAGAATCCAATCTCTCTTAAACACTATCAAGAAAATGGAACACAACAGTCTTAAGCCTATGACCTCCAGAATTACTTTCGGTTATATACCTGGGGGCCATCTGCCTAAACTTAAGAATGAAGATTCCCAAGAAAGATAATCTTTCACCACAATTTTACATTTTTACCTTGGGGAAAAAATTCCACAAAAGAGTAAACTGGACTCAATACATAATATAGTAAAAAAAAAAGTAACAGAAGGAGGCAAAGTGTCAGACTTGTTTCCACAAAAATATATTTCTCATACGCTTAGTGCTCTTCTAAAAATGCCATTTTCTTTTCTTTTCTTTTTTTTTAAAAGGGCAAAGGTGGCAAAATTGCTGAAATTAAGCTGTTTGGGCTAACTGACATGCAGTGTCACAGAGTGACAGTCTGAAACATTTGTTTGACAGCTGATAGATGACTGTCCAAGCATGACATATAAAAATAAGTTTAGGGGTATCAACATTCAATTACAAAAGCTCAGGACTACCAGTGTACTTAGGAAGGCATCAATCATCTATAACTTCTATTTGATATACTAGGCTGTAGCATATATTGCTTCTTTTTCATTTTACCCTAAGTAGTCTCTACTGCTTCCAATGTCAAGTTCAAGAATTCCCACTGACCTCATACTTTATCACTGGGCTTTTTCTATTCTTCAAATATTGATTCATTTCTTTCCAAGAAGATATTATTCCCTTTGGTTGCCATATTTTTTTTTTAATAACAGCTTTGTTGAGATAAAATTTACATATCATAAAACTCATTTTTTAAAGTAGTTAAGAGTCAGAGTGTACAACCATCACCACCAATTTCAGAACATTTCCATTACGCCAAAAAGAACCCCACGTCTATTAGCAGTCACTCCTCGACTCCACCCTCCCCTCAAGGCCCTGACCACCATTACTCTGCTTTCTGTCTCTATGGATCTGCCTATTCCGGACATTTCATGTAAATGGAATCATACAAATATTGTGGCCTTTTGTGTCTGGCATTTTTCACTAAGCATTTTTCAAGTTATATCCATACTATAGCATGTATCACTACTTCACTCTTGTAATGAACAAATAATATTCCATTGTATGGATTTACCACATTTTGTTTACCTATTCATCAGTTGATGGATACTGGGCTACTTCCATTTTTTTTTGTTATTATAAACACTGGTGTACAAGTTTTTGTGTGGATTTATTTTAAATTCTTTTAGATAAATACCTACTAGTGAAATTGCTAAGTCATATGGTAATTCTGTTTAACCTTCTGAGGAACTGCCAGACTGTTGTCCAAAGTGGCTGCACATTTTTACACCACCCCCAACGGTATACGAGGCGTTCAGTTTCTCCACAGCCTCACCAACACTTGGTTCTGTTTTGTCTTCTTGATTTTAGCCATCCTAGTGGGTGTGTAGTGGCAGCTTTTAATTGTTTTGACTGGTATTTCTCTAACGACTAATGACCTTTTTATATATTTGCTGGCCATCTGTATATCTTGTTTGGAGAAATGTCTATCAAATCCTTTGCCCATTTTTAAATTGGGTTGTCTTTTTACTGTTGAGTTGTTGGGATAAAAATTCCTCATCAGACATACGGTTTGCAAATATTTTCTCTCATTTTATGGGTTGTCTTTTTACTTGATGTTGTCCTTTGAAACACAAAAGTTTTTAATGTTGATGAAACTTACCTATTTTTTTTCTTTTTGTACTTTCGCTTTTGGTGTCATATCTAAGAAAGCACTCCATAAAGGTCTTTGGCTTTGAATGTAAGAAATTTATTTTTAAAAATTCTTATGTCATTAAGCTATATATACACACATATATAATCAGATAAATAAACAAACATACCCACATCTCGCAAAACAATTAAAAATTCAGACTCCGGTAGTCCATAGGCATTACATGGTTCTTCTAAAACAGTGTATAAACTTCCACATGGACAAAATTCCATAATAAGTACTTTATGTCTCGTTGTTACCTGAAAAAAAAAATCACTGATTGGGACTCAATATAAAAAATAAATTTTTATTATATGCCAATACTTACCTGATTTCATTTAAAAGTTGGATTTACTACAATAAGGAAGGCACTTCGAATTGCTTTTTACCTGGGGTTTGTTAAATACTTGTTGACTGTACAGATGAGAATTAACGTCTTCTAAATTCGTATTAAAATCGGATTTGTCAGGCTTCCCTGGTGGTGAAGTGGTTAAGAATCTGCTTGCCAATGCAGGGGACACAGGTTCGAGCCCTGGTCCGGGAAGATCCCACATGCCACGGAGCAACTAAGCCCATGCGCCACAACTACTGAGCCTGCGCTCTACAGCCCACAAGCCACAACGACTGAGGCCGCATGCCACAACTACTGACGCCCGTGCTCCTAGAGCCTGTGCTCTGCAACAAGAGAAGCCACTGCAATGAGAAGCCCGCGCACCGCAACAAAGAGCAGCCCCCGCTCACTGCAACTAGAGAAAGCCCGCGCACAGCAACGAAGACCCAACGCAGCCAAAAATAAATAAATTAAATAAATAAATAAAAAATTGGATTTGTCTTTGAAGACAAACCACAGCAAGTCTAATTAGAAAATCACTGCTACAATGTTATAATGATTCTTTCAAAATTATGTTTAATTTCTAATACATAACGTACATTTCGGGTATTAGTTCTTCTAACAAATCTCTTAAACTTGAAATTCTTCCTGTGACAAGCACTTTTACTTCAAAGAATGGAGTTCTAGACTTTTTTTTGGCCACGCCTTGCAGCCTGCGGGATCTTAGTTCCCCAACCAGAGATTGAACCCGTGCCCCCTAGAGTGGAAGCGTGGAGCCCTAACCACTGGACCGCCAGGGAGTTCCCAGAGTTCTTGCCTTAAAAACAAATAGGTGGCAGAATAGTTGAGTCGTCCTCTTGCAGCAAAGTTCTAGTCTGCTCATATGAATCTGAGCTGCTGATTTGTTTTAAACCTTAATTTTAATGTACCATTGATTATAAGATACATCATCAATTTAATAACAGCTTTATAGAGAAAAAGAAGTATTACCAAATTACAAATATGCATTGATTATAAGATACATGCTCATTTCAGAAACTCAAAAATATGAATGAGACTTAAATCCAGTATTCATCTCCAACCTTTAATTCTTCCTTCCTTTTATAATTCTACATATCCCCAATATATATCCATGAAATATTTTAAATTTCTCTACGATTGAGTAGTATAAAAGAAATAATTTTTTTAAAAACTGTTGTTTTTAAATAATGAAATAATTGAATGCTGATGAATTGAAAACTTGAGAAATACCCATAATCCCATCACCCAGAGATAATTACGTTAATATTTTGGTGTGTTTCCTTTCAGTCTTTTTTCTATGTATCAAATCATATTATAGACACATTAACACTTTGTATACCATACTGTATATATCAAGATCACATTGCATATATATTTTTAATACTGATTTTCTCACAGAACATTATACACAAGCATGCTCCCAGGTGATTGAAATTTTGTTAAATATCTCTTTTTATTACTGCTTAACTACTGTGTAGTAAAGAATTAATTTTAGCCAGAGAGGTCTGGTCTTTGCCCTTGGCTACTGGGAGGTGATTTGCTAGGCTTCTAGAATGTCCTATCTGCTAGAAGTGTCTTTGTCTGTGGGTTTTGGCCATGTGACAGTCTAACAATGTGATTTATGATGGGGATTTTGGACATGCACATCCGTTCCAACTTCCAGAGGAAATGGAGGCTAAAAGTATTAGCAGAACCTACGGGAAGGGCTGACTACAGGTCAGCCATGCAGGCAGTATGTGATTGAGCCCCAATAAAAACTCTGCGCACCAACAGCTCAGGTGAGCTTCCAGGGTTGGCAATACTCTGTGCGTATTGTCATACATCAATGCCAAGAGGATAATGTATCCCTGAGGACAAGGAAGATTCATGTTTGGAACCCTACTATATTCTGCCCTATGGCCCTATGGATCTCTTCCTTTGGCTAGTTCTGATTTATATCCTTTTGCTATACTAAAATATAAATTATAATGTAATTGTAAGTACAGTTGATGCTTGAACAAAGCAGGGGTTGGGGCGCTGACCCTCTGCACAGTCAAAAATCTACACATAACTTTATTGTACCTGTGGTTCCGTATCTACAGATTCAATCAACCTCGGATTGTGTAGTACTGTAGTAAATATTTAGTGGAAAAAACGATCATTTTTATAAGTGGACCCACATAGCTCAAACCTGTGCTGTTCGAGGATCAACTGTACAGTGCTTTCCTGAGTTCTGTGAGTCATTCAACATTCTAGCAAATTATCAAATCTGAGGGCAGTCATGGGAAGCCCCGAATGGGTAGCCAGTTGGTCTTAAGGGAAGACAGCCCTGGTGACTCCTGAACCTGCAGCTCGTGTCTGAATGAGCAGTCTGGTGGGGACTTCTCTATCTACCTGCATGGTTTGCCAAACTCCACTGCAGTTCGTATCAGAAGTCTTGAACAGACTTGGCAGTCTGGAGGGCTATGCTCTTAACCTCGAGTGTAGCTAACTCTGGGTGACTAGCCAAACATTCTAACTTATTTAACCATTCTTTATTATAAACAGGGCAGCAATGAACATTTTTGTGCATAAAATTATAATTTACATTTCTGATTACTTCCTAAGAAGTAATCACTAAAAATGAAATCACTGGTATGAGGAGTATAAACTGCCAAACTGTTTTTCAAAAGGTGTGATTTTATTGATTACCCACACTAACAGGATTTATATTTTTCTAATGACATTTTTATTTTCAGTTTCCCACTAAAATCAATTCTGTCTTCTACGACTGGACTTCACATATCACTCTCTGGATTCCAAGGATTTTTATTCTTTATAAAGCCTTCTTTGTATTGTTTGACTTTCTCCTTGATCCTTACATAATTATGTCAATTTAACTTCATTTAGCTTTTGTTTTTAGTAATAATACCGGTAACCATATTCTATATTCTTTTATTTCTTATACTACTTTTTCTGATTCCATGAGACTTCATTTCCATTGTATAGCTATTCAAGAATCTTTGAGAGTAAATATTTGGCGGTATGAGCTCTAATTTTCACCATTAAAAAGCCCACTGTTGGGACTTCCCTGGTGGCGCAGTGGCTAGGACTCCGCGCTCCCAGTGCGGGGGGCCTGGGTTCGATCCCTGGTCGGGGAACTGGATTCTGCATGCCGCAACTAGGAGTCTGCATGCCACAACTAAGGAGCCTGCCTGCAGCAACCAAGACCCGGTGCAACCAAATAAATAAATAAATATTAGGGGGAAAAAAAAAAAAGCCCACTGTTTATAAAACAATTTTTATATTAGATTATTTCTCCCAAATCGTAATAACTACAATAAACATGACACCGTTAATTAAAGCTTGACTACTTACCTCCTCTTCAATAGCAAATAATTTGACAATATTTTTGTGATTGAGTTTTTTTAACACTTCAAATTCTCTCATTTGAACATCCACTGGACGAAGAAAGCTGATGTTATTAAATACTTTGATAGCAAATAAGTCACCAGTTTTCTAAGAAAAAGAGAGAAAGGTTTTATTTATTTATAATATTATAAAGAAGATACAAAAGGTACCATTAGAACTAGATACAGCAATTTATCTTTTTTATAGAACACCCTGAATATTTTTAAGCATTAGGTAATTTGTACTAGGACTCCTGACCTTTTTATTTTAAGCTGAAATAAATCAATCGTTCAGTATTTCTTTCAAATTGAATGCTTTGGAATGTAGAAAAGGCTATTTTTTTTCATATTATAAATAAAGCTTCCTTTATATATACATATTTATATATATATAAAGCTTCCTTTATTTATATATTTCATATTATAAAGCTTCCTTATGATACACATGGCAAAGATACTCATTTACATATCAGAAGAGCTCTAACAGTACCAAATGTGAATGTATATTTTGAATAAGAAATAGAAAGTGAAACTCACAAGGGTTTCTCCAGGGCCTAATAATTTTAAACTAATCAAAGTATGAAATGAAAGATTAAAAATTATATTCCACATATGCAATTTTTAGTAAGAATCTCAAAGTAAGGCAACTAACTTTAAGATTCCCTAGCTGAATAGAATGTGTATGCATGTGTGTGAGGGGGTGGGATTTGAGAATAAGGTTAAAGCAGACCATCCTCATTGGACTGCACCACTGCTGCCTCGGGTAACCTTCTGCAACTTCACCTAGATGCCTAGGGCAGATTGTTGCTTCGCAGATCATTTCTAAAGGATCAAAGACACTTCCTTTCCTCTACCAAAGCTCCGGCAGCACCCCAACTCTCACTCTCTCATGGCATACTGAAGTAGATTAAACACAGAATTACAATGCAGCCATAGTTGGGAGGGAATCCTAGAGGTACAAAATACATGCTAAATTTCAGGTAAACATTACATTGTCATGGTCTTCATTTAATTAACCTTTCTTTGAGGCTCTCTTCCAGACCCTCCCACCTCTTTCCAACCACTCAGGCCAGATTCTCCTACTGAATTTAACCTTACTTTTCCCACAGTCCAAGGTTGAACTTGCCTGGAGTTAGTGGAGAGACCATTCGTTTCTCCTATGAGCTCGGGGTTCAAGTATGCCCTGCCTAAAGATGTTTCATGGGTCTCTGTGTTTTAGGACCTCTGTGCTCTTCCTGCTTTGAAGCCCTCTCTACAGCTTCCCACACAGATTCACCACCTACAGCCATCACCCTCTTCCCCTCACCTCAGAATTTCATAATCTTCTTCTTAAAACCCTTTAGCTGCATCACAGTCTCACTCTTCAAGATCCCTCTTTGGAGACCACCACCTGTGTTATGTGATCACTCCCCCCTCTCTCCCCCGCTCGCCCCACACCAAATACACATATATTCTTTCCAGAGGAGAAGACCATTGACCGTTTTCAGACAGTATGAAAATGGAACAACTTAACTAGAGCTCAATTACACTGTTTTCCCATTTGATCAGCCAGGGTAAGGACACTGCCAAATCTATACCACCCAACAGAGAGATTTTTCTTGAGGACACCTGTCTCAAACTTAATCTGAAATTAGGAGAATCCTAACAGAGGAGCAAGCAGGGAAAAGAACACAATGTTGCAACGTACCCACTGTGACCCAGGCCAGTATTTTCCCACCTTTTGTAGTCTATATCATACCTGTGAGATCACTGGGATATGTGTGGGAATGTCCCATTTTCCCTCTATTCAACTGCACAGTCACCTATCGGTCACTGTCTCTAAGTCAACGCATGATGGATAATATTTAGAGATGCACGTGTACATATATATACAATGTGCAGGTCAACATGTCCTTCCTACAGATCTCTCCCCTTTAACTTCACCTCAGTTATCACACATATATACACCCATCCACACACAGTAGTAGCTCAAGGCAACTTAATGAAAAAGAGACAGATTAAGTAAGTAATATACTTTGAATAACAAATAGTAAACTTAGGGACCGGGTCACTCTGAGCAGTAACATAAAAGGGTTTAGCTAATATAGTTAAAGATGCTTAAACAAACAGTTATTAAGGGCAAGCAGGATTTTGGGGGTATAGTCCTAAACCCTTGAAATTGATGTCACTGAGAACAAACATGGTTTCTCAAAACACATCCCAGGGAAGACTGCTAGGGACTGAATACTAAACTGGGTGTTAGCAATATTTTAAGTCAGTTCTTATGCCTCTCTAATCCTTATTTGAAGCTTTCAAACTACAGTGGATAAAGAACAGTTTCACTTCCTTTGAAGAAGAGCTTCAAGACAGTAGTCTACTCTGTCCTCATTCATTCATTTATTCTTTCAGTCAACAAGCATTTACAGAGTGCCTGCTAAGTGTAGGCACTTACGTGAAGGACACTGGGTATCTACGTAAGGAAAGAGGATCAGAAAATGTGAGATATTTACTAGTGCCAGGCACTTTAAATATGCCTCCCTCAATTCCTATCACTACTGACTACCTGTCACTCCATCAGTTTCTAATTTACGTTCCTTCCAATACCACCTTGCTACTAAACCCAACACTCTTCGTGGGCAGGTACAGCACATTATCTGTAGCTCAAATCACTAGGTCCACCATAGTGTTTGACACATACCAAGTGATTACTAAAGTCTGTTAAGTTAACCGGGGTCACAGGAACACAGACGGTCAGGTGTGTCTCACTGCTAAACCCAAAGGTGCCACCCCACCCATTTTCTCTTCTTGGCACAGTGCACAAAGCAAAAACAGTTTCTAGCACAGGAATATCCAAGGCTGATCACTATGAATCTGACCAAGGACTGGAACCTGTGGACAATTCTAGAATTGGAGGTGAAAAAAAGCTAAAAACTGCACGACACTTCTGATTCACTCTCTAAGAGCCACAGAGGAAACAGCACGCACCTATGAATGTTTACTTCATTGCCACAGACAGAACTGACTGGTGGTCTTGAGGCTACAGAAAAATATAAGGAAACTCCTCCTTCCTAAAATGTTTAGAGCTCCTGTGCTGAATTCACAGTGCTGAAAAACTAGTGAATGATTATTTGCATTATAAAAGGATGTTTTTATTCCATTATTTTTCCAGCTTCCTTCCCAGAATAGAAACTTAAATGATCTTAAATCTCTTCATTTTAAATGACTTTAATTATCTTTCACTTCATCCTCCAATACAGAATCTGACACAAAGTCCTTCTGGTTCTTGAAATGCCTCTGGGATTAGCCCTTTTATTCTATTCTCACTTGCACTAACAAGTTCTGATTAACAGGATATATAGTCTTTTAAACCTGGGCTCCTTGATGATAACCTCACTTTACTCCAATCTACTTTGTAGAATGTTTCACTTGGGGGCATGAAGCCTTAGTACAGCACAGCAGAATCATCTGCGGGTTTCCCTCAAAAATACCCATCTGCTCCTCACCATGCCTCCTTCTTTTACCTCCTACCCCAAATCACTGCTGCACTGAACTCTGTCAGTGAGATCACTCACTACCGTAGGAGGATTAGGTCGAGGAAAAAACCAAACGGCACAACACTAATCTTCCCCAGTTCCTTTTTTCAAACAACCTTCTGTTTTTCTCCATTCCCCAACACATGACCTCTGCCACCACTGTGTAGATATTACTGCCTCTGACACAGCTATATCTTAAGCAACCACAAAAACACATACTCTCTCTAGACAAATTAATCAAAACCACCAAGTCTCACTTTAGTACAAGTGTGCATCTCAGAAAACTACACATATGGTGCTTTCACAGTATTCTCTGTACCAACCTTATGTCTTCCACGAAAGACATTTGCAGTAGCTCCTTGGCCTAAAATATCAGATAAAAGCCACAGATGATTAGAAGTGCTCTGCATCTCGGTGTGGTCAGGTGATCCTCTTGTTATACTAAGAGAAAAGAAAAAAAAATTGCATGTTTGTTTTAAGAGAATAATACACTTAAGAAACAAATGTTAGCTATTTTTACTCTCAAGAAAGATCACCTATTATTTATTACTAAATCAAAGTGCATAAACAGTCCAAAAAAATCTAACTTTCCAGCAATATTAAAGACTAAAATGCTGCATGGGCTCTGAAAAAACATTAACCAATAACATCTTATATATTCAATTTAATTCACTTATTCACAGGGTTGAAAAAACATCAACTTGCCCTCTAATTTTGTCTCTGTCAATGAGAGTGATATTGGCCATTTACCTCCTTAAAATGTTTTGAAAGATTAATCAATGATAAATCGTATTTTAAAGTGTTTTAAAATAAAGTAATAAGGTAAAATACAACAGAAATATAGAAAAAAATTACTTTGTTTCCTTCGAGGGCAGGGCAACACTAATGAAAACAACTGTTGCCACTGCATAACACTTCTATAACTTAAAATTTCACCTACACAAAGCCTGACAATCAGGATGCAAAGGTGACCTTTCAGCAATAAATTTTGAAATTAACTTAAAGATAGTTTCTTCGACCTCCAAGTATATAACTATACACATACCGAGTGTGTATTAGCAAGTCTTAAAAAATAAGCAAGGGGAGGCTAAGCATGTATGGGGGCAGGAGGTATGTGGAAAACCTCTTCACCCTCTGCTCAATTTTGCTGTGAACTTAAAACTGCTCTAAAAAATAAAGTCTATTAAAAAAAAAAAAGCACCACCCTTAGCCTTGTCCTTCAATATTGAAAAGCTGTATAAGTATATTGTAAATGTTTGAGCTCCATGTTGGAATAAAAATGAGGTATGCTAAATAGCATAAACACTTGTCCCGCCATGCCACCTTAAACCTGATATAATGTCAGGTTGAATCAAAACAGATCTTGCTCTCCCTTCAGAGTAAGTTAGAATGGACTAGGTATTCAGTGATGAATTAATGACTGCCAATATTCCAAGTAGGGTTAAGTACACAAAGAATGGCCAGGGGTCCAAATTTCACCAATCTTTGATATACTCAGAGAGATGTATATAATTTTACCACCCATCTAATTCAGATAAGGGAATTTTACATACAGCAACTTATTGGAAATAAGCAATAAAAATACGATTCCTTTTTCAAAATATGAAATACACATTTGTCAGCTACTGAGATAATAATAAACTTCTCAAATATCTTTTCAATAATATTTTCAAATATTTCTCAATATGAAAAGCTTTGCTCATTAATGTAACTGTTGCTTGAGATAACTACAATTGGCAAATTATATCATTAAGTATCTATACCTAGTGGGTAATATAAAACACATTTATCAGCTAAGATATCCGCTCTCTATATGCAGAAAATTAAACTATGGTGTCACAATGATCTTGGAAATGTCTTTTGAAATTATCTTCCAATAACCCCACAATAACCGCATACTAAAACATGACTCAGCACACCCAGAAGGTACTTGCTATATAAATCGTTCCAAAATTTGGACACAATATAGGCAGGCACTCAACAAGTATGAGACTGGTGATCCTGCCTTAAGTCTACTTCCTTATGCTGTCCAAAATGAAAGTTACCATCTGTCCATACATGAAAACAGGCTTGGTGACGCTGCATATGGACAAAGTTCCAGGATTTCCAAACTCTACCACTAAGTGAATCATTTATTAAACAGATACTATATTCAGCGTTCTTCAGTGAAAAAAGTCGGTCTTTGGTTATGCATTTGACAATTACTGGGTAGAATTTGTTTTGAGGCCACCTACTAAAAATACCTGGGAAACGGATTGGAAATTACACCCGTAAGCCATGTCCCAAAGGAAAGGTTTGGGTATTTGCATTATAGGTGTGTACATTAAAAACGTCTTCGGCTTCTGGCTTCCGGCGATTCAACCCCCGCTTCACTAAAATACGTCTCTTTTTAATCGTCTGAAAAAAATCAAACGATTTAAATACTGCCAATAGCGTCCACGCTCGGAAAGAGGAGTAGAAAGCGGCCAGCCTAACTCCAAGGGAAAGGGGCATCCGCCTGTCCGGGCGGCCAGGGCCCAACGCCGGTAACAGACACATCCTCTTTCTCGGTTGCCCAGCGCCACCAGATCAGGGAGGGTCCGGGTCAGACGGCCGGCCGTAGGACGAGGAGTCCAGACGCAGGGGACGGGCCCGCGCGACCATTCCGGCCGGCTTCTCACGCCCCGCACACCCGGGAGGCGGTGTCCGCCCAGCCAGAGTCGGGGAGGGCTCGGCCTGGGGTCCCGCTGGGCTCCTCCGGTCGCCCGCCCCGCCCCCGCCCTGACTCAGCATGCCAGTTTCCCACTGGGGGCGGGAGCGCTCCGTGCGGGCCGTGCCCGGCTCGGCAGCCCGTGCCCCGCGCGCCTTCGGCCTCTCCGCCCGCGCCCGCCCCGCTTACCTCGCCCGGTCTCCGCCGCGCCACCGCCAGCGGGCTCCCGCGGCCTCCTTGTGCCTCAGACCACTTCCGGCTTCGCGAGCACTGGCCGGGGGTCACGTGACCGACGGCCGCCGTGCGGGTGCGCGTGCGCGTGCGCGTGCGCACTTCCGGCGCACCGAACTGGGCCTCGGCCTCTGCTGCCGACGCTCCTCCCTCGCCCGGCTCTCCGAGGCCTCTGTGGCGAAGGGTCGAGAGGCTGTGGGGGCGTCTAGACCCCGTCCACACCCTCTGCCTGTCCCCCCCCTTACTCTGAGGGTGAAGCCGGAGAGCCCTGCGCAGTGAGCGCAAGGATTCAGATTCCAACTGCGAATCCCGCCCCGTCCCCGACAGCCAAAGGCGGAGTGAGGTGATAGTGGGACAGACAGTGGACGGGTGATTACAAACATGCAAATAATCACGGGTGTGCAGAATGCTGGACACCTGAGGGGCCATCGCTGGAGGATATCATACTCTGCAGGGATAGATTCGTATGTATCTTAAAGACCACACTGGCTGCAGGTGAGCCAGATTATCGGCTGCGAGCAATTCGGACGTGAGATTCTTAATGTAAATAAGCTCATTTAATTCTCTCTTTTTAGACGGTATTTTGGAAAATGGCAATACTGGAGAATCTAGGGACTAAAATCAGGTCCCCGGCAGTATTCGTGCCGCTAGGATCTCAAGCAGCTATTCCCGAGTGATCCTTTTTGCCCACTGACAGAACTGCAGTCTTTCTCAGCGTAATGAGAGGCAGAGAGGCCGAAGAGACCTCTGCAGATAAGGGCTAAATTTCTGAGGGAGGGAGGCGGAAAGAGGGAGTTCTTCCCAGATGAGAACTATAGGAGCCGGCAGTGAAATAGGAACCTATGGCAGAGTGGTTAAGAGCAGAGGCTTTTGAATGGAATAGACCTAGGATTGCAGTCCCAGCTCTCCCTGCCAAATATTGACTTTAAGCCATTTTTTTTAAAACCTCTGTAAGCCTGTTTAATCACATATCATATATACAATGGAGATAAGAAAAGCCCACTGTAATGCTTGTTACAAAGGAATTTATTAAACTTTTAAACAATGTTTAAGTGATGGAATCATTCTACTCTAACAACAATCTATTCACTGCTTACCTTCCCACCAATTTTATTTGTCCCCTATCTAATGCCAAGAAGAGAACCTGTCCAAGTTCCTTATAACTCACATCTCAAAGGGTGAATGGGAGAAAATGTGATTAGCTGAAGGCCTTGATTCACATGTTTACCACATGAGTGAAGAACACTGAAATACATTTTCTTAAAGATCAAGCCGTTTGTGAACCAATTAATATTAGTATTTAAGATTTAAATAAACTGTTAGGCACAGAACTATACCAGGCCTCATAAAACTCTTGTAGTTCCATAGTTATGTCATACAAATCCTTCAGTCTTACTGCCTCAATGAGGCTGCTAACAGATGAGATTCACCCTTGAGACAATTATTTGGGTGTTTGCTTTTGGAGACTAAGAACAATACAGAAAAGGTAATTCACGGTGGAACAGAGTTTCCTAATTGCTATGGTACTCCCTAAGTAAAGTGCTCTAGGCAACTTCAGGGAAGGAAGGTGGGAGTTATTACACATGATTAGATAACATGAAGTTTTGTTGTTGTTGTTGTTGTTGTTTTCAAAGTATTTGTTTATTTATGCCTGTGTTGGGTCTTCGTTTCTGTGCGAGGGCTTTCTCTAGTTGTGGCAAGCGGGGGCCACTCTTCATCGGGGTGCGCAGGCCTCTTTTGTTGCGGAGCACAGGCTCCAGACGCGCAGGCTCAGTAGTTGTGGCTCACGGGCCCAGCTGCTCCGCGGCACGTGGGATCTTCCCAGACCAGGGCTCGAACCCATGTCCCCTGCATTAGCAGGCAGATTCTCAACCACTGCGCCACCAGGGAAGCCCGACATGAAGTTTTAATTTCTGTTACAGACTCTTAATTCCCACGTTTTGATTTCTCTTAGCTCTGAAAACTTGTTAATCTTCTGAAGGGCTTTAAAGAGCCAGGGGAAAAGGTGTTGCCTTTACATATACGGAATAAACAGTACAATAACAATAGCTATTATCAAGCCTTCATTTGCAGATGCTGTAGTAAGCTCTTTTCATGTTTAACTTACTGAATTCTTAGTTATGAGGTAGTTATCATTATTTCCCCCATTTTACAGATGGGGAAACTGGGGCAGGGAGAAGTTATTTAAGCTGCTCAAGGTTCTAAAACCAATTACTGGCAGCACTGCTATTTGAACCTACTTAATCTGGATCCTGAGCCTGTCTAAGCTCTTAACTACTATGCTATGCAATTCAGTATACTTTGGACAATTAGTTCAAAGATCACTGCAATAGATGCAATGATCTCTCCCACTGTAAAAGAAACAATTAGCTCTCACTCATCTATTTTTAAAACCATTTTTATTTAAGTACAGTCATTCCTCAGTATCCACAGGGGACTGGTTCCAGGACCCCCACAGATACCAAAATCCTTGGATGCTCGTTTCTTATGTAAAATAGCATAGTATTTGCATGTAATCCACGCACATCCTCCCATATACTTTAAATTATCTCTAGAATACTTATAATACCTAACACAACGTAAATGCTATGTAAATGGTTCCCAAGTGCAACAAATTCAAGTTTTGCTTTTTGGAGCTTTCTGGAAGTTTTTTTTCCCAAGTATTTTTGATCTAAGGTTGGTTGAAACTATGGATGTGGAACCTGCGCCTACAGAGGGCTGACTGTATAATATACAGTCCACTGATCTATTTTTACAATTAACTGTCAACTTAGTTTAGTACCTTTATTCTATGATGTAAGGAAAATATTTATAATCTCTTCTGGAATTAACACCAGGAAAAGATTTATGTGCACAATTTAGAATACAATTTTAGGGAATTTAGAAGACCACTGAAGCCCATCCATGAAACCTCTAGGGACCACATGGGCCAAAGGTTAAAAAAACCCCTCAACCACCCTAAAACCTTACTTGGGCTTTTAAAATTTAAACTTAAATGATGACTATAGTAACTGCACTGCTCAGTTTTGTCCATCGTTTCTTAATTTTCCAATACGACTACTGATATTATTTGTCTTCTTGGTTTCTTGCATAGTCATGAATGCAAATGGGGGAAGGCAGGGGAACTAAACGGGCAGCTACTACTTACAAGCATCATAAACGCATAGGTATATTGTGCCCTAAGTAAATCTAGTAAGACGGAAAATATTAGATTTTTAATTCTATCGACACACTGACAGGCTTTTTCTAGTTCATTTAAAACGAAGATTCTAAATTATTTAATAGAACTAAGTCACATGTAGTCTTTTAGGAGCATAATTAAATAAATCATCCATACACTTATATGTGCAATCCTTTAAATGGGAAATCAGGGAGAGATGAGAAAATAAGACTCCAGTATTTATAATAATTCCAAAAAAGACTCAGTAGATTTCACTACGTAAAATTTATTTCCTTTTCTTTTTTTTATAAAAAATGTATAACACCAGCACCTACTCTTCAATCAGTTAATTTATGAAACCATTCTCTTTTGTAGAATACACATTGGCATTGAAACAGTTTAAAGAAATGTAATGGCTATCTACAAAAAATTAGTTTTGATTTGTTGTATTTCCCCCATACTTCATGAGTCTGCACACATAAGAGAAAATTAAAATTTTCAAACATTTTATATTCAGCAATTAAAAAAAAGTACACTGTTTTCCTGCTATGGTCTTTATAAAGGACTTAAATTTTCAAGTTAAAAAAAAGGTACTAGGATAACTCTGCTGTATCCTATAACAGCATTTTTATATAGAACGATTTGAATTGGCATGCAAGCAACTTCTCTAGTTGTCACATACCAGTAATTTAGGGAAAATTACACCCATTTTACAGAAAAATCCCAATGCATATACTGCAATAAGCTCAAAGCAGTGTTAAAAAGACCAGTGTGAATGGTACACAAAAACTGTTTCTTTATAGATTATTAATTGGAATTCCTGATCATGAAGTAGGCACAGGGAGATCCAGTCCTTAGGGCTTTGCTCTCTGGAAAAACACCTGTAAATAAAGTATTTGTACAATTAGTACTGATGTCAGAAGATTATCACCTTTACCTGAAGAATGGCTCCAGGTTACTGGGTGCTAGTCACTCTTTTGTAAAATACAATAGATTATGTAAAACATTTCATATACTCCGTAAACCCACACATAATACAAGTCAAGAACTTTCTCTTCTGGACAACTTGATAAGGTCTAGAGATAACTTATGTTGCCATTTACTAGTGAAAATATGGTATTACCTCCAATGCTGTGAGATTCAAGCAGTCAGAGGAAAACATGCTCTTGACACCTTTTTGCTGATTGGCACTACTGTCAAAGCTAATGCTAGGAAATTAAATTTTGAGGAAGAAACAAACAAGTCAAAGCTAAAAACAGCAGTTGTTATCTCTTAACTATTTATTTATTTGATTATGAAAAAATACTTCCAATTCAACATTTGAGACTATGAACGAGTAGGCTAGAGGTTGTGCTAGGCACTGGCTCGGTATTACTGCCTTCCATAGTTGGGTACATGTTAAGTGAGTACTCTAACGAATAAATGGTAGGCAGTAAGCTCATTATGGATAAGGACCACATTCGTCATTATATCCCTAACACCTAGTAGATCAGACATTCACTTAACAATTACTGTCTATTGACTAAGTGGAGAGAAAAGAATCATCAATATATGAGCAAAAAATAGCCCTACAAAGAGGCCATGCTTGAGATAAGCCTAGAAGAATGGGTAGAATTCATAAAGGAGAAGCATGCTAATAAGGCAGAATTCTTGAAGAACAGCAAGAATAGTAAAGACTGTTCCTGCAAGAGAAACCGGAAAGGTAGTCTGAGATCAGAATCTGAAAAAAAACACCTAAATGCCAAACTAAGAAATACGTACTTTTAGTCAATAAGTTATGAAGATTATGAGGAAGAGGGAGGAATTTCAGAGGACTGTTCAATGTTTTCAAACAGATCAGCTTGGATAGAACAATGGAAGGGAAATCAGAGTGAGATAAGAAGCCTACACCAGAGTGGCAGCAGTAGAGACAGAAAGGAAGTTAGAGAGCAAGGAGGAAACAATCAGCAAGATCTAAGGATCAATCAGATAGGAACAGAGTAGGCACAAAAGAAGGAAGTTCATTTTTTCCAACTAGAAGAATAACGCTATCACTGAAGAGAAGCTGGGCTGGGGAGGGAGACTTTATAAATGCTGTTTGGATGAATATGTTTGGGGCACAAACCTGCTACAATGTACCCAGATCTGCTATAACAGATATCTCTAATAGAGAGTTACAATTTTTTTAGTCCTTTAATCCAGTGTGATTGATCTGTTACTTAACAGAGGTTACCTCCACAGGCACTTTGCTTTTATGGGGAAATGGGAGAGGGGAGGGTTCTCAATGACAGAGAGTAACTCTATCTTCTCACAAACTCTTTTGTCAGTTTGCACTGACAAACTACTACTAGGGGAAAAACTTGCAAGGGAAGATGTTAGCACCAAAGTCAAAGGATAACACATTTATTTATCAGCAAAGCCCCTTGACTTGAATGCCTTGGGCAAAAGAACGAGGGAGCCATTAAGTTACCTGCCACTAAGAAATTTAACACAGTGCTTTACCCTCAAATTTGCTGAATGAAGATAATAAGTAAAAATAAAGAATAGTTCCTCATCCTGTCACACGGTAACTTTATTTCCAGACCATGAGCTCCTTGAGGGCAAGGAACGTCACTCATATTGGTATTTGCAGCAGTTAGCATAGTATGTGTTACATACAAAGCAGTCGTGGAGTACTGAATGACTGACTACCCGGGTGAAAGCAAGATACCTGTTTCATGGATTTAACTGTAAAAATGAGTACCAAATACGTATTTGGTACTTCTTGCCAACTTGGAGGTTGACGGGTTGGTTTGTTTTAATTTGGTGATTTTATGAAGGTAAAAAGAGCCTTAATGGCCAAATCTGAGGATTCTACTTTTTGTCCATTTTGCAATTCAAAAGTTTCAAGATAGGATAAAACCAAGTAACTCATACTTGTTTCTTTATTTTTAGCTCCTTCCTTTCAACTCAATATGGGCAGTTGTTCATAAACATTACTTGTTCTCCCAATCCTCTAGTTCCTATTTAATTACCACAAAACTTAAAGGAAACTTACATTTTCATACCAACATGCTCAGGCACATACGCATTCAGTTTGCTTATCTAACTTTCTATAATCTTTTGTAGGAGCTCAGTTGAAAGGGGCTTCACAGAAAACTCTGCAGTGTAACATCTACTAACCATGGATTCTTAGAAGCAGGTTTTAGAGCAAAGAGATCCCCAAATATGTAACTGTTGGTCAAACTACAGTATGACACAGTATCCTGTAATATGTATTCTCTCTTGGCTCTGAAACATCACCTAATTGTATGAAGATATATAAGTTTTTCCAAATACCTACCTTTAAGTAGTTTTTAAAAACTTTAGCATCAGGCTGCTGAAGTGCTTGGCAAAACTCCTGGGGGGCCAGGAGGGGAGGAGAGAGAAAAGAATGAGTCTATTTGTATTAAATTCATCATAATTCAAAACCACAGTGTTCTTTTTAAATTATGATTAAAAAAATAAAATCGACCATCTTAACCATTTTTATGTGTATAGTACAGCAGTGTTAACTATAGGCAACTGTCATGCAACAGATCTCTAGAATTTTTTCATCTTGCAAAACTGAAACTCTATACCCATTGAACAACTCCCCCTTTTCCCCTTTTTCCAGCCCCCATCCCCTGGCCACCACCATTCTGCTTTCTGTTTCTAAGAGTTTGACCACTTTAGATACTTCATTGTAGGTGGAATCATGCAGCATCTCTTTTTGTGACTGGCTTATTTCATTTAGCATAACATCCTCAAGGTTCATCCATGTTGTAGCATATGACAGAATTTCCTTTTTTTTTTTTTTTTTTAAAGGCTGAATCATATTCCATTGTATGTATATACCACATTTTACTCATCCATTCACCCATCAGTGAGCATTTAGGCTGCTTCAGATCTCTAGGATTCATATTATAATTTAACAATTAATTAACCTGAACAGTTCCTTACCAAAAAGTAAGGTTATATGACATTTTCAAACGTAATACTTGTCAGGCTGCTTTCACTTTTGAGAACATGGCCTCCTGGGCAAGATTGACTCAGAAGGGTGAGTGGGACAAAACCACATGGCTATGGCTGTTTTCATCTAGTAAGAGGGTAACTGAGCAGAGCCAGACTAACAGAAAAAGAGAAAATTCTCTTCAACAGAATTGTGCAGGGACTTCCCTGGTGGTCCAGTGGCTAAGACTCCCTGCTCCTAATGCAGGGGGGCCTGGGTTCGATCCCTGGTCAGGGAACTAGATTCCACATGCTGCAACTAAGAATCTGCATGCCGCAACCAAAGATCCCGCAGGTGGCAGCTAAAAGATCCTGCATGCCACAACTAAGACCTGGCACTGCCAAATAAATAAATAAATAAATAAATAAATAAATAAATAATTAGGATTGTGCAAAAAGTGCTGTCAGAAGGCATATGAAAAAGGGAAAACTGGTAATCATTATCTTTTATAAGCAAATTATTAGATAGAAATATAATACACAGAAAGACAAATATCTTATGATATTGCTTATATGTGGAGTCTAAAAAGAGGGTACAAATGAACTTATTTACAAAACAGAAACAGACTCTAAAAACAAACTTATGGTTACCAAAGGGGAAATGTGTGTGTGTGTGGGAGGGATAAATTGGGAGATTGGGACTGACATATACACACTACTATATATAAAATAGATAACTCATAAGAACCTACTGTATAGCACAGGGAACTCTACTCAATACTTTATAATAGCCTATATGGGAAAAGAATCTAAAAAAGAGTGGATATACGTCTATGTATAACTGATTCACTTTGTTGTACATCTGAAACTAAACACAACACTGTAGTCAACTAAACTCCAATAAAAATAAAAAAAGAAATAAAAAAGAAAAAATAATTTTGCTTCATTTAGCAATCTGGGAAACTACTGATATTATTCAAAATTGAACGGTATATTTCTATTTTTGAGGTGCACTAAGATCATACGAGTAATTAATAATGTATTGTTTTCATAAAATACTAATTTACTTGTGTAACAAATGATAACTGAGAAAATTAATATCAAGTTAAAGATATGTCATAAAATAAGAGATCATAAATTCACTAAAAATGAGTTTTATGATTACTCTTATGTGAGATCTGTTTCTACCTCATTAGAATTACATGCTATTGGACAACAGGTCTGGATAACTATGCATCCAGAAAACAATCGAATGCCATCATATAAATCACTCTGAAAGAGTGCAAAAATGCAAGATAGCTTTCCAGGCACTTACCTCAAAATACGGTTTCAGATTCACAAATTAAGCACTGGTGAGCTTGGCCTGTGTAAAATGAACTACCTGGCACAAACTTTCAGAGCAGAGGTTCGTGTGCCACAGCCCCCTCTGGCAGTCTGGGGGAGCCTGCTGGACTTCTTGCAGAATGTTTTAAAAAACACACTTGTGACACATGGGGTTACAAAGGAAGCTAATTACAATGAATTATGGTTATCAAATGTATTTGTGACATGTGGTAGAAGAATAAGACTTACTGATTTAGATAACAAGGTCTAGTGGCATATTCTAATAACTCATAATTTCAAAAAGTTGATGAATATAAATAATATTTTGAGATCTGTGGAACAACTAATGCGATATAAAAATACCTGTGATTTCTATGGGTGACAACATCACAGGCAATGCAAATACTACTGTGATTTGTCCCCTACACAATGGTAGGAAATTAAATTTCTGTTAAAGGTAGTGAAAATAAAAACACAGTTTTTTCCCATTCAATTTCATAGGCCCCCTGACATTTGGACTTTCGCTATCCTATACATAGTAAATCAAGGTGGATGTAGTTTGGCTTCCTTGAATCAAAATTTAGATTGAATTACATAGCTCTATTTCTTTAATTAAGAGGAAAATCCACTAGGACAGATCTTACCTGAATTATCTCTGGAGCTACTTGCAAGGAAGGCAGGTATTCTTGTTGAAGATACTGAACACATTCTGGGCCCTGAAAATTAAATTGGAACAACATATGTATACTTTAAACACAAAATGGTATTGTGATTAAGAACACAGACTCGGAAGCCAGATTGCTTTGGTTTGAATCCTGGCTCTGGCAAATTTCTAGTAACTTGCCCAAGTTATTTAACCTCTCTGAGCCTCAGTTTCCCCACCTGAAAAATGGAGTTATTGTGAGGCTTGGATGAGTTAAGAAACATAAAGCTGTTAGAACAGCACTTAGCACTGAGGACACGTTAACATTACTTAGTGTTATGCAGTGCTAAAGATTAAACAAATACTCTTCTAAATGCAGGAAGTCACAACGCCAAAGCCTGGTTCCATGCACTGAAAGGGGAAAGCAAAGAGAGGGGCTGCTGGTTCAATCTACCATTGGGTGGACTACAGGGTGTCTATGGGTGCGCAAAGGGAAGCCTGTGGGTAGTGCCAGGATAATGAACATCTTTAGAAACTAAAATACAAGCAAGAAAGAACAAAATGCTATGTCGGGAGATAACGGCAATAAAAGTACACCCTCCTCCCCCTTCCAGTTCAATAAACTAGGAAACAGGAATTTAGTAGCCAGGTGAGGAAACCAATACCCAGAAAGATAGGGTGATTTGGCCAATTTGCTGTTAATTAAGTCTGTACTAAGTAAAAAGCAGGTCACCTGACTTCTAAAACCATTGCTCTTCATTGCCAACTGCTGGTACTGCTAGATGCTAAAACTCTAATAGTTTTCTGGGTTTTTAAGGGTAAACTTGGTAGAGGGAAGGGAGAATTCTACAGACTAACCGCTAACCCCTACACCTTCTCAACAGCTACAAAGGAACTTAGGATAAAATTTGAAAATGGTCTTCCTATAGCAATTTGTTTCTGAGACAGTGGCCTCGACCAAATGCAATAAATCCAATATTTAAAAAAAAAAAAAAGGTAAAGAAAAACAAAAAACCCAGCTAATTTCACTTTCAAACTTGAATCTGACTTTAAGGCTTTAATATGGTAATGACTCCAATCTAGTCCAGCTGAAAGTAACAGTTATCAAAATGAAATCAATCCAACTCTCCTCAATGTACTTCCCCCTGCATTAATATGTGGATTTCCTGTTAGTAATACTGCTCCCGAATCAAAGGATTTCTTTTTGTTTCCTCATCGACCTTGACTCCTGGCCCTCTAATCCAATCAATCTAGGCCACAATTTAATGACCCTTCAAAGGAAGCTTGTTTCTGAGAGGAGGTAACACTGCACTGTTTATGAAAGTTTCTCACACCCCTTCTACTCTCCCTCTCACCTTTTTCTTTAGTCTACTCTCCCTATACTTACTGCCCATTCACTGCTCATCATTGCATATAACCCCACTGTTATCACTTAAAAATGGAGTATACTTTTGTTTTTTTTTTTAATGAGGAAAAGTAAACTTAGACCTCAAGAGGAAGTCAGTCAGGTAGATAAATGAGAAAAACAGAACAATGAAGCAAAAGGTTTTCTAATATAATGTTCCATTTGATTCAATTCTCTGTGTGTCTAAATAACAGCTCTAAGGACAAGATAAATACTTCTGAATTGTAAACATCATTCTTACTGTTTGTTATTCCTCATCCTCCTTGACTCTCTAGCATCCAACAATGTCAACTAGTCTCTTTCATGACTCTCTTCCCTTAACTTTCGTTCCTTTGGTTCTACTTCTAGCTTTCTCTTGACTCTTGCTTTAGCCAAAGTTCTTTCTATCCTGGTCTTAGAAAGTCTCATTCATTCCTACTACTTCATCTTAGCAAACTACAACCTGAGGACTCCAAAATCAGTATTTAGTTCTAACTGCTCTAGACCCGTATTTCAAAGTGCCCTGTGAACATTTTTTCCACTTAGCTCTCCTAAATTACAACCCCACTGACTACTGACTTACCAGCTTTTCACATGTAACAAACACCTAGTTCCATTTTGGTTTTTAGCTATTCTACCTCCATGCTTTAGCTAAACGGGATAACACTATTTTCTACCAAGTCTACCATGTGACATCTGATCTGTCTTCATACACCCACCGCTTAACTTTGCCCAGAGTGCCAGCTCCTCCTGGTCAGCCCAATGAATGTACATTTGTTTCAAGGTCTATCAGAAAAACAGAAAAATACCCCCTCTTTTCAATGGCTGTCTTAGACTGCCCTCATAGGCAAAGCTGCTCATTCATCTTTAGTCCCACCATGTTACATTTAATACAAATGTATTAGTTTAACATACCTCTGTTAAAGTACTTACTTAACCCATCCAATTGAGTTTTTAGGTACTGGTCTCCCCTGATTCTAAGCTCTACAAATACTGGGGGACTTTTTACTCATCTTTATACAGGTCTCCTGCAGCCCCAAAACACATACCCCTCACCCTAGCACACAGAGAAAATGCCTGATTGAAAACCCTTCAAATCTCTTTTGGAATCAAAAATTCAAGTTCAAACAAAGTGGGGCCTATACGGAGACTCTGAACAAGACGTCATGCTTTTATTTTAGGCAACTGAGGGAAGACTCATTAGATGACTGCAACTATGTGGGAATGCTAGTCCTGTGTTGGCATCCTAGCTTTGTGAAGTTGGAGACAGAAATTTTTGTTTAAAAAAAAAAAATAAAAAAGCGACCTGATTTTCAAATATTGGCAATCAACTCATTATTATTTAAAACACTGTATAAAGCAAACAACACACCAGATAGATTCAGCCCAGAATCACTTATAATTTATACAAATGGTTAAACTGACAAGGACACTACAACATTCTGAAGTAGTAAAGTGTTCTAACCAATCTGTAATACTAAGAAGTTGGACAAATCTGTGAAGAACCACGAGGTAGTGAAATCTAGATCGTGAAATTCTGCTTAAAACTTTTCTCACTCTTTGTCAAACCAAACAAACATACATTTTAACCTTCCTGTTACCCCAAACATGATATACAATAAAAGATACTACTATTTTCATTCGACCCACCTCTCACATCCGAAAAAGTGAGAACTGAAGTTAACTTTTATAAAAGATATAGCTTTCAAGAACAAGACATACTCAAAATGACAACAAATAAGGGACTTCCCTGGTGGCGCAGTGGTTAAGAATCTGCCTGCCAATGCAGGGGACACAGGTTTGAGACCGAGTCCAGGAAGATCCCACATGCTGCAGAACAACAAAGCCCGTGCGCCACAACTACTGAAGCCCGTGCGCCTAGAGCCCGTGCTCCACAACAAGAGAAGCCACCGCAATAAGAAGCCCACCAAAATAAATAAATAAATTAATTAATTAAAAAAAAAACTATAACAAATAAGCATGTGAGCTGAAAACGAAGGGGCAGGGAGTACAAAGCTTACCCGTTTGAGATGAATTGTTTTCAGTGTCACTGCACACTCAGATAAAGCCTGTGAGAAACAAGTTTAAGAATTTTAATATAGTCAATTCTTGGTTACTGTTCCAACTTTTCTTTTTATTTCCCTGGCCACTGCTCATTAACATTTACCTCCAAAGAAGGGATGGAATGATTTCCCGGGTGGCTCAGTGGTTAAGAATCCACCTGCCAATGTAGGGGACATGGGTTCAATCCCTGGTCCAGGAAGATCCCACACGCCATGGAGCAACTAAGCCCGTGTGCCACAACTACTGAGCCTGCACTCTAGAGCCCGCAAGCTGCGACTACAGAGCCAGTGTGCCACAGCTACTGAAGCCTGCACACCTAGAGCCCGTGCTCTGCAACAAGAGAAGCCACCACAATGAGAAGCCCATGCACTGCAACAAAGAGTAGTCCCCGCTCGCCTCAACTAGAGAAAGCCTGTGTGCAGCAACAAAGACCCAATGCAGCCAAAAATAAATTAAAAAAATAAAATAAATAAATTTACAAAAAAAAAAAAAAAGGGATGGAGAAAGGAAAGGTAACAGGCAGGCAGATGGAACAAATGGGTTAGATAGAAAATTTTAAAAATAGAAAAATACAAAAATGCTGTCTTAACGCAGTACATGATAATTAAGAAATCTAGCTTTTACTAGGTCCTGGGTAAGTGAGTAAAGGGCAACTGCTTGACATTAAGCATTCTGAAGATGAGATTTGGGGAAACTATCAAATGAGGAAGAGAAAGTTACTCTTAATAATTAGGAAAAAAAAACATTAAGCCAAGTTTTAGAATGAAAGTAGAGGCAGGAAACTAATAACTCAATCAAGCTTTAAAAAATGTTTGCATCATGTACCCTTTCATGGTCCTAGAAAAAGAGTCTTGGCTGTTAAAGTTGGAGGAGTTGGATTTTATACGTTCAACTTTAACATCAAGATTTAGTTAAGAATCAAAAGGTCCAAAAGGTATCATTTTTTAAAAAATGAATTCTGATTTGAAATTTTTTTTTGTTTTAAAAAGGCCTTAAAATGTAATATAATCAACCTGGCATTAAAAAAGAAATTGTGAGTTAGAACACACGAGATTTACACAAAGTAAACAGAGACTCCTAGGTGCTTACCAATACTGTTTGTGCATCTGCCAGGTCAAAGGTTTGTTTTAAAGGTGCTAGGAAACATGCAGGGACAATGTGCTTATAAACAAAATCAGCAAATCCCACTGGTCCGTCTTTACCTCCTGTCAAGAGAATTCAGATTTTCATCTTGTATAAAAAGAAAGTCATTTAATTTATCACTGGTGAAAATCAACTCCCAGCTCCTGTCTATGTTAGGGCTAGGATCCCATTTCATCTCTCTTGTCTCAGGAAACAGGTTGGGGAATGAAGTTTTTTTTTTTTCTAAATCATCTTACCCCAGAGTTCTACCAATTTGGAAAGGATGATAAAACACGTTTTCTGGGCAATTGGATCTGGATATTCGACTGCTCCTTGAATAACAGTTATCAACACTCGTTCTACATTCTCTGCACCTGAAGAGAAAAAAAAAAGAGTTCAATCTCATAAAGAACTAGAAAGGCAACCTGAAGCTCTCACTTCATATATAGTAACATGACAAAAACAATTATAGAGTTGCTAAGATCCTCAGTTTTTATTAACTTGGCTCCTAAATTTTAAGCATAAAACATTGAAAAATTACTATTCCCTTATTATCTTGCCCTCTGGATTTCCACATAGCAAAATATTCTATGTTGATCTATATAGTCTCATTTATTTTAAATTTCAAAACAGCAAAGTGGCCAGTAAGATTTAATTGTCAGGTCAATTCTGGCAAGTAGCTACCACACTATTTATACTATGAAGGAACCAATTAATACAGCTTTAGGCACGCATGGAACATTTCTCTAGGATAGACCACATACTAGAACACAAAACAAGCCTCAACAAATTTAAGAGGATAGAAATTATTTCAAACATCTTTTCTGACCACAACGGCATGAAACTAGAAATCAACCACAGAAGAAAAACAAAAAAACCCCCGACTACATGCAGACTAAACAACATGCTACTAAAAAAAAAAGAGGTAATCAAAAAATACCAAAACAAATGCTAATGAAAACACAACCATACGAAATCTACAGAATGCAGCAAAAGCAGTCATAGGAGGGAAGTTTATAGAGATTCAGGGCTTCCTCAAAAAACAACTTAACCTACCATCTAAAAGAATTAGAAAAAGAACACACAAAATCTGAAGTCAACAGAGGAAGGAAATAAAGATCAGAGAGGAACTAAACAGAGATTAAAAAAAAAACAGAAAAAGTCAATAAAACCAAGAGCTGGGGGACTTCCCTGGTGGCACAGTGGTTAAGAAACTGCCGGCCAATGCAGGGGACATGGGTTCAATCCCTAGTCCAGGAAGATCCCACATGCCGCAAAGCAACTAAGCCTGTGCACAACTACTGAGCCTGCGCTCTAGAGCCCGCGAGCCACAACTACTGAGCCAGCGGGCCACAACTACTGAAGCCTGTGTGCCCTAGAGCCTGTGCGCTGCAACTACTGAGCCCATGTGCTCTAGGGCATGCATGCTGCAACTACTGAAGCCCGTGCGCCTAGAGCCTGTGCTCTGCAAGAGAAACCACTGCAATGAGAAGCTCATGTACTGCAACGAAGAGTAGCCCCCACTCACCACAACTAGAGAAAGCCCGTGCACAGCAACGAAGCAGCCAAAAAAAAAAAAAGCACTTTATTTAAATAAATGAACAAACAAGTAAGTAAATCATAGCAATATTTTCTTAGATCAGTCTCCCAAGGCAAAAGAAAGAAAAGCGAAAATAAACAAATGGGACCTAGTCAAACTTATAAGCTTTTGCACCGCAAAGGAAACCATAAATGAAACGAAAAGACAACCTATGGACTGGAAGAAAATATTTGCAAATGATGAGACCGACAAGGGCTTAATTTCCAAAATATACAAATAGCTCATACTGCTCAATAACAACAGAAAAAAGCCAACCCTGTCAAAAAACAGGCAGAAAACCTAAATAGACATTTCTCCAAAGACAAACAGATGGCCAACATGCACATTAAAAGATGCTCAACATTGCTAATTATTAGAGAAATGCAAATCAAAACTACGATGAGGTATCACCTCACACTGGTCAGAATGGCCCTCATCAAAAAGTATCCAATAATAAATGCTGGAGAGGGTGCAGAGAAAAGGGAACCCTCCTACACTGTTGCTGGCAATGTAAATTGGTGCACCCGCTACGGAGAACAGTTCCTTAAAAAACTGGAGGTTCCTTAAAAAAACTAAAAGTGGAGTTACCATATGATCCAGCAATCCCACTCCTGGGTATATACCCGGAAAACATGAAAACTCTAATTAGAAAAGATACATGCACACCAATGTTCATAGCAGCACTATTTACAACAGCCGAAACATGGAAGCAACCTAAATGTCTATCAAAAAATGAATGGATAAAGAAGACGTGCGGTATATATACAATGGAATATTACTCAGCCATAAAAAAGAATGAAATATTTCAATTTGCAGCAACATGGACCTAGAAATTATCATACTAAGTGAAGTAAGTCAAACAGAGAAAGACAAATATTGTATGATATCACTTATATGTGGAATCTAAAACTTGACACAAATGAACTTATTTATAAAACAGAAACAGACTCACAGACACAGAAAACAAACTTATGGTTACAAAGGGGAAGGTAGGGAGAGATAAATTAGGAGTATGAGATTAACACATACACACTACTATATATAAAACAGATAAACAACAAGGATTTACTTATAACACAGGGAACTGTATTCAATATGCTGTAATAACCTGTAACGGAAAAGAATCTGAAAAAGGATATGTATATACGTGTATAACTGAATCACTTCGCTTTATACCTGAAACTAATACAACATTGTAAATCAACTTAAAAAAAAAAAAAGGAATACTGCTTTAGGAAAATGGGAACTGAATACAAGTTAATTTTAAGGTCCTCTATGTGAAAATGATTCCCACCCTGATGGTAATGAACTGTCATCTTTGGGGCCAACATATAACTACTTCAAAAGTTTACCGTTTACTCCACCTAGCTCTTGCTCATATAGATATACAACTGTGACAAGTACTTAGACGATTTAGGCACTGCATGCATCCCCACCTTGATTTGCTATGACTTCGCTCATTCCACTGCCTGTGACTGTTTGCAGGAAAGCAAAGTAACTCCTGCGCAACATCTGCTTCTCTAAAGCAGCAGACTGGTCATTTTCTTCTGCTGGTCGGAGCAAAACTTCAAAAATTGCATGAAGAAGAGGCATAAACATTTGTTGTAAAAATGGGGATACCTGTATCTGAAGAGATGAAACAACTATTACTATTTCAGAAATAAGAAAATTATTAATATGAAACTTAGAAAAAACATGTTTTACATAAAGCCTTTTTCTAGAGATTCTAGTTAGGACACATATTTACATAATTTGGTTAGCAAATATCAATGTTAAGACAAAAATCTATAGCACATAACAGTATTGAAAGCCTCAAGATCGTTAAGTTCAACCCATTTCCTACAGTTCAAGATTCAGGTTCAAATAACATGGAGTCAGACATATTTCACAATCAAATATTGCCATGGAATATTTTCAAATTTAATAATTCTCAATAAATGAATTCTACTGCTAAATTATAAATGAATTTATATGACTGAGCTCTCAGGCTTTATATGTCCTTGAGCAAATTGCTTAACTTCTGTGTCTCAGTCTCTTCATCCTTAAAACAACAATACTTAACTTCTAGGGTTGTAACAAAGATCAAATCAATGTGTAAGAAAATGCTCTGAACAGATTTGGAACACAGAAAACACTATGTAAGTGTTAGTAATTTTTATTAGCCAACTTATGCTTAGGTTACATTTCCTTGTACATAAAACTGACACTGAATTATTTTTAAACTACTTGGGCACCCAAATTACAGGGCTTAAAATTTATTCTTTAGGCATTTATTATTCAATGCTGTTTTATTTGCTTTTCTAAAATACCAGACTAATATTTTTCTTCTGCTGCATAGAACAGAAAAGGTCTGTTCTTATTAAAACATCTTTTAAGCATTTCCTATGTCTTAGGCAGTGTTGTAGACATTGGGGACGATAAAAATACCTATGATCCATGCCCCCAAGAAACGCATACTTAAAAAAAAAAAAAGCAAGGGTCAAATGCTAAAATATACCTAAAGATAAATACATCTAATCTTGAAGTCAGGAGATCTTAAAGTCAGGAAATTCTCTGAGCTCTGAAGGTTTGTGGTACCTTAAATTTGGCTGTAATCTGGTTGATAAGAGGAATGAATTCCTGGAGGTCTTTTGCTTCACAATCTTTGAGCATGTGTTCTGAAGCAGATGGAATGAACGGAAGGACTTCTTCCTCCAGGCAAATAATCATGCGATGAAGGAACGTGCGAACCCCACTTCTGAGAATATCTTTTTGTAAGGGACAACTGAGGGCTGGCAAGAACGTCTGTAAACAGTCCAGATAAACTTCGGAACAGCCACACTGTTTCACAGTCTGCTTGTTGCTGAAAGCTTTGCTGGTTCGACTATATAAACAATTATCAGGTAACTAGTTTTAAGTTTATTCTTCAAATGTTTTATGGAGTAGTCAAAAACAACACACAACAAATTACAAAACTGACAAAACAAAGAAGCCATTTCTTTATTTTCCATGTCACAGCTACATCTTTCTTTAGCTGATATGATTATTTGTAAACTATTGCTTCCAGTTACCGTTCCAGAAAGAGCTCAAGTTAAAATTAAATGAATGAAATGTAATTAATACAATCTCTCAAATGTGAGTCCACCTAAATGTTTTACTAAAATCCTGCTGACAACGTATGCAGAAAAGAGAAAAAAAATCTATTTATTATGAATAGGCTATACTACACAATCTGTAAACTACCAATTTATATTTAAAACAATCTTAGAATCAAGTTATTTATACAACATCTTTAACATAAGCTTTTGCACTAAAGTCTTCTGCAGAGCAATTTCTCTATGTAGCTTCTAATTAGCAATCACTATAACTTTCATGCTGTTATTATTTGCCAATAAACAGAGAAAGAAAGGGCAGCTTGGGTGGTCTTCAGGACACAATGTAACAACTAAAAAGAAGCCTCAGCACCTTCTCTTTAAGGTTCCAAAACTGATCCCCTGATGTCATTGGTATATAAACACTTAGACTAATCTCCTTAAATACGTAATCAATTTATAACAAAGAAATCAGAGGAGTTAAGGATTTAGGTAACTGTCAAGTCAGAAATGCAGAACCTTACGTGACCTAATCCCTTCTTCAGTTAAATCTAATTCAATGAATTTAGAAAAGAAACAATTTAGACAATTCTCTGGACAAACTAGTTTTGGAAACATAGATATGCATGCCCAATTCTAGAAAAATCCAAGCAAATGATTCTGTGTATGTTGAGAAAATCACTTCACAAATTTAAATACAATCACTCACCTGGCAAATCCAACAGCGTGGTTGAGACAGTCTGCAAGAGATGCCTGCCTTTCTTCGTCCTGCGCCAGCATCAATTTTTCTAACAGAATTTTAAACTTCTCCATGAGTGGAGTCAACAGATTCCTCATTAATGCCTGCTTCCGTTCTGCTGGGTACTCACTATTAACAATCAGCACTCCAGCTGTCTCATAAATAAATAATTGATCATCGCTGCTCAACAAAGACTGGTAACCATTCTCCTAAAATGAAATTTAGTCTTGTTGAAGTTTTTCTTTGTTCAGTTCCTCTCATTTAAATGAGAATAAGTACAAGAGGGACAGGAGATTTAATCTATCACATCAACTCATTATTAAAAAGAAGACTGAGTACTTATAAAATAAAATTTTTCCCAGGATCATATAATGGAAGACAAATGGAATTAGAGGTCAAAAGATCATGGGTCTAATTCTACCCCTAACAAGACTTCATAAATGGTCATATAATGTAACTGTTAGTTTTCTAACTTGTTTTCTTTTGTAAAACCTATTTATTATTAGGAGGCTAAAAATCAGGTATACAGCGTGCTTTGAATGTTAGGACAAAGGCCACACAAGTTAATACTTTAAAGAGTGTTTAAGAGTTAAATAACAACAAACACCACACAATAAACACACACATACACAACAGTTGTTACTTTAGAACGTCTGAAAATAAGACTGCAAGTGAGAAAAAAAGATCTCATTCAAGCACAAGCAAACACCTATATATTGATCCATTTTTATTAATGAGTTTGTTATTTTTCACATTTATGCAGTCTGAGAGGCCAGGAGGAGAGGGAAAATATCAGAGGCCCCTCTAGCTCTAACACTAAAGCTCCCTGTTAAGAAATTATTTAAAAGCCTAGTCTTAAAACAGATAAATTATGTGGCAGTCTTATTATTAAAAAAAAGACCTCATCTTTTTTTTTTTTGAATTAATTAATTTATTTTATTTTATTTTTGGCTGTGTTGGGTCTTCGTTTCTGTGCGAGGGCTTTCTCTAGTTGCGGTGAGCGGGGGCCACTCTTCATCGCGGTGCACGGGCCTCGCACGATCGCGGCCATTCTTGTTGCGGAGCACAGGCTCCAGACCCACAGGCTCAATAGTTGTGGTTCACGGGCCCAGTTGCTCCGTGGCATGTGGAATCTTCCCAGACAAGGGCTCGAACCCGTGTCCCCTGCACTGGCAGGCAGATTCTCAACCACTGCGCCACCAGGGAAGCCCACGACCTCATCTTTTAAAAGAGAATGTCCCTATTTATTTTTCATATAAATTTATTTATTTAGGCTGCACTGGGTCTTAGTTGTGGCACGTGGGATCTTTTAGCTGCGGCATGCGGACTTGTAGTTGCAGCTTGCGGGCTCTTAGATGCGGCATGCGGACTCTTAGTTGCAGCATGCATGCGGGATCTAGTTCCCCAACCAGGGATTGAACCTGGGCCCCCTGCAATGGGAGTGTGGAGTCTTACGTACTGGACCACCAGGGGAAGTCCCATGAAGTATTTTAATATATATGTTTCTTTAATATGTAGGCAAAGATAATTTAACCATATAATGCACTAGTAACCTTTCATGCAATGAAATTATATACCTTTGTACCCTGAATACTGGTATTTATTTTTAAAAAACCCAAAATATCATTTTATGTTTAACACTTTTCAAGTGGCAGCTCTAGTAATAACTTTCATCAAAATGAAAAAAAATGTCAAGGTCAGTATTTTGCTTTACACAGAAATGTGTATCAGTCACAATGTGCTTACAAAGTATCTCAACTTAAATCTGTCTAGTGAAATAAACACCAAAATATACAGATCAACGAGCATTTAAATTTTTTTTACCCCAAGCCAGAAGTTTCACAGAAAAACTTCAGTCTACCAGGAGCAGTCACTGAGAATGGCTAATGTGATCACAGTACTAAACAGAGAATAATTTAGAAACCAAATTTTCCTTCTCCAAAAAACACTTCACTGGCATTTAACAGTACAGAGAGCAGACCATATCTCACACTGCTAAAGCTGTCAGTCAAATTTTGATTCCTTTCTATTTCTATTACTATGTTTTGTTTACTGTATCTCAACAGAGTTTTGGTAAACAAAACTAACCCTTGCACACCCTCCACCCACACTTTAAAAAACAAAAACAAACAAAAAAACCGCCCAAAGGCATTAACACTAAAGGCTAAAGGGATATGTAGCCTCAATATTGGGGAAAACTTATCACTCAGAAGGATAGATACTTACAGGTGGAGAAAGTTCTAATAAATCTTGTATTCTATTCAGAATATCCTCAATGAAAGGATTCATTTGTTTACTGAATAAAGGCAAAAAGGAAAACCACAATTACATAAATAATAGTGCTTGGCAAAGTGCGGAAATACCAAATCCCTCTTTAAGGCAGAACTAAAAAAAAAAGTTCGGTGCTAAGGTAGTCACATGTGATCATTCGGACTAGCTATGATTTTTTTAAACTACAATTTTATAAGCCTAAGAATAAGTAGTTTTCATACCAAAAACTGGTACTAGTAAAGAACAATACAATATAAAACAGATTAAGTTCAAAATGTATTTCCAAGGAATATCATCTTTAGAATTTCAAAGAAGGCATAGAGTCATCTACAGCAGTAAAACTGTTAAGTAACTACCGTCATTAGTGATGACAGGTGTTACATACAAAAATATTCAAACAAATCACTGTTTAATGATGAACAAAGTACCTGGCTAAAGAGAAGGAAAAGAAATCGTAACATCATGATACAAAAAGGAACACCAAAATTTTAAAAAAGTCTTAGGACGAAAAGACCAAATCTACCACAGGCTCTTAGAAAATAATTTACATCTTACTTAACAAGCTTAAAAACAAGAATTAAACATTATAGATGAAATTTTGTACTTACTTCAGAGATTTGACAAATCTAGAAAACAGGTAAGCAGTTCTGCTCCGTACTTTTGCACTAGAGTGCCGCAGACCCCTGTGATCTAAGAAAGCCATCTAAAGAAACAGAGACACTTTTACCATTTCTGTACTTATTTAAGGCTTTTCTTGCTATTGTCATGACACATTTTTGTTCATATCAAATTCTATTTTTTAGCTCTGGACGGGAAGAACCAGGTACATATAAAAAGTAAGCCTACACTACACACAGGCCCTTGAGTATTTGTTTTAAATAACTGACTAGACACAAACTCCATTTTAAAGGAATGGAGGAGGGGTTAGTTTCAGTGTGTTGAAGAGTTTTTGAGAGCTTCTGGCTCTGGTAAAAGTAATAAAAGAGAGATACAATACTATCTGCTCATTAGCTGAAACACACGGAAAATAAAAGTTGAGAGTAAAGTGTATACTTACTAGTACACATGGAATGTGTTGAGGTTCAACTGTGAAAAACTTTTCATATCTAACAACAGTTTCGAAGAACTCCAATGTCACAGATGTGTGCTGATAGGAACTAACTCCCGATGTTACCAGCTGGAGCAGGAAAAAGTTAAGAAATCTATCCTTATTTACTGCAACATCAAAATGTCCCAGTATTAACATATATTAAGCTCTAACAATTAAGGAACTCACATTAGCTTATATGAAAACAGAAAATTATGTTCAAAATAAATTATCTTTAGTATACTTACAGTTCGCATCATATCCTGCAAAGCACTAGCTTTTGAAACATCACCTGAGAAGTGAGCACCATGAGATACTGGAAGAGCTTCTGCCAACATATACAGCAATCTTATTGCCACTTCAACTTCCATAAACCTTGTAGTCTGCCAGTTCCTACCAAGGTATATAATATGTCAGTGAAACTTGAATATAAACTTTCTATACAACTAGTGATGCACGGGATAAAAAGACACCAACCAAAGCCTCTTTAATTATTAAACAGTCACAGCAATTGTTTATTTTGCCAGGCAACATAATTCATATCACAAAAGTATACAAAACTAATGAAATCCATTTTATTGACATTCCAAAGAGCAGTATTTCCCCCCAAGAATCAAGATAAATCAGAGGCAAGTGCATTGTTTCAGAGATACACATAAGATCTTCATAAGTAACATAAATTAATAAGTCACGTGAATCACTTATGGTAGACCATCATCAGGGAGAAAAGGAAAGAGGTGACTTGTTAGAAAGAGCGTAACAAACTTACTGCAGGGTAGAACTAAAAACTCTGCGAACAGAAGCCAGCAGTAACTCTGGTGAAACTTGAGCAAGCCTGTCCAACAATAACTTCAGTTGTTTTCTGTATTCTACAAACATGGCTTCGTCTTCACCCTATGATATTTTAAAAATTCCATTAAAAAACTTAAAAGATCTTAAAACACATAAAATGGTGAGTTCTCACTAGTTTTTGTATTTACAAATTTAATACACTTTTACTTTTTCATCAATATTTATTTATGTAGGAAAATGTACTATGCTCAGTAGCCTTTCCCCTCCTGCTCACACATAATTATTTCTGAACACAGCCCTAGACCATGAAAGCCTAGAGCCACAAATGGCATAGGGAGGACGTTAAAAACAAAAGTCTAACAGGAGAGAGTGATTGAGGGACAATTAAGCAAAGGACAGATAATGCAAGGCTTTGGAGAAAAAACAAAAACAAGAGCCTAAGCCAGGATGGGTTCATGTAGGGCTCCTCTGTGAGAACTCTGGCACCTTATTTATACTCCTTGTATCTCACTGTCCACTTTAAGAACTGCAATAATATCGCATGATTGAAGATATTATATGAAATGAGCCTAGCACTTCACAAGTGCACGGTGTGTTGGTGATCATCACCATTATTCTTTTACAGTTAGAAGTTTTTGAATGCCTGAAATGGGTAATAGAACACGTTAGCACACAACTAGACAGTACATGCCATCACTGAGTTGCTAGAAAGCACCGATGACCCTTGTGATTGATGAGAAGCTGACTCACTGACAACCCTGGACAAGACTTTAACCAGAACAAGTCCAGAGACAGTTAAGTGCCTCATTCCTACTCTCCCATAGACAATTATGATCTGAGGTCCATCAACTGGGCCTCAACTCACCACTCTTACTAAATATAAAGTAAAATATGATCACCAATAATACTGTCAATATTTATGAAGTTCAATGCTACAAAGTGTTTTTAAAAGGGTCATTTTAAAGAGGGACAAAATACAAAAAAATGAAGGATTATGAAAGTTTCCATTAATTTCACCTAAGTAGAGGTCAATATAAACAAGAGTAGGGTCTTCTCTGGTGGTGCAGTGGTTAAGAATCCACCTGCCAATGCAGGGGACACGGGTTTGAACCCTGGTCCGGGAAGATCCCACATGCCGTGGAGTAACTAAGCCCGTGCGCCACAGCTACTGAGCCTGCGCTCTAGAGCTCGTGAGCCACAACTACTGAGCCCGTGTGCTGCAACTACTGAAGCCTGCCCGCCTAGACCCCGTGCTCCGCAACAAGAGAAGCCGCTGCAATGAGAAGCTGGCACACCGCAATGAAGAGTAGCCCCCACTTGCCACAACTAGAGAAAGCCCGTGCGCAGCAACGAAGACCCAACGCAGTCAAAAAACAAAAACAAAAACAAAACCCCAAGACTAATTTTTTTAAGATAATCAAAACTTGGAATATTAATTTGATGTAAGTAAACAAAATTAAAACTGATTGCTCCTCAATGCAAAATTCTTACCTCATTTTCAAAGTTATATTCTTCATCATAGGTTAATTTTTTCATAACGGCCAACATGATTGCCTAAAATTAAGAATAAAATACCTTTTGTCAGTCTCCTTTAATTTCATATAATTTGAAATTAAGCTATATTTCAAGGCAGACTGCAGATGTAGATGCTATTATTGGTTTAAAAGAAGCAAAAAGAAGTCAATTACCTCTACATTAGCTTTCTGCTGATCAGAGAGCACTGTAAGCTGTTGAAAAGAAAGCAATCATTTATTAGGTTTCCTAAAGTTATACTTGCTTATCAGAATATTTTCCTGATCAGTTAAGATCTTTTCAAACTTGCACACAGCTTTTCTGGAGGGCAGTTTGACAGTACATATTTGAAATGTACCTAACCTAAGATCTATCAATTTCACTTCTAGTAAGTAACTTGACATGTAGGCATGTAGGCAAAGACATGTAGATGAATTTGATTTTAAAAGATACTTATAAATGTATTCAGCAGAGAAGCAGATTATAGAACAGCAAAGTATGATCTCACTTTGTTTTTAAACAAGGCCAAAAATCCCGTGAGCCACAACTACTGAGCCCGTGTGCTGCAACTACTGAAGCCTGCATGCCTAGAGCCCAGGCTCCACAACAAGAGAAGCCACCACAACGAGAAGCCCGCACACCGCAACGAAGAGTAGCCCCCGCTCGCCACAACTAGAGACAGCCTGCATTCAACAACGAAGACCCAACGCAGCCAAAAATAAATAAATTAAATAACTAAATAAAAAAAAAAAATGAACCACGTTTAACAAAATTTCTACTGTATTTAGAAATAAACAGAGGGGGCTTCCCTGGCGGTCCAGTGGTTAAGACTCCGCGCTCCCAATGCAGGGGGCACGGATTCAATCCCTGGTCAGGGAACTAAGACCCTACATGCCGCACAGCCAAAAAAATAAATAAATAAAAATAAACAGGTTCATGGAGTTTCCTGGTGGTCTAGTGATTAGGATTTGGCGCTTTGACTGCCGGGGCCCAGGTTCAACCCCTGGTTGGGGAACTGAGATGCCGTAAGCCGTGCGAAGCAGCCAAGATTTAAAAAAAGAAAAAGAAATAAACACAGATTCAAAATAAAAAAACAACCTAAACCTATAACTAATTCTGAAGCTTTTTAGTCTAGTGAATTTTAGAACCTGGCCATTTCTGTTTTCTGGCTAAGAAGTTTAAAGAAAAAAAAAGATGAAAATACATTAATAATTAACAGTAAATGTCATCAGAGTGTAGAATTATGAGTATTTTCTTGTTTTCATTTCTCCTGTATTTTCCAATTCTCTATTGCTTTTCTATATTATCTACTGGACAAAAAGATTAAAATAAGGACTTACCTGTTTCAAAATATGAAGATAATCATAACAAAATCCAATAATGTTAGAAGAGATGTCATCATCCTCATGAATTAGGAGCTGCAACATCAGTGCCACCTTTGTTTCAATAGCTTGCAGTGCCTCTTGAGCATTCTTGATATCCCCATTCTTAATTAATTTAGTCCAGCTAACTATCAATGACTGTCCCATTCCATTTACCAGTTTAGAAAATCTGGCCAGGAAGTCAACATCTTCTTCCTACAAATGATCAATACAGACTTCAATTTAAAACCAACCACCTAAGAGGGAAAACTCTAAACTTAGGTATGGGTCAAGTGCCAATCATAGGAGTCATTTTTATTTTATTTTATTTTATTTATTTATTTTTTATTTTTGGCTGCGTTGGGTCTTCATTGCTGCGTGCCAGCTTTCTCTAGTTGCAGCGAGCTGGGGCTACTCTTCGTAGCAGTGCGTGGGCTTCTCATTGCAGTGCTCTAGGCACGCGGGCTTCAGCAGTTGTGGCGTGGGGGCTCAGTAGTTGTGGCTCGTGGGCTCCAGAGCACAGGCTCAGTAGTTGTGGCACACAGGCTTAGTTGCTCCACAGCATGTGGGATCTTCCCGGACCACGGCTCGAACCCATGTCCCCTGCATTGGCAGGCAGATTCTTAACTACTGTGCCACCAGGGAAGTCCCAGGAGTCATTTTTAAACTAGCATTAGACACTAACAATTCTACCATTTTGACTGGGAAATTTTAAGAATTTGAATTCTTCTACTATTATTATCCACTAGTACTAACTCTTCAAAGCAACTATTTTTAATGATTATAGTCATGTAGACATTGCCAACTTATAAAAGCTTAAAAAAAAGAGATCTGTGGTTTCAAAACCTTCTCTCTAAACTGCTGAATTTAGTAAATATGCTCTAATAAAGTTAATGCTGCCATATTATGCTACGTATAAGAATTTACAACAGTCATTTCTGATACTATTTAATTTGAACCTCAACTGCACTACAAAGAGATAAAACTGCTATTATAATCACCTGCCTAAGGTCACATCAGCACTAATGCTAGAACTTAAAATTAGGTTACTTTCATTAATTATCCTTATGATGTTCCCTACAGAAAGAGATTTTTACCTTCAGCACTTTAAATCTTTTACCAGGGACTAAATAAGACAATTATTAGCAGTGTAAGAAAACACTACTATTTGTCAGCTAGAAAAATACCAGAGGTGTTGTACTCCTGACATATCAACAATACAAAGACTTCTCAGTAATTCTTTACCAATATCACAGGTAAAATTAAAAATAAAACCCTTCAAATTCAGTTTCTAAATTACTAATTTACCACACTCAGCCCTAATTCTGCTGAGGCTAAACTTTAACAGCTCAAATGAATGTGATGAAAATATAACATTTATAATTGAGTCTAATTTAGGTCAAAATGCATTGCCATGCTTCTTAAAATGTGGTCCATGAACCAGCAGTATCACAGTATCATCTGAGAGTCTGTTAGAAACACACAATTGTAAGTACCATCCCAGACCTTCAAGTTTAAGTCTGGTATAATCTATTGTTCAAGGCAAATGTTACAGATAACATTATGGCTTTCTAGATACAATGTTTCATTATTATAATGTCAAGGAAGTTTCCAGCATTTAAAAACAAAACAAAAAGAAAGAAAAAGAAAAGGAAAGCATATTTAAATTACTGTCTATCCTAATTTGTTCTAACATTTTCAAAACCTTATACATAAATTTACTGACCTGGTCAATGCTGAAAAACCCAGCAGACTGTAATACTTGACACAAAGATTCTACTAGTTTCATTTTATCAACAGGATCCATTCCTTTATTTACAATTTCAAATAAACAATCACATGCTTCTTCCCGTAGAACTTCTATTGACATATGACCTAGCAGCATATTTATAAACCTGGCAATGGTGAAATAAAATTGTTACAATATTTTCAAACTCATGAGTTTTACATAGTGTATTTTGCAGGTTTATATTTTTAAAATATCGGTTTACTTACCTATCATTGGCTATAAGGGATAAGTCTATCCAAGAGACATAAGCCCCAACTACTTCAAGGCACTGACATGTCACTTCTGAATTAGTATACTGATAGTTTTGTAGGATTTGGTACCATGATTCCACCAAGTTTGGAATGCACTGTTCCCTCATGGTATCTTTTATGAGAGTATTCCTACGAGCCTCCTAAAAGACAAAACAAAATACCATATACACAATTAAAGTAGATTACCTTCCAAAATAATGTTTAACATCTGAATAATAGTTGCACACGGTAATTTCCTCACCACTAAACTTCCAGACTTGTTAATACATTCCCTGCCGCTATTTCCTATTTATCTGCTCTAAAATCATAACCTGTGATTCTAATTCCTCCTTCCATTCTACTCATTTCCTCAGACATAATTTCTTATTAAACACAAACTATAAATAAACATTGCTTAGAAATCTTAACCATGTGATAAAAGTTATTTCTCAATATTATACAAATACTTAAAATTACTTAAGAGAATAGCAATTACTTAAATGTTACAAACATATTTGACATGCAATGACCTCAAAGTATCATACACATTTGAATTAAGCTATTTCCATTGTGTTCTTTAAGAAAAAGGAGAAAGTTATATTGGGTAATACAGAAATAGAGAAAGACTAGGTGATAAGCTATGTGACTAACTGAGAATACAGAAGAACCCAGCACTGATTCATAAGCAATGCTTTTTCCTGACTCGGTGACTATAAAGCAGTAGTAAATATAGGCCACATTTGTCTACAGATTCACAGGAAAAAATCAATTTGTGTATTTCACTAGAGAAAGTTCTTGCCTGGTTAAAAAAAAAATCTGAATACTCTAATTTCACCCTACACCTGGAAAAAAACCCCAAGTTTAAATTCCTTTGTAAAACAAAATTCAAAATGTTGAATAAATTTATAAGTATTCTTAATAAAGTTTTATCTCAAAAAAACAATAAAAAACCCTTCTTGATCCTTTTATTATATGCCCACCATCTCCTACAATATCTACATTAAAAACTTAAAATTAATAGGAAGTTACTTGCCTCTGATGTATGTACCACATCACGATCCACCAACTCTGAATCAATAGCCATGAGAATTCGGAGGTACAGATCTACTCCCCTTGGATTTAAGTCCACTACTGAGAGAATGTCAAAAAAAAACTTGGGCCATTTAGTGAGATATTCTGTAACAAAAAGCAAGGCGAAGACTTGGGCTGCTTTATTTCGTATAAAGGTCTTCTCTGGTTGGGGATTCAGCATCTGACAGACAGAGAAATAGTTCATAAAATTAAATGTAAATGAAAAAGACTCAAACGTTGTTTTCTTATTTATCATTAATAGGCAAAACCGCACCAAACTTCACCAGGCTCTAGAACAGCTGTGCAACAAATATGCTTGAGAATTACCAAAGTTCTGAGGTGACTAGCCAGATGGAGAACAATCAAATGAACAAAGGTGCTAATGGTTACACCTCACTCTCACACTTTCAGAGAAAAGTTTCATGGGCAGAGCATTAGTAGTTCCTATAATTTTTTCTAAGAAGAAAAAAAATTCAATGATTTTTCTTCTAGCTGCTTGCTCTTTAAGGAAAATAAACATCCTAGCTACACAACTGCTTTAATATGTTAAGATTAGCTAAAATTAATGAAAAAGAATATAGTGAATACAGAACTCTATTGGCTCCTTTGAAAAGGGCTCTTTGTTAAGAGGCTGTCCAGGAGGGCTCACCTTAAGTGTGAACAGAAAAGCGACTTTTGTCAAGTAGTTAAAAAAATATTACATTTTAAAACCAAAGTTTCCACCATGTGTCATGGACAGAATGACAGCTTCAATTATCAATATAATTTTAAGTTATTGCTAAGTTTTCATCTACCCGTGATCTTCAAAAACAGCACTTTCTAAAAGAGCTACATCATGAAATGGAGGATAAATGAGTGACATTTTTGAGGTGAAGTTGCAAACTCTTGCAAAAATAAAAATGTAAATATCTGGCAATTTGAGGTACTAAATGTAAAAACTACTATTTTACCTGAGCTTGAAGCCAAGATATGAGTGTCTCCCTAATCAGTTGTTGTTGAACAGTAGTTAGTTCTGAGTATCTGTTCAAAACAGAGAAGAAAAATAACAATGATAATGTTTAGTGTCTGTGGTTTTAAAAAAGTAACGGCCTCATAAATTTGAATGAGAAAATTTGTATAGCACTCGACTATCTAAAATTCCCTAAAACAAATTGATAATACCTCTCATCACTGCTTTAAAGACAGGGGTGGGAGAGGCAGGTGGGGGTATCAATACTGATCTTTGTTTTGTGGTTCAGTTCATGTTAAAACAAAATGGCAGCTACACAATTTTTCAGACGAAAATACATCCATGGTCTCAGGTCTGTGGTTTACAGAATAAATCAGTAGGCAAACTAAGGATCCCCAGAGCAGCAATTCACTGTTTTTACTTAAATTAGGCAGGGGTTCTAAATGCAAGTGCCCACACTGCCACTCAACTCTAACAGAGAGTCATCGTTCAGAGAAACAGGCTCAGTATTGCCAGATCTTCTAATTTTTTCCAGAGAAGCTGGAAATCTATTGTTTTCCTGTGAAATGACTGGATTTTTATATGTAACCAATGAACTCAGTATTTTTAAAACACTTTTTGGGATAAATCAAAATGCATCTATGAGCTGGATATGACATATACTGTCAATTTACAACCTATGTTATGGTGTCCCCAAAGAGGGAAAAACTAATTTAAAAAATGGCCTCTCGGGACTGCCCTGGTGGCGCAGTGGTTAAGAATCTGCCTGCCAATTCAGGGGTCACGGGTTCGATCCCTGGTCCAGGAAGATGCCACAAGTCACGGAGCAACTAAGCCCGTACACAACTACTGAAGCCCGTGCACCTAGAGCCCGTGCTCTGCAACAAGAGAAGCCACTGCAATGAAAAGCCCGGGCACCACAACGAAGAGTAGCCCCTGCTCGCCGCAGCTAGAGAAAGCCTGAGTGCAGCAACAGAGACCCAACGTTGTCAAAAAGAAATTAATTAATTATTTTAAAAGTTAAAAAAAAAAAATGGCCTCTCCCCACACATCTCAGGGAGAAAAGCCTTACTTGTATTTAACTTGATGTTCTAGTACTTGAAAGCAGAAAAATTTAATGTGATCATCACTGAAAAAGAAAAAAAAAGAAAAATTAGATAAGCAGAATATGAATTAGGGAAAACAAATCAAAGGTAAAATAGTAATGAATAAACTACAGTTGAAAAGTTTCTCCAACTAGACCTTTGGCTTATTGATCTCAAGTTTTACATTCACATCCATTTGTTTAAAAAGCTAAGAGAACTTTTTATGTTATACAATATTCAATGGAAATCTGGCGAGCAGAATAACCAAAACAATTTAAGATGCACTTTAAGTACGTACAGTGCTTTTGCAAACAGAAGGCATTCCCCCTAAATTCTACATGTTAGGATTCCCAGAACAACTCCTACATTTTACAAGAGAAAGGCTAGATGTCAAATTACAAATGGCAGAACAGCCAGAGACTGAGTCAAACCAGAAACGGTCATCACGATCATACTTAAAAGTTCTACTGCAGTCAAATCCAAAGCAAGCAGAGTCCCCTGGACTGGCAGTCCAGCCCCCAAAATTCACACAGAAAACCAAGCTACCAATATACTGCCCTTCTAAAAGGGGAGGAAAAGTCAACACCCACCCATCACCCACTTCCTACTGTCTCTCTAGGGGTGACGGCAGAGCTGCAGTGAGCCAGCTACAAACTCTGACCAAGTGCCTTTAGTGAACAACAATCTGTTCATCCTAAGACAGCTGGTCTGGGCCAGGCTTAGTCATGGAACAATTTTTCATATACAAAGCTAACTAGTCAATACAAGAATGGAGATGTTATCTTCATTTAGACTACATCAATTAACCAAAAAATAATAATAATTTCACACTTAAGACAATGAAACTTAATTTTTAAAAGTTTTTTTTAAAAAGTTATGTTTAATTTGCATCTCTTCTAAGACCCTAGGGTTTCTAATCTTATCATGGATGGCACTGAAGCTTTAACTAATTATATGACCTAGATCTTCCACTCAAAATATAAACTATAGGGAGCCTTTAATTAAAAGCCAGCCCTTATTCACTCTAAGACATATAGATATTCTCAAAACCAACTTTCACTAAACTGGAGCACTTCCTTTCGGCTATAAAATGTAGTGACTGATACCCACAGCATGCCAAGAACTCTAGCTAGGAGTCATCACTGACCCCTATAAACTTCTACTCCCACTAGTAGAGTTGTTTATTTACAACTAGTCAGCTGTGTTTCCCCAAGCCTCACTATGTGCATTGTACTTCTTTTGTATGTAAGTAACTTTATTATATAAACTAATGAAATGAGTATGATGACAGTTTATATTTTCATAAAAATTAAGTTGAATGCTTTAGAAAGAGTTCATAGGAAGTCACATTGCAGGGGGAAAACCTTGGACCTATGTGATGTGAGACAGATAACTTGGAGAGATAGGAACAAATAAATAAAAAGTTTAGAAATCTGTACTCACTGTTCCTCAATCCACTACAGGGAATCAAAGTGGAAATTACAGAGGATCAATTATGGGTGTGATCAACGTTGAGAATGATGAAGTGAATGTTAGTGGCATATATGCAAAGAAAAGTCCTTGGTCCAATATCAAAAGATTAGTAACTAAGTGTTTATATACTTTAAATTAAAAATTAAGATATATATAATTTTTGATTACCTCCTTTACCAACTTTTTAGAAAACCAACTATCCCTCCCCATCATAAGAAGATAAGGAAGTTTCTATTGTATAGAAACTATATGCCACTTGGGATCTACTGCCAGGTACTCAGAATAAGGCAAAGGATATTTTAATGAAAAGTCAATTCTGGAATGGCCAAATTATTAGTTTACTATTTTTCTCATTTCTACACTGAATAGTTTTCCAAAATATAAGTCATAAAATGTTTTTATGAAAACATTTTCCAAACAGGTAAATGTAACAATCCTGTCAAGTTCACAAAAATTTAAATTCTCCTACAAATCATGCAAATTTTGTTTTAATCACCTGTACGTCCTCTGGGCCAGAGCTTCTGCACACACCTGCCAGGCATCTGGGGAAATCTTCAACTGCTCAAAATAGGCCAGGGCCTGTAAGATTGCAAAGCAGAAAATTCATTTGGAATAGTCAATCTCATTCTCTGCCAATACTCAATAAAGTTTTCTGGGAGTAGCAAACTAACAACAAAAAAGTGACTAAATAAAAAATAGCTTAACATTGAATTCAGGCTTCTGAGTATGTGCAACTTAGTGATCATTCCTAGGAAAAAGGTTAAGTAAAAAACAAATTCTATCAGTTGGATACTCCAACCTGTTTCTTTACAGGAAAGGAGACAACACAAAAATGCCCTGCAGATATCTCTGAATTATTAGGAAGATCAGAGAGAAAACACTCAAGTGCTGTGTCAAGTGCTATACTACTGAGGTATATGCAATTATAAAATGGTATATAAACAATATTTTTCCTACTTAATAGCAAACATGCTATTAAAGAGGTGATTATAAAAGATGAGACATACTCTGTATGTCATTCGATCTACTGTTTAACAGAAAAGGAGAGTTATTTAAAATCTTCAGCTATATCATGTAAGTTTCCTAAAAAGTGAGATTAAAATCAGAGTTCAACTGCTTGATATGAAGTTTGCAGAAGTACCAAATAATTGAAATGGTCAAAGCTTTAGGAAGGGGCTTCCCTGGTGGCGCAGTGGTTGAGAGTCTGCCTGCCAATGCAGGGGACACGGGTTCAAGCCCTGGCCTGGGAAGATCCCACATGCCGCGGAGCAACTGGGCCCGTGAGCCACAGCTACTGAGCCTGCGCGTCTGGAGCCTGTGCTCCGAAACAAGAAAGGCCGCGATAGTGAGAGGCCCGCGCACCGCGACGAAGAGTGGCCCCCGCTTGCCACAACTAGAGAAAGCCCTCGCACAGAAACGAAGACCCAACACAGCCATAAATAAAATAAATAAATAAAATTAGAAAAAAAAAAAAAAAGAGAGAATCTTAAAAAAAAAAAAAAAAAAAGCTGTAGGAAGTGTGTTTCTCATCCCTGTATTCACGAATTCTGGGGCCTGTCATAAGAGCAAGTATACTCTAGAATGGATGCAGCACCAAGTCCATATGCTCTCTACCACTGCTGGGAAAATGGGAGTGACTTCTGCCACTCTTCCATTAGTATGTTGCAACTGGAATCAATGACAGATGCAGGTGTCACATATGACAATGGACAAACAGTAGTAATCTCACCAACTTGTAAAAAATATCTCAGTCAGGAAAATAACACATAATCTCTAGAAACACTGCTAAATGATTTTAAAGCAATTACATACTGATATAAACCCTGAAATTAAGTTAGAAACAATATTAAGCCTTAGAGGAACCTAATTTCAATTAGCCAGTATATTTTTTTTAAATGTGGTTTGTGCCCCATCCATGATGAAGACAGTTTTATTGGTCTTGATCAGCAATTTTTAAAATAAAACAGAATACAGAATATCAGAGTGCACTGCACCTAGCAAGAATAACTATTATTTTGTGTAACTTGTTTTAGTCATGTGTGTATATGTCATATATTCATGTGTATATGTGTCTTTGCATATATATACATACATACATACACACTCACACACACATATACTGTCAAGATATAAAATTATTTTTTCCTTTCAGTTAGAGGTTAAAGAAAAATAAGCAGCAAAAAATCCACTGTATTTAGGTGATAAGTTTCCTGTGTTACGTAACTGTATGAATGAGGGAATGGGTTTTCAGACATGGTCTCAATGGCTGCTCCCACTGACAGAGGACCAGATAAATGAAAGTGAGCAGATGAAGATCACCAAATACTATCTTAAGTGTAAATAACAGCTATCTTTAGAAATTAAGAATATAGGAACCCAAGCAGCTGCAAAATAATCTAGTTCAGGTGTCTAACAATATCTATTCCATGAAACCTAGAGTTTCCTTTAGGAATACCTCAGGGGCCGGGGCAGGGGACAATGCTGAAGTCAATCGTATACTGCATTACAACCTGATATTTCACTTACCAAAAGAGTTGGGGGAGGTGTGATTCAGCTGCTAGAATTGTCACTGACATACCATTTTCTTTAAATAATAGCAAGTTTTAAACCAAAGACAGATATTCTATTTTTTTAAGTGATAATAACTTGAAAAATTTCAGTTTTAGCTAGTCTTTGCACTCTGAATCCATGTGATACTAGCATCAAAAAAAAAACTGTGGCAATGACGAACAAGTCAAAGCTTTTATCACCCAGTTCTCTCTCGTACCTTCTTTCTAATGCTCCACTGTCTCTAAGTGGCAACAGAGTCAGTTCAGCTACTTACTGCCCATGTAGAAAACAGAGAACTACAGAGAGACAATTGGGAACCCAGGTTGGTAGTCATTTATCTTACTACGAAACTGAATTAAGTTCCCACTACTCCTGAATTCCAATATCAGGACTATCAGAACTCACTTTTCCTTAAGATTCCTTGTTATTCATCCTAATTGTTACACAGGTTGGCTTAATGGGATATCAAATTAAGCCTGCACCAGGATGCCTAACATATGCCTATGACTGATAGAACCCATTTTTACTGATTAAAAACCTAACTTCTATATTAAAACCATTGCCAGTTTACTAGTTTTACTTTTCTGAAAAAGAAAATCATGGCACATTTAAAAAAAAACCTGTCGGATGGTGGAATTTAATTATAAAACAAAGGACTTCAAAAAAGGAACGTAAAAAGTAACAGAGAAGTTTATTTAATAACTAAACAAATAGTCAAAGATTTTAGTTATAATAACTATGTAGTACCAAGCCAGACTAAAGGTACAGGTCTATGATGCTTCGACTATGTGACTAAGGGTTTGAAAGCAGGTAGCTTACACTCTCATGAAAAGAAATATTTGTTCATACACAGAAGACATGGACTTTTAATGACTTTTCATGTCCTAACCAGTTTGATAGGTATCTTGTAATTAGCTATTTAAATCTCAATTCTTGTTATTTACCTCTATCTGGAGGGCTGGTTACTTCTTTTAACAGCAGAGACATGCACATGATACTATGCTGGAAACCCCTGGAAATTTTTTACTACTTAAAAAAAATCTCTGCTTAAAAGCAGAAAAATTGTTATTTTTTGTGAAATTGTTAAATTGCTATCTTTTGTGAAATTGTTAACCTCGTTTAGCTCATTTATAAAAAATATTCTTTGCTATGAGAAGTAGAAAGAAGAAAATGACTCTCCACCCACTTACCTTATACCTCAAACCACCCACGCATCTTTAAAAAATTTAATTATAGGCTTGTTCTTTAGATTCTTCTTTATCATTCAGCCATAGTCATGACTACAGGTGTAGGCTAAATTATGTTTAATTGTTTATACTTACCCAAATATCCCAGCACCTCATAATGGATTCTTTGTCATGTGATCATTTTACATAACCTGATGGCATATCATAACTGCTTATTTACATGTCTAAATAACAAGGATGTTAACTATCACTAACATGAGGGTTAAGCAACTTGTTTAGACCAAACCAAGCAATGGGAAAACATTATATGTACACTGGCTACTATGGAAAGTCCCTTGAACAATCCTTTGCATTACAACTTTTTTTTTTTTTTTTTTTTTTTTTTTTTGCATTACAACTTTTAAATAATTAGAAATAGTGATGTGACATAAAGACCTGCCTTGAATTACATGAGATTTTAATACTTTTAAGCCAACTAAAGAGAAAATAAATCACAATCACTCACTGTTTCTGTATTCAGAATATAGTCAAATACCTCAAATTTGTTTCTCTATTCATTTCCACCCAAATTAAACCTTTATCAGATGTATATTTTTGATTCAAGTCCTCTAATGCAAATCTTTCCGTAACATGCTTTAAAAAATGATTAAGCCAACTTAACTTACCCTTTGCCTGAAGTCTGAATCAGCATTTGGATTTAGCCCTAAAAGAGCCTGTTCATCCATCCCTGCTGCTATACTTGGAGTTTTCTGATTACAATAGGCGTGCCCTCTGATCCCACAGAAGAATCCACAAACATCTGCACACACACACACAAAGTTGAAAGAAAACAATACTTGATAAACAAAATAGATGCTTATCCAGAATATCATAACAAGCGGTAACATTATGCAAAGAAGTTTAACAGTTAAAAGAACTTCTTTTGAACCTATCCAAATTACAACTAAAGGAGCCTAAGTCTCAGAAGACTGGGTCTGCTAAATACTCCGCTAATGTGTAATTTCTAAAAATCTAAGGTATGCCATTAAGGTTCTCAAATTTTTTTCTTCAAGATCATCAATAAAGTACAGAAAGTAATTCTTTTTCTTGAAATAGAAGTATCTAATTTATGTTATTACCATCTCCAGTAAAGTGCAATTGTGCAACTATATTAAGTTAAAAAAAAGACAAACCCAGATCATCTTATTATACTAATTATAATACTTGCTTACTGCCATTTATCAATATCACAATCCTTTTAAAAAAAAATTAGAATGTCTGACTAAATACGGAACTCAGAGTGCCTTTCTGGAGAGTCTACCAAGTACTTCAGGAGAAGTCAAATGAAAAAGGAGAGAAAAAGTGAAAAACAAGTCATTTAGCTTTTGAAAAATGGGCTAGCTCTGCCTTTTACAGATCTCTGCTCTTGCCAGTCCAATTCCAGAAATGTATTTCAAAAACTGTTTTCTAACAGCAGCTATAAAAATTGACAACACTGATTTTTCTTATTTAAGAACTTTTTTTAGCCTCTGGAAAATACTGCACTTTCTCACAATATAGGGTCTAACATTCTCAAGTAAGAACATGACCAGCCCCAAAGGCAACTTGGTTTCTCATAAAATGTATATTTATTTGCAGAAACAAAGAACAAACTCTACCTGAGGTAGGGAGACCAGGTCTTACTACTCCTATTAAAAGGTTGTAAGGCTTTTTTTTTTTTTTTTTAATTATCATAACCAATTAGACCATAACTGATCTACCCAAAGAGGAAATCAGAGCCTAACGGGGTCAAGAACCTAAATGGGGGATGTGGTGTGGAAGGGGTCACAGCCTTTTGGGAATGATAAGGCCAGGATCAGATCCAGGTTAGAAGACTCCTACTACAACATGCTTTTCTGTCTCCCCCGCTCTGCCTGAATCCAGTGATAAATCAGGATACGTGCTGAGAGCCTCGGAGAAGAAAGCTTGACCCCTTCTCTTACGGTTACCATCATACTTGCAGACTACAGAGAGGCAGTGTAACTCCCCACTGCCCTCAGGATTAAGATGCAAACACTTTTCAACGACTCCTCACAATTCTGCACCCTAACCCAGCAAGGCCAGTGGTATTCTGCCTTTCATCTTCTTTGCACACATTGCTCTTTCCTTGTTACCTTAGTTTCCTTAGTTAACCCCTGCTTGTTCTTCAGAATTCAGCTTAGAGGTCACCTCTTTCAAAAACGCTTCTTTGACCCCTATTGTTCAACTCTCCCAAAGTGGATTAGATGCCCCACCTAAATGCTGATACATTGTCACTGTCTGCTTACTACTTTTCTCTCATTAACCTTAAAGGGAAGGAGGGACTGTCTGAGTATTTGTCACTGTGTCCCTAGGACATAATATAACATACGTTTTGGATTTGGAAAGACCTGTATTGGTACTCTGATCTTGTCATTTTCAAACTGGGACCACATAGACAACTACCAAACCTGAGAGAGAGCCCTTTCTATGAAATGGGAAAAAGAGCATCTGACTCATAAAGTTGTAAAGACATCAATGAGCTAAGGTATGTAAAGCATGCCTGGAACCTAGTGGGTCCTCAATAGGTTATCTATCATTCAGAGCTAGGCACATGGGGGAATGGGAACTACTTGGAGCAATCTAGATTTCTTATACTAGTAAACTGGCATTTTGAACAGATGGGAAAAAAAAAGGTACTGTTGAAAATTTGATGACAATTCCCCTGAAAAATGCACACACAGAAAGAAAAGACAATCTGAATTTCTATGAATCCCAGATTAAGTCCTATAAAAGATTCCTAGACTTTTGCATGGCTTTAGGGAAAATTGCTTAAGTTGGTCACTTTGATTCTATCAAGGGAAACAGCAAGTGGTCCTAAGAAAAAACATCGCAAACAAAACAACTTAAGGAAACAAAACTTGTTACAGTTGAAAACTGCATAAGCTTGGTCACTTTGATTTTATCAAGGGAAACAGCAAGTGGTCCTAAGAAAAAACATCGCAAACAAAACAACTTAAGGAAACAAAACCTGTTACAGTTGTCAGTACAGAAAGAATCCCCCACGGAGAAGGCACTTGGATAATAATCAACATGCAATGGTAAATCACCTACATGTATGCAAAAAAACTGAAAAGTTACAACCTGTGCAAAAAGGTGACAATTTTCCCAGTAAAAGGCTGTGCATAATGTTCTAACACCTCATAGCGGTGCAGGCTTAAACATTTGTTACAATGTGATAAACACTTCAATTACGCATCTAGCAAATGTTCTGGGGGGAAGGCGAGCAACATACTTGAAATATTAAGCCCTAATTCTCCCATGTATAGCCATTAAATCAAGAATCAAAACAATCTGGAAAAATTCCTCTACACCTACTGAAGACTGTTCAAAGCCCAGGACTGAATCTTTCCAGCCTTTCAACACCACTCTGACAAGTCGCTTTAATAAAACGTAACTTCCCTCAGTAACAACTAGCACTTTCAAACAGTGCTAGTTGTTACAATTAACACTTTTAAAAGGTACTCCTTTTTTCGGGTTACAGGGAAACATCACGCGTCTCTACTCCTGCAGAATTGTGAGGAAGGGAAAAGCAAAAATGGCGTGCCGTGCTGGCAAATTACTACACAGAAATAATACTTTTTTCTTTTTTGTCCTGGGACAGGGGTCGGGGGTGGGGTGGGGGGAATCAAGTTTGAGGTCTCTGCAGTTGAAACTGGTGGGACACGCTACAAGTATTACAAACGGGCTCGGCCACTTTTACTATATCGGGGGCCACAGGCAATGGGGGCCCTCCTCGGCCGGCCTTGCCCCCTTCCTTCCCCCGGATCCCTCCCCTAAAGGGAGCCTCGTGGCAACTCGGGTGATGAAACACCCGGCAACGAGCGGCCACGCACTGGGGACGCGCTCAGCCTCGGCGGCCGTAGCTTGTACCCACCCCCACCCAGTCCGCCCAGCCTCGGGGAGCATCGCCATGGAGGGCCCGACCCGCACCCCTCCCCGACATGGGGGCTCCCGCTCCCCGGGCCAGTCCTCCCGGCCAACTTCCCCGCAGCCTCGCATGGACCGATTCGGGTCCCAGTCCCGCCCCGAGCCCCGAGTCACCTTCCCTATCACTCCATCCCGCCTCCCCGCCTGCACTCCCGAGGGCCGGTCAGCAGAGCGGAGCGGCGCCGCAAGCAGGGAGCGGGGAGAGCGGCCCTCGTCCTTGTCACCGTCGTCCTCCGCCACGGCCGCAGCGCTAACCCCGGAGACAGAGCTGGCCGGGGCCGCGCGCCTCTCGCCGCTCCGCGTCCCCTGGCGCCTTCTATTGCGTGGCGCCGGGCAGGCAAGCTAGCAAGCTGGCGGGCGGGGTTGGCGCCCCAGGAAGGGAAAGAGCGCGAGGGCCAGCTAACGCTGCCGCCGCCGTCGCCGCTGAGTCAGCGCGAAGCGCGCTCCCCGCGTCGGCGCCGCGCGGACCAAAGCCAGCAGCCTCATGGAGAGTGCCGACTACGACCCGCGAACCCGGACCGAGAGCCTACAACTCCCAACACGCAATGTGCAGGCGACATTTCCGGGCGATGGGGCGCACGCGCTCGCCGGGCGCTGGCCAGGAGGCGTGGTCGCCGGGGTCTCTGGTGCATGCTGGGATGGGGGTTCGCGGGAATCTCTCCCGGTTGTAGAGTCCCTTGCTGTTTCTGCACCGGGACAGAGACCCAGGGTTGGGTTTGCTTAGCACGTTCCATAAAGGCTTAGGCAGGTAGTTGGCAGGTTAGAGTATGGAGCCCCGGAGAGCCTCACGACGTGGTCCAAACCGCGTGTGAGTCAGTTGTTTAATTATTCTCTTTTGTGGTCCCACGTGTTCCCCCGCGTGAGGATCCTCCGAGGAGCGCTGAAAATTTTTTATTTTCACTTTAAACGTACCAGTATTTTTGTCATTCGTGAAAACAAGGAGCGCTTTTTTAGGAAGTCCTACTCGTAGGTTCCTTCTATGATACTGTTACTTCGTTTATTCATTCACCGAGTAGTTTATTAATACTGAGTAGAGGTAGTTTAGGCACAAGCTGCCTAGATTTGGATCCCAGCTCGCCCCACTCCCGTCACCTACCACCCCGCTCACTAGTTGTTAACCTCAGTTTCAGGCGCGTTACATAATCTGTCTGTACTTAAGTTTACTCATCAGTGAAACGGTGGATGATAATAGTACTGACCTCAAAGTGTTGCTGGCAGGATTAAATTAATACACGTGTTTGGCATACAATAAGTGCTCGTTATTTAGGTTTCATTGTTGATTGTTAAGTATGTACTGAATGCAGACTAGGTTGCCCTCACTGGAACTACAGTGAAAAACAAAACTTGGGAGAGGGGAATGGGAGGAAAAGTAGAATAAAATTAATGTAACCATTTAACAGCTACATTTATTTCGTGACCGGCCATGTGCAAGACACTGCACCAGGCATTTCATATATAAAGTATCTCGAATCACTTTTGCATCACGCTTGTAATTTACTGGTTTAAAATGTCAGGCTAAGATTCCTGTCCTATTTCAGTGTATCCCCAGCGTCTAGTACCATGCCAGCCTGTAGTTACAACTCAATAAGTGAACAATATGGAGGCCTAAAACTAATCGTGGTCTAAGTGGCTCCAAAGTCTGTAATATGTTCCGTGTATTCCACTGTATCATCCTAAAGAACCTCAAAATACCGTCTATTGTATTGTTACCGTCTATATTTGCCTTTTTCATTTGTAAATTCATTTTGTGGATACTTCATACGGGGAAGTTTATCTACAGCTTATCTAGTATCTATAGCTTATCTACAGTTTATCTAGTAACACTGGCCCTTTATGGCAGTTCAAATACCTAGGATTGTAAAAATCTCTGAATTTTGTAAATTCATGTTATTTCGTAACAAATAAGGAACTACTTGGAATCTACCTGAAGAGGATCTGAGAGGGATATTAAATTTGACCCTTCTGTATTCTGGTTCCCCCATCCATAAAGGGATGGACAGTTTCCCATCTCAGACTAATATAAAATGCCAGTTATCAAAATGTTAACAAAGAGCTGTGATTATTTTAACTTAAAGCATGTGAGCTTGCACATGGCAATGCTTTTATGTACTAACTGGCAACATTTTTGAGCATTTTATTATGTGCCAGAAACAGTCCTGAATGTTCAGATGTTAATCCTCACAACAAGGTACTATCATTACGCCCATTTTATAGATGAAGAAACGGCAGTGCATAAAAGTTAAGTAGCAGAACTGGGATTCAAACGCGCATAGTCTGACCCTAGAGTCTGTGCTTCTAACCCCTGTCTCTCAAATGAAGGTCCATTAAACAGTAATGACACTGTAGAACTATTGTACTAAGTCAGTTTTTCTTCCTATAAATATGGTGAGGCACCTCTCTTATAACAATAAAACATTGTTCCTGTCCCATATTTCCCTTTTCTTTCAATTGCCAGAGTACTTGAAAGAATTAGGATAGATAACATTTATATATTTCATTATGGTTTACAATATGTCTCCATATAACTTTTCTAATTTGTTCCTCTTAACCTTGTAGGGATGGAGCAGATATCATCATCATCATCATCATCATCATCATCATCATCATCATCATCATCTTTAATTTACAGAAAAGGAAACAGGGGCTTCCTTGGTGGTGCAGTGGTTAAGAATCCGCCTGCCAATGCAGGGGACATGGGTTCGAGCCCTGGTCTGGGAAGATCCCACATGCCGCAGAGCAACTAAGCCCGTGCGCCACAACTACTGAGCCTGTGCTCTAGAGCCCACGAGCCACAACTACTGAGCCTGCATGCCACAACTACTGAAGCCCGTGGACCTAGAGCCCGTGCTCTGCAACAAGAGAAGCCACCGCAATGAGAAGCCCACACACCACAACAAAGAGTAGCCCCCACGCGCAGCAACGAAGACCCAATGCAGCCAAAAATAAATAAGTAAATAAATAAATTAATTAATTTAGAAAAAGAAAAGCAAACAGGTGGATCTATTTTAAGTAACTTATCCTAAGCCACATAGCTAGTAAATGGTGGGCTAGAACCCTAGATTCTTGATTCTAGATTTCCTGTCTTCAATACACCATATATGTTGCCTACACTTAATGTTCCAGTCTCTCACTTATTGTAATCTGTTTTCTGTTCCCAAATCACTCTACTAAAACTCTTACAAATGATCCAACCCTGTGACCATTTTTATTAATTTATTTCAACTTTTCTGTTGACTATTTCCTTCCTCCTTGAAATTCTCTCCTCTCTTGACTCTGACCCTGTGTTATCCTCAAAATCCTTTTATTTTTTTTGATGACTACTCTGTCTTCACTGCACTCCTACTTTTGTTCTCTTTACCATGTCTTCCCCAAGGCTGCCTTCTTAGCCATCTGGCTTTCTGTTTTCTGCACTTGCTCTCAGTAATTATTTCCATGGCTTCAACACTCATTTCTATGAAGATGATCTCCCATTCTCTACTTCTGGTTCTAAGATTCTGTACTCCTAACTTGTGTTACAAGACACCTACACATCTCACCAGCATGTCAACTCTTAACATGTCCAGACCCAAAGTCGTGATCTTACCCACAAAATACATCTCCCTCCTGATGTGGCTATTTGTGCCGATGCGTTCAACTCCTCAACAGAACTCAGTGGTCTTAGGGTCAGTTTGTTGCTTTCATGTTCAGTGATCCAGTTCAATTTCAGCATAGTGCTGTCACATCTATCTTTTCTGTTCCTTTCCTTATTTCCTCTACCTTACATTAGGCTTTCAAAGCTTCTCTCATGGACTTACTGAAGGAAACTTATCCATTACTTGAAAGTTATCTTTAGGTTGTGAGACTGCAGGTGATTTTTGTTATCTTCCTTGTACCTTTTTGGATTTAAAAAAATTCATACCTCTCATGTCATTAATATATTTTAATATGTTTTTGTTTTGTATTAAATTTGTGTGGTTGTCTTACTCACCTGTTAGTCAATTCTTGAAGACTTAAAATAAGTTTTATCCTGATTCTGTTTATGGGTAATAATTTCTCAGTAAATATCTGTGAAATGTATTGAATTGAACCCAAATAATATAACATGAGTTGATAACCACTGAGTTCTGTGTCAGAGTCTCTTATTTGTCTCAAAGCTTATTAAGCCTAGTGTCATTGTCACCAAAAGCTCATCCATGATGGGCTTCCTGGCCGAGAAAGAAGTTGGAAAATAGGTCAGGTGAGCTGTCTTTATTGGGTTCTAGTCCAATCATTGGTTTCTTTTAGAGTAAGTGGGTGTGAAGCAGGAGGCCTGAGGCAGAACAGAGCACTGGGGCATTATTTAGTAAACGAAAGTTGTTTGTTTTAATCCAAAGCATTTGCATGGTTCCTTAGACTTTATCATAATGACACCACTTGTCTATATGTCAGTTGACTGCTAATGTTGTAGATATTTAAATGGTCAGTATCCATTAATACTAAATAGAAATACCAAGGGATTCCTAATTCAGACCCCTTTAAAAGTTCAGGTTCTATTTACCTACTACAGGCTTCAAGTACCTCTCTATACATACTGTCTTTAGTTTCACGTTGGGAGATGGGAACACTTGGGATCCCTAGACCCACTGAAGGGTACTTCTAGTTTGAAATCCTTACAGGATTCTTATGACCTATGGCCCACTGCTCATTTCTCCACCAAAAATGCAACTAAAAAAAAAAAAAGGTAAAAATGCCATTCTTTTGTTTGTATATTTGTGCATGTAGATTAGATTTTGTCTTGAGCCTTAACCTAAAGTTTAAAAAGTTAGGCTAGCACCCAACAAGGAAGAATTTGATATTACTACTTTGTATATGGGGAACTAAATGACCATATATGTACCAGGAAATCACATACTTGTTCAATTTATTTTTAAAACACTTACACATTGTTCACTCTGTTCCAGGTACCTGTTCTAAGTACTTAGAAACATTGCTAATCCTCATAATAACTCTATGGGGTTTGTACTATTACCCCATTTCACAGATCAGGAAACTGAGGCACTGAGCAATTAAGGTAAGTTGTCCAGGAACTGTCCCTGGCAGTCCAGTGGTTAAGACTCCGTACTCTCACTGCCAAGGACCCAGGTTTGATCCCTGGTTGGGGAACTAGGATCGGATCCTGCATGCCGTGCAGTGCGGCCAAATAAATAAATAAATAAAGTTGTCCAAGGTAATTTTTTAAACTACTGAGTGAGACCTGGAATTTGAACCAGGTCATCTGGCTCTGCAGACCTATGCTCAACACTACTGTCCTTTCATCCTTGGACCTAAGGCTATTCTGTTCTTCTGGTTAAGGAGAGTGCCTTTGGGGGTTAGTTCCAGGTAAGTAATGTTCCATTCCTTTTGATAGTTTTATCAAGAAACATCTCTTAAGTGCTTGACTGCAGAGGATCTGTACCAAATGCTTCCTGAGTTTGGATGGATTTAGAAGATAAGGAGTAAATGCTCATGTAGGGTGTATTTATGTTAACTATCCTCATAAAGCTTACCAAAAGATAAGGGAATATGGATACTTTACCTGTCTGTAGTGCTTTTAGAATTCATAAGTCATTGCCTTTGCTCCTCACATCAGCTCTTTGGTTAGCAGGGCATAAATTAGTACTAGTTTCATTTTACGAATGGTCAAATGAGGCTCAAAAAGGTGAAGTGACTTTCCAAAAATCTCAGATAATGAGCAACAGGATTAGTGCTCTAATCCAGTTCTCCTGACTCCAAATCTAGGGATCTTTCTCCTATATTAAACCCCTTTCCTGTGATCCGAACTTTGCTGTTACATTGGCAACAGTATAGAACAACAAGTGCCTGGAAACCAAGATACTGCCTTCTCTGTGTGCCACAAAGTTAAAAATTTAATTGAGGTCACCTTAACCACCAGACCCTTTGTTAAATTCCCTTCTTCATGTGCTTCATTCCCTTCTTCATGTGCAACATTTGTTAAGCCTAGTACCCTTATCACCAAAAGCTCATTTATGATGGTATTCCTGACAGAGCAGGTATGCTGTCTTTTCCGGTCCTGATCCAGTAATTCTGTTTCTTAGTCCCAGGAAGTGGGTATGGAACAGGGAGCCCGAGAGACACGAAATAGCAGTCTGGACTGATGCCTTTCCCCACTTTCCTCACATTCCACCTCTGCAGTAGCCATTTAATTCTCAACCACTCTTGTGAGGTGTGGCTATTTGGCAAAGCTGAAGGGCCTTTGCCTTCTGTTGGTTTGAGGCAACAAATTCTAGACTGGGTTACATAGGGAATAGTCTTTATTTCAGAGGAAATAGCCATGCCTCTGGGGCTCCAGGTATGAAGTTATGAAGAGTCAGATGTATGATCAGATTCTAAGAAAACTTCAAATGCTAGGTCATTTAAAATTTTGTCAGCAGGTGGCTCTTCTCTCCTTATTCACCAAATACATTCTCGCCAAAAAAAGAAATATTGTTTCTACTTCTTTGCTGCTATTGAGTTCCTCAGACTTCTTTAGTCACATCCAAACATTTCTCCTCAGTTCCCTTTTGCAGCGATTTAGTTTACAATATGTTTATGCATTTTAATTTATTTATATTCTCCACAAAGGATTTGAAATTGCTTACAACATACAGTATGCCATAGTAAAATATGAGGAAAAGGAGAATATAAAATGCAATAAAGAACATATAATTCGATTCTGGGTTGCAGGTAGCTGGAGCAAATCAAACAAAATATAAATATATGGTTTGCATTACCAGGTCTCTGGGTGAGTGGGCAGGGAGAGAGAATGACTTTTCTAGGATTTGAAATTAAAATGAAAGTTCTCACCTAGAGTTATTGGAGGCAAGTTTCTGTTGCTGTGTCCTTCTCATCTCTCTAACCTAATTTATAATAAGTTATTCATGGTCTGTAAAAACTAAGCAGTACTTTTACTACCCTGCAGTCTCAAGGCTGCATGATCAGCATTTCTCTACCTCTAAGCTTCAATTTTTTCAAGATGCAGGCTTCACCCATTCATTCATCCTACACAGACTGAGCTCCGACTGCCTACAGGGCGTTGTCCTGGGCACTGGGAACAGAAGCATATCCATTAGGTAGGCTTGGGTGTGCTCAAAACAATTTATAAGATTTTCTTCTGTCAGAGAGCTTTTATGTAGTTGGAGAAAGAAGAGCTACGTTTCTACTCATAAAAATTAGAGAGCTATGCCAGGCAGTGTTATAATCAAATGCTAAACCTGTGTGATTGATCTTAATAGGGCTCTAGGTTTGTTCTGTTTAAAAATAAATCGGTAAATTCCATGTCATTCAAGTTTCTAATAGAAAACCAGACTAAAGCCGAGGCTTCCATACAGTTTGTAAGAAATGGCTTGGTCGGCAACAGCTGGAGTAGGCGAGGGTAGGGGGCCGGGGTGAGTGGCGGGCCCAGGATGCTTGCCAGCAAGGAACCTGGGGGACCGGCGTCGCGGCCCGCCCACTGTTGTCTGGGGTTGAGACCAGGATTGGGGGGCTGGAGCGGGGGCGGGGACGGGAGGGGGGAGGTGGTGCTCCAAGGAGCCGGACCCAGGAGTTGGGCTCCGGTCCCCAGCGCCCGGGGGTGGCGGTGGCTTTGTGGCGCGCGTGGGTTCTACCGCGGGCGGCGCGGAGGCGGGGCTGCGCGGAGGCATCCGCCACCCTCAGCCCTCGGCCCTGCAGCGGACGCCCCGCATGGCCAGCCCCGCGCGCAAGAACAGCCGCCTGGACGCGTTCCTGCGGAGGCATCTGCCGGCCCGAGGTCTACGACGCCATCCGCGCCTACGAGCCGTGCATCGTGGTACCCGACACGGGGAAACACACCTTAAAGTACGTGGTGCTCAGTGACCTGCTCATCTACCTGACCGAGAACCCGCCCCAGTCCATCCGGAGAGTCGTGGCGCTCCGGCACATCGTGGCCATTGACCTGGTGAGGCGCGCGGGCGGGCTCGCGAGAACCCCCCTTCTTGGGGCCCCCAATCCCTCCTGCACGCGGGAAGGAGGACCTTCCTCACCCCGCCCTGGACTCCAGTACTCTCTTTAACTTACACTCCCCTACTAGCAGCCACACAGGAAAACTGGATTGCTGTATGCACTCCGAATAAAGATGCTTTTACCGTTCTCATCTTGTGTACCGGTCATCCCCTGTCCCCTCAAAGACAGATTTGGAGAACATAGCCCCCTATCAGAAGTACGCTTTGAGGTCATTCCTAAGTTCATTAAGCACCTAGCCTTGCCAAGCACTGTCTAGACACTGAGGATGCAAAAATTAAATAGGGCGCCTTCCCAGAAGCTGCTGTGGGAGAGACAGAAAGCCAACACCAGGACAAATAAATGCCATGTGATAAATGCTATTATGCCTTGTTTATTTTTTTATTTTTAGGGCTTAGAGCGTGTTAGGTGCTCAATATGAGTTACGTGAATAAATGAATGAATGAATGAACGCATGCATGCATTAATGAGATGCGCATGGGACGCCTGGCAATCTCAGGCGGGTCATTCATCCAAACTGGGCTCAGGCCATGCTGGGAAAACTTCCTGGAAGGAGTGTCATAAGAGCGGAGCCTTGAAGGAGATACAATCTGTCCCAGTTTTTAGTGTGCTGCTACTGTATCCCTTTCGTCCAGGAATAGATTTACCTTATAAACCAGCAACAGCTTGGAAGCAGTCTCTCTCCAATTACTGTTTTTCCTCCTTGGCTCCCTTTGTCTGAGCTGCTCTCCAGGTGTGTTCTTCCTTTTTCCATTGGGTACAGGTGTCTAGCCTCGTTTTTCTTTCCTTTGCCCTAGTCTCTGTGTCCCTCAAGGGAGAGGTTGGTGAGACTCTTGATAGAGCTGTTTTGCCAAGAAAATCATAGCTTGTTTGGAACATGTCTGTAAGAAAATAATAAAATTAAATGAAAAAAGTAAGTGCTTTCTTTTTCTACTTAAAATACCACCGTGGGCTGATATCACTATGCTAATTTCTTTGCTTTATTTGAGCCAAAGCTGGAAGTAAAACTGCCTTTTCCTCACTGCTACTGTTTGCATTCTCTTGAACTAAAATTTTTAAAAAATTAAATTTCTGACCAAATGTTTTAGAAAACATTAAACACTCAACTTTTTCTAGTGTCTGCAGTGTAAACATGTATTCTTTTAACAGAAAATAGTGATTTTAGGATATTGTTACTCTCCCCAAAAAGAGACAGTATACATATTTCAGTAGTTGTTATATGTATTTCTTTTTAAGCTGTCAGAATCTGCAAAGTACAGTAAAGCTCCCTAGGCCTCCCAAGCCAAGAATATTACAAAAAGGCATACCAATTTATTTATTTATATGAAATACTACATATTTCAGTAGTTGTTATATATATTTCTTTTTAAGCTGTGAGAATCTGCAAAGTACAGTAAAGCTCCCTAGGCCTCCCAAGCCAAGAATATTACAAAAAGGCATACCAATTTATTTAGTTTACAAGGTAAACTCTGTACTCGATGTACAGAGTTTACCTTTCAGGCATATAGAAGAATGTGTAATGTCTATAAAGGTGCTGAACAAATCTAAGATTTCAGCATTGTTGATCGATTGAATGTCCATCTTACACAATATAGTTTAACTTTGGTTAAAGTTGTGGTAGGCAGAATAATGGCTCCCAAAAGATATCTCCAGAACCTGTCCATATTTTACGTTACATGGCAAAGGGGAATTACAGTTGCAGATAGAATTAAGGTTGCTAGCTAATCAGCTGACCTTAAAATAGGGAGATTATCTTGGATTATCTGCATAGGGTGAATGTAATCACAAAATCCTTAAAAGTGGAAAAGGGAGGCAGAAGAAGAGTCAGCAGCAGAGTGATACAGCATAAGAAAGACTACTGGCTTTGAAGTTGGAAGGGGGCCACGAACCAAGAAATGTGCTCAGCCTCTAAAAGCTGGAAGAGGCACAGAAACAGGTTTTTCCCTAGAGCCTCCAGAAAGAATGCAGTCTTGCTGATACCTTGGTTTTAGACCAGTGAAACCCATTTCAGACTTCTGACCCCAGAACTGTAAGAAAATAAGTTTGTGTTGTTTAATACCACCAAGTTTATGGTAATGTGTTACAACAGCAATAGGAATTCAATACAGAAGTGTTTTCTCTTGCGTTGTTTTAAAATGGGTAATTGTTAAAAAAATGTATTGTTTCAGTGAGAAATAAGTATAATCACGTCAAGCACAAATGCCTTAATCTCTTTTTCTGGGTTTTTATTATAGTTATTGTTACATTTCAGTGGCTTGTACTAAGCTCCATAGGGTGTGTGAAAAATGGGTGTCCCCAAATTGCTTTATCTAGTGTCAATTAATAACACTGTGTCTGTCCTTGGTACCACATAGAGAATTTTCCTGATTTCTGTGTTATGTCATATATAGTTGTCCTGCTATCTATTACATTGGATTATATTATCTCAGTGCCAGGCAGCTTTGTTTTTTAGAACTGGTTCCTCCTTTCTTGAAAGATAAACTGTTTAATCTCCTTTTCTACTAGGGTGCTGTCCTCCTTCTAAGGCTACCTCTTTAGACATACTTTTCCGTTCTCAAAGGTCTTCTCATTTTACTGTGCAAGTTTGTCTCTTGTTATTTAACTTTCAGTTGGCTCAGGTTCCCACTTGGCCTTTGTTTTTACTGTCCTGTCAATAAAGCCCCTAAGCAAACCAGTCCTTTATGCCTCTGGGCCCCTACCCTTCTTGTTCCACATTTGGCCAGATTTCTCCACATAGTTCATGTCTCATATTCCAGTTACACTTAGGATAAAATTTGCAAATACACAGATAAAATTCTGTTCTCTCCCCTAAGGAAAAAAAATTGAAAGAACAGCAACAAGACGTTAGACCCAGAGTATAGAGGTGAGATTTCTGTTCTAGCAAAGACAAGCTTCACGTGCACTTGGAGGTCTCAGTAGGTGATTTGTTTTTGTTTTTGTTTTTTCAAAACAAATTAATGTCAGTTTTATTTAAATAATTTTATGTAAGTTTTTTAATCATTTATATTTAAAAATTAATTAATTATTTTAAAAGTTGATATATAATTGACTTATAACACTATGTTAGTTTCCGGCGTACAACATAGTGGTTTGATATTTCTATACATTACAAAATGATCACCACTCAGTAGGTGTTTGATATGGTTCATATCCTAAAAGAAAGGGTTTCCAAGGTTGTTTGGGCAGAGCTTTTGTGAAAGGCAGATGTTTTCTTTCAAAGTTACTTTTGAAAGCTCTAGAGTTCTGCCCTTGTCGTGTGCATCACAATACTATTCTTTAAGCCCTTCTAAGATTCACATTTTTCAAGTGTGAGAACCGACTGTCCTGAACAGTGATTTCCTATGGATTCACTCTCCTTCAATGCCATCCCATCACCTACAAAGAAAAAGAACCTGTCAACTTCAGCAGCCCTTGTCTCTACTTCTTGCCTTTCTTTGTCCTTGTCCTTTCACCACTTTCCTCAGTGAATATCTCCTCTCCAGCCATCCTGGGGTCCATGTGGCTTCTTGAATAGGCAGCAAATGCACCTTTATAGCCGGGCCTGTTTGCTTGCAGTGTTTGCTTCCTCCTCCTTCAAGGATGTTCAGAACATCATATCTATAATCTTCCTCCTTCTCTTTCTCCTTTTAAAAATGTAAAAAATATTCTCGGCTCGGACAGAAACAGGTCACAAGCTGTGCCGAAGGGGCCACTGTAGTTTGCTAATGGATTCCTGCTTTCCCCTTTCCATATTCAGATCCTACACAGTTTCCAGGCTAAGCCCAAGTTGTTCTTTCTCCAAATCACTTTTTCTTCACTGAGCCCATGAGAGCAGGTCTTTTGGTCTGTTTTGTTCATTGCTCTATCTGGTTCCTAGAACACTGCCTGATACAAGTGAGATGGCCAATAAATATCTGTTAAATATTCAACATAATCTGTCTCTTTGTTTCTCAGTTTATTATCTGCAATATACATCGGGGCATTTAGTAATACATTTTTATTCAGCTTTTGCTTTCTACCTGTGTGGATTTGGTCAAGTTATTCAACCTCTACTTTGTGCCTCCATTTCTTCATCTGTGAAATGGAGATAACAGCACCTTCCTTATAGAGCTGTTGGGAGGATTAACTTCATTAATAGATGAAACACTCTTAAAATAGTACTTGGCACATGGGTAGAGCTACATACATGTTTCATTATTATCAATAACCTTTATTCACATATATTAAGTCAACTAAGGTTTATGAATCTGTAAGATTGATATTATCTCTTTAGGAGATTTAGTAAATTTGGGAAAAAAATAACTGGTTTTTGAGCATTGATTATGTATTAGGTGTTTTATTTATTTATTTAGGCTGCGCCAGGTCTTATTTGCGGCATGAGGACTCTTAGTTGCGGCATGCATGCGGGATCTAGTTGGCCCACCAGGGACTGAACCCAGGCCCCCTGCGTTGGCAGCGTGGAGTCTTACCCACTGGGCCACCAGGGAAGTCCCTATATATTAGGTGTTTTAAAATCTCATTTATTCTTTTTGAAAATTTGTGCACTGGGTTTGTCAAGTTTAATATGTTCAAAAACAGAATTCCTGATCTCCACCCCCAAACGTGTTCCTCTCTTAGCTTTTCCTATTTTAGGAAGTAACATCATCTTCCATTATCTTCAGTTCTATCTTTCTTTCACTCTCCTCATCCTACACATCAGTATGTCATCTTGACTTGTGTAGAAGAGGAAAACGTTTTTCTCAGCCCTCTTAGGGACCCTGGCTAGGTCTGAAAATTTTATATGACATGGGAGCCTTTATAAGGAAATGAAATCTCAAAGAAGAAACAGTTAAACCTATGTGTGTTTAGTACTAGGTCTGATGAAGAATGGAGAGTCATAGAAAAATGTGATAGTTCAAAAAAGTTAAAAAAAGTTAAGGGTAATAGACTGGGGAAATTTTAGAAAGGCCTGCTAGTTTGGATTCGTCTTGGCATCCCTGTCTTGGAGATAAGGATGTTCCTTTCCTCTGGGTATAGGGAGGGCACCTCTCCCATGAGGGCCTTAAGACCTGATTCAGGGGAGGAGGGCTGGGGAAGGTCAGAAGGACTTTCCTGCATCTGTGTTTTCTTGAATTCCTTCAGCTCAAAGTATTCAGTATGCCAAGGCACCATGTTTTGGGGTAGTGTGTTCTGAACCCCGTCACTTGCCTTCCAAAATATATCTAACTATGACCTTTCCCATTTTTCTTATTCCTTTTTCTAGCACCACTTGTCCAGTCCCTTATCTAGACTACTGAAATTGCCTCCAAATTGATTCCTCTCCACATAGCAGTTGGGATGATCCTTTTAAATAATAATTATAAATTAAATTATATCACTCTTCTGTTTCAAAGTCTGCATGAACTTGCAAACTCCTTATTGCCTATAGGAGCCTCCATGGTTTGACCCCTCCATCTCTGACTTACCTCCTACCACTCTTCCCAGAGCTCTTTCTGCTCTTCTTCCTCCCTCAGGGCCTTTGCACCTGCCATCCTATCTGGAACACTTTTCCTCAGATCTTCAGAGGGTTGATTCCTTCTTGTCAGTCATGTTTCTGAATTCAGCATCACTTCCACAGGGATGCCTTCTGTGTTCACCCGATCTAAAGTACCATTCCCCCAACACACTTAGCACGTCTCTTTGTTTCAAAGCACTTACCACTATTTGCAGTATAAGATTAACGTGTTTAGTGATTTATTATTATCTATGTCCCATAGTAAATATAGGCTCCATGACAGCAGGACCTTGTTTGTCTTTTCATCCCTGTATCACTGTGCGTTATATTCCCTGACACATAGCAGACAGTCAATAACTACTTGTAAAATTGGAAGAATGAATAAGTGAATAAATGGATGCTCAGATCCATCATACAGTTTACCTCTTAGAAAGGGACATGATATTTCCTTATTTCCAAATATTGAGGGACTTGGGAGACTGACAACTCATCACACTGGCCAGAGTTACATAGCCAGTTAGTGGCAGAGTCAATAGTAAATTCTCACGGGTCTCCTGCTGCTCAGGTTCAGCTCTCTTAATGCTTCTTTTGTGTTTGTATGGGATGATCCCTGTGGTGTTTATCTGTGTCATGCATTTTGAGAGATAGTGAGAGTTATATGAGACCATGTTATGGATACTTCTTTTTATCTTGAGCTTTTTTTCCCTCTATTTTGACTCATTTGTTGCATTTCAAAGATCTCACTGTGGGAGGAAGAAAGAAGTGGTAAACTCTTTATCAGTCATTGTGGCTGTTTCTTTTTTTTTTTAATTTTTTAAAAAATTAATTAATTTTATTTATTTTTGGCTGCATTGGGTCTTCATTGCTGCGAGCGGGCTTTCTCTAGTTGCGGTGAGCAGGGGCTACTTCTTGTTGTGATGCACAGGCTTCTCATTGTGGTGGCTTCTCTTGTTGCAGAGCCTGGGCTCTAGGCGTGCGGGCTTCAGTAGTTGTGGCATGTGGGCTCAGTAGCTGCAGCATGCAGGCTCAGTAGTTGTGGCTCGCGGGCTCTAGAGCACAGGCTCAGTAGCTGTGGCGCACGGGCTTAGTTGATCCGTGGCTTGTGGGATCTTCCCGGACCAGGGCTTGAACCCATGTCCCCTGCATCGGCAGGCGGATTCTTAACCACTGCGCCACCAGGGAAGTCCCGCGGCTGTTTCTTAATAGTTTGTTTGCATAGAGCATTTTGGGTATTGCATTCAAGTCTTGAGAAACTTCAGGAGGGCAGGCATTTTGTCAGTTTGATTCACTGCTGTATCCCTAGCGACTGGAATGATATTGTATTGGTCAGAATAGCTTAAATTAAGCTGCACTAAGAAATCACTTCAATGCCTCAGGGCTTTAACACAGCATAGAGTCTATGTCTCAGCTACCTGTCCCTGGTGGATTAGCAAGGACTGTTCATTTTAGTCACAAGATATGTGATACTTAGTTACACATCTTAGTATGAGAGGCTTCATTTCACCACATGCTGCTTAATCACCATGGCAGGGAGAAATCGACTCTGCAAATTATGTACTGGGTTTTAATCTTCTACCCAGAGGCATGTCACTACTTCTCACATTTCACTAGCCAGAGTCAGGCACATGGCCATGCCTAACTCAACAGGGAGCAGGAGAATGTGATCCTACCATGTGTGCATTCCATGTGTCTGGGAGAGAGGATAGGAATATTTGTGAATAGCTTTAATGCCTACCTCAAATTGCTGACATTTTATTGAGTGCTTACTATATGCTACTCAGCTGCTGTTCTAAGTGCTTAATGTGGAACTTCTTTATCCTTCAACAACCCCAGAAAATACTGTTAGCTCAGTTTTACAGATAAGGAACCTGAAATACAGAGAATGTAAGCAATTTGCCCAAGGTCTTCCATTAAGTGACAGAACCAGAATTTGAACCCAAGTAGTGTGGCTCCAGAGTCAGTGCTCTTAATCTCTAGGCTACAGCTGATTTGATACATAGTAGATCATTTAAAAAAAAAAGTTTTCATTGACTGGATCTCCAGAAGACCGTATGCTTTTTGAAAACAGAAACTCCATCTTATGTTTTGTATGTTTCAATTTTGTGCTTTGCAGTAGGAACTCAAAAATACCCATTATGAATTGAACTGAATAAATTAGAAACTAGATAATCAAGTGCCGAAAGCTTAAGGCTCTTTTTTTCTCCGAAATTAAAAGCTGGTAGAAGAAATCTGAATGAAGACTATGAAATCAAGACTAAGAGATAAGGCAAATATGGGATTATTCACAAAATATTGGAAAATAAGAAATAAGGGGCTGCCCCACCCTGCATTTTGAAAGTAGTATTTTAATGTAAGTAAGAGAAATTGGTACCAGTTGCAAATATAAATATGGTCAAAAATGAGGTAGATTCATTCATAAGTGATATATTACTCTTAGAGATTTAATCAAAGAAATTAGGGATATTTTCAGATAAAGCCTTATTCATTTAATAACAAAAAAGAGCATTCACTTCTCTCCCCAAATGCCTTTTGCTGCCCCCATCAGAGACAAATGCCAGACTAAGTGAACCATGAATCTGTCTCAGTATTGCATTACTGAAGTTCTCATGAATAATCAAATGTTGTGAATTATAATAGATATCTATTGGGCATGTACTGTGTGCCTGTCTTGGGCCAGACACTTTACGTGGATTATCTCATTTCATTTTACTGATTCTTTAGGGAAGGTGATGTTCTCTTTCTTTCAGAGATGAGAAAACTGAGGCAGAGAAAGGGTAAATACTTGTACAAGGTCACATAATCTGAAAACACCTGAGCTGGAATGTAAATTTAGGCCTTTGGATATGAGAGCCAGCATTCTTTAACCACTACGCACGTAGTAACAACTGGCCTTCTGCAAATTCATGGTATTTCTTGAGAAGTTTTCTGGTTTTGCAATAAGGACACCAAAGTTACCTCAGTATGCGCATTACATGGTTTCTGGGCATTGGTTGTCAGGAAGGAGGGGATGAAGTTATAAACAAAACACCTTTTTCGTTCTCCCACTCCACCTCTCTGTATTCAGGATTGCTGTCCTTCATAGCTGAGACTGGTGTCATTGTTGTTGCTGATGAGGTTCAAGGACAGGTTTGGCTGTAAAGACCCAGTTGGGATGTAGCATCCTCTTCACAGAGCCAAGACTTGAAAAGTTTTTTTTTTTTTCTTTCAGTCTTTCTGAGCTGTGGCTGTTGGTCCTGAGGCAAAGATTTTTCAAGCCTAACACTGAAATAATCTAGGGAGCCTCCAATATTATGATGGGGCAGTCCCCAATTCTGCAAACTGGTCATTCCTTTTGGAATATGTGGGTGGATCATTCATGCCAGCAATATTCATACATTCCAATAATAGCTCATCTACTCAGACTCCCTTAGGGATTGGAATGCTAAAGCCCAGGTAGAGTAAAATGGGAAAAAAACACCTGGTGGAGACAAAAGTGAGTTTTTAAATTATGACAGTGGAAGGATCTGCCAAATGCTAAATGTAAAAATAGCTTCTACATAGTAGCAAGCTTAAGTACAGTGTGACGAAGGTAATTGCTAATGGGGTTTAACTTGAGGGAAATTCATTGACGATATCTCCATATATTGTTTGGCCACTTCATCAGTAGATTAAATCTTTTGGGCTGGCCATTGGTCCTCCTTCAGATTCTCTCTGAAATACTCTTGGTACAGGTAATTCATTACATTGCAATTTGAGTAAATTAATTTTTTACTTGCTTTCCTCCCTTTGTGGGAGACTGTAGAGTTAGAGCTTGCTGTGCAGAGGAAGTTAGGTCCTGAAAGGACCATGGGAGTTGAAAAATGTCTCACAATTTGGCTCTGTTGGGGCCTTACTTCCACTACCTAATGTCCCATTAAGTAAAATGATCTCCAAAGTGGCCACGTTCATGATGTCTGCCGTCAGTTTTTCCCTTTTCATTTTTTTTCTGGTTTATGTTTTTCTCCTTTCTACGCTATACTTCTGTTGAATGGATGTTAGATTTTATATGGAGCGTTCTACCAGTGTTTTGAATTACCAGGGACTACAAATGTATAAATGAATAAAAAATGGTACCTGCTTTTGAGTAACTCCTAATTTAGAGAGGAAGGCAAGCAGATGGGAAAGAAGAAAAAATATATGCAGATAATTATAATGGAATGTGAAAATAGATATAATAAACAGAATATTGTGGGACAAGAGGAAGGACATATTCTATTGGGTGGATGAATAAGTAAAGGTTCACCAAGGAAGTTACTTTTGAGCTTGGTCTTAAAGGAAGAATACAAGTTTCTAGGCAGAAAAATAGGGCAAGTGTTTTCAAAAAGGAGGAAATAGTATGTGCTTGATCAGCTTTCTATAATATGTCTAAACCCAAATCAGGGGAACCAAGTACAGCCTGTTTTTGTTTTGTTTTGCTTTTAAAGCATGATTTTTAAAAATTTATTATTTATTTGGTTGCACCAGGTCTTAGTTGTAGCAGGTGGGCTTCTTAGTTGCGGCTCACGGGCTCCTTAGTTGTGGCACGTGGCCTCCTTAGTTGCAGCATGCATGTGGGATCTAGTTCCCCGACCAGGGATCGAACCCGGACCCCCTGCACTGGGAGCGTGGAGTCTTATCTACCGTACCACCAGGCAAGTCCCAAGTAGAGCCTGTTTTAGTGAAGGCCACATAGCTTTTCTGTTTCCAGCTGTCTTTTACAGATAGTTTCTTCAAACTAGGATCCAATCAAGAATCACACATTGCATTTGGTTGTCATCTCTCTCTTGTGTTAACTTTTTCATATGGAAAAATTCTAGCATAAAGAAACTAGAATGAAGAACTGCATTTAATATGTCGTGTAGCTCTGCTAGTACCAGTACCTTTTACAAGGTATAGATTCTTTGTGATACAGATACTGAATTCTTTAAAGGAACGTTCTTAATAAAATGCCTAGGTAAATTACATATTTATATAAGTATACTCTCCTCCTACAAAATAGGACTCTGCAGATGCTTTTTGCCTGCATCTTTGCAAAGAAGCCCATGTGGGTCTTCCTGATCATGTAAATACATTTCCTGAAATATAGTCATTATAATATATGTATTCAAGCTGAGAGAGACCTTAAATCAATTTCACATTCCTCATTTTACACTTGAGGAAATCACAGCCAAAAGAGATTAAGTAACTTGAACAAAGCCACACTGCTAGTTAATAGTGGAGGCCACATTAGAAATCAGATCTCTTTACTGCTAGTTCATAGTGTTTCCCCAACATTCCAAATTTCTGTCAAGGTGTTGACTGATTACCTAGTTTGGTCATGATGTACTTAATAATTAGGGCACAGAACAATGAATTAGTTCATAAGAACTTAATTAGAATAATTCATATTAGTTAATTAGATTGCTGCCTGCCTGATGGCTTTCCTTTAGGACACCTTAGTACCTTCCACTTAGAAATCTGATTTCCAAGTGATTTTAATCCTGATCTTTGTACATGAGTTTGCATTGAGTTCACTTTTTTTTATTAAAAGTTTTTATTTTTTATTTATTTTTTATTTTTGGCTGCATTGGGTCTTCGTTGCTGTGTGTGGGCTTTCTCTAGTTGTGGCGAGCGGGGGCTGCTCTTCCTTGCGGTGCATGGGCTCTAGGCGCACAGGCTTCAGTAATTGTGGCACGTGGGCTTAGTAGTTGTGGCTTGCAGGCTCTAGCGCGCAGGCTCGGTAGTTGTGGCGCACGGGCTTAGTTGCTCCGCGGCATGTGGGATCTTCCCCGACCAGGGCTCGAACCCATGTCGCCTGCATTGGCAGGCGGATTCTTAACTACTGCGCCACCAGGGAAGCCCTGAGTTCAGTTTTTAGGCTTTCTTAGTCTAAGGTTCTCTTTCATGTTCCAATCCCTCTTTGGTGTCAGGCCTTTGATAGGAACTCTGTAGGTGGACGATTCATGAAAATGCATAAGAAACGAGAGCCACCTATTTGTCTACTAAAGTAAAGGAAATAAAAGCAAAAAATAAACAAATGGGGTATAATTCAACTTAAAAGCTTTTGCACAGCAAAGGAAACCATCGACAAAATGAAGACAACCTACTGAATGGGAGAAAATATTTGCAAGTGATATAACTGATAAAGGATTAATATCCAACATATGTAAACAGCTCATACGACTCAACATCAAACAAACAAACAAACAAACAACCTGGTTAAAAAATGGGCAGAAGAACTGAATAGGCATTTTTCCAAAGAGGACATGCAGGTGGCCAACAGGCACGTGAAAAGATGCTCAACATCACTAATCAACAGGGAAATGCAAATCGAAACCATAATGAGATATCACCTCACACCTATCAGAATGACCATCATTAAAAAGACCACAAATAACAAATGTTGGTGAGGATGTGGAGAAAAGGGGACCTTTGTACACTGTTGGTGGGAATGTGAATTGGTGCAGCCACTGTGGAAAACTGTATGGAGGTGTCTCAAAAAGCTAAAAATAAAACTACCATATGACCCAGCAATTCCACTCCTGGGTATATATCTGAAAAAACAAAACAAAAACACTAATTTGAAAAGATACATGCACCCTAATGTTCATAGCAGCATTATTTACAATTGCCAAGATATGGAAGCAATGTAAGTGTCCATCAACTGATGAATGGATAAAGAATGTGTAATATATGTATGTATATATATATACACATATATATACATACCACCTGTGAGGTAATGACACCGCTAGTGTCATTACCTCACTAGTGGTTACTAGTGAGGAGAGAGAAGGAGGGAGGGGCGATATAAGGGTAGGGGATTAAGAGGTACAAACTATTAGGTATAAAATAAGCTACAAGGATACATTGTACAACATGGGGAATATAGCCAGCATTTTAAAATAACTATAAATGGAGTATAACCTTTAAAAGTTTTGAATCACTATGTTGTACACCTGAAACTTATATAATATTGTGCAACAACTATACTTCAATTTGAAAGAAAGAAAAAAGAAATGAGAGCCACCTGAGCAAAATGGGTCCATTCAGTAATTAGGAAATTTGGAATTTTTGAGGTTTCTGTTACTTTTGTTATCATAGTAGTAATGTTTGTATAGCAGTCTTTCTCCTTAAACATTGTCCCACAATAAGAAAACAAAATACAAAAACACAAAAATCTACCTCATCATAACATTGCACTCTCATAATAGAAGCAATTTTATTTTTAGACCCACAGTATGTTTATTGGTATATGTATGTTTTATACTTTGTCAGCCAATGGCCTTATGCTTGGGTATGGTTGTCCAACTGTGTAGGGGGTCCTCGAGACACCCTTATGCTTGATGGTTCATAGAAGGACTCACAGGATTCAGAAATGGTTTATTACAGTGAGAGGATACAGATTAAATTCAGCAAAGGGAAAAGGTGTGTGGGATGAAATTTAGGAGAAACCAAGTGCAAGCTTCTAGGTGTTCTCTCACAGTGGAGTGGCATGGATATGTCTGACTGTGTTACAACACGTGTAAAGTGTTACCAGTGAGGGAAGCTCACCTGAGCCTTGGTGTCCAGAGTTTTTATGCGGGTCAGTCATGTAGGTGTACAGGACCTGCATGAGTGACTTCAGCTACTCAGACTGTAGCCACCCCCTTTTTTTTTTTTTTTTTTTTTTTTTTTTTTTTTGATTCAAAGGGTTTTATTTTCTTTCTCCAGGTAGGAAGGCTACAAAGTTAGAAATTTTCCCTAAGTTTAATATAATACTTGATTCTTCAAAACAGCCAGAGGCTTTCCAGCTCTGGACACTCAGGTTACACAGCAACCTCAGGAGACTGATTCAACCGGAAACTTCACGCTTTCTCAGTGAAGAACAGGGTCACCTTTTCCCAAGAGACCTTGCATTCCAACTCCACAGTTGAGAAACTCCTGCTACAGGACAGACTGAACCAAGCTGAGATCAGGCTGCAATCAACCTACTTACGCCCTGACGCACAAAGGGCTCTGGTCCAATTCTCTCCCAATCCTGGATCCATCATGGTCCATTCAAAGTCTGCTTTCTGCCAACAGTGAACTCCAGAGGTCAGGAGACTGAAGGTTGTTCATGTCTACACGTGCTTTCCTTGAAGGCCCAGCAGGGACCCCTTCCTCCAAGATCCATTCTGTACGCTGTGATCGCGCAAACCAAGCTGTTCGCCGGGTCCCCGCTCCTTTGGGTACGGCTGAGGCCTGCAACGGCCTCGGGTGCCGTTAAGCCGCCCCCCGCAGTCCCCTCCCCTCAGTGGCGCCGGCCCGAGCCCACCTGCCCCGCCGCCGCCGCCGCAGGGAGCTGAGGTGACACCCGCGAGTCCGCCCGCCGCCGCGGGGAGCTGAGGCGACGCCCGCGAGTCCGCCCGCCCCTGCCGGCGGCCTAAGGGCGGGGGCGCCGGCTGCGCCTGGGCCCGGCGCCTGTAGCCACCCCTTTTATCTCCTTACTCTCAGCTCTGGTAAAATCTTATGTTTACTATAAATTATGTTGTCAGAATAGATTTATCTAATCAAACGGGTACGGCATGACTCAAGGTCTCAGGCATATACAAACACTCTTAGCAGGCAGAATATTCCAAGACTCAGAGGTTAACTCCTAGGGTCAGGCCAGTCCTGAAGATAGGCCTTTCTTCCAAGATGCAAGGTATGAGCAACTCAGACCTGTTGAGTTAACCCTTTCCTGCACACCTACCCACTCTTAACTTCACAGATTGAGAGAAGGTGTAGCTGGTTGGTGAGCCAGCGTGGTTTCTTTCTTTCCCTTCACACAGGTAGTGAAACTGAGAGGACCCTGTTGGGCTCCTAGGCACAGAAGCCTTTCAAACAGCTGCTAATCAGGGAAGGGAGGGGATACGGAAACAAGGAAGGAGCAGCCAAGAAACATTATGGCAGCCTTGGGGCAGGGTCCTGGTTCCGCCTCAAGGGATACACGTAACAATTTCTTTGAGCTCTTTACAGAACTAAAACCCCCAACAAATGGAAGATGTTAGCGTTCTTCATTCCAGAGAAGACTAACTGAGGCCAGATTAAAAGAACCAGAGAAGCTCATTAGGAGACCACATGAGGCCACATGAAAGGAGTGCAGGCCCTGCACACACCCTGATGCTTATTAACAACCCCGCCCTTGAACCACTGCTATAAAACTCCTCACCAAATCCTCCCGGGTTGGGACACACCGATTTTGAGGGGCATGAGCCTGCTGTGTCCCCCTTTGCCTGGCAAAGCAGTAAAGCTATTCTTTTCTACTTCACCAAAAACTCTGTTTCCGAGATTTGATTCGGCACCAGTGCACAGAGGCCGAGATTTCGGCATCAGTAATATGGGTTTTTTTTTTTTTTAGGTTTTCCCAAGACCCAACTTTTACTGGGAGAATAGCAGTTGGTGCTATTGGACATGGTTGGAACACTTGGCTCCAAATTAGCAGTGATGGGGGTTGTATAGTCAGCACCTTTTTCAGAGGCAAAGGAAGTCAGGTCACATATCAGGAAGCACTACAACTTATGAATTGTCTTAGAATTTTAATAATATTGACTGGGAGGGAGAACTTAGGAGGCTATTTACAAATAACTCCAACTTGTCAACCTCAGTTTCTAGTGAGAAAAGACTGACAGCTAAAGTTAACATTTATATTAGTGGAGCAGTATAAGTCCACCACTGGGTCAATAATACAATTATATTTAAACGGGGTGATTTATCAAGTATATATAAATAGTATGATTTAATTATTTTATAAGAGCTTTTATGTCAGCAAGTCATAGGGAAAAAATCTGTCATGTCCTGATTTGGAGTTCTAAAATTATTTTCATGTAGATATTCTGCAGATATTATTACCTGTGCTAGAAGGTAGCTGGTAAAAGCAAATCTTTCAACCTTGAAAAATGGCCCTAAAAATATAAATTCAATGCTATATGAAACAATAGATAATCTTATTTCCAACCTAAATAAGCTAAGGGTTAGTTTACAAACTAGAATTTGTCACAATATTTAAAGCTTATTTGAAGACGTAGTTAGAAAATTTTAAACAAAGGTAGTTCTATAGGACCATTACATTTCCTTCCTTCCTCCCTTCCTCCCTCCCTCCCTTCCTTCCTCCCTCCCTCCCTCCCTTCCTTCCTCCCTCCCTCCCTCCCTTCCTTCCTTCTTCCCTCCCTTCCTTCCTTCCTTCCTTCCTCCTTCCCCTTCCTCTTCTCCTTCCCCTCCCTCCCTCCCTCTCTCTCTTTCCCTCTCTCTTTTCTGTCTTTCTCTCTCTCTGCTTTGAGCTAAAACAGACGACTTGGCTTTTGAATTTCCTAAAGATGTTTCTGATGTTCTTATGTAAATGCAAAACATTTTTTTTCAGATAACACCAAGTCTAAAATAAATTGCTAACAAGGGATTGAATTCAGCTATATCCCTTTTAAGAGCTTTCTTTTCCTCCTTCAGGCACTGACAGCATATTCTTTGGACTAAGTAAGTGTCCTTGCCCTGTTCACTGCTGCCAGTGGAGAGGCTTTCTAGTCAGAAAACTCTTCCCCCTGCCCCTCCATGGATGAGTAAATTAGCCTTCCTTGGCTCCTGGGTGGTCCTCTCATGCTTCGCAAACATGCTGTGGGTCTTTACAAAAAGATTTTGATTAATTTTTTTATTTTTAAAAGCAAAAGAGAAAAAGAGAGAGACCACCTTCCTTTCTCTAACACTTTGTCCTTGTAATTCAAGTCCAAGCGAATTAACTGTTTATGTCAGAGTTTTGCTCTATCTATAGTTTTGTAGCCATGGGATTTGCAACTGAGATTATGATTGTTAGATGAACCAATAACAGAGAAGGGGGGGGTGAAAGGTGACAGATCATTTTGGCACTACCACTCTTCATAGCTACTGTCCATTTATCACATCTGTCATCATCCCCCCCTTTCTCAGACACAGATGTATCCCCTTAGTTGTGTGACAGTCATCAGTGTAATCATCTACCACCTCCCTTCTCATGATGGGGGCCTCATGATGTGCATAAAAATGGCTTTTGAAAAGTGAGGTTGGGACTTCCCTGGTGGCACAGTGGTTAAGAATCCACCTGCCAATGCAGGGGACACGGGTTCAAGCCTGGTCCAGGAAGATCCCACATGCCACGGAGCAACTAAGCCCGTGACCCACAGCTACTGAGCCCGTGTGCCACAACTACTGAAGCCTGTGCACCTAGAGCCCATGCTCGGCAACAAGAGAAGCCACTGCAATGAGAGGCCTGCGCACCGCAACGAAGAGTAGCCCCCGCTTGCTGCAACTAGAGAAAGCCCGCGTGCAGCAACGAAGACCCAATAATTTATTTATTTATTTATAAATAAATAAATAAATTTAAAAAAATAAATAAATAAAAGTGAGGTTGCTGTAAACTGTCTTCATGAGTCATATTAGATGTTGTCCTTACTGCCCCTGCTCCCTTAGCTCTTTGGTGACAAATTTTTAGGGAAGAATGCACACATTTGTGTTTTATGACTATGAGATGCCAGACTACCAGTTGAAATATTTTTTAAAAAATCAGCAAACAAGATGATTCTTACAATTAAAATAAATAAAAATAAATTATATACATGTAATTCCATCATTCAGAGATAACCACAGTTAACCACACACCCAAGAAATTTGGTATACAACATTACAAACTGTTCTATGAATTAACATGGAACCATACTCCACATACTGTTTTGTAATCTGTTAATTTTAGTTTCCAGCATATCATGGACATTTTCTCAGGCCAATGAATACAGAAAAAATGTACATGACTGCTTTGTATAGATGCCACCTTGGTGTATTTAAGCAAGATATTATGTTCTAGAATGACAGAGCTAACCAAATTCGATGATTACAGCAACTAAAAAAGAGGCCTGGCTTACTTCCTTCCAAATGAAGGAATTAGCATAACTTGACTGAAACTCTGACACAATAATGAATCAGCTGCTGGATTACTATTTGGATTCCAGCTTTGTTTTTATTTTTTAATCAATTAATTAATTAATTAATTAATTTTTATTTATTTATTTGGTTACGCCAGGTCTTAGCTGCAGCAGGCAGCCTCCTTAGTTGCGGCTGCCCGGCTCCTTAATTGCGGGTTCCTTAGTTGTGGCTCATGGGCTCATTAGTTGCGGCTTGTGGGCTCCTTAGTTGTGGCACGTGGGCTCCTTAGCTGTGGCATACGAACTCTTAGTTGCCAGCCTTGTTTTTAAAAGAAATTCTTCTTTGACAAAACCCCCACCTCTGACCACTAGTGGGGCTGTGCTCTTTTTTTTTTTTTTAATAAATTTATTTATTTAATTAATTTATTTTTGGCTGTGTTGGATCTTTGTTGCTGTGTGCGGGCTTTCTCTAGTTGCGATGAGCAGGGGCTACTCTTTGTTGCAGTGTGTAGGCTTCTCATTATGGTGGCTTCTCTTGTTGCAGAGCACGGGCTCTAGGAGCGCAGGCTTCAGCAGTTGTGGCACGTGGGCTCAGTAGTTGTGGCTCATGGGCTCTAGAGCGCAGGCTCAGTAGTTGTGGCACATGGGCTTAGTTGTTCTTCGGCATGTGGGATCTTCCCAGACCAGGGCTGGGACCCGTGTCCCCTGCGTTGGCGGGCAGATTCTTAACCACTGCGCCACCAGGGAAGCCCTGTAGGGCTGTGCTCTTAAACCTTAGCTGTTTTTATAAAATTGGCTTTAGAGACAGACTACCTTGTTTTGTAATTCTAATTCCACCATTTATCTACTAGTTTTGTGAACTTAACTCTTTGAACCTTAGTTTTTTCGCTGCAAAATGGAGTTAATAATGACTATCTCATAGATATGTTACAAGTATTATTATATAAAATGCGTGCTGTGTTTCTGGTAATTATTATTCAAATTATTATACTTTGTCTCTCCCCAAAACTGCTAATAAGCAACTTGACTCAGAAATATTTACATATTTATTTGCATTCAGTCTCTACTTAAAGCATAATTTTCATCAGATTAATATTAAATACACTTGGAATCATAGTTAGACCGATGTCTTGAGGAACACTCCTTCTAAAGGTTCCAGAAGGATTAGAGAGCTAACTGTAAAAGAGAAAACCATAAAGGAAATATAAATTATAGGTGAATATTTATCAGATTTTAGGGTGCAGAAGGCATTTCTAAGCATAAATCAAGGGAAGAAATGAGGATAAAAGTTGATAGATTTACCACTTAGAAATTTTATGTTTCTATATGTTTTTAAAAAACACAAAAAAGTTTTCTACAAATTACAGCATTGTAAAACATGTCAGAGACAATGAAAGGCATAGATAACTTGGATGGGTGGGCTACACCCATCAGAACACCTACTAATCATCCCCCCACCCACCTTTCAAAGTCTTTCACACTTTTTCCTGACAGTCTGTCCCACCCCCACCATCATAATAATCTCAAAGAAAAGATTATTCTTTTTTTTTTTTTTTTTTGGCCAAGCCCCACAGCTTGCAGGATCTTAGTTCCCTGACCAGGGATTGAACCCGGCCCCTGCAGTGAAAGTGCCGAGTCCTAACCACTAGACCGCCAGGGAATTCCCGAGAAAAGATTATTCTTAATCACAAAATAAGATTCTTTAGGCTGGCTGGATTATTTACATAGGTGTAACAAGAGTGTTAACTTACCAGATAGGCCTCCTTAAAAATACTTTGCAAATCCAGAGTACTGAACAACTATTGCTGCTGTAAATTTAACTTCTGTCTGGAAGTTTTCATAATGAATGCAGGTTAGACTTTTAAAAGCCTGTATTTGCTTTCCCAAAGCTAGGAAATCAAGCTTAAGAAACTCTACCAGATTTCTCCTGTAGTACCTATAAAATTTGAGTGATTTTTGTGGTCCTGAAATTTCTTCTGGAGGGTCTTCCTGAGGTCCAGAAAATTTCTTGAGTTTTCTAGCCTGCCAGGGAGTGACCTTCCTAATACCTGTAAGGCTGGGACCCTGTAAGCTAGGTACCAGGCTAGTTTTCCTAGGAAGTCTTTGTCAGCGTTGGCTCCATTGAGTACAGCCAACTTTTGGCCCTTAAAATGGCATGCCATACCTGGTTAAATGAGCATCCTTCTTAAATATTACACTTCCCATAAGGCCTTGGTTTTACAATCAATGTGTCCATCTGGTTGTATCCTGGTAAAAAGGAAGGCAGATCCTTATTGAATCCCGTAAGAGTTTCTGAATTCTGGGGGAATCAGTGAAAATCTGATATTTAAATATTTTCAGTTTCCAAAAGCGAAATCTACTAAATTGTTATGAGTTTATTAAATAAATAAAATAAAATAAATTCATTTAATAAACTCCACTGATTATTATTTAAGAAGAAAAAGAGCTTCCTTTCATATCCAGAAAAACAGAACATTAAAACAACATTAATAATATTCCAAACAAATAATAAATGTAAAATTCCCCTCATCAGTTTCATTTTGTCCTAAAAGGTTAATTCTGGGACTTCCCTGGCAGTCCAGTGGTTAAGACTTCACCTTCCAATGCAGGGGGTGCGGGTTTGATCCCTGGTTGGGGAGCTAAGATCCCACATGCCTCGGGGCCAAAAAAACTGAAACATAAAACAGAAGCAGTACTGTAACAAATTCAGTAAAGATTTAAAAAATGGTCCACATCAAAAAAATTTTTTTAAAAAAACAACAAAAACAGGTTATTTCTTATTCTGATAGATAGTGGGTTAGGAATCCCATGAAGCCATCTACTTCTTGATGTAACAGAGTCCTGGAAATCCTGACTTAGTCCACTGGTGTGGTCTTGAGAGTTGTCTACGTAATGTCAGCTCGGCTTTGAAATGTTAATACTTTGAAGAATTATATGTCAATTATACCTCAATTAAAAAATATGTTAAAAAAATAGTTTGAAAAACCTGGTTCAATCCTTTTTCCAGGAGACTCTGAGACTGTCCTTCTTTGTCGAAGACACAAACTCTGATCTTTAGCTTATAGTAGAACCCTCAAGCAAGTATCTCAGTAAAACGAAAACTATCTGTAGAAGACAGAGACTTAAAAAGCTGTGGTTAGTTTATCACTGAGACCTTTCAGATATGAAAGGTCTGATGAGGCAACTGACAGGAAAATCTGGATATTCCTATGGCATGCAAAACAAAGATAATAAAGCCATTCCAAAAAAATAGACAAAATGTCTCTAAGGATAGTGATGAAGCCTGTTTTCAAAGACATCAGACACAAGTTACATCTGATTTGTAAAAATGAATGAACATAGTTTTTATATAACGTCTTGAATATAACATATAATACTGAGATTATACTAACATAATATAATATAAAGAATATGCTAACTTTAAACCAAGGATAGCAAGTAAAGAGATACCTGTATTTTTTACAAACTGCACAGGTAAGACTGACATAACTCCCCAACAAAAATTTACAGTCTAAAAGGTGGTAAATTCAAATCAAAAGCAAGACTGTGGCTAAGTCAACCTTTTGCATAATATCTGAAATTATGACTGATGACACATATATTGCTATTGCCTACTGTGATCAGGCCAAGCACCACCAAGACTGTGAAAAATACAAACCTATCATGAACAGTAAGGGCATTAACAAATCTCTAGCAACTTCCCATAAAGCACAGAATTTCTGAAATATTTATACTATTTTACCGATACAAATTTAACCCAGGGAAGGCTAAGCACCTCTTCTGATTAGACAACTCTTCCCATAAAATGTACAGTAAGTAGTAAATAGATCAAATAAACCTAATTATTTAAAGCTCTTCTCTTTTTATACGGTGAAAGAACAAATCTTTGTGATTTTTTTTTCAGGGGCCTGCTGGGAAATCTCAAAGATACTTCAGATGGAAACGATAACCTGAAAGTTTTATATGTTTATTTACAATTAGGATCTGATTTGGGGAAAGCAAAAATCAAGAGGTTATTAGAGGAGATTTGGAAGCTTGATTAAAAGAGGATCATGGGTTACCTATTTAGTCAAGGTGACAATAAAACACTTAAAAATAGATATAGAAAGTAACATGCTTGTAAAGGACCTCACTCATAAGCATGGAACCTTTGTAAAATGAGCACATTTATTAACATAATCAAAAAATATAGCCTCTCTATAGAATATAAAAATAAGCAAAGTGTATATGCTTAAACTTACGCTTTTTTAAAAAAAAATTAATTTATTTTTGGCTGTGTTGGGTCTTTGTTGCTGTGCGCAGGCTTTCTCTAGTTGAGGCAAGTGGGGGCTACTCTTCATGGCGGTGCGTGAGCTTCTCATTGCAGTGGCTTCTCTTGTTGCTGAGCACGGGCTCTAGGTGCGCGAGCTTCAGTAGTTGCAGCATGTGGCCTCAGTAGTTGTGGCTGGAGGGCTCTAGAGTGCAGGCTCAGTAGTTGTAGTGCATGGGCTTAGTGCTCTGTGGCATGTGGGATCTTCCCGGCCCAGGGCTCGAATGGTGCAGGGATTTTCGAAAACAGGAAACTACCATTGTCCCAAGGAGTCATACATAGCACACATTAGAGGATGAAACACATTCCCCCTTTCCAGCAAGTCAGCAGTGATGTGATCTGATTCCTGTTCATCTCCAAGCTGCTTGTTCCCTGGGTTAGGTATTGCTCTGTGCATAGGATCCCAGTGGTTCACCTCCTGGACATTCTGTAATACGTAATTCTGAAGCAAGAGATAGGCTCAAACCTGTCTGAGCATCTATTTGACAATAGTCATTACTAGAGTCCTTCATGTTAATAATGATGATGTCATGCCTAGAGAAGCCGCTCACATTAATTACTGAGTATTTAAATAAAGATAATTATTAGAACCGACTCCAAACCTCTTGAGTGAAAGCCTAGGGAATATTTATGTCATATGGCAAAGGTGCTCACACTCCAATCCACTAGATCATCTTAACAGAGGAATCTCAAAATTGCAAATCATTTATAATAAAAATACTGAGTTTAATCACCACACTTTTAAGCAGGATTTCTAATTAGGCCCAACTTTTCTGGAGACACAGTGAAAAAGAGGCTTTTCTCTATAGTACACATGCGTACTTATATGGGCCACAGTTAGCACTTTGATATATGTCCTTTGAATTGTACCTTTTATGTTTAGATGAAGGGAATGGTTAGTAAACTCTAAATGAACAGTGTTGATGGGAGCAGAGTGACAGTGGTGAACTGTATCAGCAGTAAAAGCTCTGGAATGAATTGGGTTATTAGCGCCTTAGTTTCAGGTACATTCTAGAAGAGGACTATTCAATAGAACTTTCTGCAATGATGGAATTGTTCTATATCTAGTCTAATTATGTCTAAACAGTAGCCATGTGGCCGCTGAGCGCTTGAGATGACTAGTGCTACTATCTGAATTTTAATTTAATTTAATTTTTAATGTTAATAGCCACAGGTGGCTCATGGCTACCAACTTGATCACTGCAGCTCTAGAATCATGGAAAAGACCTTAAAGGCTTTAGTGGCATATTTTGAAACATTGGCATAAAGTGAAGTAGACTAATCCTCAAATCAGAATGAGACATAATAATTTAATGAAACATAAACTGAATCAAAGTTTTATATATGTGTACGTATGTGTGTGTGTATGTCTATAATTTTTATTTTAAACCTAAAACCTAGACATTTTCAGAAACCAATGATGTGGGGTAAAACTAAAACAACGAGGCACTGATGAGTCAGGTTTAGTGGATAACTTTTATCAATACCGAAGCTTGGTCTTCCCCACAGGAATAGGATTTGACAAACATAATCAGACCTCCTACAGTTGAGATAGCAGGCGCATTCTTTTTGGAGTGTTGCTTCTAAAAGTGTTTCTTAGCTGACCAGCACCACTGAGCATGCCATCAGACACACATTGTGCTGAACGGCTGAAGGACTTCCTATCTAAGCTACTGAAGAGGAGTGAAGACTGCTGCATGCACATGAGAACACAGGGGCAGATCACTCTATTATCTGTATTCAGGCTCTCTTGTCATTATTGCCATTATAGCCCTGCCAGGTTCTGGTCATTGGCATCCAGGAGACCAGACATCCCACCAAGTGCTGAAACAGAAATCTAGCCATACTTCATTTCTCAGTGGAGAACAGATGATCCTAAGTTTCTCCACCCCATTGTTACAAATTAAAATTTAAAGCTAACATAAAGAGAGGCAGGGACATTGACGCTACAGTTGTTTTGTCACAACATTTTAGTGACCTCACACAGAAAAAGAGAAAGTTCAAGTTTGATTGTTGAACCTGGATGAAATCAGGTTTAAGACATGACTTAAACCTAGGTACAGGCTGATCGTAGGTAATATCAGCTTCTTAATAAAGAAGTCCTGGACTTCCCTGGTGGCGCAGTGGTTAAGAATCCACCTGCCAATGCAAGGGACATGGGTTTGATCCCCGGTCTGGGAAGATCCCACATGCTGCAGAGCAAGTAAGCCCGTGCGTGCCACAACTACTGAGCCTGCGCTCTAGAGCCCGCAAGCCACAACTACTGAGCCCATATGCCACAACTACTGAAGCCCATGCACCTAGAGCCCGTGCTCTGCAACAAGAGAAGCCACTGCATTGAGAAGCCTGCACACCGCAATGAGGAGTAGCCCCCGCTTGCCGCAACTAGAGAAAGCCTGCGCACAGCAACGAAGACCCAACGCAGCCAAACATAAATAATAAATAAATTTATCTTAAAAAAATCAAAATAAAGTCAAACATTTATTAAAAAAAAAAAAGAAAATCCTGAATTTGAGCATGTTTTAACATCAGAGCCAAAGTTCTTTTTGCCCATCATGTTGCCCAGTTTATAATTTTGAATTTGCAAGTTTTTGTAAGGATTTATAGAGTCATCAATTCAGTACAGTAACTCTATCTTCTTCATAAACTCAATCAAATCATGTAATTAATGACCAACTAACTTTTTTTTTTTTTAAGTCAAAGAAGAGAATAATGGCCCTACCTTTTGGAGAGGCAAAAAGCCTAAAAGTTTGAATGAATCCGTTTTCAGGTGAGATTGTTGTTTTACGTTTTTAACTTGCTGTCCAAAACTTATTTTACGTTTCAATTGGTTTTTTTTAAAAAAATTTATTTTATTTATTTATTTATTTATTTTTGGCTGCTTTGGTTCTTTGTTGCTGTGTGTGGCTTTCTCTAGTTGCGGCGAGCAGGGACTACTCTTCATTGCAGTGCACGGGCTTCTCATTGCGGTGGCTTCTCTTGTTGCGGAGCACGGGCTCGAGGCATGCGGGTTTCAGTAGTTGTGGCACGCAGGCTCAGTAGTTGTGGCGTGTGGGCCTAGTTACTCCACACCATGTGGGATCTTCTCGGACCAGGGCTTGAACTCGTGTCCCCTGCATTGGCAGGCGGATTCTTAACCACTGCGCCACCAGGGAAGCCCTCAATTGGCTTTTTAAAATGCTTTTTCTCTACTAACATCTTTGAACTGAGTTCTGTTTATGTCATGTACGTAATAATGAAGAAGGTATTTTGTGAGATTTTCTTCTAAATTCAAATCCAGTTAGTTATAAACTATAATTTTTCTCATTTTAATTGAATATACAGATGTCTCAATATAAATAAATGATTAAAATCAAATTCAAATCATTTATTGAACTCTGGTTCTGTGTAGTGGTATGTTGGGCCCTGTAATAGATGCAAAGATGAGTAAGGCATAGTTCCTATCCTTGAGAGGCTGATTCTCACCAGGACATATGACATTTACATAAATAAAGATACTGCAAAGTATGCACGCTAAGTGTCATAATTGAGTTTGAGCAAATTGTCGAAGAGATTTAATGAGGGGAAAGGTTTTATTCAGTTGTGGGGAGAAGTCAAGATGCCAGATGACAGTCGGTGAAGGAATAGTGCACATGGTGATAGAGATATTGCAGTTGGAGGGAACAGTAGAAGCTACGGTAGAGGCAGGAAAAAATGGAACATGTATAAATTGAAAAAGGAGTTTCCTAAGCTGCATAACTCAAAGTATGATTCTATTACACACTTTAAGTATCTAGGCATTAGAAGGAGGAGGGGAGCATAGCTTTCTAAGAGCTCTGAGTCAGGGCATTATAGGCATGGGGAAAATTAAGGTGCAATGGGGCCCTGAAAGTCAGGTCATGACATGGGGGAAACAGCCCCCAGGAAAACACTGCAAAATGTGCAAAGAAAAAGTGAACGCCTACTTGGAGAGGATTCACCCCCAAGACCTGTGGTGTACCATGCTGTGCAATGGGTTACTGGGAAGGGGCCTTTTCCCACTGTACTTACTCTCATACCTTCTCTCACTGAACAATGACATACAAAGGTCTTTTAAACTAAATTTGATTAACTTTTTTTGTCACCAAAAGAAAAAAAAAATTGGTTTAGGAAGCCTGGCTTGTATCATATAGGCTTAGAGGATCATGATTTGTTCTAAATCCATGTAATAACGAGCTATGTTTTAAGGGGTTGATACACTTGCGTTGTTACCCTGAGCACCATAAATTACTAGCTTCTGGGAGGAGGGGTCTCCGCCTTCTTGTCTCAGGGCACTAAGGGAAGTTCCTAACGTGGCCCTTGTAACTGGAAGTATTGAGGGAGAGGCACTGCCAGTGGATAGCCACCCACTTGCTCTCAGATTCAACATTCACTTCACATTTGGCATATAATGCCCCAATTTTTCTAGACCACTCTGATAGCCTCATTGTTTTCTTCCAGTTTAGAAAAATAAAAGAGATTTCTAAGTAATGTATGCAGTAGCTGTTTTAGGTTATTGTGGAGGTCAGAACTCTGTTAAAAGTGGCAGAAGTCCAACTTAGGTTAAAAGGGGAATTTATTGGAATTACAGGGCAATATTGGAATTAGAGGGCAACTCGTGTTATTCAACATTCATTCAGCAGATATGCATAGATACGGACATAAATATAGACACAAATGTAGATCTATCTATTTTACCTGTTAAATCTGGCATATTCTATTTGCTGGGCTCTGTGTTCAATTTTAGATGTACAATGGTGAGCAAAATCAGCAAAAGTTAGAAACCACAACCTAGGAAAGTAGGAAAGCTAAGAATGAAGTTGGACTTGGGCATAGCTGGAACTTGGGCCTTGAGCGCCATAGAACTTTGTCTCTGTCTCCTCTGATGTTTGTGGATCAGCTTCGTCTTCTCTCACTGAATACCACGTCTTCTGTGGGACAGCCAAGTCCCCCACTGTCTTAAATTCACTTTTTACTTCTCCCACCACCACACAAAGGCTAACTCACACACTTCCTTGCACCAAATTAAAAAATCCTGGGAAGGTCTCTGATGCCTAACTTGAATAAACGATTGACTGCTAAAAAATATCCACCATAGGCAAGAGGTTTAAAAACATGGCAGCTTCTGTGTGCTCCATGTGTGGAGGGGAGGAGTGATTTCCAAATAAAGTGGGGGTGGTGGAGTTAGGTCTGCTATCCCATAGTTTTCTAGTACTGTCATCTTCATAATTAAACATCTGAGTCAAAAGCGTAAGCAAAAGGCAGGCTACGATAAACACTAATTAGAGGGACAAAGAATGTTACCATGTACAGAGCTTTGTGACACCTCTGAGGTGTAAAGTTTTAGGCCTAATTATGAGAAGCTGCAGGTCATAAGAAGGATGCAGTTATCTTGGGACATCACACTTACATAAATATGATTACTTTTCGAGGTAGTAGTAAACAACAGGCCTTTTAACACCTGAGGGATAGAAAACAGACTGGTGATGATCTCTGATAATGAGATTCAGCACTTTGGTTCCTCTATCGTTAGTACGGCTCTTCATTAGCGGACAGTCCCATGTAGTCATGCATTTTACAGGAGAAAACCCAAGCGGATATTTAACCAAAATGTTCTTTAAGGAAAAGTTGATTGTGACCTACTTAAGAATCCCCTAAAGCTGGGGGAAAAAAGACTGCCTATGGCTTGCACGTATAAAAAAAAAAAAAAATACAGATCAATAGAACATTTTTACAGTGCTGGCACAGAGTAAGATTTATGTAAATTTAATTGCATTCACCTTGAATAATCCAAAGGAGAAGAGTGAAAATGCTTAGCCCTCAGTCCAGATCTGCTAAGCTCATACCCACCAGGGTGGATTTCAATCTGAGTTCACATCTATTTATAGCCTCTACTGATATTTAGCTAATGAAAACTTAAAAGCAGATTTTCTAACCATAGTGCATGGCAAGTAGTGGGATGAACTTCTGGAGAAACCGATCTGTTTAATAAACAGAATTAGAGCTGACCACCTTGGCATCCTTATGAAATGAGAATGTATTGCATTTAATTGTATATCATTAGCAAAATAGAAGGGAAAAAAACAACCAAGAAGGTGAACCTTATATTTTTCTCTAAGGAGAAGCATTTCTTGGCAGAAAGTAGAAAAAGGGAGCTGTTTTATTCTTCTCTGCATAGTAGATAAAAACATGAAGGCTCTGTAGCCACACTGGCTGACTTCAAATCTGGACTCTACCTTGGACTATTTAACCTTCCCAGGCTTCACTCCTCATGGGTAGGATGGGGCTCACAATGGTACATATCCCACAGGGATGATATGTAAAGGGCTAAGTCATGTACAGTTGACCCTTGAACAACACAGGTTTGGACTTTGAGGGTCCACTTATATGCAGATTTTCTTCAATAGATACATACTACAGTCCTACACAATCCTTGGATATGGAACCTTGGACACAGAGGGGTGAACTGTAAAGTGTTATATGCTGATTTTCAACTGTGCAGAGGATCAGTACCCCTAACCCCACATTGTTCAAGGGTCAACTGTACATGTAAAGTGCTTAAACTGTGTGTGGCACTTAGTGAGTCCCTATTAAACTTAGCTCTTTTGTTTTTGCAAAGTCAGTCACTGAGCAATAATCTATTCAGCATCCTCAGAATACTTGATCAAGCCTTGAAACAGAATAACTTTTATCTTTTCTCTTCTCACAAATAAATACTACAGTATGTAAAAAATAAAAATGCTATTGTGCAATAATTTGGCACGAGGCACCATCTATACTAATTTCCTAAGGATTTCTTACACAATAGGTTGCTGTACTTCTATTAGAGGACCAAGTCCTGTGTTTATGTAAATATACTGTGTGTGTAAGTATATGAATTCAGAATGTTTAGAAACTCAAGAGAAGGATTCAAGGCCTCCAATAGCTGTTCTTATAATAAGCCCTTATTTCTTGATATTTCTCAAAATTGACACTGCAATTATTAAATAGATATATTCGCTTGCACACAGTTAGATCATAGTTTATAATTATTAACAAATATTCATTAATCAGTTACAGATTTATAAAAATACAAAAAATATTGAGGGTTGGGGTAGAAATCAATATTCATTTTTCTCCCCCTTACTCTCTTCCATCCTGTTTGAAAAATTTCCTGGGACATATACTCAGGAGCAGAATTGCTTTGTACATTCTACTAATGTACATTATACTAATCTTCTTATTGGTTTTAGAGATTAAAAATACCTCATCCCATATTGTCAACTACCTATTAGCTTATTCTATGTGGTGTTTTCTACGAGTAGAATTTTAATTTTGATGTAATAAAATTAATTAAGGTTTAAATTCTGGTCGAGGTGGAGTAAGCACACTTTGCCCTACCTCTCCTCTGAATGGAAGTAAAAATCCTGAACAGAATGCACACAGCAGTTGATTGTCTGATTTAAAAAAAAAACACATTCTACATAGAATTTAAATAAGACCCAGAGTCAACAACAGCTATAACCTAAAATCTGTTTTAGCTGAGTCACATGTATTTGATGTATATTGCCATTCAGTTCTAAATATCTCTTAATTTCCTTTATCACTTACAGCAGTTTGATTATGATATGTCTGGTGTGGAATTCTTTGAGTTTATCTTATTTGGGATTCACTCAGTTTCTTGAATCTATAAGTTTACGTCTTTTGCTTAATTTGGAGAGTTTTCAACCATTATTCCTTCAAATATTTTTTCTGGACCACTCTTTTTCTTCTCCTTCTGGGACTCTGAAGACATGAATATTAGATCTTTGTCATATTGTCACACAGTCCCTTGAGAATGTGTTCATTTTTTTCTTCAATCTCTATTCTCTCTGGATTGTTCAAATTGGATAATTTCTATTCCTCTATCTTCAAAATTCAATGACTCTTTTCTCTGTCATCTCTACTCTGCTTATTGAGTCCATTCAGAGAATTTAAAAATTTTTAGTTATTGTAGTGTATTTTTTCCTCCTAAGATTTCCATTTGGTTCCTTTTTATATTTGCTATTTCTCTGCTGAGACTTTCTATCTTTCCATTTGTTTCAAAGGGGTTCACTCTCATTTATTGGAACATGGTTATGATGGTTACCTTAAAGCTTTTGTCTGATAATTCCAACATCTTTGTCATCTCAAGATTGATATCTGTTAATTTTCTTTTTCCTCATAAGATATTGAGATTTTCCTGGCTTTTCAAATGTCAAGTAATTTTGGATTGCATCTGGGACATTTTGAATATTATGTGACTCTGGGTCACATGAAGAATTTGGCACTGGTCTCTGCCAGCCTCTTGATTACACTTAAATATCTGAGAATTATTTTCTAGCTTTGAATTATTTTACATAGAATTGCTTATATTTCACCAATTCTGCTTTAGTAGAGTCTTCATGGGGAATTTTTTATTCAGGAGAGCTCAAATTCTACATCTTGAGATCTAGGTCTATATGATTTTTTTTTATGGAAGAATCATTGTTCCTTATTGTTCTGCTTGTTTCTTATATTTTAGCACATTAATCTGACAATTTCGGTCTGATCGGTGTTTTGCTTTCCATGAAAACTAAACTCCGTTTTCATATTCACTTAACTTCTTTCTCATCCTTTTTAAGAGTTTTAAAAATCAATTATTTTTTCTATTCCATTTTAAAACTCTTAAAAAGGATGAGAAAGAAGTTAAGTAAATTTTATTTTATTCTATTTTTTTATTTTTATTTTTTTAATTAATTAATTTATTTATTTATTTATTTTATTTATGGCTGTATTGGGTCTTCGTTTCTGTGCGAGGGCTTTCTCTAGTTGTGGCAAGCGGGGACCACTCTTCATCGCGGTGCGCGGGCCTCTCACTGTCGTGGCCTCTCCTATCGCGGAGCACAGGCTCCAGACGCGCAGGCTCAGTAGTTGTGGCTCACAGGCCCAGCTGCTCCGTGGCATGTGGGATCTTCCCAGACCAGGGCTCGAACCCGTGTCCCCTGCATTGGCAGGCAGATTTTCAACCACTGCGCCACCAGGGAAGCCCAAGTAAATTTTATTTACCATTTTTCTTCATTTCTTGATAGAGTCAATATGCTAGTATATATGTACTTTGCATTCTTAGCTGACTTTGCATCTAACAGATTTTTCTGAAGCTGTTTAATGTTGCCTGCTGCTTTTTGGACTCTGGCTTTTAACCTGACAGTTTCAGCCTCAAGGAGTTTATCTGTGTTTGATGCAGAGGGAGAAAGGAGAAAAACGATTTGTGCATACTTTTGATCCTGGAGTTCTCTTTCCCAGTTCTCCCACTGCTTTCTCCTTTGCGGCGGCTCTCCCTAGAGATACATAATCAGCTCATTAGAAAAACACTTGACTTTCAGCAACTTAGTTGAGTAAATATGAAGTTGACACATGTTGAAACTCAAGGTTGTAGAACTCTTGCTTAGTAATGAACTACTTTTTAATCAGACTACTAAAAGTGGGTATTATTGAATTTCATGTGAAAAATACAGTTTAGCTTTATGAGTTGGCTTGCTTCACTGGTGAAGCTATAATGTCCATGACATTTTAATTTATGCTGTCAAAAAGGTAATCCTTTTTAGAAACTCTTTTAGCTTTTTAAAATAATAAATTTTTCATACAACTGAGTAAATAACAGTCACTTCAAGTGTGCCTTTCTGTAACTACCTGAAATCATTTTGCTGACCTTTCACATGAAACATATGTTGTGCCTAAAATGAACATTTTAACATAATTTCATAACATTACCTAACATAATCTGTGCACTGGTTATTTAACTCTCTTAATTTCCATAAAGAAAATTTTAGAAAATATCATCTACAAGAATAAAGAAAAGCTATCACTTTCAAGAGGATTGGAGTACGTATCATCCATTTCTAGGCTACACATATTCATTGACCTGAAAATCCTATGTGAGCATCTTATATTCTTAGATACTTTGATATCACTGTTACATAATACTAGAATCCTATGAAGAAACAGGGCAAGGTAAGATAATCAGTAAGTGGCATTCAGAGATTATGGGTCATATACATTAATTTGTTTAGCTGTGTGTTTAAAACCTGGCCATGTCATGTGCCACTCCCCAGGGCAAGAAGAGTGCAGGAAGGAGGGGGTGCTCGTACACTCTCTTTCCTGATCATGCTCTGGGACCACAATGCCAGTGTGCACATCCTTAAGCCTGAGGGTTTGGCAAGGATGGCTGTTTAAGGGGGATGGAACTTGGATAAGTGAACTGAGGTGAGCACTTGTGTATGCGTGTGTGTGTGCATGCATGCGTGTACACGTATGTAAGGTCAGTGGAAGAGGGAGCTGAGGGCTGGAACTCAGCACAGTTCATAGCATTGTACAGATGATGAATGAATTTTATACCTGTTTAAAATTAAGAACTAATAAAAACAAAGTGGTTTCCCACTTTCATGGAGGTTCCAGTCTCATAAGGAAGATATCTTAATGTAAAATGATAAACCAGCAACTCAAGGCAATATAGGATAATATTAATACCAGCACCTACTGAGTGTTTCCAGTGTTAAAAAACACTGCATGTATTTTCTTACTTAATCCTCACACAAACTCAATGAGATTGGTTCTATTATTGTTCCTATTTTAAAATTAGGAAATTGAGGCTTAGGTCAATCAAAGTCACATAACCACTGAGTGGCAGAGCCTGGTTTAGAACTTAGATCTCATACTCTGCAACTTCTTAGCCTCCACCACTTGCTTCCTGTGTTGCAGAGAAAAGAAATGAGTCATGGTGAGCTGGAGAGAACAGAGAAGGTAAAAGATGGGACCCAGGATTGGTTCTGAAAAAAGTGCTGATGCTATTGGGATGATACTGGAAAAATCAGAGAGTGTTAGCAAAATATGAATCAAAGAGAACACCATTTTACAAAAATCTCTCTTCATCTCTCCATATGAATAGTCCTTTTTTCTTTATAGGATCCATTAGAAATGCACGATGAAAGAACAATCAAGTTTCAAAACTACAATGAAAAGTCCTTTCACTGGGAATGTTGGGCTCTGTGAAGGACAGGCATAATGCTTTAGATATAAAAAATTCTTCTTTAAATGACATAGCATAGAGTTTTATTTCTGAAAGCAGGAGTGTATACTGAAGAATTGTGCCATACCTCCTCTAGGTCAATGGTCAACGGCAGGTGAAAGTAAATCACTCCTTTCTCTTACAAGCATTTCTTTTATGTGAAGACTTTTACTTTCAGACTCTTAAACTGCTGCAATGGGGCTACTGGGTTCTCTTTGTCTCTTACTGTTAAATTCTGAATATTATGTTTAACTCTAAATTCTACCTGACAGGTACCACCAAGAGAGCAGCACACCATCCAAGGACTCAACTCTTGGCCCTCCTTCAGACCTCAAGAAGCTGTCCCTTCATGGCCAAAGTGCCTGTCGACCCTTACCTACCCCCTCCAGGAGGAGCTGTCAGCCCACATCAGCCACTAGCAAGGCTATCGGTGTGCCATTTTGCACCACAAACACAAAAGAACCCCAGGGACTTTCAGATCACAAAGACTCTCTAAGTGAAATCCCTTTCAAGGGCAATGGGAACGGAAATGAGTTTTACTTAGGAAATTCCTCCCTGGCCTCCCCTTTACAGAGTAACCCAAACCTAGAGAAAAAGGAGTCAGAACTTCATTTGTACATTATTTCCACAACTTCATCAATATTTCTGCACTTAAAAAGTTCATGGAACAATTATGTTATAGTAAGTGTGCTCCTAAGTTAACCTTGACTTGAGTATTGTTTTTTAGGGTAGGCTTCCCTGCTCTTCCTCCCCATTTTGGAAGTTTAACCTTGGAATTTAGTAATATTGTGCAAGACATAATGCACTGGACCATTAAGGATATGATTTTATCAGGCTATTGCAATAGGGAAAATGCTCATTAATGAGACATGTCTTCAAGAAAAGGAGATGGACCTGAGGTTTTATAGAGGCAGGTAATAAACAGGGGAGTCAGCAGTGAGTCTCATGGGAATCAATGAGGAAGGTTGGAGACAGGTCTTATCCTGGAATATCTGTGAGCAGGGTGGTCTTTTGCAGTTAGCTGGGGTGATTTCTCAACCATTCTGCTTTCAGAGAGCAGGGAGCTCAGATAAAGTTCAACATTATCAATATGTTTCTGTATTTCTTAGCTGTGCTATTGAAAGTAGGTTAGTGGGAGTTTTTGACTTGAAAAAAAAATGCACAACATGAGATTTGTGAGTTAAATTTTATTTGGGCAAAATGATGACTATAGCCCGGGAGACAGCATCTCAGATAGCTCTGAGAAACTGCTCCAAACAGGTAGGGGGGAAGGTCAGTATCTATGTGATTTTGGTGAAAGGGGAGTACATGCAATCAAGCACATATTTTTTGCAGAAGGTTTCTGCTAGTCTTGTGAAGGTTACTGCTAGTCACGAGGAACAGACGTCATGAAGGATTTTAGTAGTGCTTTTCTAGATATGAGGAGATACAAGAACTGGGCTCATAAAACTGGCTCCTGAAAATATCTAACTATCTGAAGACCGGTTCTGCCAGTTTTTCCCAGACCACAGCATGCCTCATTTCCGCTCTCCACCCTGAACTCCTTTCAGGGGGTGTTGAAAAGTTAGCAGCTGCAGCAGCACATGACTTAATCCTTGTAGAGGCAGATGGCAAGTGTCAGTGGCAAGTGCCAATTTGTAGTTGACAGACTCATTGTCATAAGATCAGATAATTTTATAGAGATCACCTGGTCTATGTCCCTTATTTTATAAATGAGGAGACTGAAGCACAAAAATTCTAAGTGACTTACTCAACATTATATAATAACTGTAGGGGCAGAGTCAGAACTCCCATTTAGGGATCTTCTTATAACACCAGGATCAGTTTTAAAATAAGTAATTTATTAAAAGAATAGTATGACCCTTTTTACTTATCTTCAGTGATACATAATTTTTATTATTGATCTTCCAACATAATAATATTAAGAAGTATGAAAGACTCTTTTCACTCAGAAGAAGCTAGGAAGGAGGGGGTTTTATAAGTGGACAAAAATTGTGAAAGATTGCAAGACAACTCTCATTTTTTTCTCATAGCACAGTTCAGAATGTTATTGTTTGAATTAACTGTTAAATGTTTAAAATTCCTCTCTAAAATTTTAAACCGCTTTCTCCAAATTAAGAACGTAAGTGAATCACAAATAGAGGGAAAATCCTGATCTATTAAAAGAAGGCTTCATATGTTCTAATAGAAAAACCACAATTTAATTGACTTCTAAAAATCTACCTAAATATTTCAAAATAACTGTTTAACTAACTCCCAGTTTTAAGTACTACTTTTAAATTCTGCAGCAAAGGCATGGTTGGGGTAAGTCAGATAGGCCAACTCATAGCCCTTCTGACACTATAAGCAATAACAAATAACTAACATGTAGTGTTATTATTGGTAGGAACTGTTCTGATGCTTTCTGAATATTAACTCATTTAATCTGTACAACAGTCCTACGAGGTAGGACTGTTAGTCTCATCTCATAGATGAGGAAATTGAGGCACAGGGAAATTAAATGATACATTCAAGGTTGTACAACTAATATAGAGTTGGGATTTGAACCCAGACAGTCTGATTTTTTTTTTTTTCTATGACCACTGAAATAATGTGGATGGAGGGGGATTATCTTTATGAGTTGTCAGATATTATCATTGAAAACAATGTTCTGGGAATTCCCTGGCGGTCCAGCAGTTAAGACTTCATGCTTCCACTGCAGGGGGTGTGGGTTCTATCCCTGGTCGGGGAACTAACTACATCCTTCATTGAAGGATGAAAAATGAGTAAGCAAATATTTCATATATAAATGATGAATCTATCAGGTTAGCATTCATTCTAGTGAGAATAAGATATTAACTTAATATAAACATTTTAAAAGTTGTGACTTTTTTGTGACATTGTTGAAGTCTTTCATTAGGTTGGTCACCTTTGGTTAGTCCTGGCTATCTTCATAAGTTTTAGGAAATGGACAAAAATAATCTCCTAAATCTGTCAGAATTATCTTGGGTAATTGCTCTCTTGTGCCTTGAGATTTCTTTCATGTTGAGGTATGAATAAATGTTTCTGGGAAAAGGAATTAGACATCTTAACTCTCTGTATACTTTCAGATAAAATTAACCTAAACCATCCAGTTAGAAATTAGCACTCATTCTGATTTTAAAGGTTTCCAAAGAGTTGTCCTTGTCAGTAACCCATTTTATCTGTAACTTTCACCAAAAGTAATTATATCTGCATTGTTTAGCATCTCAAATTCTACAAAGACAAAATATGGCAATTCTTTGCCCTTCATATGTTGTGGAATAACTGCTAGAAAGCTAAATAACGAATATCCTCAAATTAAAATTCTAGATTTAAGGCAGGCATAAACATTTGGAGAGGGAAAGAAAAGGCAGCTTTCTTTTTTAAACATAGAGCAATGACAAAAATAGTAAGAAAAAGTACATAATTCCCCCCTACACACCCACCCACCACCCTACTCTGTTATTAAGGAATAAGACAGGAGTTGTTTGGAGTTGTAAATCAGCAACATTTCAGAAATTCCTTCTGACCTGTCTGTTAAGCCTCAACATAAATAAAAAATTATTTAGAGAACTTTCTGAACACTACATGCCAATTTGTTTCAAGACCCAGTATGAGTGGGAAATGGCAGCACTAAAGATTTAAGGAAAAAATAACCCCATTAATGGGGGAATAGTTAACAAAATTATTGTATATCTCGGCTATGTAATACTGGGTAATCTTTATTAAAAAGACTGAAGTAAATCTATATACATAGACATGAAAAACTGTCCACCATATATTAAGTGAAAAAAATACAGATTAATATGTGATATGATGTAGCTAGTATTAAATACATCTTATAAAAATATATCATCTAACATGTAAATATTATAAATGTATATGTTATAATTAACATGTTTTTATATGCCTGAAAGAATATAAACCAAACCAACAATAGTAAGGTGTTTTGAATACTGAGACAGAAGGGGTAGGGAGAGATAGGGAACTTTTATCATTTACTTTTCATTTCTGTACTGTTTGATTTTTATAGATTATTCTATTTTATAATGAACAAATGCTATGTTTAAAACTTAAAAAAAACTATATAAGGAAAAAATTCCCTGTAGTATTATCAAATACTGGAATGAGTTACAAATCATGTACTGTAGAAGGGATTAAAGAATAGATATATGACATTGACTAAAAGTAGTGGGAATTGATTTTCAGTAAACAAAAATTCTAACTATTCCCACTTTTTTTCCTCTTTCAGAAAGCTACTCTTTTACAAGATCCCCTATATGTTAGCGAGCTCAGTCCCGCTACTGGAAGTCAAAAGCCATATAGGTAAGGAGTGATGACAGGACAGAGTTGCACGGGGGGGGGGGGGGGGGGGGGGGGTGTTCGCCATCTTTGCCTCTCCTAACTCTACGTGATGCTGGCCATCACGTTTATATCTACATCTCTTCTCGCCCTGAATTGCAAAGACAATTACCCACTGGATATCACTCCTTGTATGTTTCACAGGAGCCATAACGTCAGCATATTCAAAACAGAACTCAGCCTCTTCCTTCCGTGACCTGACCTTCCATCTGTGTTTCCTAAACAGGGCATGATGTCATTATCTCTAGACAGCCTAAGCCAGAGTCCTGGATCCCGAGATCCCCATCCCCTAATCCAGTCATCACCACATGATTTACTGTACTTATTGAATATATCTGGATAACACCCACTTGTTTCTACTGCCACATGCTCAGACCCAATTATCTGTTCTGGGCTCTGACAGTATTTTCCTGGCTGGCCTCTGCCTTCACCCTTGCCCCTCTAGACCATTCTTCAATACAACAGAGGAATCTTTCAGAAGCACAAATCTGATCGTGTAACTCCTCCCTTAAAGCCTTTCCATAGCTCCCCATTGCCCTTAGAAGGTCTACACGCTATAACAGCTTTTTACAAATCTTCCTGATGTCTCTTTATTTTTCTATTGTGTCCTCCACACTCCTGCCCTAAGCTCCTGATCCAAATGAACTCATAGCTCTCAAAAAGTTCCCTGTTAATCTGGGCCCTAACATGATGGCCTCTATTCTAGAACCCTACTCTCTTCTCTTCTTCCCCTTCATAGAAACTTCAACTCCTCAAGTCTTAGCTCACTATCCCTTTGTCTAAAAATCATTTCTCAAGACTAAGTTAAGAGGGCCCCTCCATAACGTCCTGTGCTTACATATCTGTAGCACTGTCCACTCTGTATTATGGATTGCTTGTTTATGTGCTGCCCTATTATGCAATATGCTCCTTAAGGGCAGGGACTGTTCCTTGGTCACTGGCACATAGTAGGCTGCCAATAAGCCTTTGTACAATGAATGAATGAATGAATGAATGAATGAAATAAGATAGAGGCTGGGACCTTATATGCAAGGCAAAGGAGTTTGGATTTTATCCCTACTTCATAGTTCTATTATGTTCTTATCATAGTCAGCCTTACATTGAAGTAGTTACTTGTGATGTGACTATTACTTCTAATAGATTGTGAGCCCCTGGAAGGCAAGGAGTATGTCTTATTAATTTTCTTATTTTCTTACTTAAAACAGTGCTTTGTACATAGAGAGCACTCTGTCAATTGATGGTGTCAATAATTTTGATATTAAGTAAGTCATGAGCGACTTTTGAGAGGTTTACGATAGTGACGTATATTGGGGGTGATGTAAGTGAACTAAGGGAAAGTTTAATTTTAAAAGATACAATTCATTCCCCATTAAAGGGAACCAAAGTTCCTTGGAAGAATGACTGATTCTAGGTCTGGGGTAGGAAATATACAAATGAGTCTGAAACAGCTTATGGCAAAATGCAAAGAGTAACAAGGCCCAAACTAAAGGACACAGGAGCCCACATGAAGGGCCTCCTGATAGCCAAAGATGGAACAAATCAAGAATCAGAAAAAATAATGAATGAGATGGTTAAAACATAACGAATACATAAAAATTCCAAAGTGTATAATGATGCATCAGAGAGAGGAAGTCCTCCCTCCTACCTTCCCCCACCTGGTTAAGAAATAAAAATGTACTGAACTCCATTAGAAGTAAATAGGGCACTAATTCATTTTTCTGCAAATCAGCAAACAAATGGAAAGAATTAAGCATTTATCCTGCCTTTCCTGCATAAACTGTAATTAGTTCAGGGTAACCAAGTAGCCCAAGTTGATGACAGCAAATTCCATTTTACAGAATTCCAGCTAATGAATGTGGAAGGTTTAACAGAATTAGAAAGTTACCATTTTTTAACCTATGATGAAATAATAGATTCATGCAAAGATCCTCAGTGGATGGAACCAGCAGACAGAAAGGTGAAGTGGAATTTCAAAATGGAGGGCTCACGTAAATAACTAAACCCACTGATCAGTCTTAGAATCACTTAAGTGGGATGCTATAATGAGGCACTTAAAATTTTTGTGCCTCATTATTTGATGTAACATGAAACACATAGCACCACCTATGACATATCTTTGTTCAAACAATTAAACTGGAATCTGACTTAAAAGTGTGGGTGTGTCAGCCTTGAGAAGGAATGAAATTCTGATACATGTAAGAACATGGATGAGCCTTGAAGAAATTATGCTAAGTTAAATAAGCCAGTAGTAAAAGGACAAATATTATATGGTTCCACTTATATGAGGCACCTAGAATAGGCAAATTCACAGAAACAGAAAGCAGAATATAGGTTACCAGGAGCCATGGAGAGAGAGGAATGGAGACTTATTGTTTAATGGATGCAGAGTTTCTGTTTGGGAAGATGAAAAAGTCCTGGAAATGGATAGTAGTGATGACTGCACAACATTGTGAATGCACTTAATGCCGCTGAATTGTACACCTGAAAATGGTTAAAATGGTAAATTTTAGGTTATGTATATTTTATCTCAAAATTTTAAAAGGTGTGTGTGTGTGTGTGTGTGTGTGTGTGTATAAGGGAATAGATAAAACAAGACTGGCAAAATGTTGAAAATTACTGAAGCTAAGTGATGGGTATGTGAGGGTTTCTTATAAGACTTTCTCCATTTTTGTGTATGTTTGAAAATTTCTGTAGTAAAAGTTTTTAAAAGACCTAAGAAACATAGCAAGCAAATATAACAATTATCTTATTTAGATCTTGGTTTTAATGAACCAAATATAAAAAGACATTTTTAAGACAAGAGAGAACATTTGAATATGGACTGGGTATTAGACAATACCATAGAATTATTGATAGGTTTGTTGGTGTGATAATGATGATTTTGCAAGGAAATGTTCCAGTTATTTCGAGATATGTTCTGAGGTATGTAGGGGTTAAATAACATAATGTTTGGGATTTCCTTTTTTAAAATTAATTAATTAATTAATTAATTTGGCTGCGCCGGGTCTTAGTTGCGGCACTTGGGATCTTCGTTGCAGCACGCAGGCTCTAGTTCCCCAACCAGGGATGGAACCCAGGCTCCCTGCATTGGGAGTGTGGAGTCTTAACCACTAGACCACCAGGGAAGTCCTGGGATTTCTTTTTTTTTTCTTTCTGTTTTTTAAATTTATTTTATTTTTGGCTGCGTTGGGTCTTCGTTGATGCGTGCAGGCTTTCTCTAGATGCGGTGAGCAGGGGCTACTCTTTGTTGCGATGCACGAGCTTCTCATTGCAGTGGCTTCTCTTGTTGCGGAGCACAGGCTCTAGGTGCACAGGCTTCAGTAGTTGTGGCTCGCGGGTTCTAGAGCGCAGGCTCAGTAGTCTTGGTGCACAGGCTTAGTTGCTCTGCGGCATGTGGGATCTTCCCGGACCAGGGCTCGAACCTGTGTCCCCTGCATTGGCAGGCGGATTCTTAACCACTGCACCACCAGGGAAGCCCAGTCCCGGGATTTCTTTTTTTAAAAGATGATTATACAGATAGCTTAGAATTTCTACGTGTTTTCTTATGTTTATTCTAAAAAAAAAAGTATCAGTTTTAATTTTGGTACTATATTATGTAAAGTGATTTTAAAGCTAATTGTATAATAAACACAGACTCTTACTTTGTGTGGCTTGAAATTTATCCCTGAAGGCAAGGACAGTTCTGCCACTATCTTGACTCAGGAAAAGCATTTTTCTTGTAAAGTTAATTTCTGAAGGCAACATATTTAAAGTGTAGTAATTTAATGCACCATGAAGGATGCAAATATATGCACAAGATACATAGGAAATAGTCTGTGCCTACAAGGAACCTTCAGTTTAAAAGAAGTAAATATTCTTTGGGTTTTCAAATTAGATTTTGTCACAGTTGTGAGTTCTGTAATCTGACCATTGCGAACATATACACAGCACTTCTGAGATAATGTATGAAAAACCGTACCAGCTGTAAAGCATTATTCAAATGTAAGGTACTACTGATATTAAATGTCTGGAAAAATGAAAAAAAATAGGAAAAATAGAGGTTATCATTAAATCAGTAATCCTCCTGCTACATTATTTGGGTGAATTTATGTTTTCTAGCTCATGAAAATACAGAATATCTGTTAACATTAATGTAAAATTTCCTCTTATTCCTAAGTTGAATAATGGAGTCTTCTGGCCTAGACTTTTTCTTATTTAAATTAGTCAAAGAAAGTTTGTCATCTGTGTAAAAGCAAATATTCTCTGAATGTTCAGAGAAACTATGATTATCCATAACTTCTCTGTAGAAATATAGGCTACTGAATCTAACTTGAATTTATGAGGTATATGAGACCTCAATTTATATATTAATTGATTTTTAGTATGAAGAGATTAGTGTGCTTTTTCTTATGAAATTTGTTTTGGCCTTTTTAAAAAATATATAGTTTGATATTATAATCTATTATCATAGGTGCCAAAAGATAAAAACAGTTCCTTTCTACATGGATCTTAGCAAACTGCTGACTCCTAACGGAAAAAACTGGAAAATCAATTTCAAAATAATTGTGCTGATATTGTATTTTTTCTGGGCTTTTGCTTTTCTAAGCTCATTTCTCTGTGAAAACTACATTTCTGCTGTTTTTTGGAATTCTCAGAGAATAGAAGGATTTTATGGTTTTGGTTTTTTTTTAACATCTTTATTGGAGTATGATTGCTCTACAATAGTGTGTTAGTTTCTGCTGTACAACAAAGTGAATCAGCTATACATATACATATATTCCCATTTCTCCTCCCTCTTGCGTCTCCCTCCCACCCTCCCTATCCCAACTCTCTAGGTGGTCACAAAGCACCGAGCTGATCTCCCTGTGCTACGCGGCTGCTTCCCACTAGCTATCTATTTTACATTTGGTAGTATATATATGTCCATGCCACTCTCTCACTTCGTCCCAGCTTACCCTTCCCCCTCCCCTATGGTTATTTTTTAAATGAAATGTGGCAGTAGTTAGAAATGGATGTATAGGGAAGCAAGATCTCAAAGCTTATTCCTCTGTTATTTAGATAACATTTATTAAACACTTACTGTGTGCTAAGCACATGAAGTAACTAAAGTATCAAAACAGCACAGTGGGATAGGTACTATCATCATCCCCATTTTACAGATGAGGAAATTGAGGCACAGAAAGACTAAGAAACTTGCCCATGGTAGTTACTCAGAGGAACAGGGGCAGATCTAGGATATTGATCAGCCTGCCTGACACTGCCCCTATGCTCATAATCATGTTCTTCTGCCTCCATGACTGTTATCACTGAATTCTTTCACTTTTTTAACTCAAGTACAGCTGATTTACAATATTATATGTTTCAGGTGTACAACATAGTGATTCACAATTTTTAATGATTATACTCCATTTATAGTTATTATAAAAATTGGCTATATTCCCTGTGCTGTACAATATATCCTTGTAGCTTATTTATTTTTATTTTTAATATTTATTTATTTATTTATTTTGGCTGCACCGGGTCTTAGTTGAGGCACGTGGGATCTTTTAGTTGCAGCATGCAGACTTCTTAGTCATGGCATGCCAACTCTTAGTTGCGGCATGCGTGCGGGATCTAGTTCCCTGACCAGGGATCGAGCCCAGGCCCCCTGCATTGGGATGTGGAGTCTTACCCACTGGACCACCAGGTAAGTCCGTATTTATTTTATTTTTTATACATTTATTGATTGATTGATTGATTTTTGGCTGCGTTGGGTCTTTGTTGCTGCGTGCGGGCTTTCTCTAGTTGAAGGGGCTACTCTTCATTGCGGTGTGCGGGCTTCTGATTGCGGTGGCTTCTCTTGTTCCGAAGCACGGGCTCCAGGCTCGCAGGCTTCAGTAGCTGTGGCACTTGGGCTCAGCAGTTGTGGCTCGCAGGCTCTAGAGCGTAGGCTCAGTAGTTGTGGCGCACGGGCTTAGTTGCTCTGCGGCATGTGGGATCTTCCCAGACCAGTGCTTGAACCCATGTCCTCTGCATTGGCAGGTGGATTCTTAACCACTGCACCACCAGGGAAGTCCCCCTATTTATTTTATATATAGTAGTTTGTACCTCTTAATGCCCTACCTCCAGCTTGCCCCTTTCCCCTTCCCTCTCTTCACTGGTAACCACTAGTTTGTTTTCTAGATCTGTGAGTCTGTTTCTTTTTTGTTATATTCACTACTTTGTTGTATTTTTTAGATTCCACATATATGTGATATCATACAGTATTTGCCTTTTTCTATCTGACTTATTTCAATTAGCATAATGCCCTTCAAGTCCATCCATGTTGTTACAAATGGCAAAATTTCATTCTTTTTTATGGCTGAGTAGTATTCCATTGTGTATACATACCACACCTTCTTTATCCGTTCATCTGCTGATGGGTACTTAGGTTGCTTACATGTGTTGGCCATTGTAAATAATGCTGCTATGAACATTGGGGTGCATGTCTCTTTTCGAATTAGTGTTTTCATTTTTTTCAGATAAGTACCAAGGAGTGGAATTGCTGGGTCATATGGTACTTCTATTTTTAGTTTTTTGAGAAACCTCTATACTGTTTTCCATAGAGGCTGTACCAATTTACAGTCCCACTAACAGTGTACAGAGGTTCCCTTTTTTCCCACATCCTTGCCAACATTTGTTATTTGTGGTCTTTTTGATGGCTAAGACTGAATTCTTAACGATCATCTCCTCCAGTATCTCCACTAGAAAAGAGACTGTTTTTCAGGAAGCTTTAATTTTTGCGTTAATAAGAGAGGTTCATTGATTGCATAGAGGAGAGCATCTTCGATTTTTTTTAAATAAAGGGGGAAGAAGTGGGCAAGAACCAAGATTCCATGTAGCATTACTGGAATAAATGGCTGGTATCAAGATTTGTGGAATAAGTGGTAAAAATATTTTTACTTCAACTCAGAAATTCTAAGACATTTCCATCAACCTACACATGTTCTGTTACTGTTACTTTGCACCCTGCTTATCTGAATCACTGGTTGTGTTAGCTTGGACAGGCTACTTAACCTAACATCCTATAAATGCGATAGTAATTCCCAGCTCAGCCCTCCTAGTGACGCTGAATGAGCTAGTCCATGAAGAGAACCCAGGCCAGACCCTGCCACAGAGTCAGTGCTCAGTTAAGTACAGGTTGTTATTATTGAGCACAGTGGGAGATGGAAACAATATCTAACCTGATAATGTGTTTTCAAGTTGCTGCAAAGCCGAGGGGCCAGGACAAGTACACAAATAACTGCAATGGAGTGAAGTAGGATTAGTGTGGTGTAAGAAGTATGGAAAAAGTGCTATGGGAGAGGGTTCCCCATCATTGGTGGAATTAGGGAAAGCTCTGAGAATAAGGTGTTAACTCATTTCAGCTAAGCCAGCTTTTCCTGAAGTGTGGAACGCACATGGGGCAGTAATGGAAGATGACTTCATATGGTATTCTGACATGGCATGAAATAACTTTGAATTCCATGGTAAAAAATGATTCCCTTTTCCAACTCATCTGACCTCATTGACAGAACCTCTTGGCTTGGTGCCAGTAGTGGCAGCTCTTGAACACATGCTCATCTGCCTTTTTGTCAAAGGGAGAGCAGGCTTCAGGCTCAAATAGGGAGCATCTACTTAGAATTTTGTTGCTATTTTTACAGTTACCTGCTATTTATAACAAATGGTACTGGTTTTCCCATGTGAAGTAGTGATACAAAATTTTCTGTATAAAAAAACTTCTCTAAGAAAAAATGAGTTGATTTAAAGAAAAAATACTAAGCAAATAATATTACATATGATTCGTGGGTTATGGTAAATGGTATGTGAACAAACTCTGTGCTGGACTATGAAAGAGGTACAGAAGTTTACCAGGAACAATGAGAGTATTCATGATATGTACAGCTTGAGTAAAGGGGCATGGCAAAAAAGTATGTTTGGAGATTAATAAATAGTTCAATTTGGGAGGAGTAAGTTTCATTACTGATAAGTAACAAAGCTAGAAGTACAAAACTATATTAAAATTCAGTTAGTAACAAAGTTTTACAAACCTAGCAATAATCGTTGATATTCCTCAACTGCTGTTAATCATTTTTTCCATGGAAAGTTTTCTTTTCTTTCTGTAGATCTGAGGAGAAAATTAAGCACTTCAGTCAACTTAAATCTGAACTTTTTCTTAAAGACAATACTTTGAGGAAGATACTTTGTTTAAGTACAGAACTTAAAGTAGCAGCCCCGAAAAACTTCATTCTGAAAAGGCTTTTCTGGAAAGTAGGTGTTTTGTCTTATTTTTAATCTTTAAAGCTTGTTTTACCTGTTTATCAAATGCAGCATATTCAAGCTTAAAGTAAAATATAAATAAATGTTGTATACTGATGCTGCATTTTAAAATGTTGATTAAATTTAATGCAATCATCTTGATGCCTGAAATGTTGTGATGGAATCAGTGTATATGGCGTGTTGGGGCCGGGGAGACAGAAGAGGGGAGAGCAATAGGGAAAAGATAGTAGCTCACATGGGTTGGGTTAGCAGACACAAAAAAAGAGAGATGGAGGGGAAGCTCCTGGCATGCAAGGAGTATGAGTATAGACAGTGAGATGAGAAAGTATGTTTCAAGAAGTCTTATGTGTATGTTCCCCTACAATAAAAATATCATTAAAAAGTTACTTTTGAATGTAGGATTGTTATTTTTTAAAAGGTGACTCCTGGGAAGTCAAAGCAGTCTAGCTCCCACTTGGCAAGTTACACACTTACTCTGTAAGACTGACTTGTAGTCTCAGGTTTAGGTGAAGGTATTGAGAAGCCCAGGTGAGTACTGGTGCTGTGCTAATGAGACTCATTCTGCTTAGTGGTCTTATACATAGTTGCCACCATTTTATTGCACAGTTGGGAAGTGCACAGCTTCCCCAGCCATACCTGACAGTCTTGGCTATTTCTTAGATTCTAAGTGCTTGACACATCTGATGAACAACCATCCTCGTTTACCTAGACTAGGATAACAAACTGTCCCAGTTTGCCTGGGACTGAGGAAGTTCATGGCACTTGGGACTTTAGTGCAAAAGGTAGACCAGTCCCAAGCAAATTGGGATGGCTGATCACCCTAATCAGAGGGCATAGTAGCTACAGAGAATAGAGTATCAAGTGTCCCCAACACTGAGGCAGGTAAGGTGATGTAGTGCTGTATAATCGAAAATGCTTGAGCTAGATAGACCCTGTTAGGAATACACCATCCAAGTTTTAACTAAAAAACTTCAGAGAATTGGGGAAAATACAGGGACAGGCATCAAAATCACTTACATATGGTTATGAAGAGTCCACATGGAAAGGCTAAAGAAATTGGTATTATCTCCCACCCAAATAAACCTCTCCAGTCCAACCTACACATGGTGTTTACTCATCTATAACACTGATTGTGAGGACTTTGCTTCCTCAAAAACTTCTTGAGGCTCTCCTTATTAAGTACAAGCACTTTGGCTTTGGCATTTAAGGCTCTCCACTACTGACCTCTTGTCACAGATTCCAAATTTGGACAGGCATGACCTTTATTTTAGCAGGGTGGGTTATCAGGAAGGGGCCAACATCTGCATAGGGCAGCCACTGGGAAAACGAATCCAGCTGTAGATGCTAAGGGAGAAGGCACAGTGCCCAAGGACGAGAGTGATCTCTACAAAGAGAATGTGCAAAATGAGGAATATCAGGGCATTATAGCACGTGGGTGGATTACACCCAGATGTCTGCATAAACATTTGGCACCAGGAAGATCTGCATGTTTAGGAGTTGGGAACACGGCCTTCATGGAATGTGGGGTTGGGGGGAGTAGCAAGGATACAAAGTCAAGAGTAAAGTCAGTAGCTGGGAAAGGACTGGCAAAGGACTTAGCTCAAAGCCCAAAGAAGAGGTCCACTTAGACAACCTGGACACAATCAGGGGATTGATTTAAAGCAGATGTCTAGGCAGGAGAACGGAGCTCCCACCTAAGGGTTAGACTCGGAAGAATGGTGTTGATGCTGAATACCAGAATGTTGGTCTTAAGCGTCTCCAATCTTAAAACAGGCCTGAAGCAGGTGGCCTCGGCTGTGGAGGAAAAGAGGGATGCAGAGAAAGGGAATAAAACCAGGTCTAGCCCACTCAGCCCACCACTTCACCACTCTCACCTCTTTTCTGTGAAAGCTTGAACCATGTGAAATGATTTGAACACCCTGCCCTTTCCAGCCCCTCCACGTTTTCCCCTACTATTGCTTTCTCTAGGATACTCTTTCCATTTTCTCCTGTTAAAATCCTACCCATTCATTCTCCAAGGCTCATCTCAAATGCTGTTCTTCTGCCTTTCCTCAGTGGAGAACTTTGGTACCTTCCTCTTTTTGATCTGTTATGGCAGTTCTGTGCCTTAGAACTTTCCTTGATATTTTATAATCTGCACTGTTCAACAAAGTAGCCACCTAGCCGCATGTGGCTATTAAGCACTTGAACGTGGCTAGTGACCAAGGAAGTGAAACATTAATTTTATTCAGTTTTAGTCAATTTAAATATAAATAGCCACATGTGGCTAGCGGCTTCTGTATTGGACAATGCAGTTCTACAGCATCTCCCATAGCACTTTCTCTTTAACGATTCAATAAACATTTATCGCATGCCTGTTCTGTGCTAGGCGTGGTAATAGGCACTAGAAATGCAACCATGACTAAGACACAGTCCCTACCCTCAAGAATTAGCACAGACATTCTCCCTTTTGCTTGGTATATATTTTTTATTTACCATAGTATTCTATAAGCTTCTTCAGGACAGGCGTGTGTCATACTCATCTTTGTATTCTCCCTAAGGCCTAACATAATGCCTGCATATATCAGGTCGCACAATCAATTCATAATAAATTGAAATTTTATTCTCTTGTGAAAAATTAACCTGATTGGAAGTCTAGGAGTAAAGCATTCATGTTCTGCTTCTTACTTGAAAATTCTGCAGCCGTTCTTTAATGTAATGTCCTTAGATGGACTAAAATAGAAGATCTTCTAATTTAGTTGTCAAAAATGAAAGGCCAAAGTGAATAGAGAGGGAAATAAAAGGCACATAGCTAGTCTCCCTGTTTGGGGTCTTTCCCTACTTCAGTGGAGTACATTGTGTCCCTCAGAGCTGGTAGCCTTATGTTCTCTCTCTAATCTGCAACCAAAATCTAGTCTCATATTCATTTACACAGAGTCAACAAATATGACTAGTAAAACTCAACATTTTAATCTTCTTTTAGGAGCTCTTTTATTTAAATGGTTATCATAGCCTTAAGCTAAAGCAGTGTTTTTTTCCAACTTTGTGCTGGGATCCCTGCAGAATGTAAGTTTATGTGAAGCTCCCTTAAGAACCCACACTGGGGTGGGGAGATTAGAGGCAGCTTTAATTTTTGGTTCTTGGGTAAGAGGATGGGAAATTATACATATATATTTAAAAATTATAATAAAATTAATATAATGAATAACTATAGGCATATTCTTATAATTAATAATACAATTATTATACTCATATAATAAACAATATAATATTATATAATCATAACATATACAGTTGACCCTTGAACAACATTAATTTGAACTGCTTCGGTCCACTTATATGTTGATTTTTTCAATAGTAAATACTATAGTACTACACGATCACGGTTAGTTAAATCCACAGGCGTGGAACCGCAGATATGGAGGGCTGACTGTAAGTTATACTCAGATTTTTGACTGCGGAGAGGATGGGCACTTCTAACTCCCCCCAAACCCCCCATCCCGTGTTGTTCAAGGGTCAACTGTATATCATTTTCTCTTTTAAAAATCAACTTCATTGGGGTATAATTTTCCTCTGTTAGGTAATTTTTATTCTTCAATTTTATTACAAGAAAAATTTTAAATTACGAGAACACTTTTGTACAGGTTGACTAAACTGCGAGCTTTAGGAGTACAGACACCATGTCCAGTTTGTCAGTTTTGCTTCAGATGTTATTCTCATTACTTAGCATAGTACCTGCCACATGGCTGCAATCAATAGTTACATGTTCAATGAATGAATGAAAGAGTTCTCTAGACATGTTATTTCCCAACCCTTCTTTTTTTCTTCACGAAGTTTTTTTTTTCCTTCAGTTTTTAAAAACTATAGTAAAATACGTATAACATAAAATTTACCATCTTAACCATTTTTAAGTGTCTAGTTCAGTGTTAGGCACTCATGTTGTATATCTATCACCACCATCCTTCTCCAGAACTCTTTCCATCTTACAAAACTGAAACTATATTCATTAAACAATAACATCCCATTTCCCCTTCCCTCCAGCCCCTGGCAACCACCATTCTTCTTTGCGCTTCTATGAGTTTGACTATTCTAAATATCTCATGTAAGAGGAATCATACAGCATTTGTCATTTTGTGACTGGCTTATCTCACTTGGCATGATGTCTTCCAGATTCATTGATGTTATAGTATACGTCAGAATTTCCTTCATTTTAAGGTTGAATAATATTCCAGGTATGTAATACCACATTTTATTTATCCATTCATCCATTGATTAGCACTTGGGTTGCTTCCACATTTTAGCTACTGTGAATAATGCTGTTATGAACATGGGTGTGTAAGTATCTCTTTGAGACCCTGCTTTCAATTCTTTTGGGAGTATAGTTGGAAGCAGAATTGCTAAATCATATGGTAATTCTATTTTTAATTTTTTGAGGCACCGCCATACTGCTTTTCACAGCAGCTATACCATTTTACATTCCCACCAACAGTGCATAAGGGCTCCAGTTTTTCCACATCCTTGTTATTTACTGATTTTTTGATAGTAGCCATTCTAATGGGTGTTGGGGGTATCTAATAGTTTTGATTTGCATTTCCCTAATGCTTAGTGATGTTGAGCATTTTTTCCCATGCTTATTGGCAATTTGTATATCTTCTTTGGAGAAATACTGGGGTCCAATTTACATATAATAAAGTGCACATATTTTTGAGTGCATTGTAAAGAGTTTTAACAAATGTATATATCTGTATAAACACCACCCCAGTCAAGATTGAGAACATTTCTATCACCCCTTAGGGCTACCTCGTGCCCTCTGGCAGTCAGTTTCCTCTGACCCCTGGCCTCAGGCAACTATTGTACTTTCTGTCATCATAGATTAGTTTTGCCTGTCCTAGAATTCCACTTACATGGAATTGTACACTATGTACACTTTTGTGTTTGGCTTCTTTTGACATAATATTTCTGAGACTCTTTCATGTTGTTGCTGGTAGATATTTTATAAGTGAAGCAGAAGATATTTTATAAGTGAAAATTCCTGAACCACTGAGCGGTGGGAGATCACAATAATAACTGATATTTATTAAGCACATACAATATGCTGAGTACTGTTCAGACTTTACAAATAATATCTTACTTAATCCTAACATCAACCTCATGAGGTGATTCTATTAATCCCATTTTAGAGATGAAAAGTCACAGAATGTGTAAGTAATCTGCCAAATGTCCTACAGCTACCCAGTGGCAGAGCTGGTATTTGAACTCAAAGAACCTGGCTCCAGAGTCAGCGTGTAAAGTTACCACACTCTGCAACCCCAGCACTTCTGAGAGGGCCAAGGTGTACGTCCTGCTCCTTTTGTCCTTCCCTCTCTCCACTTGCCATCCTCGGCCTCTTCTGAGCACACATATACCTGTCTAAACGAAGAGTCTAAGTTGCCACTAGTAAACGAAAGTCCTGGGGAAAAAATGAACAGTAGAGGAATAGAAAAGAGAAGCAATTATATCCGATTCTCATTAGTACCAACTTGCCTGATTTCATGGGCCTGTGCTTATTTTCATGCTCAATTATCTCATGAGACTGGATAGGAACACAAAAAAACTGGTTCCCACACTCTTAAGTCAGTGTTTATTTTGGCAGAAATGGCAATCTACATTTCCACTGTATTAACAGAAGTATTAAAATCATTCTGCACCATCTTCATAGGCTATACCAGTGCTGTACATTTGTTTCTGAATTAGTAAACAGTTTTAAATGTGCTTTTCTAGCTATTATTTCATTATGTCCTCACAAAGGCCAAATTACTTTGGAAAGGTAGGAAATATAGTGGCCCCCATTTAATATTATTATTCCAAGGTGACTGAATGACTGGCCTAAGGTTATACACCTACTTCTGGATGATCTTCACTATTAATGGTGAAGCTGGGTCTAGAAGGCATCTCTCAGCATCACCCACTAGGTTTTAGCTCTGGCTCTGTTCACCAGGACAATGGTCTCCTGGTTGTTAAGTAAAAGTATATTTTCAATTTGGGTTATGCTAGTGTTAATGAGAGAGAATGTAAATCACTTTCTCCCTAATTGAAGAACAAATCATTTCTTCTTATTTTTATTATGTAAGAATTGAGAGTTTTGCCAACAGATACCTTAATTACCGTCTTCTTTCCTGTTTGCTTTCACAGACCAGTGACCTGTTCTATTTCCTAGTGAACAAACTTCATGAGTACTTGCCAGAGTCTAGGGATAAGAATGCACTTCAAAATAAAAGCCAAAGTGTTGATGAGCTGGTGTAAGTACTAACTTACATAATCATAGATATTTTTTCCCTAGGATGTTCAAGATAAATGGAAGGCACTGGGAAAAATATATACTGTATTAATGCTTAATAGTGCTGCAAGTTTTGCTTCACAAAGATTTTTTTAAAATAGCATTTATTTTGTTCTAATTGTATAGTTAAAGAAAAACTACACAAGAAACTAGTAATACTGGCTGTCCCAAAAGGGAAAAAAATGAGTGTATGAATAAAAGACACCTTTCACTGTAATCCCTTTTTCACCTTTGAAATTTTGAGCCAGAAATTACTACTTGAAACAGTTAAAATTATTAAATGTAGTTTAAAAATAGTGTGATTATCATTAAAACTTTGCAAAAAATAAGTGCAAAAATCAATATGTAAATGACTTTTAATCCTGACATGCACCTATTAATTCATTCATTCAACAAATATTTTTGAGTGCTTACTATGTAGCAGTCAAAGAGTAGACACGCAACCAATGTTGGCAATTTAATATACAGAATTTCCTTCCTATACTTTTTTCTACATGGCTATCTGAATGCAGTTCTATTGAGCATTACTGATTTTGTGGAATTCTGAAATTACAATGAAATCATGCCATTTCCGTGATTTTTTTTTCTCTTTGTTTTCTAGGGCATGCATTGAAATTATACAGACTCTGGGACTGATGTTCAGAGAAACAGAAACTGAGGCATCACACCTGAACACATTGGGAGCTAAGAAGTAAGGCCTTTTAAAACTTGAGACCTTGTAGTTGCAAACCATTAACTATTCTAATGAGTGTCTTCCAGAACTCAACTCTCTTGACTTCTCTGTGCAATCCCCTTGTAAATATATTAAACTCTTTTGTCTCACTTCCTTCTGTGATGAATAGATTAATTAACATACTGAGTTCTCTCTGATTATTGGGGGCACAAAGATTTTGATAGCATAAGTTTATCTTTTGTCATTGCCTGAAAAAGACCAAATGAACCATCATACGTTAAAAACGAGGGGGTCTCTATTAGAATTTTCCAGACTACTCTTTTATCCACATTGCAAAGGCAGGAACTATAGTAGCTCCCTTTAGTATATAATTGTGTGACCTTGGAGTGAATGACATTGGAGGGAAAGCTGTTGTAAGATACTCCAAGATATGTGGCCCAAAGAAGATAGAAATTTACATCTTTCTTACATAACAATCCCGAGTTAATAGCCATGCTTTTCCTCTACAAGATCAGCCAGAGACCTAGGTTCCCTCCTTTTTGTTGCTCTGCTACCTTCTATCATGCTATCTTTGTCCTCATGGTTAGCTGGCTAAATTGCTGGCTTTCATAACTCCCTGTGGGAATCAGGAAGAGAAGTAAAGGGCAAGCAAATTTCATTTTTAAGCAAGGCGTGTAAGACTTTTGCTTACCTTCTGTTGGTGAGAACTTTAGGCATATGGCGTTTCTAGCTGCAAAAGAGGGCGCAAAATGCGTCTGTAGTTGGACAGCTGTGTGACTAGCTAAACTATAGCTGGCAATGGGACATCTGTAATTTAAAGGAAGAATGGAAGAATGTATAGTGAGGGACAACAGCATTCTTTGACACAGAAAGTATGTGTTTGCATGTTTTGCATATTATCTGCTTGACCTTTTTATGAGATTTATAGGCTATGAATTACACCCTTGGGCAATGGTCTGACTAAAATCTTAATTTTTTTCTACCCATATCAATTGTTTATCTACATTTCTTGTACTAGAAGGTGGAAGAAGGATGAGAACCATGGACTCTGAAACATTTTAACCAGAGGCAAGAATAAGAACTTTTAGTAATATTTGTCCAGGCTATTTATTAGGGACCTTTACAAATAAATGTTAATGATAATACTCATTAACATACCTTAAGCAACTTGCTATGTGCCAGGGACTATGGGCATACTGTGCATTATAGCAGGGACGGTCAAACATTTCTGCAAAAGGCCATATATATGGGCTTCCCTGGTGGCTCAGTGGTTAACAATCCACCTGCCAATACAGGGGACATGGGTTCGAGCCCTGGTCTGGGAAGATCCCACATGGCACAGAGCAACTGAGCCTGTGTGCCACAACTACTGAGCCTGTGCTCTAGAGCCCACAAGCCACAACTACTGAGCCCGCAAGCCACAACTACTGAAGCCTGTGCACCTGGAGCCTGTGCTCCTCAACAAGAGAAGCCACCGCAATGAGAAGCCCGCGCACTGCAAAAAAGAGTAGCCCCTGGAGGGCCCCCACAAGCTTCTGGGATCTGCAGGGAGCAGGTGTCTCAGTGATAACTATACTCTGGACTGAATCCTAAATCTGTCTTGTTGGTCAAATGATTAAGATCAAAAGCAGCTCCAAGAGATTGGTTCAAGATGGCGGAGTAGAAGGACATGCCCTCATTCCCTCTTGCGAGAGCAGCGGAATCACAACTAACTGCTGAACAGTCATCAACAAGAAGACACTGGAACTCACCAAAAAAGATACCCCACATCCAAAGACAAAGGAGAAGCCACAATGAGACGGTAGGAGGGGCGCAATCACAATAAAATCAAATCCCATAACTGCTGGGTGGGTGACTCACAAACTGGAGAACACTTATACCACCCATTGCAGTGAAGGTTCTGAGCCCCACGTCGGGCTTCCAAACACGGGGGTCCGGCAACGGGAGGAGGAATTCCTAGAGAATCAGACTTTGAAGGCTAGCGGGATTTGACTGCAGGACTTCGACAGGACTGTGGGAAACAGAGACTCCACTCTTGGAGGGCACACACAAGTAGTGTGTGCATCAGGACCCAGGGGAAGGAGCAGTGACCCCGTAGGAGACTGAACCAGACCTACCTGCTAGTGTTGGAGGGTCTCCTGAAGAGGCGGGGGTAGCTGTGGCTCACCGTGGGGAAAAGGTCACTGGCAGCAGAAGTTCTGGGAAGTGTTCCTTGGTGTGAGCCCTCCCAGAGTCAGCCACTAGCCCCCACGAAAAAACCGGGTAAGCTCCAGTGCTGGGTCGCCTCAGGCCAAACAACCAACAGGGAGGGAACCCAGCGCCACCCATCAGCAGACAAGCAGATTAAAGTTTTACTGAGCTCTTCCCACCAGAGTGACACCCAGCTCTACCCACCACCAGTCCCTCCCATCAGGAAGCTTGCACAAGCCTCTTGGATAGCCTCATCCACCAGAGGGCAGACAGCAGAAGCAAGAAGAACTACAGTTCTGCAGCCTGTTGAAGGAAAACCACATTCACAGAAAGGTAGACAAAATGAAAAGGCAAAGGACTTTGTACCAGATGAAGGAATAAGATAAAACCCCAGAAAAACAACTAAATGAAGTGGAGATAGGCAACCTTCCAGAAAAAGAATTCAGAATAATGATAGTGAAGATGATCTAGGACCTCGGAAAAAGAATTAAGGCAAAGATCGAGAAGATGCAAAAAATGTTTAACACACACGCAGAAGAAAAAAAAACAAACAAACAAACACCCAGAAGAATTAAAGAACAAACACCTAGAAGAATTAAAGAACAAACAAAGAGAGATGAACAATACAATAACCGAAATGAAAAATACACTAGAAGGAATCAATAGCAGAATAACTGAGGCAGAAAAACGGATAAGTGACCTGGAAGACAGAATGGTGGAATTCACTGCTGTGGAACAGAATAAAGAAAAAAGAATGAAAAGAAATGAAGACAGCCTAAGAGACCTCTGGGACAACATTAAATGCAACAACATTCGCTTTATAGGGGTCTCAGAAGGAGAAGAGAGAAAGGACGTGAGAAAATATTTCAAGAGATTATAGCCGAAAACTTCCCTAACATGGGAAAGGAAATAGCCACCCAAGTCCCAGAAGTGCAGAGAGTCTCAGGCAGGATAAACCCAAGGAGAAACACGCCAAGACACATAGTAATCAAATTGGCAAAAATTAAAGACAAAGAAAAATTATTGAAAGCAGCAAGGGAAAAACGACAAATAACATACAAGGGAACTCCCATAAGATTAACAGCTGATTTCCCAGCAGAAACTCTACGAGCCAGAAGCGAGTGGCACAATATATTTAAAGTGATGAAAGGTTAGAACCTACAACCAAGATTACTCTACCCAGCAAGGATCTCATTCAGATTCAACAGAGAAATCAAAAATTTTAAGACAAGCAAAAGCTAAGAGAATTCAGCACCACCAAACCAGCTCTACAACAAATGCTAAAGGAACCTCTCTAACTGGGAAACACAAGAGAAGAAAAGGACCTACAAAAACAAACCCATAACAGTTAAGAAAACAGTAATAGCAACATACATATCAATAATTACCTTAAACGTGAATGGATTAAATGCTCCAACCAAAAGACACAGGCTCATTGAATAGATACAAAAACAAGATCTATATACATGCTGTCTACAAGAGACCCACTTCAGACCTAGGGACACATACAGACTGAAACTGAGGGGATGGAAAAAGATATTCCATGCAAATGGAAATCAAAAGAAAGCTGGAGTAGCAATACTCATATCAGATAAAATAGACTAAAATAAAGAATGTTACAAGAGATGAGGAAGGACACTACATAATGATCAAGGGATTAATCCAAGAAGAAGATATAACAATTATAAATATATATGCACTCAACATAGGAGCACCTCAATACATAAGGCAACTGCTAACAGCTATAAAAGAGGAAATCGAAAATAACACAATAATAGTGGGGGACTTTAACACCTCATTTATACCAATGGACAGATCATCCAAATAGAAAATTAATAAGGAAACACAAGCTTTAAATGACACAATAGACTAGATAGATTTAATTGATATTTATAGGACATTCCATCCAAAAATAGCAGATTACACTTTCTTCTCAAGTGCACACGGAACATTCTCCAGGATAGATCACATCTTGGGTCACAAGTCAAGCCTCAGTAAATTTAAGAAAATTGAAATCATATCAAGCATCTTTTCCGACCACAACGCTATGAGATTAGAAATCAATTACAGGGAAAAAAACGTAAAAAACACAAACACATGGAGGCTAAACAATACGTTATAAATAACCAAGAGATCACTGAAGAAATCAATGAGGAAATCAAAAAATACCTAGAGACAAATTATAACAAAAACACAACGATCCAAAACCTATGGAATGCAGCAAAAGCAGTTCTAAAAGGGTAATTTATAGCAATATGAGCCTACCTCAAGAAGCAAGAAAAATCTCAAATAAACAATATAACCTTACACCTAAAAGAACTAGAAAAAGAAGAACAAACAAAACCCAAAGTTAGTAGAAGGAAAGATATCATAAAGATCAGAGCAGAAATAAACGAAATAGAAACAAAGAAAACAATAGCGAAGATCAATAAAACTAAAAGCTGGTTCTTTGAGAAGATAAACAAAATTGATAAACCTTTAGCCAGACTCATCAAGAAAAAGAGGGAGAGGACTCAAATCAATAAAGCTGGAAATGAAGAAGGAGAAGTTACAACGGACACCACAGAAATACAAAGCATCCTAAGAGACTACTACAAGCAACTCTATGCCAATAAAATGGACAACCTGGAAGAAATGGACAAATTCTTAGAAAGGTATAAACTTCCAAGATGGAACCAGGAAGAAACAGAAAATATGAACAGACCAATCACAAGTAATGAAATTGAAACTGGAATTAAAAATCTTCCAACAAACAAAAGTCCAGGACCAGATGGCTTCACAGGCGAATTCTATCAAACAGTTAGAGAAGAGCTAACACCCATCCTTCTCAAACTCTTCCAAAAAATTGCAGGGGAAGGAACACTCCCAAACTCATTCTATGAGGCCACCATCACGCTGATACCAAAACCAGATAAAGATACTACAAAAAAAGAAAATTACAGACCAATAGCACTGATGAATATAGATGCAAAAATCCTCAACAAAATACTAGCAAACAGAATCCAACAACACATTAAAAGGATCATACACCATGATCAAGTGGGATTTATCCCAGGGATGCAAGGATTCTTCAATATACGCAAATCAATCAATGTGATACACCATATTAACAAAGTGAAGAATAAAAACAATATGATCATCTCAATAGATGCAGAAAAAGCTTTTGACAAAATTCAACACCCATTTATGATAAAAACTCTCCAGAAAGTGGGCACAGAGGGAACCCACCTCATCATAATAAAGGCCATATATGACAAACCCACAGCAAACATCATTCTCAATGGTGAAAAACTGAAAGCATTTCCTCTAAGATCAGGAACAAGACAAGGATGTCCACTCTTGCCACTATTATTCAACATAGTATTGGAAGTCCTGGCCATGGTAATCAGAGAAGAAAAAGAAATAAAAGGAATACAAATAAGAAAAGAAGAAGTAAAACTGTCACTGTTTGCAGATGACATGATACTATAGAGAATCCTAAAGATGCCACCAGAAAACTACTCAAGCTAATCAATGAATTTGGTAAAGTTGCAGGATACAAAATTAATGCACAGAAATCTCTTGCATTCCTATACACTAACAACGAAAGATCAGAAAGGGAAATTAAGGAAACAATCCCATTCACCATTGCAACAGAAAGAATAAACTACCTAGGAATAAACCTACCTAAGGAGGTAAAAGACCTGTACTCAGAAAACTATAAGACGCTGATGAAAGAAATCAAAGATGACACAAACAGATGGAGAGATATACCATGTTCTTGGATTGGAAGAATCAATACTGTGAAAATGACTATACTACCCAAAGCAATCTACAGATTCAATGCAATCCCTATCAAACTACCAATGGCATTTTTTATGGAACTAGAACAAAAAATCTTAAAATTTGTATGGAGACACAAAAGACCCCGAATAGCCAAAGCAGTCTTGAAGGAAAAAAATGGAGCTGGAGGAATCAGACTCCCTGACTTCAGACTATACTACAAAGCTACAGTAATCAAGACAATATGGTATTGGCACAAAAACAGAAATACAGATCAATGGAACAGGATAGAAAGCCCAGAGACAAACCCATGCACCTATGGTCAACTAATCTATGACAAAGGAGGCAAGGATATACAATGGAGAAAATACAGTCTCTTCAATGAGTGCTGCTGGGTCAATATTAAAAAAACAAACAACCCAATCAAAAAATGGGCAGAAGACCTAAATAGACATTTCTCCAAAGAAGATATATAGATTGTGAACAAACACATGAAAGGATGCTCAACATCACTAATCATTAGAGAAATGCAAATCAAAACTACAATGAGGGATCACCTCACACCAGTCAGAATGGCCATCATCAAAAAATCTACAAACAATAAATGCTGGAGAGGGTATGGAGAAAAGGGAACCCTCTGACACTGTTGGTGGGAATGTAAATTGATACAGCCAGTATGGAGAACAGTATGGAGGTTCCTTAAAAAACTAAAAATAGAACTACCATATGACCCAGCAATCCCACTACTGGGCATATGCGCAGAGAAATCCATAATTCAAAAAGACACATGCACCCTAATGTTCATTGCAGCACTATTTACAATAGCCAGGTCATGGAAGCAAGCTAAATGCCCATCGACAGATGAATGGATAAAGAAGTTGTGGTACATATATACAATGGAATAGTACTCAGCCATAAAAAGGAACGAAATTGGGTCATTTGTAGAGACGTGGATGGATCTAGAGACTGTTATACAGAGTGAAGTAAGTCAGAAAGAGAAAAACAAATATTGTATATTAACACATATATGTGGAACCTAGAAAAATGGTACAGATGAACTGGTTTGCAGGGCAGAAATAGAGACACAGATGTAGAGAACAAACGTATGGACACCAAAGGGGAAAGTGTCGGGGGCGGTGGTGGTTGTGGAATAAATTGGGACATTGGGATTGACATATGTACGCTAATATGTATAAAATATATAACTAATAAGAATCTGCTGTATAAAAAATAAATAAAATAAAATTCAAAAAAAAAAAAAAAAAGAGTAGCCCCCGCTCGCCACAACTAGAGAAAGCCCGCACACAGCACCGAAGGCCCAATGCAGACAAAAATTAAAAAAAAAAAAAAAAAAAAAAGGACATATAGTAAATTTTTTTGGCTTTTCAGGCCATATAGTCTCTGTTGAAACTACTTAATGCTGCCATTGTCACAAAAGCAGCCACAGACAATATGCAAAGGAATGGGCACAGCTGTGTTCCAATAAAGCTTTATTTACAAAAACAGGTTCTAGGCTATTTGGACTGCAGGCCATAGTTTGTTGACCCCTGCTTTATAGCATACAAGGAAAATATACTCTGTTATTTTCTCTGCATACTTCTTTACGCAGTTGATGGTACTGCCATTTTCCCAATCTCCAAGAGACAGGTTCAAAATTATGAATGATATTCACATCTTCTCCCACACTGAAAGTATTGCTAAGTCATGTTACCCTTTTTATCCACATTTTGGTCCCTACATTTCTTTATCCAAGATGGAGAAAATCATTCTTACCAATCTCTGTTGTAAAGTGTTGCATTTTAATTGTTCTGTCTTAACTTGGTTCAACCACATCAGCCCTACTACGTCAAGCCTCTTTCCTGATATGTCTAATTCTTTTCATGTCCTTTGATATATATATTATATTGCTATAGTAGAGTCTGGTTGTAACACTAACTTCTCAGTCAATTTTGATATTCATAGGGGTCAAATCATGTTACCTATACCATTAACTACCACCATAAATGTTTAATACAACTAATAATCTTCTATTGCCATGTAACAAATTACCACAAATTTAGTGGCTTCAAACAACATACACTTATTACGTCACAGTTTCTGTAGATCAGGAAATTTGGGCACAGCTTAGCTGGATCCTCTGCTCAGGGTCTCATAAGGCTTCAATCAAGGTGTTGGCTGGGGCTGCAGTCTCATCTGAGGCTTGGGGCCCTCTTCCCAGCTCATTTGGGTAGTTGTTAGTGGAATTAATTTCCTTATAGCTGTAAAACTCATGACAGCTTGCTTCTTGGCAGGAATATCTCTGAGCTCAGGAAAGGCCTAAACTCTCCTTTAAAGGGCTCGCCTCATTAGATCAGGCCCACTCAGGATAATCTCTCTTTGATTAACTCAAAAGTCAACTAATTGGGGATCTTAATTACATTTGCAAAATCTCTTCACCTTTCTCATCTAACATAACATAATGACAAGAGTGATAGCCTAATAGATTCACAGGTCCTGACCATACTTTAGGGGAAGGGATCATATAGTGTATATACCATGGGATGAAAATCTTGGAAGCCAAATTAAATTTCTGCCTACCACAATAACATAAGATGACTTATGAGACCATGAGTTTGCCCTTCAAAGTCTGTATTTTAAGATACTTTAATACATTAAAAATTCTTACATTAGAAATAATAACAATCTAAACAATGAAAGTATCAAACTGTTGGTACCATTTTTAAGGGTGTGATGACAACCCTATAATAAGTCTATTATAATAAGTCAGGATGAAACTACCATTTTAGATTAAAATTCTTTTATCTACTATTGGCTTAATGGATTTTAAATTGAGTTGGCAGAAGGGATAGATTTCAAATTAAATTCCATTTGAACAAATAAAAAAGGATTTATTCATTTCAGCATTTTTCTCTTTATTTTTTCATAAGTAGAAATTTTATTTGTTCAACCCACTTCATTATATTCTTGAAATATGCCATAATCCGTTCTTTTTTTTCAGTATCCTTATGGTTGAATTCATGTATTTCCACAGCAAGTGACTCAGAATTTGAGAGTTCCTTCCCGTAGCCTAGGATATATGATACTTTGAAATGAAGCTGTTGCTGAAAATAAAGGACTATAATTAAATAAAACAGTGAATGGAATGTCAATTCCAACATAATATCAGGAAAAGCTTCTAAATGGAGTGCTTTGTTGATTTGGAAGTGTCTTCTGAAAATAGACTGGCTGTTTTATAAAACAGCCTGAATAAAACATTAGCAAATATCCTGTTGGACATATCCTGCTTTTTTGAGCGATGTGCTAACTGACAATGTGCTAACTTCTTTTGCAGATATGAGAACTAGACTTGTTTTTTGAGTTGGAGAAACGAGGGTAATTATATTTCTAGTAGAATTTGGTAAACTTCTAATCATGGCAATTATTTAAATGATTGTAAAAAGATTAGGAAGCCTCAAATATTACTAAACAAGGATTGTTTATATTCTTCTTTATTCCATTAAGAAAGGAATGCTTAAGGTTATAGAGAATTTTTATACAGTCCTATATGTAAATTCTTTTATTGCTCCTATCTGTCAAAGCTACTCTGATAGAGACTTCAGTTAGGCAACTGATATTTTCAGTGGTCTGCCTTCAGCTCCTTTTCATCCATACATGGGTTGTACTATACATGTGAAAATAGGGTTACTAACCCAGCTTCTCAGGATGCACGTTTTGAATTGTGATTTTCTGTGTGTGTGCCTTTTTATTTTCAAATACTATGATATATTTTTCAAATATATAGTAACATTTAAGTGAGTTATTAGTGTGTGTTAGTGGACTGTACTAACAGTCCACATTTTTGTTTGAAATCCAAAGACTTCAAGTTTAATACTAGTTTTATTCACTAATAGCTAGTGATCTTTAATGGAACAGTAAACCTCTGAAATGTTTTGTTAAAAAAAGGTTTCTAGAGTCAAAAAATTTGAGATAAGCATTTTAAGAAATGCTTCATACTGTTTCTTTGTCCCAGAGATAAACAGATATAAAATTTCTGAGAAGTCCTGTAGTAAAGCTATCCAGTAAACTTGGCTTACCCAAGTATTTCCCATATTTCCTTTGACCACAGAACCTATTTTGACTATAATATTGCCTGGAATTAGTAATCCATAAAAAGCCCCTTGGGAAATACTGCTATAACTTAAATCACTCAAATTTCCCTTAAATCCAGATTCCCTAAGCTTTCCAAGCTAAGTGAACTTCTAAAACTATATTTTCTCTGAACCAAAAGACCAAGAAATTATATTTTCACTTAAATGTTTTATCACTAGACATTTGTCTGCACGTCTAGGGATACAAAAGTTCAGTCAAGAATGATCTGCAATCTCCACTAAAAACTACTAGAGCTCATCAATGAATCTGGTAAAGTTGCAGGATTCAAAATTAATACACAGAAATCTGTTGCATTTCTATACACTAACAATGAACTATCAGAAAGAGAAATTAAGAAAACAATCCGGGGAGGGGCAATATAGGGGTAGGGATTAAGAGGTATAAACTATTATGTATAAAATAAGCTACAAGGATATATTATACAACATGGGGAATATGGCCAATATTTTATAATAACTATAAATGGAGTAGAACCTTTAAAAATTGTGAATCAGTATACTGTACACCTGTAACTTATATAATATTGTACGTCAACTATACATCAATTTAAAAAACCATGATGAATAACCACTTCATAAAAAACAAAACAAAACAATCTCATTTAAAATCACATCAAGAAGATAAAATACCTAGGAATAAACTTACCTGAGGAATAAACCTACCTAAGGGAGGTAAACCTACCTTATAGTTTTCTGAGGTAAAACCTACCTCAGAAAACTGTAAGACACTGATGAAAGTAATTGAAGATGACGCAAACAGATAGAAAGATATACTGTGTTCGTGGATTGGAAGAATTAATATCATTAAAATGACCATATTACCCAAGGCAATCTACAGATTCAATACAATCCCTATCAAAATACCAATGGCATTTTTCACAGAACTAGAGCAAACAATTTAAAAACTTGTATGGAAACACAAAAGACCCCAAATAGCCAAAACAATCTTGAGAAAAAACAGCTAGAGGTATCATGCTCCCTGACTTCAGACTATACTACAAAGCTACAATAATCAAAACAATATGGTACTGGCACGAAAACAGACACATAGATCAATGGAACAGAATAGAGAGCTCAGAAATAAACCCATGCACTTATGGTCAATTAATCTACAACAAAGGATGCAAGAATATACAATGGAGAAAAGACAGCCTCTTCAATAAGTGGTGCTGGGAAAACTGGACAGCTACATGTAAATGAATGAAATTAGAACATTTTCTCATACCATATACAAAAATAAACTCAAAATGGATTAGAGACCTAAATGCAAGACCATAAACTATAAAACTCCTAGAAGAAAACATAGGCAGAACACTCTTTGACATGAATTGTAGCAATGCTGTTTTGGATCTGTCTCCTAATGCAAAGGAAGCAAAAGCAAAAATGAACAAATGAGACCTAATTAAACTTAAAAGCTTTTGCACAGCAAAGGAAACCATTGACAAGACGAAAAGACAACCTACTGAATGGGAGAAAATATTTGCAAATGATATGGCTGATAAAAGATTAATATCCAAAATATAAAACAACTCATACAACTCAATGCAAAAAAACCCCCAAACAACCCGATTAAAAAATGGGCAGAAGACCTGAAAAGACATTTATTCGAAGAAGACATACAGATGGCAAACAGGCACATGAAAAGATGCTCGACATCACTAGTCATCAGAGAAATGCAAATCAAAACCACATGGAGATAGCACCTCACATCTGCCAGAAAGGCTATCATCAAAAAGACCACAAATACAAATGTTGGTGAGGATGTGGAAAAAAGGGAACTCTTTTTTTTTTTTTTAAAGTATTTATTTATTTATTTATGGCTGTGTTGGGTGGGTCTTCGTTTCTGTGCGAGGGCTTTCTCTAGTTGTGGCAAGCGGGGGCCACTCTTCATCGCAGTGCGCGGGCCTCTCACTATCGCGGCCTCTCTTGTTGCGGAGCACAGGCTCCAGACGCGCAGGCTCAGTAATTGTGGCTCACGGGCCTACTTGCTCCGCGGCATGTGGGATCCTCCCAGACCAGGGCTCGAACCCGTGTCCCCTGCATTGGCAGGCAGACTCTCAACCACTGCGCCACCAGGGAAGCCCCGAAAAAAGGGAACTCTTGTACACTGTTGGTGGCAATGTAAATTGGTGCAGCCACTATGGAAGACAGTATGGAGGTTTCTCAAAAAATTAAAAATAGAACTACCATATGATCCAGCAATTCCACTCCTGGGTATATATCTAAAGAAAATGAGAAACACTAATTCGAAAAGATACATGCACTCCAATGTTCATAGCAGCATTATTTATAATTGACAAAATATGGATGCAACCTTAGTTTCCATTAACAGATGAATGGATAAAGAAGATGTAGTGTATGTGTGTGTATGTATATATATATATATATATATATATATATATATATATATATATATATATATATATATACACATACACACAGACACACACACAATGGAATAGTACTCAGCTCTAAAAAAGAATAAAATTTTGCCATTTGCAACAACATGAATGGACCTGTATGGTGTTACGCTTAGTGAAATAAGTCAAACAGTGAAAGACAAACACTGTATGATATCACTTATATGTGGAATCTAAAAAATAAAACTAATGAATCTGACAAAAAAGAAACAGGCTCACAGATATAGAGAACAAACTAGTGCTTACCAGTGGGCAGAGGGAAGGGGGAAGGGGCAAGACAGACATAGGGAATTAAGAGGGCAAACTACTACGTATAAAATAAATAAGCTATAAGGATATATTGTACAAAATGCGGAATACAGCCAATATTTTATAATAACTATAAATGGAGTATAATCTATAAAATTTTTGAATCACTATATTGTATACCTGAAACAAATATAATATTGTAAATCAAATGTACCTCAATTAAAAAAAAAGAATGGTCTGCAATGCTTCATACTTGTAAGTATAATTACAGTTTCTGCAAACTTAGTGTCACTGTTATTTTTTTTTTTAACTTTTCTCATTAATTGCCTTTATTTTTTTTTCAGGGGAACACTATTTAACCTCTTGGTAATTTTAATTAGCGAGCCTCAGATTCCAAAATCTTGTTCTGTGTTTGACATCCAGTTGGTGGCTGATTCAGCTTTGGTTGAGATGTCCTTTGATGCTGAGGTGAGATGAGAATTTTGGAATAGACTAACTACAATATATAGGGGTCCTGGGTTCTTCTATGTGGACCATGACATCGTAGAGTATAGAAAGATAATTAAATCAAAGAGTAAATATGTTGTTATTAATCTCAAAATTTAGATAGCTATTCTGTCAATATTACTATTATGTCCATTTTATATGTTTTAAAGTATGCATACTAAGAAAAATAATTAGTATTCTTTATACATTAGATACTTCTGTTTATATTTGTCTCTATATAAAATATTTACATATATAATTCCACAGCAAGGGTCTAATGGGTAAAAAAGCACTGTCTTAGGGATTTTAGGATTAGCGTTCTTGTCTTAGTTTACCATTTCCTTACCTATAAGTAGTGCAAACTTAGAGTTGCTTATTTTTCTAAAGTTTTACTAAAACATTAGAGATATCAAAGTGCCTATAATGCACTTATTCTGAGAGCATAAATCAGGCTATTATTCGTTTATTTTGAGTAGGCCAACACAGAATTTCTTTAAAGGATGGGACATGATTTCATAGTTCTTGAACATACAATCAGAGTTATGTTTTAGAAAACTCTTAAATTCACTCATTCATTCAATAAATATTTATTGAGCATCTGTTATGAGCTAAACAGTGTGCTAGGCAGTGGGGTCCAAACGAGAAGCAAAACAGACACAATCTCTGCCCTCATTAGTTTAGAGTCGAGTTGGATAGACAGATATTAGTCAAATATAACATCAATGTGTTATAGCAGACTGTATACAGGGCATCTATGATACCAATATCAACAGTGGAGTGAGGGAATTAGGGATGAAAGAGGAGGATGGAAGCAAGACTGACAGGCAGAGGTGTTAAGAAGCTAGTGCTATAGTCCAGGTGAGGGATGTTATGGGCCAGAAGGAAGCCTTCCTTGACCCCTAAACAAAACTAGGCTTCATTTTTAGAGCTCTCCTACCTTCCTGTGGTTTTCTTTCATAGCCCTTGTCTCAGTTTGTAACTACGCAATTTATGTGATTATTAGACTGATGTCTGTTCCCCACTAGACTGTATATTCCATGAGGGCAGGAACCATGTCTCTTGTTACTCTCCATTAGTACAGCACAGTACTCCAACTAGTACAGTGTCTGATGCATGTTTGTTGAATAAATAAATGAAAAAAAGGGATAGTAGTTGTGAAGAGAAAACATTCCAGAAATTTTTAGGAAACTGAGTTGATAAGTTGATGGGAAAATAAAAAGAGTTAAGATTAGATGACTTCTAGATTCTGGCCTGGGTGACAGATAAGAATTACAACAAGAAGAGTAGGTTTAAAGGGGAAATAATGAGCTTGGTTTTGGATTAGTTTATTTGATTTGCCTTTGATATTTCCATATGAAAATATTTAGTGGGCAGTATAGATAGGTCTGAATTTCCTGTTTTTGGATCTGCTGATCTTTTGCACCTGGGCTATTAGTGAAGCCATGAGCAAATCATATAAATTCTGGTTCCAAGGTATAAAAGAGTGGGAGATTTCAAAATAGAGCTCTTCCTTGCAAAGAATACTGTCAGGGAAAATGTGTTGGCCTGTAGCATGCCTACAGACACAGTTCTTTCTCACGCACCAAGTGGCCTATGGGCTAGAAGACAGCTTCACCAACTGTTTGGATTTCTTGAGAACAACAGCAACAAAATGTCTCTAACCCTATATTTATCCATACCACAGAAGGAGTTATCCTTCAAGTTGGGCATAAGACTAAATTCGCCGGAGAATCTCCCACTTTAATTCTGGGGAGCATATTTCTACATTCTTGAAAGGAAGCAGGGTTGCTGATCTGAATGATTTTGCAAATCAAGTGTGCAATTTTTTGTGTGTTAGTATTCTGTAGGACCTTGTATCTTCTTTCCCTGACCCATTTTCTTAGCCATTATTAAATGTGCACTCATTTTATGAGAGCCACTTTTTTGAGAATGACTGAATCAAACAGAACAAGAAAATTAACCACACTAATATTTTCTGTTGATCATAAATTCTTTTATAAATACTTAAAGAGAACCAGGAGAAATGATCATTTTCTGACTCTGCCAATGATATTGCATTGATTACTATTTAAAATTCTAGTTACAGAAGCTTATCCTGGAATATACAGATACAGCTACAGCACTTTTATATGAGATACTTCTTGACTTTCAGCAGGTACAATACGTTTTTATTATACATACTATATTGTGTGATTATTATATATGTCATGACTATCACACGATATATATATTATATGATTAATAATATACCTTAAAAGGGCTTCCCTGGTGGTGCAGTGGTTGAGAATCTGCCTGCCAATGCAGGGGACACGGGTTCGAGCCCTGGTCTGGGAAGACCCCACATGCCGCGGAGCAACTGGGCCCGTGAGCCACAGCTACTGAGCCTGCGCGTCTGGAGCCTGTGCTCCGCAACAAGAGAGGCCGCGATAGTGAGAGGCCCGCGCACCGCAATGAAGAGTGGACCCCGCTCGCCACAACTAGAGAAAGCCCTCACACAGAAACGAAGACCCAGCACAGCCAAAAATAAATAAATTAATTAATTAAAAAAAAATAATATACCTTAAAATATTTGTATTAGAGATAATCTCCAAAATCGGTTGATTTAAATGATAGTACTGCTTTTGCTCTTAAGTGTTCATCTAGCTTATTTTCCTAAATACTGATTTTAAAGATTTGATTAATCAGGATAAAATGTATTTGAGAATGAATATCTTTTTAGGTATCTTTTTACAACTTGAACTTCATGAATATAACTTGTTTATTTCCTTGAATCTTTTAGGGAAATCTTGGATTGGGGTCATCAAAGTTTGCTATTAGCTGGATGATGTCCTTTCTACAAAGTCGTCCTCCCATAGTAAGTATCTAGAAGCAAAAACAAAACTACCACTCAAGGCTAATGAAACAGATGCTCTTGTGCTTAATTAATAAAACAAAATTTCTCTGTAAGTAGTCAAGTTTATAAAACAGAAGAAAATGTAAATTTGATGATTTTATTAACCAAAATAAAATGTTTTTATATTTGGGGCCTGAATGTTTAAGGTACTGAAATGACATCTTAAATGTGATCTTTATTTAATGAAAAGCCCTAAGATATATGCAGAAAACAGAATATTAATATACTGGCTGTATAATTAAGTGAAAAAAATGAACATTTATCTTAAACACTGAGTGTGAGTTGGCAAGTATGAATAAAACACTTTTAATACTCTGGCCACTCTGTCCTGGCAGCCGCCATCCTGGTCTGTAATATCACCATCTCTCTCCTTGACACTATAATTGCATCTATATGGTCTGTCCTATCTTCCCACCGGACTACAGTCAGAGGAACCTATTCAAAATAAAAATCGGATTATGTCATCCCTTGCTTTAAATCTCTCGTAATAAAGAAAGATATTAACAAATAAAGACTAAACTTCTTAATATGGCCGACAAGGCTGTACATATTATGACCCTACACCCTCATCAGATGCCTCACTCTTCCATTTCGGTCTCATACCCACTGCTCACCCCCAACACCCCCAACTCTGTCACAGGATCTTTACCATTCCCTCTGTCTGCCCTCCTCAAACGCTTTCCCCTCCCTTTTCCACCTAGTTAACTCCTACTTGTCCTTCAGGCCTCAGTGCTCCTTCCTGGTGCAGGGTGGGGGGGATGATTCTCTCACCTCTGACTAGGTAAGATTCCCCCATTATGGGCACACAATCATAGCATGGCGTCTTCTTCCTCTTCTTCATAGGACTTGTCACTGTTGCAGTCACATGTGTTTGTGTTATTATTTGGTTCTTTCTTGTGGTAGCCATTAGTGTCCACACATATTCTGGCTCTCTCTCCTTCCAGGCACGTAGTAGGAGTGTACATCCCTCCCCACTTGAAATTAGGCGGCTCTCTGTTTTTGCTTTGGCCAATGGAATGTGAGCAGAAGTAACCTATGTAACTTCTTGCGCAAAGGTTTAGGAGCCAGTGCATGCTTCCCTGCCTTCTTTTTTCCTTCTGGCATGGTGACTGGCAACACTCCATATGGTCCCGAGTGACTACAATGAGCAGAACCCCCTACTGACCCTTAAGGGACATATAGCGTGAGCAAATAATAAACCTTAGTTGTATTAAGCAAAGCATTGACGTTTTGTGAGATTTGTTACCACAGCATAACTTACGTCTATCATGATTGATACAATGTCTTTCTCCCCAAACAGACTCCAGGTGCCATAAGGGTAGGAGCTATGTCTGTTGTGCTAGGCACATAATAGATGCTAAATAAAATATCTGCTGAATTAATTCTAATAAAGGCTTTATCCCCTAATCTCTTTTCATGTCCCCAAACTTACTTTCCCTCTATTCATTCATGTATTTGTCTATTCAATCAACATAGATTTAAATGGAAATCTTTTCAAAAGGTAGTAACCCAAACTAAATTTTCGTTGCTAATGGAGGATTTGACATGTGATATTATGTTCTCTTTCCATATATGAAGATGCCTCTCTTGACCATCAGTGGTTTTCTGCTTTGAAGTATTTTTCTAGAGTGATGTTGAGCCTGTCCTAGGGAATCTAGATTCTCTTGCCAGATCTCTGTGAAATATGTTTCCAAAAACTTGGCTGGAGGCAGAGGGTACACTTGTCAGTAGTACAGCCAATTACCTTATACAGAGACTGAACCCAAGAACTTGGCTCCTTTAGCAGCACATAGACCCCAACCAATCTCAGGCCCACTTCAGAGTGTTGTAAAGTTATAGTCATTCCCAGCCCAGAAGCTCTTATGTGCAAGATGCAAAACCCTTCCTTTTTCTGTGCGGTGGTTCCAGACGAGGTCCTAAAAACTACAAGCAACAGGAAAGTTTCCTTATCAACCTCTAGGGTTGGTTCACTAAAGGAACTGAGTTGATTATGAGCCCAGACTGTGACCATTAAGCATGTCAGGCTTAATGAAAGATGGCAAAAGGACCACTAACACTGTTTAAAGCTTTGGTATTAACCCATTTCTAAAGAGTTTGGATAGAAACAGAACATCTGAGAGAAATTTGCAAGCAAGGAACCTGTTGGGATCATTGAATACACCATCCCAGTCAGCGCTGGCTGATTCTCTTACTTGGTCACAGCAAGATGCTAAAGAAATTAAAAATTTAATCCCCATATGGCCATTGCTTTGTTTCCCTGCTCCAGACTCTCTGACCTCAATCTGCCCGACACAATACCTAGTCAATATGTGTAAATGGATCTGAATTGGGGAAACCTCACTTCAAATCACCTGCCCTACTTAGGAATGGTCTGTAGCAACATCAATAGAAAAAGCCACATTTATTGGTACTAATTTAAGGGGCATCCAGAATGACCTGCTTATTAGAGCCTGAAAGAGCACTAGTTTTCCTTTCTGTTTTTTTACAGGAGCCTAAATTTATATTTCCAATGTTCTCCTTCCACTTCGGAGCCAAACTTCTTTGACAGTCAGTACTAGTTCTGATCCTGCTTGCAGGGGGACAATTGGTAAACCCAATTGGTCTATGGTCTGGTGCTCTCTGAGTACCATTTCAATAAGAAATAGCACAATACAAGGGCATTGGTGTAAGGGTGGTGAGGACCTCAGCCTAGATTTTTAGTTGAGATTCCAGCTGATGTAGGTGCTCTTACAGGGGGCATGCAGACTACATGTAACTGCATTTTCCTTGTATAGATTACTTTTGTGGCCAGAATTGTGAAACGAGTGGTGAAGGGGCTTTCAGCTTCATTTCAGCTGGCCAAGCAGTTCTGTTATACCAGCAGTTTCACATCCTCAAGAGCTGCCTGCAGTACAGCAAGACTTTAGCTGAGTATATTAGGAAAGACTACAGAGAAGAATTCAGGTAAGAAAAAGTCGGAATCTTATCTGCAGTAAAATCCACTTATTTCTGATTTTCATGCAAAACTACAACACTGCCCAATATTTAGAAGATTAAGTGACAAAGGGAAATTCTAATTTTTGTTTTTAATAATATTTTACTTTGATAAAATAGTTACCTTACTGTGGTAAGGTAGGATTGGGGGGGGGGGGCAGGTGGGCGGTGCTCTAAGAACCACTGCCACTTGAAGCACATTCCCAGGCCAGAAAAGACTAGGGAAACATCAAAGCTCTCTCTGAAGAACTGTTTCTCCCTCATTGCTTGATTTCAACCAGCATCTATCTCACAGAATCATGTTAATGATTTTAACATGCTGTGAGTAACGGAAAGTAACAAACCCTACTAAAGGAGATGATATATTATGGGTTGTGAATTAACTGAGTCACTGGGAAAGAAAAACAATTGATAAAGGAGGATCGATGAATGCAGTTATTAGGGGTTTTTTGTTTGTTTGTTTCATTTACCCCTCTCTTACTCTCCATAACAAAATAGTAAGAAAGAACATTAGCAAGCCTTTGTTTCATTAGTCAGCTTGTTCTGCACCTCAGGGGTTCCTACTTCTATTTATAGGCTGCCAAAGACAAATGCACTTAGCCATACAACCCTGCATTAGCACCTATCAAGGAAAAAAAACCTAGGTTGTGTCTAACTTAAGATGAAAAGGGTGCAGCAGGCATAGCTTTGCTACCAGTTTGGATGGAGACATACAAGGATGTGGAGGCATATATTATGGCCTAAAGATTTGCCTTAAAAAATGTTACAGTCCAACTTGTGGATCCTGTTTTTCCTTCATGTGGTTTTATACCATAGGTTCCACTCTGGCTCCCATAAAAGAGTTCTGTCGGGCCCACTCTGAGTTGGTGCACGCAACCCAATTTTTTCCTCACTTTTTTTGAGGTAAAATTCATATAGCATGAAATTCACCATTTTAAACATTTTAAAGTGTGCAACTCAGTGGCTTTTAATACATTTCACAATGTTGTGCAACCATCCCCCCTATCTAATTGCCGAACATTTTCATCACTCTCAAAGAAACCTGTTACCCATGAAGCAGTCACACCCCAGGCCCTGGCAACCACTAATCTACTTTCTGTCTCTGTGGATTTGCCTATTCTAGACATTTCATACAAATATAATCATACAACATATGGCCTTTGTGTCTGGCTTCTTTCACTTAGCATGATGTTTTCAAGGTTCATCCATGTTGTAGCATGGATCACACAAACCAATTTTTAAAAATTAGTTATGCACATTTAAAAATCAGAACAATGGCAAAAATAGTGTCACATGCCTACATGACAATAGTTGGTCAGGGCTCAAAAGCAGCTACCTTCTTAGGTAGATCATGCACTGTTTAGTTTGCCACTGTCTCCTCTCTCCGTCCTTACTCTTACCATTCCTCCTACTATGTTATCTGTGGGCATTTAGGTTTGTGATCCTTGTTTTTACACAAGTGACTTTCAACCTGCCATGCATAGAATCAGTGGAGGGACTATTAAAAAAAACTGATACCCAGGTCTCACATGTAGAAATTCTGTTCAGTTTGTCTGGGGTTGCGCCTCGGCATTGACATTTAAAATGAACTGTCCGGGTGATTCTAATGTGCATCCAGGGTTGACAACCAATCTTTTAAGCCATCTGAGAGGCTGGCTAAAGATTTTCTTACTTTTGTCTCTTCCCTGGCCTTTGCTATACAGTTGACCCTTGAACAATGTTGTGGTTAGGGGCGCCAACCGCCATGCAGTTGAAAATCCACATATAACTTTTGACTCCACCCAAATTTAACTACTAAGAGCCTATTGCTGACCAGAAGCCATTCGATAACATAAAGTTTATTAACACATATTTTGTATGTTATATGTATTATATACTGTATTCTTACAATAAAGTCAGCTAGAGAAAAGAAAATATTAAGAAAATCATAAGGAAGAGAAAATACAGAGCACTGTATTGTATTTATTGATACAGTAAGTTTACATTGTCTTTGAAAGATGAACCGTCTGTCTACCAGTATCTACATTAATATTGTCTTATATGATTCAAAACTCTGTAGATGTTACACATATTACTAACACTAGACATCAAAAATGAAAAGATATGAAAAAGAAATTTGTGTTTATTTACAGGCATAATGATTCATGCATTGATAACAAAGAAGCAACAGTATGATTGCTTCATGGTAGCCTAGCTTATACAATAATGAATGAATCGTAATAAAATTTTTATGGCACACAGTATTACAGTCATATTCATAATATAGTATTGGAAATAAGTTACTTTTTTTAAAAAACCACTTACCTGTTATGATAGGCTGATATGCAGTTTCTCCAGTTACCAGAGAAAGACGCATACTCTATGGTACGTAATTCTTTGAAAGCAAAGTTATAAAACATAAGAAAACTAACACATTATTAATTCTATATTAAACATCACCTTATGCCTATGTAAGGACAGGCTATCCACTTCAATATAAGTCTTGCTCACGATGTTCTAGACATATATTTTTGTATACTTATTGAAAAAAATCCAAGTATAAGTGGACCCATGCAGATCAAACCCATGTTGTTCAAGGGTCAATTGTACTTTTACTGAGGCCGTGGGGACGAACTCTCCTCTTCCCTCTTGACTTGGCCCTAGTGGTCACCCCAGCTTGACTCATTTCAACTCCCTGCTATGTATAGCCTGAGAAAACAAGACGCAGGAGCCTCAGCTCACCCTGTGGTGAGGACAGTCCTGGCTTCCTTATTAATGCGTTGATAACTGATACATTATTAATGCAATTCGCTTTGCTGAAGCAAAGTGCTTCAGTGAGCTGAAAGCCACACATATCAGAGGTCTTCTAGGTCACAAATGGGGGAGGTTGGAGGGCTAAAAATGCTGCAGGTTATTAGACTCCCACACCCAACAACGCTACGCCAGTAAGTGTGTACGTACTGATGTGACCAGCGTGAAAAGTCTTGTTTTTAAAGCTCTCTATTTTGTTTCTTTTTATGATATGCAGGTACTTTATTCACATGCCAGCCTTGGAAAAAAGGCTCCCATTATGTTTCCCTATTACCCAACCTACCACTCAACTTTTTCATGAAGTTCTGAAATTGGTTGAACAGAAACAATGTGTGAAATGTTAATAAGAGTATAAAATGTTAATTGGGAGTCAACTTAATATTTATGAGAAACATTTTTTGATTTAATATCCAGCTATTCCTGTGTTCTATAAACAAAGATTTTATTTGAAGGTTCCATCAATACCTCTCTAAGAGAAATGTTTAAAGTTTTTAATCTGCTACAAAAAAGAAACTGTTTAAATACACTGACATACATAAAGTGGGGCGAAAGACTAGCGTTCTTCTAAAAGAAAAAGTTTCTAAAGACATAAAGGAAACAGAAACCCAGGAAGATCAAATGTAGAAAGTGCAGGCTGATGAGTTTTGTTGTGTAATAATGGTGAGTGGCATGAAGCCACTGAAATATCCAAAGGTAAATTGTTGTGGGGAGTATAAATTACAAAATGATCACATTAGAGAAATGCTGGGCAATAGGATGATACCCTCCTTCTCCACCTGCAAAAATTCTAGTGACATAAGTATTCATGGAAGAATGAGCAGAAGAATACAGGCATAGCTATAAGGAAGGTCAGTTCCTCATTTATCATGGGGAAAGAAGCTTGGATTTTCTTCAACAGCACTGAATGCATTCTTCCACTCTGTTTCAGGAACCTGGGGGCTAATGTGAACAGTGCTGTACAGTTTCTATGAAAGAGAAACTGTCTATTAGCAGTTATGGCTCTTCCAGTTATTTAAAGAATGTCTTCACTATATCTTACGGTAATAAGCTAATTTAATCCAACAAAAACCTTAACTTTGGCATCCCTGTGGAGCTACTGAATTTGGGCTTCTAAGAACTTAGGAACTGGGTCCTCCATTCAACTTACAACTTAAGGGAGGATCAGAGAAAAATCCACCACCAAAGAAAGAGCTCCCAAGCCAGATCTGCCTGTGCTGTGCAGTGGAGAGAGAATTAAACTCACTCAGGACATCTTATTTCTGGTTCTGGCTAAGCCACTAATCTGCTGTTTGACCTGGAAAAAGTCAGGTCTCCTTTCGGGGCCTCCTCTGCTATGTGGAAGGGTAGGGCTAGATGTTCTCCAAGTTCTCTTCCAGCTCTAACATTCTCTGCCTGTGATGAGACACTTCTTAACACTCTGTAATGGGGTAGTGCATTCCTCTGCACTCTGGCTCAGTGGATGATTTCACATTAATTTCAACAATCCTGCTTTCTTTGGACTAAACATTTCTCTTCTGGCTGTCATCAGCATTGCTCCAGAAAGTGTCCAAGGCTTCTGCACTGTCACCCATCCAGGACTATAAGTCTTCCACTTTCTAATCTGGGGACAGAAAAGGGAGCAAAATGCTGTTTATGAGTGTCCTGGGCTGTTAGATGAGGGATTATTCCCAAGGGATGGTTAATCAGAAGAACTCTCAAGACAAAGGCAAGCAGCACTTGAAACTGGACAAATGATGGACAGTGGGCTGACTACTGGTGAATGTGGAGCCTGCAGAATGACGAGAGGACCAACTCAGCTCTGCCTCAGCTTCTCGGCAGTGCCCTGGCTCTGAACAAGTAGCAGTGAGGCTCTGGAGAGGGCTTGGGGTCTCTTTCCCATGTGCCTTCTTGCCCATGTTGCTTCTTCTCTCCCACTGATCCCTTCACTCTGAAAGCATACTTTATCTCATCTCTGGGAGCAAAAGCTCTATCCACATGTAGCTCAACCTTTCCATGTAGGGCTTAGTCAGTAGCTTTTTTGAAAGCTAATGGTTGAATATTTGTTGTCTTGATTTTCTTATGACACATGGCTATTCATTTACACAGTCTGGGAGAAGAGGGAAAACCCAGAAATTAATACTTTGAAGGGGTATCCTGCCACAATTCTTTCCTACTATGTGTTTTTTGCATTATTGCCAAAGCCAAGAAAATTACTAAATAATCCATCTCTATTAGTGATCAGACACATTTGATTGACTAAATATTGATTTAAACCACAAAATAATTATTTTTCAGGGAAACTAATTGTAGAAAAACTTTGAATATGAAAATCACATATGTAACTTTTGAAGAATAAAAAGGATCACCAAAAGGACCAGCACACACAGCCAGTTTTCAGGCTGGGTTCAAGATTCTGGACTCTCTGGCCACCTTTATAATACAAGGATTGCCATTGACCACTGCCACTAAGAGTGAAGCCATAGTAATTAGCTCTACCATTATATATACATGGGTTTTGAGGTCAAAGGGCTGAGTTTAAATTCCAACTCTGCACTAGTTTTGGACCTTGGGAAGTTACTTAACATCTCTAAGTTTTGGTCAAAACAAAGGTATAACCTATCCCATAGGGTTGTTAGATTTAAATGAAAAGATGTTGATAAAGCACATAGCATGGCATGTGGAAGTAGTAAGGATGCAGTACTTATTATTATTAAAATACTATCAAAGCTGGCTGAGAACTTAGAGATTTATAAGTACTACCCTTATTTTTTGGACCAATTTGGGGAATAGCTACTATACTCAGCCCCTAATCCATACAGCGCTGAAGAACAGATTCATTTCATTATTAAACTGAAAATTCAATTTTATATTAGCAGGAGTGTGATTTAATTGACTATTTCTACTGCTCACCAACAAGGACCATTGACTCTAACTGACATTCTCAATGCAAGAGCTACGTGGGAAATATTCTTCCCACGAGTGGACAGAAATCTTTTCAGTCCTGTAAACTTTTTTTTCACCTTTGATTTAAATAGCTAATTACTAACTGATCAAACAGACATAGCCATTCTGTCCTTACAGAGTTCCTAATTGATTCACAGGTACTGTTAGAATAAATATATGAAGAGTTTCATTTTACTGAAATATAGATAATCTAGAAACTATGTAAAGAGGGAAAAGCTTGAAGTCCCTATAATTGATAACATATTTTACTTATTTCCATATTGACTCTCACTCACTGGTAGTACCACTTTTCATACCGTACAGAGATGCTTGAGAGTATGGTATTAAATGTGCTATAAGGCAACTGATAAAAGTGGTCACAGCTTGTTGACTGGTAATATGCTCCAGCCGGCGGCATTATATTTTCTCTGAGGTTAGAATCACTTGTTTTATATTTAATGTTTTTGTATAGTAGAGACATTAGGTGATAAATGTGGAAGAGAAGCTGGAAATTTCTTGAAGAAATGAATTTGATGGGAATTTTTGAGCAACCTTTAATAGTGTTAACTCACTGTCTGATTTCTCTTTGTTCATTGTATTTACTTCTAAAATGCAATACTGACTTGTAAGGTCCACTTGGATTTGGCTCTCTATAGGAGGGAGACAGTCAGCAATTTTTCATCCCGTCAGACCAAGCACTCTGTGTCTGTATATCTGTCTTTTGGATCTGAAGCTTTTCACATTTAGGGGAAGGCAGCATGCCTCTGGCTGGGAATCTGGGTGGTGTAACTTTGTGACCAAGAGTCCAGATGCTATGTCAGAAAGACCTTGTTTTGATTCTTGCCTGCCTACTTACTTGTCATCAGACTTTTGGCAGGTTATGTAACTCAGAACTTCCATTTTATCAATCATAAGTTAAGAAAAGCCTATCTTAAGGGTTTTTGTGAATATTCATTCATTTATATGTAAATAAATAGTTCTATGGCCAGTAAATAGAGACAAACCATATGGCATTGCCATTTTCAAGTTCAAAATTGTTAATATCTGTAATTTCATATGGTTCAAATAAATAAAAACCCCTCAATAAATGATAGCAATTATCCTAACAGAAACACTAACTTGCTTTAAGAACTTATACTTTAAATATACATCATTAATTCTAATTTCCCAGATAGCATGGCACTTTGTTATAACGTGGCTTATTCTTGCACAGATTTGGATGAACCTTAAATCATATAGTTCAATGACAAATTATTGAGTGGGCATAATATAATTAAACATGTTCAAATGTAATTTAAAATTTTCTTCCTTGCCTTCCCCCAAAATAAAGAAATCTGTTCTTCCACCAGTCTCCTCCTCCTCAGTGAAGTGTACTTCACTCACGCTACCACTCAAAAGAGACAGTTGGGAGACCTCTGTGTTTTCTCCATTCTCTTCATTCTACAAACGCAATCCATCAACAGTGCTTATTGGAAATTCCTTCAAAATATATGAGTAATCTACTGACTTCCCATAGTTACTACTACTCATGTCCAAACCTCCATCACCTACTACAATAAACTATTTAGTCACCCTGCTTTCACCCTTGACCCCTACAATCGTTTCTCAAAAAGGAGAGCGGACTGTTCTTTTGAACAAGGAAATCAATACAACTGATGACTTAAAACCTTCCCTTTTCTTCCCATTACCCAAGATGAAATCCAAAGTCCTTACCATGGCTTTCAGGGCCCTTCATGACCTGGCCTCTGACTACCTCTGTGACCTAATCCAATCACTCTTCTCACTCGCTGCTCCCTAAACACACCGGCCTTTGTGGTTTTCCTTCAAATCTCCAAGTTCTTCATGCCCTGGACATTTGACTAGCAAATGCTTTTCCCCCAGATCTTCAAATGTCACTTCAAAGAGGGCTTCTCTGATCACTCCCAAGTAGCCTCCCACCCACCTACATCACCTTATAGTGTATTTGTTATGCATTCTTTGCAATGTAACAATTTAAGAATGTAAGCTCTATGAGGGTCTGGCCCTCATTTGTCTTATTGAGTACTATATCCCAACGCCTGGAATAGTGCCTGGCGCAAAGTGCCTCTTCTGTGTTGGGTGAAGGATGTGCTAAAGAAACATGCAGAAGGAGACCGCAGACAGGAGCACCAGCTCCAGCTGCCACATCACAGCAGACTCATGAAAGACCCCAAGTGAGACCTGTAGAAGAACTGCCCAGCCAATCCATAGAATTGTGAGATATAATAAAGGGTTGGATTTTTTTCAGCATCACCGAGGTATAATTGACAAATAAAATTGTAAGACATTTAAAGTATACAACGTGATGATTTGATATTCTTATACTCTGTGAAAGGATTTCCCCCCCCCCCTCAAGTTAATCCATCCCTCACATCACATATTTATCTTTTTTTTGGAGGGGGGGAACCATTTAAGTTCGACTCTCTGAGCAAATTTCAATTATATAATACAGTGTTATCAACTATGGTCACCATGTTATACATTAGATCCTCAGACCTTATTCACCTTATAACTGAAAGTCTGTACCCTTCAAAGTTTGGAGAAGTACCAACCTCTCCCTACTTCCCCTACCCCACAGCCCCTGGCAACTACTTTCTATTCTCTGTTTCTATGAGCTTGACTTTTTAAGAAATAAAGTGTTGTTTTAAGCCTCTAAGTTTTGGAGTGGTTTATTATGTAGCAACAGATAAAACAAGAACACTTTCATTTATTTTAAATAAAATTTTACAACATTATATCAATGTTAAGGTAATTCCAAATTAAATAATTCACCACAATCAGGCACTTTAACCAGCACAAGTATTTTACTTGTCTATATGTTCTTCTAGCTTTTTTCTACGTTGTTAAAATCACATAAATTTTCCCTTTTGTCACTTTAAATGGACTCGATAGCATTCTACAGAGTTCTCCCAGCCTCTTTAAAATGGGATTTATATCTGTATAGACACAACAGGGTCCACACTGTCACTGTCCCTTACTGGGAAGGGGCCTCTGGAATCACACAGTGCAAATAACGGCTGAGCACTTAAGTGCTGATGGTATATGATGAACACCAAGCAGACTCAGCTTGCTTCTGCCCTCAACCCTTCCCCTTCCAGTCAGTCCCTAGTTACAAAGGGAAAGGTACAAAGCTCAGAAGAGATAAGGTTTTGAAGGTGTATTCATTACATATCTGAGAAAGTTCTGGCTTCTGGGTTTGGAGAAACCATGGGGCAAAGGGTTTTCTTTCCATTATTTTTCTGGTCTGCTTTTCCTTTCTTGTTGTCTTCTACTTGGAAGGTGACTTTGACCCTGGAGAACTAAGAGGGGCTACAGGTGGGACAAGAGAAAAGGAAGTAAGATTAATATTTGCCCCAAGACTCTGAGAGGCAAAGAAACCTTTAAGTTTCCTTCTAGGTGGTCCACTCCCTTGAAGATCCCAGGAGGGGTGTAGGATTTCAGGGCGTAAGTTGTCGCCTATAAATAAAGATGATGGATTTGATCAAGGCACTAACCCCCTTCCCTCCTCTTTCTACTTTTGGTGGTGATGGGGACAGAGTACTTAGTGGTGGTGGCAGTGATGATAGATATGGTGATTTGTATGTTTTGCCAGCAAGGAGGTCAGTGGAGGAGGGTAGAGGGTGTAGATCAAGTGGCATAGGACCACTGTGGGTTTTTGTGGGCTACCCTGCAATAGTGGCCAGTATTTATAACACTGTTGCTACAGGGAAATTATTCTGTCTTCTGCACAGCTGACCGACAAATGAATTTGGAAAGGACACATTTATAAAGGAAGTATTCTACTTCTAGTAGCAACTATAACCACCAGGGGGCATAATTGGACTAGGAAGACAGAAAGAAAAGCAAAACTTTGCTCTAGGAGTATTGATTCTTAAACTTCTAAAATTCCTGCTGACCTTCAAAATTAAATTAATTCTCGTTGTCAGGTGTCTTTAATATGTACTAACATAAATCTAGGTGTGAGAAAGCTCCATATGCTCTTATAAGATCAACAGAAATATACAATTTAAAAGTTTACAAAATTAAATGCAAATTAATATCATTAACATAATGCGTGATATTTTCCTCAAACTCCATCTCCTCTAGCAAAATGAAGACAGTAGAATGTACCACACAGGCTCTTGAGTTCAGTATGCTGCTATCACATTTCACTCTTCTCTTTCAGAACTACTGCACATCTTTATGTACAGGCCATGCTGACCTCTGACTGTCCCTTAGCTTGAACATGTCACTATGTATGAAGTCTGCTGTTGTTCTCTTTTTGGCCAAGGACAATTAAAGTTCTCCCACTTAGGGACCAACAATGGATCAACACAGACAACGCAAACACGGGCATTTTGTTGAAATGAAAACAAAACTTTAGATGTCCTAAGAAACCCCACCGACTTTCAAGCTGAAATCTAGACCCCAATTTGAGAGGCTCTGCTACAGAGGATAAGGGGCTCAAAATGTCGGTGACTTGTCCTCACGATTTCCCTGGGTGGTTTATGTCTTTTTTTCCCCAGCACCCTCTGCTTTATTTTCAATAGTGTCCTCATTTGGATGATAAAGTAATAAGGTTATATCTGCTTAGAAACCAGTCCCAGCATGGAGTTTTAAGATCAGGAAAGCCCTGTGCCTTAGCAGTGGGAGTTAGGAAACAAAAGTTAAAGCCACTTACAGAAGCTTCTTAGGCTTCTTTGAGAAGCATATCTAGTCCAATTTGAGTCAAGCTTTGGGGGTTAAACCAAACTTTTGACATGTTCTGATCTTCTTTTGTGACTAAGAGGCCTCAGGGATTCCCCTGACTCCCCATATTCCCAAAACACCACATCAAAACACAGGCTATATAAGAAAGGAAATACATAAAGGGAAAGATTTCATCATAATGAGGATTCTCTGATATTTGACAGCATATAAGGATTTTAGGTTAGGAGGAGCGAAACTTCTGAAAGGGCCACATTTACTCAGAAAAGCTGGAAGACAGGACAGCAGTTTTGTAACTGTATGACATAATTTGGCTAATATCATGCTTTGGGCTTGCTACACAACAAAATGATTCCTCGCTGCCAAGTCTCAAGACCAAATTCAGTTGCCAATGTGACTTCAGATGGTTCAGTGTTAATAATAATGAAAAGATGCCATAAAATATGATTTTTAAGGAGACTGAGAAATATTTCTCTAAAAATGTCCCACAAACAGATATTTGCTGAGATTGGTCTGTTGAAGTGATACTCAGGAGAGCATTCTAGCAGCTTTGAGTCCTCTTTCCTTCAGATGATGAATATTATTAGCATTATTTCATATTTACCAAGCCCCAACTGGGGCAACTTGTCATAATGGACAGGGAAGGGAGAGGGTAAAAAGCACCACCTGTCCCTGGCATATGTGCCGGGGACACTCAATGTGGGGACAATGTCTTAAATGTGGTCTGCCATTTAGGAGGTTTCATATGATTTTCAAGGGTCTCACTGTCCCAGAGAGAAATCAATTCAACTCAATAAGCATCTATTCAGAGCTAGTTGGATACTTAGGGTATACAAAAATAAATAAAACTGGGTTCTTGTTCTAATAAGCTCAATTCTCTAAGCTGAATTGAGTAGAACCTACAAAATTTTTGCCATATCATCTGTATTTTTATTTACTCCATATTTTCCTAACATCATTATTTATTCAATACTTTTCTAGTATCTCTACCTACTTTGGCCGTGTCTTAAAGAATATCTTGGGAAATCATGGAGTTGATGTTCCAGATATATATTTTAAAATACTTGTGTTTACATATTTCTTTTTTTTTTTACATATTTCTAATGTGCACTTAAAAATGTGCATTTTAAAATAAACACAATTAAAACAATTTTAATTGTGGGACTTCCCTGGTGGTCCAGTGGTTAAGACATTGCCTTCCAATGCAGGGGGTACGGGTTCCACCCCTGGTCAGGGAGCTAAGATCCCACATGCCTTGGGGCCAAAAAAAACACAAAAACCAAAACATAAAACAGAAGCAATATTGTAACAAACTCAGTAAAGACTTAAAAAAATTTTTTTAAATGTCTTTTCCTTGGACTATCTAAAACCATCTCTGTACTACTCTATGGGAATGATAATAGTAAGGAATACTTAAGATATTTTACAAGGGTAGAATAAGTCAGATGATAGAGGTATAAAGAAAGGGTTACAGGAAATCACAGAAAGAAGAGTTTAATTCTGTTTGGGTGCATCAAGGAGGCCTAACTTAGAAGATTTTGTATTTGAGGAGGTCTTAAAAATATCTAAGCGTGTAATATTTTTTTCAAACTAAAGAACATGGCAAAACGGTAAGATTTTACAAAGCTTGGTGGTGAGTGCACAGATATTCCTATATTACGCTCTTCTCTGTATGCTTGAAATATTTCATGATAACAATAATAAAATGTGTCTAAGGTTTGAAGAAGAGAAAAGCATTCCAAGCAGAAAAGAAAGTATGAGTGAAAGCACAGAATCCTGAAATTCAGGCTAGGTGTCTTCGATAGAAGGTGAGCACCGGAAAATTAGGATGTGGCAGATCATGCGGGACCTTGGCTAAGTGGTCCTGAATAAGAGGTCTGGGGGTGTGGGAAATCCCTGGAGGTTTCTGATGAACAATATATAATCAGAGCAGTAGATCAGGAATAGAACTCTGGGAGAGAACTGCAAGAAGGGGAGAGCCCAGATTTGGAAGGATCTTATAATAATGATTCGAGTGACAATATTGTAGTCTCCCTAAGCTCCATAACATGCTGATTTGCTCCCTTGTTCTGCCCACTTGCATCCTGTTTTTATTTTTAAAAAATCCATTTCTAGGACTTCCCTGGTGGCACAGTGGTTAAGAATCCACCTGCCAATGCAGGGGACATAGGTTCGAGCCCTGGTCCGGGAAGATCCCACATGCCGCGGAGCAACTAAGCCCATGCGCCACAACTACTGAGCCTGCGCTCTAAAGCCCGTGAGCCACAACTACTGAGCCCGCGTGCCACGACTAGGGGAGCCCGTGCACCTAGAGCCCATGCTCCACAACAAGAGAAGCCACTGCAATGAGAAGCCCACGCATTGCAACGAACAGTAGCCCCCGCTCGCCGCAACTAGAGAAAGCCCGTGTGCAGCAGTGAAGACCCAGTGCAGCCAAAAATAAAAAAAATAAAAAATAAAAAAGTCCATTTCTACTGGGTAGTCATATTTCCTCCTTCCTACCCTAGATCCTTTGCAGTCTCATCCAACTATATTATAGACAAGGGTTTGCTAAACTTTTCCTGTAAATGGCCAGATAGTAAATATTTTAGGCCTTGCAGGCCATACAGTCTCTGTTGCAACTATTCAACTCTGTTGTAGGGAGAAAAGCAGCCACAGACAATACATAATGAATGGGTGTGGCTGTGTTCCCCTAAAACTTTATTTATAGACCCTGAAATTGAAATTTCAGATAAGTACCCTTCTTTTGAATTTTTCAACATTAAAAACGTAAAAACCATTCTTAGTTTTCAGGCTGTATAAAAATAGGCTGCAGATTATAGAAATGCAAAACAAAACCATAATGAGATACCATTCCTCATCCCCTGATGGCTGTAATCAAAAAGACAAATAATAACAAGTGTTGGCAAGAACATAGAGAAATTGGAACCCTCTTACATTACTGTGGGAATGTAAAATGTCACAGTAGCCTTGGAAAACACTTTGGCAGTTTCTCAAATGGCTAAGCATAGAGTTACACATGATCCAGCAATTCCACTCCTAGGTATATACCCAAGAGAAATGAAAATATATGTCCACACAAAACATAATACACAAATGCTCATGGCAGCATTATTCATCATAACCAAAATGTGGAAACACTGATACAATGGATCATTTGGCAGTAAAAAAGAATGAAGTGTTACTGTGCTCAACCTGGATAAATCCTGAAAATATGCTAAGTGAAGGAAGCCAGTCACAAAAGACCACCTACTGTATGATTCCACTTATAAGAAATGTCCAGAATAGGCAGATCTATAGACAAAAAGTAGATTAGTGGTTACCTAGGGCTGGGTGGGCTTTGGGGACAGGGGAATTAACTTGCTCATGAGTGACGGTTTTTTGGGGGGTGTGATGAAAATGTTATACAAGTGATTGGGGTGATGATAGCACAACTCAATAAATATACCAAACAACCATTGAACTGTACACTTTAAAAGGGTAACTGTATGGTATGTGAATTATATCTCAATAAAGCTTTTAAAAAATAAATAACGGGCTGCAGGCTAACTGGTCACGCAGGTGGCAGTTTGCCAGCTTCTGCTGTAGACACCAAATGAACTGGCTCCTTTCAGAAGCTTACTAGTAGATTCAGCTATTTAAATCTGGAAAATTCAATTTAGAAGAGCTGCAAGATAACTGTAGTCAGACAGGCCTTTGTTCTTGGGTCTTGCTGGTGAGGGGATCTGTACGTCTCATAGATGTACGATCTAAGCAATGATGAATTCCTGTTTGTAATTAAAGCCAGGAATTCAGCCCCCATACTTAGATATACTCAGACTCACAGTAGTTTCCAGCATTGAGGTCTTGCAGAGCCACCAGGCTGCAAGGACCTTCAGTTTGTCCCAGCCAAGCTTCCCAGGCAAGCAATCATTTTGTCCATCTTTCTTCTTCTAGACCATCTGGCTGGTTACCTTAGATTCCTCACTTCCCATGATTAAAAAACAAAGCTTTGGGGACTTCCCTGGTAGCGCAGTGGTTAAGAATCCACCTGCCAATGCAGGCGACATAGGTTCGAGCCCTGGTCCGGGAAGATCCCACATGCCGCGGAGCAATAAGCCCGTGTGCCACAACTACTGAAGCCCGCGTGCCTAGAGCCCATGCTCCGCAACGAGAAAGCCCGTGCAGCACAACAACGAAGACCCAATGCAGCCAAAAATAAATTTAAAAAAAAAAAAAAAAAAAGCTTTATCTCATTGCCTCTTTGGAGAGGTAATGCAAGGGGGTGACAGTAAAATTTAACCTAAATTTTTCTTCTTGTAATCAGTCTTGGCCAAGGCAAGACTACCTCCAGTAGACTATAAGCTCCATGAAGTCAGGGCCTTATATGATTTGTTTATGACTATATCTCCTTACCTAGCCCAGGATCTGGCTGATCATAGATGCTCAACAGATGTTTTCAATAAGAAATAGATGTTTTGAAAAACATCTATTAAGACAGGAAGACTATGAAATTACCTTAAAAATGTAAAAGTATTTTATGATCAATATTATGATATAAATTAGAATAAAGAGAATGAAAACAAGGACATAAATATGAGTAGGAAAGGAGATGGGGAGAGAGTGTTAAAGAGAGGACACAGTCAGAGTCACCATTATAAGCAAGAGAAGGAGCGTGGTAAAAAGAGAATTTTATTCAAAATAAAAACTGGTGAGGATTTGACTGAAGGAGCATTTATTTTGGGAATAATCCTTTTAGGATACTTGGAAAGTTGTAATCCAGGACTGCTACCCATACACTGGTCAGAATAAAGACCATCCCAAATTTTGAAAAGGACAGTTTTGTCCACCACTTTATACCTTTTGTCTTAAATCCTTAGAATCTCCTGAATGAGATATTACATACCTTCCTCAGGAGGACTAGAAGTTTTAGGAAATAAAGCCCATAGCAGTGTTTTTGCTTTTAAGAGGGAAGCTTCTCAGTTCACTTCCAGCCTTAATTCATAGATAATTTGTGCCTCATCTCCTCTCTCTTTAGGCTTTGCATGTGGTGATAGCTAATTTTTAAAAATTGGAAGAGAATCTTTGGTTTTATCATGAAGTGTCAAGAAGAGGTCATTTGTAGAAAAAAATGTTTAATAATATGCAGAAAGCACAGCCCCAAGGGTCTCCATGAAGACCTTAGCCTTACATGTAAATGGATAAATGGATGGAAATGCCACCTTTTAGTAACGTGGGTGAGAACGACAGGAATGAATGATCAGAGGAGTTAAGAATTTAATGATACATAAATACTTACGAAAAAATACTCAAACGACCTTCTCCGAGGAACACAAGATCTGAATTTTAACGATGGCACTAAAAGACCCAAACAAGTCCATGATCATTTAAAACACAAAGGGAGAATCCCTTTGTCTTAATGAGTGTTCCAACCTCCTAGAATTAACTAAAAAGAAAATGTTGACAAAGATACAACTCCAATCTATTTGGGAGTTTAAATAGTGTCGATTTATGAGAACATTTATATTTTATTAAGAAAAATGATAAAAAATATTTGCTGGGGTTCATAGTACAGCATTAGTAAAATTGAATACCATAATTATTTCAACAACTAATTATTGAGTATCAACTATGTGCTCGTCACTGTAAAGATTAATAAGACTCAGTGTGCCTATCTTCAAGAAGCTTACTATACAGCAAGCTTATAATAAGTTAACTACAGAAATAATTATATGATAAAGTAGTTGATAATAAATGAACAGGAGGTACAGAGTTTTATGAGAGTTACAAGGCAAAAAGGCTTGTATGTTATTGAGATAATCAGTAAAATTTTCATGAAGGAAGTAGCATTTGAGATGAGGCTTGGAAAACAGCAACTTTTTCATAGTCTGAGATATGAGAGACGAGCATTCCAGGTAGTGGGTACAGTAACAGCAAAGGTACAGAAGTGGGAAAGCAGGAGAGATTTTTAGGAAACTCAACAGCTATTTTGCCAAAGTGTAAACTATATGTTTTGGGGAGGGGGCAGTAGGAAATACCACAACTGGACAGTTAGGTAGGAGTCAGATTGTGAGGAGCTTTTCAAATTCATTCCCTCACTCATTCAACATTCACTGAGCCCCCGTGCCTGCCATTGTGCTGAACACAGCAGCAAAAAAATAGATAGGAGACGTGAGTACTATAACCACATCAGCTGTATGTATCTCCACAGACGTTCACAACTAGAGGCCTAAACATTCTTTTCATAAAATGAAGTCACACTATTTGTCTGCTCCCTAAATTTCGTATTGAATTAGTCAAGCTTATTAACGGCCGTGACCTGAGTCCATGCGATCGCTGTCTCACAGGGGTTCAAAAGTAATTTTGAGGAAGAAAGAAACACATTTGCAACCAATTATACTTTCCAGTTACACTCTAATTTCAAGGAACTAGGTCAAATTCCTTAGCAGGGTTGGAAGGATTTAACCTGTTCCTCTCTGGGAACAGTGACCTCTGCAGCTTGTTCCATAAGAGGCTGGTCCCACTCAGTTTGTCCCAGTGGGGTGATATCATGATGATAACCACGTCCCAGTAGCTGATCCACCAGACTGGCCAAATTTGGGATTTATCAAGGTACAGCTAAAGAATTCTAAGGACAAATTCTTGCAGCTGTTTTCAGCCTTGAACATGATTGGAATATCAATCTATAATCTGGAGGTGGCACACGCTGGAGATTTGTTGAAACTACAGGGACCCAGATTTTACAGTGGCGAATTTGGGCACCCTGGCTATTAAAATAAAGAGGCCATGCCTACGTTTAAACCTTTTAAAAAAGAAATGTGAAATAACAAAACATTAAAAATAGAAATGAAAGTCATTGAAATGCAGAGCAATTATATAGATGACAATTAAACTGAAATGTAAGAATGTATTCACGAAAAGGCTATGATAAAAGATTATCATTCACTCAAGGCGTTATAATAAGGAGGCTTCCCAGGCTGAGTGTTAATTGAATATAAGGTGGGGGGAGGGGCCTAAAAAGCTTTCTCAGTTTGAAGTTCAAATCTGTGGAACTCCCTGTCCTCACGGCTTTAACTCAGACCTGACATTACTCACTTGAGGAACTGCTGCCAAGCTTGTCTTTGCATCCAGGCAGAAAACAGCACTGCAAGTCTTTACAAAAAGCCTCTGGGGGCTTCCCTGGTGGCGCAGTGGTTGAGAGTCTGCCTGCCAATGCAGGGGACACGGGTTCGGGCCCTGGCCTGGGAAGATCCCACATGCCGCAGAGCAACTGGGCCCGTGAGCCACAACTACTGAGCCTGCGCGTCTGGAGCCTGTGCTCCGCAACAAGAGAGGCCGCGATAGTGAGAGGCCTGCGCACCGCGATGAAGAGTGGCCCCCGCTTGCCACAACTGGAGAAAGCCCTCGCACAGAGATGAAGACCCAACACAGCCATTAAAAAAAAAAAAAAAAGCCTCTGGGCCTTGAGTGGCCTCACTGATGAAAGTTAATTTACTAGTCTACTTGCCACTTACATGTTAGTCTTCTAATAAGACAGTGTCTCAGAGTACCTAATCTCTGTCCTTTCACCCCCTCAACCTGAAATCCATGTTGGGCCAGCCCAGTCAGGAAAATGGCCTAGCTTTGATCCCCTAGATCATTATATGAGTCTTTTTTCTTTTTGGCTCTGTCGCGTGGCTTATGGGATCTAAGTTCCCCGACCAGGGACTGAACCCGGCAGTGAAAGCGCAGAGTCCTAACCACTGGACCCACAGGGAATTCCCAGGGGTCATTTTTTAAACCAAATTTCTGCTGGGTGACTCTACAGCTTAGAAAGGAAGACATAGCAGAAATAACATTTATTCAATTCAGTCAATCAGTATGTATGTTTTAGTACCTAATATATTCCTAGCACCGTGCATGATGCTACTAGGCAGAGAAGTGTCAGAGGGTAACAGTCAGCGATATAGGATCAACACAAATAAAGAAGGTATAAGACAGTACTCCTCTGTATGGACTGTGCTAAGGCGGCACCCTGTCAAACTGCCTTGCTACCATGGTGACAGTTACTAAGAAATGCACAGATCCACATACGAACAGGTTACGGAGTTCTGTTTTGTTGTTGTTATTGGTTTTAAATATGCAGTTTCTCCAGTGAGATGAGTGGTTCTTAATATCCGTCTCCAATTTTCTCTATGAATTCTCTGTATTCAAGTCCTTAAAGAGCATGTCGACCCATCCATGCTGACCCTGCACAATTTGGGGGTTTCCCTGTTGCTTGGGGATCAGGCTTTAACCCTTCATGTGTAGTGTGGAATAACCTCAAGTGTTCCAGGCTTCTAAGTTTACCTGACTCTAATTCACAGGTATGATTTCTCAAAGATACCCCAAGGTTCAGAAGGAATTCTTTTTTTTTTTTCAATAATAACGAAAGATGTTTAGTATAGCATTATTTATACCATATTTTATCCAACTCTAAGAAGGAATTCTTGATCATCTCTAAATTCCTGCTTTTCAGTGGCTGCTGTCTGCTCTTTGCCCCACCTCATCCTAGCTGTGACCACCGTCCCCTCCTCATTTATCCCCCAAGCACCATTACATCCAAGTGGTTCTTTATAAAAGACTTTTACTGAAAGTCTGGGAATTATAAGAGTAAGTAGTATTCTGTATCACAGGATAGGAAATATAAGTACCCAAAAGTTCTATGGCCATTTTCAACACAGGGAATTTCTCACTATATTTTCCTCTCAGGCTCTGCCTGCTGCCATTTTACTCAGATTTCCTTCTCCTTCATCTCTTTTCTGAGTTCTGCAGGTCCAAATCGCTGTAATTTTATTACTCCAAGCAATGTAATTCTCATAGTCAAACCGTCCCCCATATAGACTAACTCACAATCCCCAAAGGCCCATCTTTTTTTTTTTCTCTCCTCAAACAAAATCTCCATTTACCCCAGAGGTGAATTTTGCTGTTCCCCTAGAATGTAAAATAGCAGCTAAATATAACTATTTTTAAAAAGTTACTTATTTTCTTTCCCTGCTTACACACTCTTTGGCTTAATTCTCCCGTTTAATCTGTACTCATGGTAACTTTTTTCTTGAGACTGAACTACAGATGTAAAGTCAAAATGTCAGAAACATTTTGCATTGTGCATAGGTCATTCATATGTTTACATAGAATTTTAGTTCCTTTTTTTTCTTTTTAAAATTCATTTTCTAAAAAAGTGATTCCTCAAAGATTGAGAAAAACTATGGAATGATTTGTGATTTTCTGATTTCCCTATAAGAGATACATAGGGAGCAGAATAAAAACTGGTCCCCTGTAGAAAACTCCCTACTGTATCTGGCATTATCCACAGGCCAAGACCCTTTTATATGCATGCAACACAATTTTCATAAAAGAAACCTTTTCACATTCAGTCACAGGAGTAGACGCTTGGGCAATGACCACAGCTCTGCTTTAAGGATAAGAATCTTATCTTTGACTACAGAAATGTTTCCGGAAGTGCGGAGTACTGATTTCTCGGAGGCAGCCCTCAATTACATTTGAATGTCATCCCCAAAAGAAAGTAACATATGACAGTAAGTATAGCCTCCTGTGAAGATGGATATTTCCCCTTAGAAAGATCTCAATCTATGTATCTATATATACACCCCTGGACTAGGTACCATGGAAGATGTGCGAAAACAATAAAACAAAATTGAAATCCCATAGGAGCTTAGAATTCAGAGGGTGAGAAAAGTTTCAGTATACAGAAGTAATAATTATTGAATGAAAAACAAAGTAGAATTTATTCACAGAGTTCTGGAATTTTAGAACTAGAAGTATTTTAAAGATTATTCACTGATATGCAGAGGAGAAAACTGGAGCCCAGAAGGGTGAGGAGTTTACCTGAGGCCACACAGTGCATTAGTGGCAGAGCCAGTAAGAGACCACAGATATCAAGAGCTTTGTCTACTTTACCACACTGTAACAACTATTAAGCATCAATTCTATGCAAGGAAATATACAGCTTGAGATTATAAATGCAAAATGCCTAGCACAATGTGTGGAACCATCAGCTGTCATCATTATCATAATCATCATCACAATTATAATGGTTAAGAGTACAAATTTTGTGGGCAGAAGACCTAAATAGATATTTCTCCAAAGAAGACATATAGATGGCCAAGAGGCACATGAAAAGATGCTCAACATGGCTAATTATTACAGAAATGCAAATCAAAACTACAATGAGGTATCATCTCACACCAGTCAGAATGGCTATCATTTAAAAAGTCTACAAATAACAAATGCTGGAGAGGGTGTGGAGACAAGAGAACCCTCCTGTTGGTGGGAATGTAAATTGGTGCAGCCACTGTGGAAAACAGTATGGAGGTTCCTCAAAAAACTAAAAATAGAGTTGCCATATGATCCTGCAATCCCATTCCTGGGCATATATCCAGAGAAAACTATAATTCAAAAAGATACGTGCACCCCAATGTTCATTACAGCACTATTTACAATAGCCAAGACATGGAAGCAACCTAAGTATCCACTGACAGATGAATAGATAAAGAAGATGTGGTACATATATACTGTGGAATACTACTCAGTCATAAAAAAAGAATGAAATAATGCCATGTGCAGCAACATGGATGGACCCAGAGATTATCATACTAAATGAAGTAAGTCAGAAAAAGAGAGACAAATACCATATGATATCACTTACATGTGGAATCTAAAATACGATACAAATGAACTTATCTACGAAACAAAAACAGACTCACAAACATAGAGAAAAGACTTGTGGTTGCCAAGGGGGAGGGGGATGGGGGAGGGATGGATTGGGAGTTTAGGATTAGCAGATGCAAACTAGTATATACAGAATGAATAAACAACAAGGTCCTACTGTGTAGCACAGGAAACTATATTCAGTATCCTGTGATAAACCATAATGAAAAAGAATATGAAAAAGAATGTATATGTATAACTTAATCACTTTGCTGTACAGTAGAAATTAACACAACATTGTAAATCAACTATACTTCAATAAAATAAAGTTTTTTAGTACAAATTTTGGTATTGGAACTGGAGGGTTGCAGTTCTACCACTTATTGTGTAACTGTAGATGAGCTACTTATCTTCTCCAAACCCTAGCTTCTTCATCTATAGAATGGGAATAAAAATAATATCTACCTAATAGGATGGTTATGAGGATTATATATACTTCTCACTTGAGTATGTTCAAACATTAGCTGTTCCATTTATTAACCTATATAGGTATACAGAGAGACAAAGATACACACATACAGAGTATCGGTGGAACTTCTCTTTGCTCTGCCAAAAAGAAAGCCAGAAAGTTAACATTTTTTTAGCTTTTACTATATACAGATATCAGTACACAAAAGTATGGAGCAAAGAAAATAGGAAAAGAAATGCTATTTGGGATATTACAATATAGAAACTGCTTACTATTCTCCACAAATATACACCAAGTTTCTGTTTTCAAGGAGCTTGTAACCTAGTGGAGGAAGAAACCAGGCTGTTACGATATGGAGTGATATACACATCGCAAAGCTAGAGTTAAGAGCTGTGAAAGCTCACAAAAGGGCATCCTATTCAGTAAGAGTGGAGGCAGAGAAGGGAGTCTCAGAGAAGGTTTCTCAAATAAAGGAATAAGGAGCTGGCCAAAGATGAGAAGAGTTGGAAAGTGCCTAAAGCTACAATCCAGGTGGGTCCCCAGGATCCATGCCAAACCTCTAGTGTGCCTTCTTACACTGCAGGTGTTAAAGGAGGAAAAACCACACCTCTCCCATCTCCCTGCAGTTAGGGTTCTGCTTCTGCCAGTTAGAAGGTGGATCACAGGCTGAAGCCACCTGCTTTGTTTCTGCTGGCGAACCCAGCTGTGAACACGTTGGGCTTTTCTGCTACATTATTTCAGTGTCTAGGTACTAACTCCACAGGCGTTGAGAGGTAGTCACAGGAGCAGCAGTGGCTTCCTGATCCTTGGATTAACAGCTACAGTGGGATGTCTTTGAACTCAACAGTTCCAATGGAGTCCCCTGATTCCCCGTCTCTCTGATTATTGCAGAGGTAGCAGCTTCCCTGGTAAACCAGCCCAGCAGTCTTGTCCTAGTAATCATTCCTGGAGGCCCCACTTTATCCCTTCAGCCTTTCCAATAACTTTGTAAGCTCCTGATTCCCCGAATTAAATCCCTTCTTGCTTAAAATGATGTGAATGGTTCCTATTGTTTGACACCAAAAGAATACAAAAATGCAAAATGTGCCATGAATAATATTATTTGCAGGGGTCAGCAAATAATGGGCTAAGGTAGTAAACAGGTATTTTAAGCACTGTGGGACACTTTGATATTGATCTCTTCTTCTTTCCCCTGCCCCTCCTAAGTGTTAAGTACGTTCCCATTATTGTGCAACGACCTCCAGAACATTTTCATTTTGCAAAACTGAAATTCTATACTCCTTAAATAATAATCCCCCATTCCCCTCTCCTGGTCACTGGCAACCACCATTCTACTTTTTGTCTCTATAAGTTTGACTACTCTAGATACCTCACATAAGTGGAATCATACAGTATTTGTCTTTTCCTAACTGGCTTATTTTATGTAGCATAATGTCCTCATAATCCATGTTGTAGCATGTGACAGGATTCCCTTCCTCCCTTCCTTTTTAAGGCTGAAAAATATTCCATTTTATGAATATAACACATTTTCTTTATCCATTCATCTGTTTATGGACACTCGGGTTGCTTCCACCTTTTGGCTATTGTGAATAACGCTGTTATGAACATGGGTGTGTAAATATCTCTTTGAGATCCTTTCTTTTGGATATATACCTAGAAGGGGGATTACTGGATCATACGGTATTTCTGTTTTTAGTTTTTTGAGGAACCACCACACTGTTTTCCATAGGGGCTGCACCATTTTATGTTCCTACCAACAGGGGACAAGGGTTCCAATTTCTCCACATCCTCACCAACACTTGTGATTTTCTGTTTTGTTTTTTTGATGGTAGCCATTCTAATGAGCGTGAGTGATATGTCACTGTGGTCTTGGTTTGCATTTTCCTAATCATTAGTGATGGTGAGCATCTTTTTATATGCTTTTTGGCCATTTGTATATCTTCCTTGCCCATTTTTAAATTGGATTCTATTTGTTGTTGCTGTTGAATTGTAAGAGTTCCTTACACATTCTGAATATTATCCCCTTATCAGACACATGATTTCCTTGGGTTGCTTTTTCTCTCTGTTGCTTCTGCCAGTCCAGTTTTAGGCCATGCTCATGAATGGAAGTCTAGTCTGGAGCAACTTGCTGGCAGTCTGGCCAGATCTGGAGCCATCTTCCATCCTAAAGACACCAGTGGGAACAAGCCAGAGCATCCCTATCTTGGACACTTCAGGTCTTAGATACTCTGATTCGTTATGATATTGAAAAGTATCCCCATGCTTTACTTTGAACCAGAACAAGCCAACCTAAGGTTTCTGGGGCTGCCAAATTAGAAAGAGCCTCAAGACTGGGTATGGGAGTCATGGAGGTAGACTCACCAGATTCAGGTTTTCCACTGTCAAGTGCCTGCCACTAGAAAGCTGAAATCAAACACAATTTTCACATCTGTTTTGTAATTTAGCGCTGCTCCTTTTACTTCAAACAGTAGTTCAGTTCATCTTCTTTGATTCTCTCTGTTTATCCTGAGGGGATAAAATATCCCAACCCCAGAGACCTTAATGATTTCCAGTAGAATACATAGAGAGTTAATGCATGACTTAGTCTAAAATACAACCCAGTTCACACAGTACTTGCTCCAAAAAATCCTTGCTGATTCTGTATTAGTGGGTATGAACTCCAAGGCATGCTGCGTTTGCTAAAATATCCTATTTGAAGAGATACGATTCTAATTTATAAAAGGTCTATTTCCTTTTCTAACTACTACTGCCTTTTGGAAGACTTTAGGAAGCCTTATGTGCATTATTTTTCTGGTCCCCACAAGAAAAGGAAAATGGGATGGTTAAGGAGAGAGCTGCATAAGGTCAAGAAGAAGAAACACTGGAAATGAAAGATCCTAATTCTCTTCTTCCCTGACTTTTCTGTTAAGTTGTTGCTACAAGTGCCTACATTCAAGTGTCTACATTCAAGTGTTTATCACTGCATTACCTTTAATCATGAGTATCAGGGATAGTGACATTTATAAATGATTTCAGCTGTAAGTAACAGAAAACCCAAACATAAGTAGGTTAAAAAAATAGTTTTTTTCCTTATCATAACAAGAAATCCAGAGATAGGTAGCTGCTGGCACTGGTTTAAATGTTCAGTGATCTCAAGGCTAAAAGTCGTTCATTTTCTTGACTTTTCGCCCACGGATGAAAGATGGCTACCACAGCTCCAGACATCCTACTCTTTACAAAGTAGAGAGAACAGAGAAGAGATGATACCAGTTCTGGCTGTGCCATTTTATTTGGAAGGCAAAAGGTTTCCTGGAACTTCCCCCTCAACCTCAGAAATCTTCAGCTTACTTCTCGAAGGCTGAAACTTACACCACTCCCAGGTGTAAGCAAGGCTAGGAAAACAAAATACATGGGAATATTTGGTATTCCCACCCCAGAAGCAGGCAAGTGAGAGGGAAGTTGGCAATGAGTGTTGGTCTGCCAAGTTTTAGGGTTTGCCACAGTGAAAACCAGGAAACACCAAAATATTCAAGAATGCAAGACTGACTAAGTGTAACGTGCCATATGAATCCCAGGTAGCTGTTAAAAACTGTGGTACAGAAAAATACTTAGTGGCATCATGCAAAATTATTCATAAAATGTTATCAACTAAAAAATTAACATATAAAACAACAGATGAGAAAACATCAAATTTGTTGGGGTGACCTAAGTTTAGATAGATTTTTTAAAATAAATTTATTTATTTATTTATTTATGGCTGGGTTGGGTCTACCTTGCTGCACGCGGGCTTTCTCTAGTTGCGGCGGGTGGGGGCTACTCTTCATTGCGGTGCACGGGCTTCTCATTGCGGTGGGTTCTCTTGTTGCGGAGCATGGGCTCTAGGCGCGCGGGCTTCAGTAGTTCTGGCATACAGGTTCAGTAGTTGTGGCTCGTGGGCTCTAGAGCACAGGCTCAGCAGTTGTGGCACATGGCCTTAGTTGCTCTGTGGCATGTGGGATCTTCCCGGACCAGGGCTTGAACCCGTGTCGCCTGCATTGGCAGGCAGATTCTTAACCACTGCGCCACCAGGCAAGCCCTAGATAGATTTTTAAAAGTTAAATAGATATATGCAAAAAGAAAAAAACTGGAACTTATACTCTGAAAATGTTGACTTAGGTTGGGTTTTCCAGGAAACAGACTCTGAGGCAGACATTTGCTTGCAGCTGGCTTAGTGGAGACTGCTCTGAGGAGCAGCACCTGTTGCGCAGGCAGGACTGGGCAGAGGGAGAAGGTGAACTGCAGGGCAGATGCCACAGAGGCTTTAATTGGTTCCATTGGAAGTTCTGAAGCTGAATGTCCCAGACTGTCCCAACTGAGGGACTGTGCCTTGTACCTCCACAAGTGATCAGTCATGGCATTTGGACTGTCCTCAGGGAGGGGATATAACCTAGCGTGAGGCAGTTTCCTTCACAGAGGCAATTTTGGAGAAGAATTCAACTGTGAGTCATCAGCAGCCAACATTCTTGGCAGCTGTATCTTGAGATCTGGGCAGCACACCGCAGTGTCCACCAGAAATGTCAACAGTGATTATCTCTGGGTCTGGGGATTAAGGTTGGTTTTCTCTTTTTAAAAATATTTTCCAAATTTTCCATAATGAATATAACATTGTTCTAAGCATTAAATGAGTTAATTCATAGAAGGCAGTTAGCACAGTTCCTAGAACTTATTAAACACTCAAAAAAATTAGCTATAATTATTTTGTATTTATATATATATATATATATATATACGTGTTCGTGTAACATTTTAAAGAGAAAACATAAATATGGATATTGTCAAGAAGAACGTATGAAATAGGATTAAAATAATAACAGAACTTGCTGTTCCTTTTGGCTTATTATTTGGCTGCACTGGGTCTTAGTTGCAGCACGTGGGATCTTTGTTGCCGCGTGCAGGATCTTCGTTGCAGTGTGCGGGATCTTTAGTTGCAGCACGTGGGATCCTTAGTTGGGGCATGCAGGATCTAGTTCGCTGATCAGGGATCGAAACCCGGGCCCCCTGCACTGGGAGCTTGGAGTTTTAACCGTTGGACCACCAGGGAAGTCCCTGGCTTATTTTTTTTTAAATCTGTGTTTTAATCTGTGAAATTCTTTCTTATGACATTGTTTCTTTCTGGCATGTCCAACAGAACTTTATGTAATAGCAGAAATTTCAGGGACTTCCCTGGCAGTCCAGTGGTTAACACCCCACGCTCCCAACGCAGGGGCCATGGGTTCGATCCCTGGTCAGGGAACTAAGATTCTGTATGCCGCACGGTCAGTGTCTGTGCTGCCCAATATGGTAGCCACTAGGCACAGGTGGCCGCTAAGCACTGGAAATGTAGTAGAGCAAATGAAAAGCCAAATTTTAAATTTTATTTAGTTCCAATTCATTCAAATGTAAATAGCCACATATTGCTAGTGGCTACCATATTGGACAATGCAGCTCTATACCAATATTAGGCAATGGTTATTTAGAGAATAGATCTAAAATATTCTTTCTCTAAGTTTGGATTCGTTCCTCAACTCACTACCCTGTATAATCTTCTACTTGTGATTTCAAAATCACATTTTATTTACATGTGTAGAAAAACAAAATGGGAAGAGTTAATTAAGTGTACAAAAAAGGGTTGTTGGCGGTGGTGGTGGTCAGACTTTTAAAATATACAACAGGGAAAGTAATTTAGTTGAAAGGTGCTAAAGAGCTACATAATGTATTGCTAACTGTATGGTATCTTTTAGTAAATAATCCAAAGAGAAAATGAAAGAGGTTGTTCCATATCATATATCTGATTCCTCTTCGTAAGCTAAAAGAGACCTCTCACCAAAATCATACTTTTCAACCATATTGTCCATATAAAAAGGGAGATAACTGCAGAAACAATTTGAAAATGCCTGAATAACAATGTGGAAGTCTCTTACCTCTTAGATGGGAGGCATATGTATATGGTGGGAGACATATGTATCTGGGGATAACTCACTAACAGCAGCCAAGTTTGTGGAGAAAAGAGACACAGATCTTGGTTTGCATCTCACCCTGCGAGTTACTGGCTGTGCGTACTTTGAACAAATTACTTAACTTCTCCATAATCAAATGGTGATAGCTACACGTGCCTTGAAGATGAGTTGAAAGATTAGTGATATGTAAAGCACCTGGCATATAGTAAGTGCTAAATCAATGACAGTTTTATTATTATGTTAGTATAATGTGAAGAAAACAGATAAGCAAAAAGGAAGTAAGCCCAAATACTTAAAAACTGGGGTAGGAATTAACTGGAATAATCATTAAATTGTAAAATTATTTTTGGTATATTTTGTTTTATGTGTATTTCAACCACACAAAATTTAGTCAACTGTTTATCAAAAGAATGAAAAAATGGATGTTTGAATAAATGAATGAATAAATGCTTTGCCTGTTTTTAATATCATTTTGCCTCCTAAATCGGTTGTTATCACTAAAATGGTTTTGTCACTGGCATTGTCACTAGGGATATTTTCAAAGACTCTGTAAAGAGCAGTATCAAATCAATGGTCTTTTCTAGACTTAACAGGAGAGATTAGGGCTGATGTTAAGAAACAACTTCTTGAGCAATATTACTAATGGAGCAGTTAAGAGCTTCCATCCTTAGATATTTTTAAGAAGACAGATAATACTCCATGCTGGAAATGTCATCATCGTCTGTGGTAGCTAGCTTCCAGGGTAGCCGCCACTGAACCTTACTTCCTAACCTTCATGTCTTTCCCTAGTCTGCCCGAAGTCAATCAAGGATGGTCCTGAATATGGCTGAGGTGATGTATGACTTCCAAGGTTATGTCGTAAAAAGCGTTGCAGCCTCTGCTCTGGTCGATCAGATTGATCACGTGCTCCAGGATAAGCCAGTAGCCATGCTGTGAGGAGGACACTCAAGCCATCCCAGGGAGAGGCCCATGTGGCCAACAGCCTGTGCCAATCCACTGGACATGTAAGAGAGCCACCTTGAAAGCAGGCTCTCCAGCTTCAAACAAGTCTTCAGATGCCCACAGCCCTAGCCAACATCTGACTGCAACCTTATGAAACACTGAAACAGAAATGCCCAGTTGAGCCACTCTTGAATTCCTGACTCACAGAAATTGTGAGAGGGAATATTTGACTTTTATTGTTTTAAGTCACTAAGTTTTGGGGTTATTTGATATGGAGTCAATATATCATCATTGGCAAACATTTATTGCTACTGTCCAAAATGTCCTGCTAATGGGCTGAACCAGATGACCATTTTTTTTTTGAACGAGATGACCGTTTAAGGTAACTTCTATCTTTGTAACATCAACGTTTTAACAGTTTATCATGTCGTTAACTCAGTATCTTTTTCCTATAAAATTCCTATGAGACAAGGAGAATCAGCCAATCAAATATTTCACAAACATCCATTAAGCCTGTGGAATTAAAGAACATCAGCTAAAACTGGAGTCAGGACACACCTGTAGGGAGAGCTCTCACAGCCGTGCATCATCAATTACTCCAAATTCGAAGAGACATACCCCTACATCTCTCCCACAGGAAGGTACTCCCTACTTTACTAGCCAGAAGGAAGAAGAAAACCATCTTTCTGGCCAACCACAGCCCAGCCAATCAGAGACTGTAGCACCCCGACCAATGAGAAGCCTCTATACTTTGGACTGCCAGCTTCCTCCGGTGAACTCTTTAGTTATGATAGCCCCTACCAAGGCCCCCCTTTTCCCTATAAAAGCAAGCTCCCCTTCCATGTTCTCTGGATTTGCCTGTGGTCCACCACAGTTCCCATAACCTGAATTGCAATTCCTCTGGCTATTCCCAAATAAACTTGTTTTGCTGGTAGAATAACTGGCTATTATAAAAGATGATAAATTCAAGGTATTTATTACTCTAGGTGCTCTGCTGATGAAAAGGTATGATGATGATAATGATAAAAATAACAATAATAGTAACAATAATAAGCATTACTAATATTTATTAAGCATCTACTTTAGACACTGTGCATATACTCTCATTTAACCTTAATATACATTGCCAAATGTTTTCCAGGAAGGTCATACCAAATTACACGCCCATCTGCAGTGTATAAGAACAGAGCCACTGCATGTTTACCAGCACTTAAAAAATTTTTTTAAAAAATCTGAGAGGTGAAAAATACAATAGTTTAATCTGCATTTCTATGATTCCTAGATCTTGACATGTTAAGCACATCAAACCTTTATCTGACATACATTACAAATATTTTCCCCCCAGGTTGGTATTGCGATTTTTTGAAATTTTTACAGTCAAGCCAATCTCTTCCTTTGTAATTTCTTCTAATTCTTTTGTAATTAGGTTCTTCTCTATTTCTAGATCAATTAAATTTTCACTTGTATTTCTTTCTAGTTTGTTTATGGTTTTTTGTTTTTTTGAGTTTACACAGTAATTTATTCTGTTAGACTTTTATTTTTCTTCTCTATTTTTTTAAGTGGAGTATAGTTGCTTTACACGGCTGTGTCAGTTTTATGTTTTGTTTTTTACACATGTAATTATTTTTTGTTGCAGGATACAGGGCAAAAGTCTTTTTTCCCCCATAATCATGTCTCCTTCACTTATAAATTGAATAAGTTTTCTTTTCCCCACTGATTTATGATGCCACCTTTACTATCTAAGGAATTCTTATATTACTTGAGTATGTTTATGGTCTTTATAACACTCTTTCACTGTCTGTCGGTTTTGGTGCTAGTACTGCACTTTTTTGATTACTTACATCTACTCATTCACTAAGGACCACCACATTCTCTTCCAGGAAGCCTCCCTGATTCTCCCAAAAAGATACCATTGCTGCCTCCTTTTTCAACTTTATAACATATAAAATTTCACCTTATATCACAGTTAACAAAGTTGATCTTACCCAATTATATTCTTGAGAGCAAACAACAGGTATGCTATATATTCATTAAAATCAAATTATGGGATTTGCATTAAAAGGTAACGATGGCAGAACCGATATCGTTTGACAAAAAAATGAAAATAGGCCAATTCCCTCATTTGTCTAACAAAAATCATTGTGCCATCCATGATGAAAAAATTATAAAGGTGAATGAACCCTAGATTGTGCTTTAGGGAGTTTACTTAGTAGGGGAAAGACACATGAAAATATACGTGCTTAAATACACTATGACTAAAGAGTATAAAATAAAAAAAGAAAGAGAAAGGTAAAAACTAAGCGAGCAGTGGGGTAGTGTTTCAAGCAGTGGACATACCTATGAGCTGGGTTTATGGTGTTTCTTAAATGTTCGAGGATTTGTAATTAATCTGAATGACAAAGCGCATCAATTCAGATTCTTCAGCAGAAGTTACATTAACGTAGCCTTCCTTCTGAGAACTTTTTAAGGAAGCCTAATATAGTGTGGGTAGTACGGCGAAGCCTAGGAGCAGCTCTGCTCGGAAGCCCTTTCGTTAGCACGAACCCGAGATGACTAGAACCTGACAGAGGCGTGAATTAACCCACCACGGGTGAAAACCAGACATGGGGGTGAGAGATAAACCTTACCCACCTGAGGCTTCTACTCTATAAACCACTTACTGGAGTTGGTTTAAAAGCAATGAGAACTACAGACCCCTTGTTGTGAGAGCCAGCACAGTTCCAGGCCCAAGGCTCACCTCGCCGCGCGCCTCAGGCCCCAGCCGAGCCCCGGCCAGATGTTAGGACAAGAACTACTGACGTCACGGAAACGTGACGTCACCAGCACTGACGCAGTCTAACAGGGAGGGGCCTCTCAGCTCACCTCAGAACGCCGTCAGCTCCACGGAGCAGCGAGGTGGCCGCCTCGCGCTCTGCCCTGAGGGTCCGAATAGTCAGAGCTGCGGGAACCGAAGCACTGGAGTCGCTCAGGAGCTAAGCAGCGGCCATCCCTCTCCCGCCTTGACCCTTATCCGCGTCCTCTCTAAGGCCCAGGCGCGGTCCAGGCGGCCGCGCGCTCACGAGCCCGCCGCTTGCGGCGGTCACGCGCACGCACGCTCGTGCGCCCGTTCCCTGAGAACCCGGAAGTGCGAGGGAGAGGCGAGCCACGTGGGTGGAGCTGGAGCGCAGCTCGCATGGGGGAGTCTATCCCGCTGGCAGCCCCGGTCCCGGTGGAACAGGCGGTGCTGGAGACGTTCTTCTCTCACCTGGGTATCTTCTCTTACGACAAGGCCAAGGACAATGTGGAGAAGGAACGAGAGGCCAACAAGAGCGCGGGGGGCAGCTGGCTGTCGCTGCTGGCGGCCTTGGCCCACCTGGCCGCGGCAGAGAAGGTCTATCACAGCCTCACCTACCTGGGGCAGAAACTAGGTACCTCCGCCCCGACCCCCGTGCCCCTTCAGGAAGGAAAGGGAGTATATTCCCCCATCGGCAGTGGCTTGGGTTTCCTGTCTCTGTCACTTAGCCGCAGGCTCAACTCCGCACTCCCAGGTCTCCTCCCACCGATCCCGTCCTTCCCTCGGCTTCCATAAACCCCGCCCACCGGCCTCCGCGGCAGATAGATTGGCCGCCGGGGTGGATGTTGTTTGCAGGGCTGTGCTTCAAACCGATGGCTGTATCCATTTTGCTCATGCATGGATTGGTGCCGTAAATGAGAAGTTAAACTCTGATGTCCTCGCTCTCTAACCAGTGACACTGCGGCGAGAGGAGCAAAACTTGGCAATACAACCTAGTTAGAATTCATGAACACTATTGTCTGGCTTCTTAAGGCCCTAGAGAGTTACAGATGGAGTCCTACCCCCTCTTCGTAGCCACAATAAATATCTAATGAATGAACAGAAAAATGAATGCTGGACAGGAAAGGCAAGAAATATGACTAACACTAACAAGAGGGGCCTTACAGGGAAAATGGTAAACACTCTTATCATCCCATGATAAATCTTGCCCCTGAAAATAAGATGCAGGAGCTGATTAAGCTGATTTTCACGAGTAGAAACAATTAGTATGAGTAAATCAGAAGGAAATAATATATGTGAAAGCCAAGGGCTATACATACGAAGTATTACTACTTATAATTACCAATATTATGAATCCCAGAGCTTTTAGAGTTGTTTTAGTACTTTGGCGTATTTTAGACCCTTTAATATCAGAGGCACAGGGTCTGGTATGAATGAAGGACACATAACAGTATAAAATAGAAGTGTACAATTGAGAGCAGATTCCAGTTTGAGTTTCTCCCCCCAGTTTCCTTATATAGCCTGAAGGTGACCATGTACATCTTGCTTTCAGTAAACACTCAAGGGGCAGGGCTTTCTGAGATCTTGACTGTGCTTCAGCTTTTCAAACAATAACTTGTTATTTAGTGTGTTGACTTATTGGCAACAACTAGTCAGATAGTTTCACCTCGTGTATTTTTTCCTCCCTTTCTTACAGTGGCACTTCTCAGAAATTTACAATTGCTCTTGCAGTGTTATAATTCCCCATCCTACAGATTGGCAAATTGTGTGCATGCAGTTGTGCGGGTAGGTGACAGAGCCTATACCAGAATACCTACCTTTGAACTGTCAGATTGTGTTTGTATCCAAATGATTTATAAAAATTGTAGATGTAGTATAATTTAGTTATATATTAAATAATTTACATATTATTATGTATATATGAAAATGGGGAGGATTCTGGCTGTAAAATTGAAGGTGGGTAATTTTCTTGCAGTTTTAGTGTTTTTAGATTCCCCCGCCTCATGAAGAATGGTGATTGATCCCAGTGCCATGTTTCTTAGGTTTTTTTCTTTTAGCTCACCTATGAGGATTTGATAACCTGTGGCCTCACTCCCCAGAAAAATATATATGTAATACAATTTTGCATGTAATCTGAAAGGGTTCAGTTGGATTTCCTAAAGCCTATGTATAGACCTCAGTTAAGATATCTACTCTAGTTTAAGTTGTATGTGCCTGGTTTTAGGTGCCTGGCTGTGCCTAAGAACATGCGCAAGGCCATCACTGTCTCTGACTTGGGTTCTCTGAAGTGGCTCTTATTATGTAAAGTGATTAGTTCTGCACAGACCCCAGCTTGCATGGGTGAGCCTGAGGGCTGTGCTTTGAAATTGATCCACGGAGCAATTTACACTGTGAAACATGCTCAGGCGCTGTTCAGGCTCCCAGCTGATCTGTCACTTCGGTGTGAATGTTCTGAAAATGGCATGTTTAATGCCACATGACTTACTCGCATGTACAGTAAATGTAGGTTCCAGATGTAAATTTTTAGCTTTGCAGTTACCTTACAGTTTTTTGATACTGGAATGTTTGTGATATCAACGTGCTTACAATATGACTTCATGATTATTGAGTTGACTCTCCATTTTCTTAAAAACTTGGGAAAATTTTTGTGTTGCCACTTAAAACAGTCCCATGTTCTTCAACTACTTTGCTATTTAGAACATTTATACGGTTTTCTTTAAAAAGCAAAACAAAAAGTTTATGTGTATTTTTTAAACAGTAGAAAGCACGGTTTTAAAAAGTGAGTCTTTTTGACCGCACTTTTGTGACTGGTGTTTATTGGAGACCTTGGCAGTGAATCCTGGTTATAGATGCAAGCGTGGGACTTTAGACAAAGAACAGACGTGACAGGGAGCCTTCTGTTCCTGTCTTGGCTCAGCTGAAAAACTTTGGGGCGAACCCTTATCTTGGAGCCCTCTCTTTACTTTGAGGGGAGAATATATCTATTTGGGGAAAGATCAGTGATTAAAATATGCTGACTCAGTACCGCAGAGGACTTTAGAAGGTCATACTTTTCTCCCCTTTGTTTCATTGCTGGAGAGTTTCCTCAACATCTGGTGGCTGGAAGATACCATGGTAGAAAATGACTTAACTTGAGAACTGATGTTTTAAGATTATCATTAGCAAGAAGTTGTGGAATAAAATATTCAATGAGAAGTGCAAAACTTTAATATACTCATTCCTTGAAATTTCATGATGTGAGATAGACTGTTGAAATCTTGAAAAATAATGAGCATTCATAAAACGAGACTCCCATGGAAACAATTCAAAATAATCATATTTTGTAAATTCAAAAAACTGAGACAAGAAGTCTGGTGTCTCTGATTCCTTATTTCCCAGCATGAAGGAAGGCCACTCCCCATTGGATATTCATAACCAGGGTAGTCACCAAGTAGGCTTGTGCTCCTGAGAGCTTTGAGAAGAGAGACATGTTTAAAACAAATGCGTTGGTGGTCTCTCCCTTCCTTAAAGTGTCAGGTAACTTGGTTTCACATAGTAGTAATGGATGTTTATTGATAAGCTTTAAAAGGTATTCTTTATATTTATATGGTGTTTCCACGCCCCCAGGTAAGGGTAATCTAATGAAGGAAGGTATCCCTTTTTCACCCAGAGTTAAAATTTTCACCAAGTTCACCTTGTTTAACAGCGGAAGTGAGTACACAATTAAGGTCACCTAGCTAGCTATCAAATAGGTAGCTATTCTTTTTACAGTACTTGAAACTCCCAATTTACCACAGAGTTGCAGAAGCCCAACTCTGTAGTATTGAGAGATTCTTATATCAGTTATAAATGGAAGGGGAAGGGATTAGCAGTATTGATTGCGTGCTTTGCTCCAGGCGTGTTACATACCAAATGTTATTTCATTGTGTCTTTTTAGTTTCATGTTAAAACAACAACTAAGGCTCAAAGTGGCTAAGGTTAAGTCCTGTGCACATCACACAGCTTGTAAATTTGGAAGCTGGGATTTGGAACCAAGTCTTTCAGTCTTCCAGAGCTTTTAAATTTTACTTAGTACTCTTGCTACCTTCGTAACCTCAGAGACTTTGTCTTAGATCTGGGCACAGAGGTCCATTTATTTCATACCATCACTTTACAAAATCTGCAAAGCTAGACTTAACATGGGTGGAGAGGAAAGGCAAACCTTCCAGGATACAGTCCTGTATGGGATGTTGGTGTCAGGGTCAATCCACCTGTACCATATGGTTTTTCCTGCTATTAGTAGGAGAAATGATGTGAATGCTAGTCAGTCTGGGCAGTATATTGGAGAAAACACTTTTTCAGTATCAGCAGTTTGCCTGTGAAATCAGTAGTAGTAGGGTGACCAACCCTATAGGTTTGCCCGGAGTTGAGGGGGTTTTCAGGACATGGGACTAAGGGTTTCCTGAGAAGCTAGCCTTTCAGTACTAAAACCTGGAAAGTCATGGGTAAACTGGGACAAGGTGGCTGCCATAGTGGTAAGGGATATAAGATTCATTTCTTGAAATACAAACTGGGCAATGAATTGTGAAATGTTTCATTCATTAAGAGGACATTTTACAAATGCCTTGATAAGTAATTTATACTCCTAATTGGTATGTTTACAATAGTAACTCATTCATTAAAGCATTCTGTGAATACCAACAGAAAATTTAAAATGTCATTCATTTCTGAGATTTTTATATATTCCTAAGAATTACTGTTTTAAACCTGCCCTGTTTCTTTTTGTTCTCCTAATGTCTTACCTCTGACCTTTGGTGGGGTACAGAATTGCTTAAGAAAACATCTATGAAACTGGCCCCATAATTATTAGAAACATAGTTGATCATGTATTAATACAGAAGTAAAGAAATAATGTCTATGCCATTTGAACCTTTTTGGTTGTTGAAAAGAATGTATGTGGCCTTACTTTTTGCTGATTTCCTTTGGAACTCCTGAGTTACAACATGAGTTACAGCAGTAGTTATTTATAATTGCTTCCTACTGTTTTTTTTTTTTTTCTATTTTCTTTTCTTTCTTTCTTTATTTTTGGCTGCTTTGGGTCTTCGTTGCTGCGCGTGGGCTTTCTCTAGTTGCGGCGAGCGGGGGCTATTCTTCGATGCGGTGTGCGGGCTTCTCATTGCAGTGGCTTCTCTTGTTGCAGAGCATGGGCTCTAGGCACGTGGGCTTCAGTAGTTGTGGCACGTGGGCTCAGTAGTTGTGGCCCGCAGGCTCTACAGCGCAGGCTCAGTAGCTGTGGCACATGGGCTTAGTTGGTCCACAGCATGTGGGATCTTCCCGGACCAGGGATCAAACCCATGTCCCCTGCGTTAGCAGGTGGATTCTTAACCACTGCGCCACCAGGGAAGTCCCACTTCCTACTCTTAATAATTCACAATATGGTGCTTATTATGATATAACCTATAGTGTCAGCCTTGTTAAGAGCACTAACAGTCACTTTGTTCCCATAGGATCCCAGTAGTCTGTGTTTTCCATTTTCTCATAGCTTGAAAGGAAAAATGCAACTCCAAAGCAGAAATAAAATTTTCTGATTTACCAGGAATAACAACAGTGTTTCATAATTGGGTGCTCTCTTTTCTTTTAAATATGTTTATGTGGAAGGAGGGCTTTTTAGATCCAGGTTGATGTCACTTGCTAGGTTAATCATCCTCTGAATTAGATCTGAATCCTCATTGAAGTGGGCTGGGGAAATATTGGCGCATGGGTAAGGAAATTTTATTTTTGAATTTTATTTTATTTGTTTTTTTATACAGCAGGTTCTTATTAGTTATTCATTTTATACATGTTAGTGTATATATGTCAATCCCAATCTCCCAGTTCATCACACCACCCCCGCCACTTTCCCCCCTTGGTGTCCATACGTTTGTTCTCTACATCTGTGACTCAATTTCTGCCCTGCAAACCGGTTCATCTGTACCATTTTTCTAGGTTCCACATATATGCGTTAATATACGATATTTGTTTTTCTCTTTCTGACTTACTTCAGTATGTATGACGGGCTCTAGATCCATCCACGTCTCTACAAATGACCCAATTTTGTTCTTTTTCACGGCTGAGTAATATTCCATCGTATATATATATATCACATCTTCTTTATCCATTCGTCTGTCGATGGGCATTTAGGTTGCTTCCATGTCCTGGCTATTGTAAATAGTGCTGCAATGAACATTGGAGTGCATGTATCTTTTTGAATTATGGTGTTCTCTGGGTATATGCACAGTAGTGGGATTACTGGGTTATATGGTAGTTCTATTTTTTATTTTTTAAGGAACCTCCACACTGTTCTCCATAGTGGCTGTATCAGTTTACAATCCCATGAACAGTGCAAGAAGGTTCCCTTTTCTCCACACCCTCTCCATCATTTGTTGTTTGTAGATTTTCTGATGATGCCCATTCTAACTGGTGTGAGGTGATACCTCATTGTAGTTTTTTTTTTTTAATTATTTATTTATTTATTTATTTATGGCTGTGTTGAGTCTTCGTTTCTGTGTGAGGGCTTTCTCTAGTTGCGGCAAGTGGGGGCCACTCTTCATCGCAGTGCGTGGGCCTCTCACTATCGCGGCCTCTCTTGTTGCGGAGCACAGGCTCCAGACGCGCAGGCTCAGTAATTGTGGCTCACGGGCCTAGTTGCTCCGCGGCATGTGGCATCTTCCCAGACCAGGGCTTGAACCCATGTCCCCTGCATTGGCAGGCAGATTCTCAACTACTGTGCCACCAGGGAAGCCCCTCATTGTAGTTTTGATTTGCATTTCTCTAATAATTAGTGATATTGAGCGGCTTTTCATGTGCTTCTTGGCCATCTGTATGTCTTCTTTGGAGAAATGTCTATTTAGGTCTTCTGCCCATTTTTGGATTGGGTTGTTTGTTTTTTTAATATTGAGCTGCATGAGCTGTTTATATATTTTGGAGATTAGTGCTTTGTCCATTGATACATTTGCAAATACTTTCTCCCATTCTGAGGGTTGTCTGTTCGTCTTGTTTGTAGTTTCCTTTGCTTTGCAAAAGCTTTTAAGTTTCATTAGGTCCCATTTCTTATTTTTGTTTTTATTTCCATTACTCTACGAGGTGGATTAAAAAAGATCTTGCTGTGATTTATGTCAGAGAGTGTTCTTCCTATGTTTTCCTCTAAGAGTTTTATAGTGTCCGGTTTTACATTTAGGTCTCTAATCCATTTTGAGTTTATTTTTGTGTATGGTGTTAAGGAGTGTTCTAATTTCATTCTTTTACATTTGCTGTCCAGTTTTCCCAGCACCACTTATTGAAGAGACTGTCATTTCTCTATTGTATATCCTTGCCTCCTTTGTCATAGATTAGTTGACCATAGGTGCGTGGGTTTATCTCTGGGCTTTCTGTCCTGTCCCATTGATCTGTATTTCTGTTTTTGTGCCAGTACCATACTGGCTTGATTACTGTAGCTTTGTAGTATAGTCTGAAGTCAGGGAGTCTGATTCCTCCAGCTCCATTTTTTTCCCTCAAGACTGCTTTGGCTATTCGGGGTCTTTTGTGTCTCCATACAAATTTTAGGAATTTTTGTTGTAGTTCTGTATAGAATGCCATTAGTAATTTGATAGGGATTGCATTGATCTGTATAGATTGCTTTGGGTAATATAGACATTTTCACAATGCTGATTCTTCCAATCCAAGAACATGGTATATCTCTCCATCTGTTGGTATCATCTTTAATTTCTTTCATCAGTGTCTTATAGTTTTCTGCATACAGGTCTTTTGTCTCCCTAGGTAGGTTTATTCCTAGGTATTTTATTCTTTTTGTTGCAGTGGTAAATGGGAGTGTTTCCTTAATTTCTCTTTCAGATTTTTCATCATTAGTGCATAGGAATGCAAGAGATTTCTGTGCATTAATTTTGTATTCTGCAACTTTACCAAATTCATTGATTAGCTCTAGTAGTTTTCTGGTGGCATCTTTAGAATTCTCTATATATAGTATCATGTCATCTGCAAACAGTGACAGTTTTACTTCTTCTTTTCCAATTTGTATTCCTTTTATTTCTTTTTCTTTTCTGATTGCCATGGCTAGGACTTTAAAAACTATGTTGAATAATAGTGGTAAGAGTGGACATCCTTGTTTTCTTCCTGATCTTAGAGGAAATGCTTTCAGTTTTTCACCATTGAGAATGATGTTTACTGTGGGTTTGTCATATATGGCCTTTATAATGTTGAGGTAGGTTCCCTCTATGCCCACTTTCTGGAGAGTTTTTATCATAAATGGGTGTTGAATTTTGTCAGAAGCTTTTTCTGCATCTATTGAGATGATCATATGGTTTTTATTCTTCAATTTGTTAATATGGTGTATCACATTGATTGATTTGCATATATTGAAGAATCCTTGCATCCCTGGGATAAATCCCACTTGATCATGGTGTATGATCCTTTTAATGTGTTGTTGGATTCTGTTTGCTAGTATTTTGTTGAGGATTTTTGCATCTATATTCATCAGAAATATTGGTCTGTAATTTTCTTTTTTTGTAGTATCTTTGTCTGGTTTTGGTATCAGGGTGATGGTGGCCTCATAGAATGAGTTTGGGAGTGTTCCTTCCTCTGCAATTTTTTGGAAGAGTTTGAGAAGGATGGGTGTTAGCTCTTCTCTAAATGTTTGATAGAATTCACCTGTGAAGCCATCTGGTCCTGGACTTTTGTTTGTTGGAAGATTTTTAATCACAGTTTCAAATTCATTACTTGTGATTGGTCTGTTCATATTTTCTGTTTCTTCCTGGTTCAGTCTTGGAAGGTTATACCATTCTAAGAATTTGTCCATTTCTTCCAGGTTGTTCATTTTATTGGCATAGAGTTGCTTGTAGTAGTCTCTTCGGATGCTTTGTATTTCTGCAGTGTCTGTTGTAACTTCTCCATTTTCATTTCTAATTTTACTGAGTTCTCTCCCTCTTTTTCTTGATGAGTCTGGCTAATGGTTTATCAATTTTGTTTATCTTCTCAAAGAACCAGCTTTTAGTTTTATTGATCTTTGCTATTGTTTTCTTTGTTTCTATTTCATTTATTTCTGCTCTGATCTTTATGATTTCCTTCCTTCTACTAACTTCGGGTTTTGTTTGTTCTTCTTTCTCTAGTTCCTTTCGGTGTAAGGTTTGATTGTTTATTTGAGATGTTTGTTGTTTCTTGAGGTAAGATTGTATTGCTATAAACTTCCCTCTTAGAACTGCTTTTGCTGCATCCCATAGATTTTGGATCGTCATGTTTTCATTGTCATTTGTCTCTAGGTATTTTTGATTTCGTCTTTGATTTCTTCAGTGATCTCTTGGTTATTTAGTAACATATGGTTTAGCTTCCATGTGTTTGCATTTTTTACATTTTTTTCCCTGTAATTGATTTCTGATCTCATAGCATTGTGGGCAGAAAAGATGCTTGATATGATTTCATTTTTCTTAAATTTACTGAGGCTTGATTTGTGACCCAAGATGTGATCTATCCTGGAGAATGTTACGTGCGCACTTGAGAAGAATGTTTAATCTGCTATTTTTGGATGGAATGTCCTATAAATATCAATTAAATCTATCTGGTCTATTGTGTCATTTAAACTTGTGTTTCCTTATTAATTTTCTGTTTGTATGATCTGTCCGTTGATGTAAGTGAGGTGTTAAAGTCCCCCACTATTATTGTGTTACTGTCCATTTCCTCTTTTATAGCTGTTAGCGGTTGCCTTATGTATTGAGGTGCTCCTATGTTGGGTGCATATATATTTATAATTGTTGTATCTTCTTCTTGGATTGATCCCTTGATCATTATGTAGTGTCCTTCCTCGTCTCTTGTAACATTCTTTATTTTAAAGTCTATTTTATCTGATATGAGTATTGCTACTCCAGCTTTCTTTTGATTTCCATTTGCATGGAATACCTTTTTCCATCCCCTCAGTTTCAGTCTGAAGTGGGTCTCTTGTAGACAGCATATATATGGGTCTTGTTTTTGTATCCATTCAGCAAGCCTGTGTCTTTTGGTTGGAGCATTTAATCCATTCACGTTTAAGGTAATTATCAATATGTATGTTCCTATGACCGTTTTCTTAATTGTTTTGGGTTTGTTTTTGTAGGTCCTTTTCTTCTCTTGTGTTTCCCACTTAGAGAAGTTCCTTTAGCATTTGTTGTAGAGCTGGTTTGGTGGTGCTGAATTCTCTTAGCTTTTGCTTGTCTGTAAAGCTTTTTTTTTTCTTTTTAAAATATTTATTTATTTATTTTATTTATGACTGTGTTGGGTCTTCATTTCTGTCCGAGGGCTTTCTCTAGTTGTGGCAAGTGGGGACCACTCTTCATCGCGGTGCACGGGCCTCTCATTATCGCGGCCTCTCTTGTTGTGGAGCACAGGCTCCAAACGCGCAGGCTCAGTAATTGTGGCTCACGGGCCTAGTTGCTCCGTGGCATGTGGGATCTTCCCAGACCAGGGCTTGAACCTGTGTCCCCTGCATTGGCAGGCAGATTCTCAACCACTGTGCCACCAGGGAAGCCCCCTGTAAAGCTTTTGATTTCTCCATCAAATCTAAATGAGATCCTTGCCGGTAGAGTAGTCTTGGTTGTAGGTTCTTCCCTTTCATCACTTTAAGTATATCATGTCAGTCTCTTCTGGCTTGTAGAGTTTCTGCTGAGAAATCAGCTGTTAACCTCATGGGAGTTCCCTTGTATGTTATTTGTCGTTTTTCCCTTGCTGCTGTCAATAATTTTTCTTTGTCTTTAATTTTTGCCACTTTGATTACTATGTGTCTCGGCGTGTTTCTCCTTGGGTTTATCCTGTATGGGACTCTCTGCACTTCCTGGACTTGGGTGGCTATTTCCTTTCCCATGTTAGGGAAGTTTTTGAGTATAATCTCTTCAAATATTTTCTCTGGTCCTTTCTCTCTCTCTTCTCCTCTGGGACCCCTATAATGCGAATGTTGTTGTGTTTAATGTTGTCCCAGCGGTCTCTTAGGCTGTCTTCATTTCTTTTCATTCTTTTTTCTTTTTTTTTCTTTTTTCTTTTTTTTTTTAAACTTTGGGTTTATTTTATTTATTTATGGCTGTGTTGGGTCTTCGTTTCTGTGCGAGGGCTTTCTCTAGTTGTGGCAAGTGGGGGCCATTCTTCATCGCGGTGCACAGACCTCTCATTATCGCGGCCTTGTTGCGGAGTGCAGGCTCCAGACGTGCAGGCTCAGTAATTGTGGCTCACGGGCCTAGTTGCTCCGCGGCATGTGGGATCTTCCCAGACCAGGGTTCGAACTCGTGTCCCCTGCATTGGCAGGCAGACTCTCAACCACTGCGCCACCAGGGAAGCCCATTCTTTTTTTTTTCTTTATTCTGTTCCGCAGCAGTGAATTCCACCATTCTGTCTTCCAGGTCACTTATCCGTTCTTCTGCCTCAGTTATTCTGCTGTTGATTCCTTCTAGTGTAGTTTTCATTTCAGTTATTGTATTGGTCATCTCTGTTTGTTTGTTCTTTAATTTTTCTAGGTCTTTGTTAATCATTTCTTGCATCTTCTCAATCTTTGCCTCCATTCTTATTCCGAGGTCCTGGATCATCTTCACTATCATTATTCTGAATTCTTTTTCTGGAAGGTTGCCTATCTCCACTTCATTTAGTTGTTTTTCTGGGGTTTTATCTTGTTCCTTCATCTGGTATATAGCCCTTTGCCTTTTCATCTTGTCTATCTTTCTGTGAATGTGGTTTTTTTTCCACAGGCTGCAGGATTGTAGTTCTTCTTGCTTCTGCTGTCTGCCCTCTGGTGGTTGAGGGTATCTAAGAGGCTTGATGGGAGGCTCTGGTGGTGGGTAGAGTTGACTGTTGCTGTGGTGGTCAGAGCTCCATAAAACTTTATTCCACTTGACTGTTGATGAGTGGGGCTGGGTTCCCTCCCTGTTGGTTGTTTTGCCTGAGGTAACCCAGTACTGGAGCCTACCTGGGCTCTTTGGTGGGGCTAATGGCAGACTCTGGAGGGCTCACGCCAAGGAGTACTTCCCAGAACCTCCACTGCCAGTGTCCTTGTCCCCATGGCGGAACAGAGCCAGCCCCCACCTCTGCAGGAGACCCTCCAACAGTAGCAGGTAGGTTTGGTTCAGTCTCCCCCAGGGTCACTGCTCCTTCCCCTGGGTCCTGATGTGCACACTATTCCGTGTGCGCCCTCCAAGAGTGGGGTCTCTCTTTCCCCCAGTCCTGTCGATGTCCTGCAATCAATTCCCACTAGGCTTCAAAGTCTGATTATCTAGGAATTCCTCCTCCCATTGCCGGACCCGCAGGTTAGAAAGCCTGACGTGGGGCTCAGAACCTTCACTCCAGTGGGTGGACTTCTGTGGTATAAGTATTCTCCAGTTTGTGAGTCACCCACGCAGCAGTTATGGGATTTGATTTTACTCTGATTGCGCCCCTCCTACCGTCTCACTGTGGCTTCTCCTCTGTCCTTGGACGTGGGGTATCCTCCTTGGTGAAGTCCAGTGTCTTCCTGTTGATGATTGTCCAGCAGCTAGTTGTGATTCTGGTGCTCTCGCAAGAGGGAGTGAGAGCACGTCCTTCTACTCCGCCATCTTGGTTAATCTCTGCACATTCCATTCTCATTTTTCTGGAGTTTTATCTTGTTCCTTCATCTGGTACATAGCCCTCTGCCTTTTTATTTTGTCTATCTTTCTGTGAATGTGGTTTTTGTTCCACAGGCTGCAGGATTGTAGTTCTTCTTGCTTCTGCTGTCTGCCCTCTGGTGGATGAGGCTATCTGAGAGGCTTGTGCAAGTTTCCTGATGGGAGGGACTGGTGGTGGGCAGAGCTGGCTGTTGCTCTGGTGAGCAGAACTCAGTAAAACTTTATTCCACTTGTCTGCTGATGGGTGGGGCTGGGTTCCCTCCCTGTTGGTTGTTTGGCCTGAGGCGACCCAACACTGGAGCCTACCTGGGCTCTTTGGTGGGGCTAATGGCGGACTCTGGGAGGGCTCACGCCAAGGAGGACTTCCCAGAACTTCTGCTGCCAGTGTTCTTGTCCTCACGGTGAGCCACAGCCACCCCCTGCCTCTGCAGGAGACCCTCCAACACTAGCAGGCAGGTCTGGTTCAGTCTCCTATGGGGTCACTGCTCCTTCCCCTGGGTCCCTATGCGCACACTACTTTGTGTGTGCCCTCCAAGAGTGGAGTCTCTGTTTCTCCCAGTCCTGTCGAAGTCCTGCAATCAAATCCCGCCAGCTTTCAAAATCTGATTCTCTAGGAATTCCTCCTCCCGTTGCCAGACCCCCAGGTTGGGAAGCCTGACGTGGGGCTCAGAACCTTCACTCCAGTGGGTGGACTTATGTGGTGTAAGTGTTGTCGTTTGTGAGTCACCCACGCAGCAGTTATGGGGTTTGATTTTATTGTGATTGTGCCCCTCCTACCATCTCACTGTGGCTTCTCCTTTGTCTTTGGATGTGGGGTATCTTTTTTGGTGAGTTCCAGTGTCTTCCTGTCGATGACTGTTCAGCAGTTAATTGTGATTCCGGTGTTCTCGCAGAGGGAGTGAGAGCATATCCTTCTAGTCCGCCATCTTGAACCAATCTCCTGGGTAAGGAAATTATACACAGGTCCACCGCTACACTGAGTTGTACCAGGCGTTAACTTACTCTACAGTGAAATTATGAATCACAAAATATTTAAATCCAAATCATAGAAGTCAGAGAACATGGTAGGTGAAAACTCATTGAGCTCAGCAGTTTAGATTCTTTCCTTTTGGATGCTGAGAGGTGTTTTGTACTTCCAGTTTCTCTGCCTTACCTATCATGTGCTTATATCATTTGTCTACCAGGGGGCCAGTCTTTCTTCAGCAGGAAGGACTCCATCCGCACCATCTATACTTCCCTGCATAATGAGCTGAAGAAGGTGGTGACTGGCCGTGGTGCCCTTGGGGGGACCGCACCTCACGTGGAAGAGCTCCTTTCCCACCTGTCAGAGCAGCTGTGCTTCTTTGTTCAGGCTCGGATGGAGATCGCAGACTTCTATGAGAAGATGTATACCCTCAGCACACAGAAGTTCATCAATGCCGAAGAGCTCGTTGGCCTTTTAGACACCATCCTCAAGAAATACAGCTCCAGGTCAGTGTAGGGGAGGAGGGAGGGAGGGACAGAATGTGGCAGCCTCACAATCCCACACAGAGTCTCAGGCTTCCCCACACCCCTGCAGAAATCTGTGATGGAATAACTGTGAAGGAGAAATAGCTGTATTACCTTTTATACACATTAATTAATCAACAGGTATACATTAGGCATCTTCTTTGGGCTTAGTTAACACCATACTGGATAGATGCTTCTCTGAGCAGTAGCAAAAGGTCAAGAATGAAGTAATCCTTAAAAGTTGTATTGTAACTGGTTTTTTTGCTTATGAAAGAATTTACACAACAAGAGAATTGTATATCAAATAGTGTGACTTTTTAACAAACCACTATTCAAATAAATGTCCCTTTCAAAGTCATCACCTTGATGAGTTATCCACTTGATTCCTCTGATGGAGCCATTACTTAACATGTGTAGGGAACTCCTTTATAATTGCTTTCAGCACCTGTCGCATAGTTTTGATTTTGTCTTAAACTTCCTTGGTGGAGGCAGACATCTGTGCTTTAGAGGAGGGCATGTTTTTTTGATAGTCAAAAAGATATTTGTAGCCAGTTTGATTTTTTTAAAAAAGATGTTGATCAACTGGAAAAATTTTTTTGAAGGAAATTGCTGCTTATAAAGTGAGACTGGTTATAAAGTATTGCTCACTGCCTGGCCCAAAAAGCAGTTTCAAAAGAATTTGAGTAGTGTTGTGAACATCATTGACTGTGAATTACTCAGTTTTATTTTTGGGTCCTTGGAGCCTGGCCTAGAGCCTTGCACATAGTAGGTGCTCAGTAATTTTATGATGAATTAAATGGAAAGTGATACTAATCATTAGAGAAATGCAAATCAGAACTACAATGAGGCATCACCTCACACCAGTCAGAATGGCCATCATCAAAAAATCTACCAACAATAAATGCTGGAGAGGGTGTGGAGAAAAGGGAGCCCTCTTGCACTTTTGGTGGGAATGTAAATTGATACAGCCACTATGGAGAACAGTGTGGAGGTTCCTTAAAAAACTAAAAATAGAACTACCATACGACCCAACAATCCCACTACTGGGCATATACCCTAAGAAAACCATAAGTCAAAAAGAGTCATGTACTACAATGTTCATTGCTCTATTTACAGTAGTCAGGACATGGAAGCAACCTAAGTATCCATTGACAGATGAATGGATAAAGAAGATGTGGCACATATATACAATGGAATATTACTCAGCCATAAGAAGAAATGAAATTGAGTTGTTTGTAGTGAGGTGGATGGACCTAGAGTCTGTCATACAGACTGAAGTGAGTCAGAAAGAGAAAAACAAATACCGTATGCTAACACATGTATATGGAATCTAAAAAAAAAAGAAAAAAAAAAGGTCATGAAGAACCTAGGGGCAGGACGGGAATAAAGATGCAGACCTACTAGAGGATGGACTTGAGGATATGGAGAGGGTGAAGGGAAAGCTGGGACGAAGTGAGAGAGTGGGATGGACATATATACAGTACCAAATGTAAAACTGATAGCTAGTGGGAAGCAGCCACATAGCACAGGGAGATCAGCTCAGTGCTTTGTGGCCACATAGAGGGGTGGGATAGGGAGGGTGGGAGGGAGGGAGATGCAAGAGGGAAGAGATATGGGGATGTGTGTATATGTATAGCTGATTCACTTCGTTATAAAGCAGAAACTAACACACCATTGTAAAGCAATTATACTCCAATAAAGATGTTAAAAACAAAGAAAAAACAAAAAGAGTCATGCACCACAATGTTCATTGTAGCACTATTTACAATCGCCAGGACATGGAAGCCACCTAGGTGTCCATCGACAGATGAATGGATAAAGAAGATGTGGCACATATATACAATGGAGTATACTCATCCATAAAACGAAACGAAATTGAGTTATTTGTAGTGAGGTGGATGGACCTAGAGTCTGTCGTACAGAGTGAAGTAAGTCAGAAAGAGAAAAACAAATACCGTATGCTAATACCTATATATGGAATGTAAAAATAAAATGGTTCTGATGGACCTAGGGGCAGGACAGGAATAATGACACAGATGTAGAGAATGGACTTGAGGACATGGGGAGGGGGAAGGGTAAGCTGGGACGAAGTGAGAGAGTAACATTGACATGTATACACTACCAAATGTAAAACAGATAGCTAGTGGGAAGCAGCCGCATAGCACAAGGAGATCAGCTTGGTGCTTTGTGACCACCTAGAGGGGTGGGATAGGGAGGGTGGGAGGGAGACGCAAGAGGGAGGAGATATGGGGACATATGTATATGTATAGCTGATTCACTTTGTTATACAGCAGAAACTAACACAACATTGTAAAGCAATTATACTCCAATAAAGATGTTTAAAAAAATTAAAATAAATAAATAAATGGAAAGTGATGACTTGAAGGATACCACTCCTTTGGAAATATGAGTTCAGATATGTTTGCTTAAAAAAGAAAGGCAGATATATTCATTTATATTCCCAAATTAAGCCTAATACTCATCTGATTAATGGACTGGGGGAAGTAGGCTACGTGGAGAGATTAAAAGAGACTTCACAGAGGAGGTAGAATCTGAGAAGACTTTTAAGGGCAGGTAGGATTTTGAAAGAAAAGGCAGGTAGAAAGCAAAGGTTCCTCCATATCTGTGACTCCACATCCAGAGATTCAAAGTATTGAATATATTACCTACTAAAATATGTTACCTCCTGAAATATATTACATACATGGGTTTGTAATATATTTTACATGTGTATATAAGTGGACCTGTGCAGTACAAACCCATGTTTGTCATTCAAGGGTCAGCTGTATTCTAAATTTTTATTTATTTTTAGTAGGTAATATATTAACATAGCTCAAAATTTATGAAGTACAAAAAAATGCAGTAGTGAAAGGTCTCCTTCTGCCCCTGTTCCTCAGCTACTTAATTTCTTTCCTAAGAGTCAATGAATATTAACAAGTTCTGTCATTCTCAAGAGATAGTCTATGCATATAAATAAACACATTTCCTTTTTTTAAACAAATTTTACATGTTTACAAATTTTTTTTATCTTTGGAAATATTCTTTTAAGTCTCCCTCAAATCTGATTAGTATATGTTTTCTTTTAATAAAATAATTTTTTTTAAACCAAAAACTACAGTACAATTGGAGATGTGATTCTCAAGAGGAAGAGATCTTATGTGGTGATTCCTAAATGCTAATGTGAAAGTGTTTTGCTGAACCATTTTGGGAGCTTAAGAAAAATACCCTTACCTGAGCCCTTCTTCTTTCCCAAGAGAGTAAGATTCAGTGATTTTGGGTTGGATGCCTATAAACCTGTCTGTTTTAAAAGTTCCCTGTGATACTGATACGTAAGTCTGCAAGAAAAATTGGATAAATAAGGAAAAGATGCCAACATTAGTATATACTGGTTATTGAACCTTACCAATTTGTGTGCAAGCGCCTGTGTGTATGTTGTGTCATAGTAATGAATGGTTATTACTATATAATTGTTTTTATTTTTATTTTATTAGATTTGTGACCTATCATCTTTGAACCTTCTTTGAAACATCCCACTTCTCAGAGGCCTGGGAATTTCTTCCATTGCAGTAGCAAAAGCCCAGGTTTCATTCTTGAAGATCTTAGGGCAGTACTTGGCAGTACCCCTTATCCTGCTGAGTGGATACTGATGGAGCTGGCTGTAAATCACATATGGTCAATAGGTGTTTTCAGCTATTGTCTCCATCCTCCACCAATGCTACCTTTGTCTACTTAATAGGGAATTAATGATCACAGACACATCCTAGCCTAAAAATCATCTACAGTAGAGGCTTTGGGTTAATTTGAACAGCATAAATTCTTTAGTTTAGAATTTCTGAAAAGTTGAAATTCTGTATACTATATTCATTTTCTTTGGGAAGTGAAATTATTTTAGATATAAATTAACATGATTTGCCCTTTGCTTTCAGAGATGAAGGGGAGTCATGTTTTGTTTTTCTCCTCTGGAAGCCAGGTGTGCTCAGAGTAGGATGGTGTTAAAGGTTTCCTCTTTTGGCAAACTTATTACATTATTAAGCAAATGTAAATTCTTGTTTAAGAATCACAGTCATTTGTGATGCTGCATTTCAAATTGAATAATTAACATTAATCATTTGAGTTTTCATTGTGTGCCCTTTAGAAATAAAAACGTGGATTAACTCATGCAGGGTCAGGGTGTCTACTATTCCTTGAATACTTTTGAGGAGAAGTAGAACTTGGGTTTTTATTTCCAAGGAAGTATCAATGGAACATTTTTTGATTCAGTAGAATTTGTTTTGAATTTATTTACCTGTTTTGTACAGTGGACATAAAAGAAAATTCTGGCTAATCTTTGTATTTCGTGGTTAAAACAAAACTGGAAGATAGATTATAAATGCAATTTAATATATGCTCTCCTAAATCAAGAACTTTTAATTGAAGTATAGTTGATACACAGTATTATAAGTTTCAGGTGTACTGTATAGTGATTCACAATTTTTAAATGTTATACTCCATTTATAGTTATTATGAAATATTGGCTGTATTCCCTGTGTTGTATCATATATCCCTTTTTTTTTTTTGGCCACGCCGTGCAGCATGCAGGATCCTAGTTCCCTGACCAGGGATCAAACCTGCGCCCCCTGCAGTAGAAGCACAGAGTCTTAACCACTGGACCGCCAGGGAAGTCCCATATATCCTTGTAGCTTATTTTAAGTATAATAGTTTGTACCTCTTAATCCTCTCCCCCTATATTGCCCCTCCCCCTTCCCTCTCCCCACTGGAAACTACTAGTTTTACAACATGATTTTTAAGAAATAATTTTTTTAAAAAGTCAGCAATTATTCACTCTAGACAGCTTTTAAAAATCCATCTGGTATAGCAATAATATTCTATTAAATGATTTTTATTTTTTAATCATAATTTTATAGCTAGGATTTAAAGAGCATTTTTTAAAAAACTGAGTTACATAAATTTCTGTTTGCATTTTAGGAAGCACATATTTTTTTATCTGAATGCTTCAAATGACAGAATTCTCACCAAGGGCAGAACAGTGATTTATTTAGTCTTTATGCCCTTTTGCCTTCAAAAAAAAGATTCATGATGATAAGACTGTTAATGAAACAGTTAGTTGCATGTGTGTAGTTCAACAAGGTTAACTGTTGCCCACTGAAAATTTCATAAGCAAAACCAGCAATAGTACGATTTCTGTAGGACGCGTTCTACTCTAGGTATTTGACTCGCCTAGATCTTAACAGTGGAGGCTCAAGGCTTTCTGTGATCTTGCCCCAGCCCAACTTTTCAAATTATCTAAGGCCCATCAAATGCCTTAAATTGCACTCAAACTCCTAGTAAAAAGGAAGCAGCTTCAAAGAGAAAACTTTGAGGATTTTAAGCAGAAACCAAAAAAACAGCCCATAATCTAATGTATTCCCCATAAGTATTTGCCATTTCCTACGCTGGTTCCTGTTACTTAGTTTGTTTAGAATGTCCTCCAATTTGTAGGGGAGGAAAAAATATCTTTTTCCTTTACTCTTCTAAGTATCTCAGCTGGGGGCCCTTTAACAAAAGACAGATTAACAAGAGAAAAGCATACAAATGTATTTTAATATAGGTTTTATGTGGCATGGAGCCTTCTAAGGAAATGAAGACCCAAAGAAGTTGTTAAACCTGTGTTTTTATGCTGGATTTGATGAAGAGTGAGAGTTGTGGAAAAATGTGCTAGGATGAAAAAGGGTATGAGCTAAGTGTACTAAACTGGGGGAAACAGCAAGGCCCGTTAGTTCAGATTTCTCTCTGTGACCTTACGTCTTTGGAGATAAGGATGCTCCTTTCCTCAGGGTACAGGGAGGGAACCTCTTACTTGAGGGTTTTATGATCTGCTTCAGGAGAGGGTCAGAAAGTCCTTCCTGCCTATGTCATTTCTCAAATTCATTCAGCTTAAAATAGTCAGTATACCAAGATGCCATATTTTGGGGTAGCGTGTTCTGAACTTCATCAAGTTCTATCATGTGTCAATTAGCTGTTGCCACAATTATTTTGTATAACAGACTACCCCCAAATCACACTTTCGGGCTTGCAGGTCTATTGGGAGTTGTCTGACGTAGGCTGGGCTTAACTGGGTAGCTCTGCTGAACACCATTGGTCTCATTGGTCTTGGCTTATTGCTGTGAGTTTTGGGCTTGGTCAGCTACACGTGTGTTCGTTCTGAGCCCAAGGTTAGAGGGGAAGCAGCTACCCAGTGATGACGCCCAACTGCCAAAGAACAAGCCCAATCAAGCTCATTTTAAGCCTTTGCTTGCATCAGATCTGTTAACATCCCTTTGGCCAAAGCAAGTCACGTAGCCCGATCCATGGCCCAGGGGTGGGAAAGTACACTCTACCTCTGGTGGGAGAGGCCGCAAAATCACACAGCAAAGGGTGTGGAATCAGGGGTGGTTAAGAATTGGGGCCAGAAATTTAAGCTCTCATCTTCACGTGGCTAAATCCTACCTGTTCTTTAAGCTTTATGACTCAACTGAAATCCTGTCTCCTCTATGGCCTGCACAATCTTTCAACCAAAAGGAATTGCTCCTTTTTCTAAACTGTTAGTTGATTTGTACCCCTCGTAAGAGATGTATTACTTCCTGCTTATATCCATTATAAATACCTCCTTCTACCAGGGGAGGTCCTGTAGGACAAACCTTTGGCTAATTCATCTTTATATCTTCAATGTAATTATATCTAAAAACTAGTAAAGTGATTGTTTTAAATGAGATTATGGATTTTTTAAATGTGGTGAAATATACATAACAAAATTTACTTTTTTAACCATTTTTAAGTGTACAGTTTTTTGGGGGTTTTTTTTGATTTTTTAAAATTTTATTGTTTTGTTGTAATAAAACATACGTAATATAAAATTTATCACCTTAACCATTTTAAGTGTGCAGTTGAGTGGTATTAAGTACATTCACAGTGTTGTGCAACCATCACCACCATCCATTTCCAGAATTTTTTTTTAATCATCCAAACAGAAACTCTGTACCCATTCAGCAATAATGTCCTATTCTCCCCTCTACTCAGCCTCTGGTGACCTCTATTCTAATTTCTGTCCCTGTGAATTTGCCTCTTTGGTGTCTCTCATACAAGTGGAATCATGTGACATCAGTCCTCTTGTGTCAGGCTGATTTCACTTAGCATAATGTTTCCAAGGTTCATCCATGTTGTAGCATGCATCAGGACTTGGTGTTTTTTTTTAATGGCTGCATAACATTTTGTTGCTTAAGTGTACAGTTGTGTGACATTCATATATTCACATTGTACTACAGTTTTATTTAAAAAAATTTTTTTAACATCTTTATTGGAGTATAATTGCTTTACAATGGTGTGTTAGTTTCTGCTTTATAACAAAGTGAATCAGTTATACATATACATATGTTCCCATATCTCTTCCCTCTTGCGTCTCCCTCCCTCCCACCCTCCCTATACAGTTTTATTTTTAATTGGGCTTCTGACTTCTCACGTGCATGGGACCTGCATACTTGTTTTGGAAGGAACTCCTTGTTGGGGATTTGTGAAGGAGGGAGTGCATGCTGGAGCTCCCTTCCTCTCTCTCTCTCTTTTTCTGTCTTTCTTTTTGGCTTTTTTTGGAGCAGATGTTCTCTGCAAATAGTTGTCAATTTATTCTGTATTCAGGCTCTTTCAAGCTTGCTACCATAGCTGAGGTGTACGTTTTTGGATTACAACAATTTAACAGACCCCACTATGGTGTGAGATGTGAATAGGTATGAGGCACAGAGTGGGAATGGGAAAATGATACAACATAATGCTAATCTCACAGAGTCTTGGCAGAATAACATTAGCGTGAATTTTTAGCTCTTCTTACGGATGAAAAGTAGCTTCGGCATTCACATTCATCCTAATAAATGTTGAACATTTAAACACTTTTCCGTATATGTATACGGAAGAGCTTGTGCAGAATTCTTTCTAAAGGTTTGTACAGAGAAGATAATTCATATTCTTTCAAGGAGAACATTGGAAATAAATGATGATTTCCAGCTGGAAGCAGAAAAATCACATCGAGTATTGTTATTTGTGGTAGAATGAAACCATTTTCTTCTTATTAACAGTCTTACTGTGGTCATAGCTCCTTGGCAGATTTTCATGATATCCATGATTGTAGAATCTCGTGATACTTAAGGCTCATTAAGTGTCAAGTTGCCTAAAGGCTAAGGTGGTAGGAGCATTTCTCAGAATGCAAAGATTCTGAGACATGCTATAGTGTGTGTGTGTGTGTGTGTGTGTGTGTGTTAGGCTTTCTTTTTTTTTTTCTTTTTTTACAAATTTATTTATTTATTTATTTTTGGCTGTGCTGGGTGCCTGCCACTGTGCGGGCCCTCTCCAGCTGTGGCGAGCGGGGGGCCACTCCTCGCTGCAGTGCGTGGGCCTCGCATTGCGGCGCCTCCCCCCACCGCGGAGCAGGGGCTCCAGGCGCACGGGCCTCAGTAGTTGTGGCTCATGGGCTCCAGGGCGCAGGCTCGTTAGCTGTGGCGCACGGGCTCAGCCACTCCGCAGCACGTGGGATCCTCCCAGACCAGAGCTTGAACCCATGTCCCCCGCATTGGCAGGAGGACCCCCAACCACTGTGCCACCAGGGAAGTCCCCTGTTAGGCTTTCTTAACGTTTACTTCGAAGCATGTAATGTTTGAAGAGTCCAAATTAGTTAATTAATTGAGTACATGAGCTAGAGGATTTGAGATCTGGTTTATCTTTCTGATTCTTTGAGTGTATTCTTAGACTACACCTCCCACCCATGTTTTAGCTTCCCTATCTTGAAGGATGTTGATTGTAAAATACCAGTAATAGAAAAAAAACAGTGTGTTATTTTTATGTGAATAACTACATCCTATTTATCACATGATAATCAGTTTCTATCATATAATATCCAACCTAGTTTGGGCTCTCTTAATCATAATCCCATTTGTTTAAATAGATTTTTAAAAACTCTAGATCTACTTGTGATGATTTTTTTTTCCTAATTGTTTAATTGATAACCAGGATTTTCCTCTTCAACCAGGGCCAAAACAGATGTGTAAGAATCTTCTGTCTCATTGACAGTGAAGCAATTAAATTACATGGGCTCAGGCCTGTAAATCATCTCCCATGGTGCCTGGGGCATACGATATGCTTGGGAAATGCTAGATCTTGCCCACACCTTTAAAATGGGGTCACTTGCTAAGATAATTCCTGAAACCTCTGCAGATGCTTTGGAACTTGAGGAAGAGTGTAAGGGCTTCATGTAGGCTCCTTGAGAAGGAGGTACATCAGGCCAGGCAGACACTGAAACTCCCTGGGCATTTCTCAGAAGAAAAAGATGAGGAAGAAAGCTCTAAGTGGTCCATACAGAAAGGACTCTCCTCATCCAGTCCTTTGCCACACTTGATATTAGCCAAAAGGCTGAGAAGCGATAACCATTCCATCTCATTGTTACAGAACTTCATTTAGGTCATAAACAACAGATTCAATGAGGCAGAAACTAGGATTCAAATCTTAACATAGTTACCACATTTACCGAGTTTCTACTACGTGCTGCATGTTTGAGAGATAAAGGAGCGAAGGAAGAATGTAGCTTTTACTTCCCCTCAGAAGGAGCTCAAAACAAGGGTGACCCTATGTCCCAGTTTGTCTGATAAGTTATACAATTAAGCTACAAAGGGGAAGACAGGTATTAAGAAACTAGAGGATATAATTAGAGGGCCTGACCTAGTCTGGAGGTGGACAAAGAAGACATTTTGAAGGAAGTGACTCTGAAGAGGAGACCTGAAGTAGCAGAAAGAAGTGTTGATGGAAAAGGCTCAGGCTCTCACTGGCCTCAGGGTCTTTGCACATGCCCTTTATCCCCTCTGCCTGGGAGAGAGGACCTTCCCACAGCCTGTCCCCTTCCCCCTCAATTTACTAGACAAGTGAAGTAGAAAATGTTTTACAAAAAAAAAAAAAAAAAGAAAATGTTTTACAAATGGCAGGTAGCAGTCCATGAGTCATAAAATTAAGTTAGTGAGTAGTAATCTAATTAAAATATATGTATTATTAAATATCAAGAGTACATTGTGCATAGTAAGGGTAAATGTGAAATTTTAAAACCTTTTATTTATTGGTGTATGCACTTCATCACAATATAAAGTGTATTTCTTACTGTAGATCATGGTCAAAATTTTTTAAAAACATTTTGTCTAGAACAAATAGAAATGAAATCGTGCTATTACCTTAACCTTCTCTGTGATACCATCGCATTTCTAGTTATTTAATGTATGGAGAAAGTGAGAAGAATGGGAATGTGGCTCAAGCTGAGGAGGGACCAGGTTATTCAAGGCCTCGCAAGCCTTTCTAAGGATTTTAGATTTTATCCTGAGATAAATGGAAAGTGGTTGAAGTATAAGATTTTTAAAATTTAGCCACGATTTTGTTTTTAACTGTGATTAAATATGAAAGGAATTTGAGAACTAGGAGTGAGTAAGGGCTTTCAGATGAATGTTCTAGTCCTTTATTTTTTAATTTTTAAATTTTTTAATTTATTTATTTTATTTTTATTATTTTTTTATTTTTAATGTTCTAGTCCTTTATTTTTTTATTTTTTTAATGTTCTAGTCCTTTATTTTTTTATTTTTTATTTTATTTTATTTAAATTTTTAAATTTGTTCTAGTCCTTTATTTTATTTTTTGGCGGTTTCTTTGCTGCACGTGGTCTTTCTTTAGTTGTGGCGAGCCGGGGCTACTCTTCGTTGCAGTGTGTGGGCTTCTCATTGCGGTGGCTTCTCTTGTTGTGGAGCACGGGCTCTAAGCGCGTGGGCTTCAGTAGTTGTGGCACGCAGGCTCAGTAGTTCTGGCTCTTGGGCTCTAGAGCGCAGGCTCAGTAGTTGTGGTGCATGGGCTTAGTTGCTCCGTGGCATGTGGGATCTTCCCGGACCAGGGCTCGAACCTGTGTCCCCTGCATTGGCAGGCGGATTCTTAACGACTGTGCCACCAGGGAAGCTCTATTCCTTTAATAAACATTTATGGATTGTATACTGTTTCAGTTGGTTTATAGTCTCTACTCTTATCTGCAAAATAGGTTTCATAATACCTTTTGGAGTTACTGTGAACATTAAATAAGTTGATATGTGTTATGTACACACTTAAGAGATGTTTTAGTGACCTTTTCTTTGCCTGTTTAGGACCACACCCTGAAAACAGATTGCCTTGTTTTGTCATACAATTCCCAGAATAAATAAAATGAGTTAAGAAAGATTTATAGTGGGAATTCGCTGGTGGTCCAGTGGCTAAGACTCAGTGCTTTCACTGCCGTGGGCCCGGGTTTGATCACTGGTCAGGGAACTAAGATCCCACAAGCCGTGAGGCGCGGCCAAAAACAAACAAACAAAACAAAACAAAAAACCCCAAGAAAGACTTATAGCTAATTCAGTTTCTCTGTATTTGAACAGAAGGTAGTGGCTATTCTCATTTTTTGTTTTTTTTAACATCAGGCTATTTCCACGGGAGACTATGGTGCTGACATAATTCTGAGATGGCGAAATTATATCAGAATGACCTTTTAAATAAATCAACATGGAATCTTTCCATCTTTCCTTCCCCTGCCCCCAAACATAGTATTAGTCTGACCACATTGTTTGTGTTTTTTTGAGGATAGAAAGTGTCACTGCGGGGTCACATTTCCACTCATTTCTGTTAATTCCCCTTCCCCCTTTAGATTTCACCACCCCATCCTCAGTCCTCTGGAAAGCAGTTTCCAGCTGGAGGTCGACGTACTGAGTCATCTCCTGAAGGCCCAGGCTCAGGTCTCCGAGTGGAAGTTCCTCCCGTCTCTGGTTAACTTACACAGCGCTCACACCAAGCTGCAGACTTGGGGCCAGATCTTTGAAAAGCAACGGGAGACCAAGAAACATCTGTTTGGAGGGCAGTCCCAGAAGGCCATTCAGCCCCCACACCTTTTCCTTTGGCTGCTGAAACTCAAAAACATGCTTCTTGCCAAATTTAGCTTCTACTTTCACGAGGCACTGAGCCGACAAACGACTGCTTCAGAAATGAAAACGCTGACTGCAAAAGCCAACCCAGACCTCTTTGGAAAGATTTCCAGCTTCATCAGGAAATACGACGCTGCCAACGTGTCCTTAATCTTTGACAACCAGGGTTCCGAGAGCTTTCAGGGTCATGGCTACCACCACCCCCATTCCTACAGAGAGGCCCCAAAGGGCGTGGATCAGTATCCAGCCGTGGTATCTCTGCCCAGCGACAGGCCTGTCCTGCACTGGCCCAATGTCATCATGATCATGACAGACCGCACGTCCGACCTGAACAGCTTGGAGAAAGTGGTCCACTTCTATGATGACAAAGTTCAGAGCACCTACTTCCTTACCCGCCCAGAACCCCACTTTACCATTGTTGTCATTTTCGAGTCAAAGAAATCTGAAAGAGACTCCCACTTTATTTCCTTCCTTAGTGAGATCTCACTTGCCCTTAAGAACCCCAAGGTTTTTGCAAGTCTGAAACCTGGATCCAAAGGTTAGAAGGTGATTTGTGTGAAAGGTTTTCAAGACTGGAAATTGTGTTCTTAATTGCTCTAACGATCTACAGTGGTCTGTGATTAGAGTTTCCATCCACCTGTGCTGCTTTCAGATCTAAATTAAAGACACATCCTCCCTAATTGTGTTGCACCCTTTATAAGCAATTAAGGCCAGCTGAATACATAGCCAAAGAGTAAGCTAGGTGATCATGGCTGCCGGTCTCCGTGGTACAGCAAGGTACTTTCGGCATTTTCTCCTTTTTTCCTGTATTTCATGTAGATTAATATTTATTGGCCTTTGATTTTTCTTTCCAGATGTTTTATATTATTCTAAACGTTGTGTTCCAGTACAATTTCAAACGCCCTCTCCTTTCCCCCTCTTTCTGGATGAATAATTGGGATACGATATTAAATGGCTTTTTTAGAATCAAGGACTGTTTTCTAGCTCATAAATTAGCAAATTAACGTGAAACTTTAAGGTTTGTGATCAACAAATTAATATTTTTGATGCCAAAATTAGGGTCTTGGTGAGAAATTTCTATCAGTTTGTGAAATTGAAGGTGAATCAGAGTGGTAGCCTAGCATTTGGGTTTTTTTTTTTTTTTTTTTTTTGGAATTACAAAGCTACTTTTAATACTTTGGGGTGAGCCCCACAGGAATAAAAAACACTGGGAAGGGGTAACCCTCTCACCCCCAGGAGTGGCCCAGGGGCAGAGAGGCTACCTGAGGGGAAGGAAGCACAAAAGGGACTCGCTGCAGACTCAGGGCAAAGGGAATGCCATCGGTGCTGGGACCTGTGAGCACTACAGGAGAAAACGCGAGCGTGGTGGGACTGGCTCCAGGCACACAGGCGAAGGGCAAGAGGGTTGGACACGAAGCCACAAAGCTACTTGGGTTCCTCCTTCTTCTCGTTTGCCTTTTTCTGCTTCTGCTGCATGATCTCCGAGTCCCTCTGCTTGCGGGCGGCAGCAGAAAGCCCGTCATCTCGGCGCTTTCCCTTAACCGAGTCGCTCTGCTTTTTCATATTCTTCTGGCGGGCGAGCTCGCGCTGGTTACCGCCGCAGAGCGTCGGGGAGGGCCTTTGCCTGACGAGGTGGGGAGGTTCTCAAGAAGTGTCTCGGTGGGCAAAGGGTCGATTTCCGGGCTCCAAGTGTGAGGGTCGCTAAACAGCGCTCCTAGAGAAAGGTCTCGTTGGGGTAGCCAAAACGAGGTCAATGCCGAGGTTCAGCAGTCGTGTTTAGGATGGAAAAGGAGAAAAGGGCAAGAGGAGGGCGGTCTCAGTGCTCACGGGTCATGGCGACGGCAGCGGCTCCTAGCATTTGGTTTTTAACAATTCCAAAGATACTCATGGCAACTTTAATAGCCATGGTTTCTGTTGAGGTGATCTACACACCTAGCTGCGTTTGCTTTTACCCTTACAAAGTTTCAATTTTTCACTCTGTTTTAAAGTTAGCGTAATCCATTAAGTGGGGTTTCTTCCTTCTTCAGAGTATAATCTGCTTGGCTCTCTGTCTTTCACCTTTCTGCTGAAATGTATGTTCATGTTTGGCTCTATTCCCTGGTTATTTTTAGGCTGAAAAAACAGGGAGTCTTGGTTTTTCAGCCACTTTTACGCAACTTAGCCTACTTTTATAAAATCAAAATGGAGGTCTTGATACGTTTTACTTGGTAAAACTCAATTGTGCTTTCAAAAGACCTCTTCGTAGTTGAGCCGTCAACCCCGCAGTTAAGCACATCTGAACTTGGGTTTCATGGCTGTCTTCCTCCACATTATTTTTAGAAGCAGTGTTACATCTTAACACATGCTTCCTTAACACTTTCCTTCAGTAGGTGTTCATGGGGAAGGAGACGGGTCAGTGAAACCATAATGGGCTGTGGAGACCTTCACTTCTAGGTTATTGATTCAGAATAAAAATAAGCCACAAAGAGTAACTGAGTTGTAACTATTTGATAGTTCCTTCGAAGCTTGTGTGCAGCGTCATGATCAGAGCAGTCCTGTTTTTCATGATTGGACGGAGCCACTGTTTTTACTGGGCGGCCACAGCAGGTAAGCTGGCAACATTGGCAGAGACCGGAGAGCCCCTTTGAGCCCATGTAGGAGGCCTGCCCACTCGGCCTGGACTCCCTGGTGCAAGAACCCACTGGCCTGTTTTCTGGGGAGAACATGTGTTTTTCTTTTCTTTCTTTTTCCTTTTTTTTTTTTAAAGTCATATGATTTGTAAAAAGCCAGTTTGCTTTTAAATAGAAAGTAGTGATTTACCTCTGCATTTTATTCACTCAGGTTCTGTGAAAATCTGGACCGATTTTACAGCATTGAACTTACATAAAAAATTGAAAACAATTGGAACTAAAAAGTCAAGTCATTTTTCCTCCCTTTCGTGTTTTGCTGAGAAGCTGAAAAATATTCCTTGGTGTTCATGTATTTTTTTTCCCTAGGTAAAACCACCATTAGCCTTAATGATATGGTCTCCCGTGTACCTAAAAGAAATATGCTTCAGTGGAACGTGGAGGCGAGTGTAAATAAAACATATAGACGATACTTAAATAATTAGTCCTCGCCTAGAACATATTTGAATTGTATATTTATTTTTAAACATATTTTGGTTCAGGCCAAGAAACAAAGTCATTTTACTCTGAGATTTGTCCTTTAAAATCAGTAATGAAATGATCTATAAAGTCTGTGCTTTGCTAATTGGAAGAGTACATCCTCATATTTTCTGCAGACTGCTTGCTTTGAAATATGTTTCTAAACCACAACTTGATCGATGTTTATGGGTAACTAGGAGTGTAGTGAACACTTGTTTGCCAACAAGGCCATCAAGGAGTGTTCATTTCAGGATGCTGTTTGGACACCGGGTAAATTTTACGACTTTGTCCTTTGGGTCCAACCTGGTGTCTGACTATGTCATTTTAGGGAGTGTGTGACAATAAAGCTGAATTCTTAACTGAGGAGCCAATACCCTTTATATAATCGCTTTGTATGTTTGGACATACTGGAGAAAATTTACTTTCAAGAAAGAAAATATTTGGTATTTTCAACCTCACTCCCAGTAATCAGTCAGGTGATCGTCAAAATAAGTTCACCCTTTGATCTAACAGCAAACTTGCAATTTTCTTTGGCAAGTGAGCCTCTGAGCTTGACTTCCTTATCTGTAAAATGGGGATAAGGAAACGTGGGCTGTCTTTTTCAAAGGATGTGTAAGAATGGAGTGACATCACGCATGTAAAAAAAAAAAAAAAAAAGGCTTTGCAAACTTACTTGAGTTTGAATGCTGTTTTAATAAAAGATGGACCACTCTTTCTTTAAACTCAGCACCTCTCCTGTTCTTGTCTTTCTCTTCAGATTGGTGACAAACCTGTGCTTAGTCGTTAAGTTTGAACGGTACTTAAAGAACTCGTTTAGCAGAGGAGGCAGATAAATGTCTAACCAACCCACCCACTCTACTTATTTTAGAATCTTTGTGGGTCTTCGTTCCCAAATTTTTATGATTGATGGTAGCATCATTTCACTTCTTCTGTTTTCCTACTGATTTTTTTTTGTCTGATTGCTCTATCAATTACTGAGAGGGGTGTATTAAAATCTCCAATTGTGACTGTGGATTTCTTTATTTCTGTTGGTTTTTTGCATTTTGTATGTTGAAGCCCTTTTATTAGGCCCATATACATTTATGGTTTTTCTGTCTTTCTCATGTATTAACCATTTTATCATTATGAAGTTTCCCACTTTATTTCCATTACTACTCCTTGCTTTGAAGTCCTTTTTCCCTCATATTTTTATGACCATTCCAGCTTGCTTATGTTTCCTGTTTGCATGGTATGTCTTTTTCCATCCTCTCACTTTTCATTTATTTGTATCTTTGTTTTTAAAGTGTCTGTAGTGAGAACTAAAGAGAGAAGACTGATTAAAAAGAGCAGTAACCAACTCTGTGCTCGCCAATCTGACAATCTCTGCCTTTTGATTGAAATGTTTAGTTCATTTCTCCTATGAAGTTTTCACAGTCAGGGTTTTGCTGATGGTATCCTCAAACCATCATTTAACATGTTTTCTATTCTCTTTTTTCCCCTTTATATTGGGAGTTAGATCAAGATGTTTGGTCAGATTCAATATTTTATTTTCTTCCCTCCCTCCCTCCCTCCCTCCTTCCCTCCTTCCCTCCTTCCTCCCTCCCTCCCATCCTTCCTTCCTTCCTTCCTTCCTTTTTGGTAGCAAGTGTTGTGTGTTTTATTAGGCGGCTAACACCTGGCATTACTAAATCGGTTTTATCACTAGAGGTTACAAAACGGTGATATTCTAATTATATCATTCCATTTTCATTTATTAGACAGAAACGTTCTACAAAGAGGAACTTCACCTCCAACTGTTTGGTTACCTTGAAGAACAGTTCATATAGGAATGGCTGGATAAATGCTCTACTGTTTTGCCAGTTTTTAAAATAATGAGTTAGTTGTATAGTATCTTCCAGAGACTGGGGAGTTTTTAAAGAAATGTATAAGAATTTATAAGGATTTCTGCCTTCTCCGAACTCTTAGGTTTAACCCCGAATTTGAAACAAAGCAGCCATTTTTTCCCCTTGTCATAGACACTTTTATATAAATATTATGACCTTCCCTTATTTCTTCCTCATGGTTGATTTTCTCTCTCGATTACTGTTAACTCTTTTCCTCTGCTTTTTTCCTCCCTCACTCCCTCCCTTCTTTAATTTCCAGTACCTTCCAGCAGTTCCACTTTAGCCACTGAAATTTTTCCCATGCCTTAGGGAGCCAGGACATACCCCAGTGGTCTCTGACCCAATTTTGGAAAGCAGCATCTGAAAGTATTTATTTTGATTGTTTTTACAACTAGTAAGTTTTTTTTCAGGCAGTTGCAAAGGAATCCATAGAGGGGAAAAGTTCAGTATTGACACTAATGGGGTGACCACAAAAAGCCCAACCACTTCATGAGCACACAAGACATTTAGCCAACTACAGCCAAGCAGTGCTGTATGTATCTAGTAGATTATTCGACAAGAAAAGCTACTCAGAACTAAAATCTTTCCGAGTGTATTTTCACTATAATTTTTTACTATTAAGTAGATCATTCTTAGTCTGTTTTCAATAATTCGTCTGTATAAAAACATTACATTAACTTCTGATTTTGTTTTTCCTTTAAGTAAAAGTTTAAGAAAATAGATTCTTTTTTTCCCCATCTAAGTGAGAAAGAAACAACATACCATGTGACTTCCCAAGAAAGCCCTGTAGGTGGAGTTTAGCAATTCCCCCTCTACTTTTTCTACCAATGCAATTATTTCATGGCCTTTTGCCTGAATAATTCTAAGCTGCTGCTTCTCTAGAGGAAATGAGTCAGAAGAAATAGGCTTGACGTGCACTTCTGCCTTTGGAGACTTCTCTTGATATCTTGTAAATCCATGAGGCTTCATTAAATGCAAGTATTTTGACTTGTCTGCATATTTTTTCAATCTGCTTTTGATAATATCTGTTTCTGGGATACTTTAAATTTAAAACCCTATGGTATGTGTAAAATATCAATGCTAGAAATTGGGGAGATGCAAGTGGGTTCTGCTTTCTGTAGCCCCTACCTAATGTCAGCACCTGGGGGCAGGATTCTGGGTGGCGGTAGAACTCAGGGAGGGGCATGAGAGGCAACTGTGTTGAGGTACATTCTGAAAGAGGACTGCTTAGCTGTGCAGTGGCAACAGCAGGAACATGTAGGATGGCACTTGACATTGATCTAGCAGAGGAATATAGTCATTGGGACTTTGGCTAACTTTGTCCCAAGGGGACTTTTGCAGGTCTTAAAAACTGTAGAGTAATTCCAAAATTCAGTTAAATTTGAAAATCTGATGCCTCATTTGATCTGAGATTTATAAGGACTCAGCTGATCAAACTTCTAGATTAGGTCTAGACTCATTTCATTTTTGATGTGTCAAGATCTGGCAGCTGTAGGACACCCCTTGACTCCAGAGCTATCCTGGTTTCAGTCACTCCGGGCTAGGCCAATAGAGCAATCGATCCCCAAAGCAGAAGCAGATAGAGGATATGAATGACTCCTTTCTAGTATTCAACATATATTCATTTAACAACTATTAAACATCAGCTATGCCAAGGATGGTGATACAACAGTCAACCATGGCATACATGGGGCCTGCTCGGTTAGTGCTGGTAGTGAGCTGAGCCCGCTCCGACCACCCAGGCAGGCCAAGAGCTGAGGGGGTTGTAAGCAGGAAGGCAATGAGTAGTCTTCAAACTTGTTTTACTCGTATACCTCCCTACCAATTTTAGAAAAACCATGATACCTTGATGGATTTTTTTTTTTCTAAATCCGAAATCCTCATCATTACGTTTAAATGTCTCAAATGATGCACTTTATCATGCATTGTAGATACTGACATTTAAAATAAAATGTTAATTGTCTTTTAAATGTATCCAGTGAAATCTTGGTATAATAGAGACTTGGTAGCTCCCATTTTCCATGTTTAAAAATATCTTAATAAGGTTTGTAACAGTTGGAAATATTATATTGCTCCCTGAACTCTGTTCTACTTCTCCCATAGAATCTTATTCTAATATGATTTTTTCCTTAAAAGTCTTATTGATCACCCTATTAAATACTTCTCAGCATATTATATATATATATATAAATGTTCTTTCTGTTACCATAAGGCTCTGAGTCTAATGACCAAATGACTTACATATGAGAAATTTTATTTGAACATTTTATTTGAAATATCTCTTTCAATGAAATGAGTAGGTACCGTGTTTATGGTGACTTGGTTAATGAAATAGATTGTCTAAATGTTCCTTTGATGGGCAGAGATCTTTACACCCTTCAGTAATACCTCATGTTAAGAACTGTGAAGGGTCTGATATTTTACAAGTTACCCTGCCATAGTTTCATGGATGCTGGCAGAACACAGGAGAAATTACAGCAGTAGCAGTAGCCGGAATATCACCATTTTTGCACTGGTTTTCTAAGCCCCAATTCCCGCAGGGCCAATGTGGATGGGCCCAGATGGATGCCTGCTCATGCAATAGGTTGCATTTCAGGAGAGAATTCTGACCTTAGGAAACCCAAGTCTTTTTAATGGTCAATAAGCATGACTTCCGCTTGCCCAAGTGAGACATGGTTATTCTGGACAGTAAATGTATTAGTTTCCTAGGGCTGCCTTTACATAGTACCACAAATCGGGTGGTTTAAAACAACAGAAATTTATTGTCTCTCAGTTCTGAAGGCTACATGTCTGAAATCAAGATGGTGGCAGGGCTGTCTTCCCTCTGAAACCTGTAGGGGAATCCTTCCTTGCCTTCCTAGCTTCTGGTGGTTTGCTGGCAATCTCTAGTATTCCTTGGCTTATAGCTGCACAACTCCAGTTTCTTCCTTCATCATCACATGGCACTCTCTCTGTGTGTCTCTGTCTTCACATAGCTGTCTTCTTATAAGGACACAAGTCATATAGGACTAGGGGCCCGCCCTACTCCAGTATGACTTCATCTTAACTAATTACATCTGCAACGACCCTGTTTCCAAATAAAGTCACATCCCGAGGTACTGGGGATAAGGACTTCAAAATCTTTTTGTGGGGAGGGACATAATTCAACCCATAACAGTAAACATGTCTGCTTTTTAGATAAAGGGAGCATCCTGTGTTCCAAGGATACTCACCAGGACACAAACATCCTTGAAAGATAGTCCAGAATTAAGGGCAGTTAGTGCCTCTCTCTCAAGAGCTACAGAAACATGAAAAGCTCATGGAAAATCTTCTAATATACCACGTAAACTTATGGGTGAGAAGTGAGTTTGCTTTTACATAGGAAAAGAGCAGTTATTAAAGGAGAAACTAGAAAGAAGCAGCTTAATCTCTGTGAAGGTGCCTTATGATAGGTTATTTGGGGAAAAGAGTTTATACAGAAGTTGAGGATCTGAAATTGATTTCCTGGAAATGACCCCTATCCTCATATCTCTTGGGAAATATTCACATACCCCAAGTGGTAGAGTCCCAGTCTGAAGATCACTATTATAAGAGATGTGGAGGTGTATCTGGGCTGTGAGTAGCCACAACCAGTACAACTTTAAAGTGTTCTTGGTGTTGTGATGCCTCCTTCCATTTTCCTGAACTTTGAGAGATGTCTATCCTAAAGGTTGCAGCTGGGCTGAGCAGTGTCATCAGAGAATTAAAAGAAGAGAGTCTGCATTTGCTTAGGGAGAAGCAGATCAGGAGTGGGCAGCAGTAGCTGGAGGGAGATTGACTCCAGAAATTGTAAGAGGTGGTTTGCAGCAGAGCAGTGGATAACCTGTGCAGATACAGCATGGATTGATGAGGAGCAGACCTGTGGCTAAGGCCACAGACACCTGGGGTGGGGTCCTGATTCCCAGAAACAGCAAGGAAAGGAATTTATCAAGACCCTGGAATTCCTGCAGTTATGCAGGATGGGGAGTTGAAGTTTTCTTAAAATGGGTATTAATAAATCCATGTGACCTCATTTAACACTCCTGTTGACATAGTCTGGGCATGCTGGTTAAACTTTCTGACCCAATTGTATATGGCTAAATTGATGTGGAATCATACAATTCCTCAGTAAATCATTAATGCAGACACAATGACTTATTTGCATAATTTTTTCAACTGTGCTTTTCAATAACAAGGCCAGTTTCTGAGACATGTGTTTGTAACCATCTGGCTTAGCAAGTACAGTTGTCCTTGGAAAGCTTGAGAAGGCGATTCTTTACATATTTTTTTAAACATTAGTTTTAAAACCAGCACAAGTCTCCAGGAGCAATAATGTTTCATTTTATCAAAGTTGAGTCTCTGTGGTCTTGCTTCTTTTTAAAGGGATGGATGATTTTGAGGAAAAAAAAAGTTTCATGTCTGTGTCCTCAAGGAATTAACTTCCAAGGAAGTAGGACCTACAGCAGCTAAAGATACCCAGCTTCAAAAAAAATTGTACTGATTGTCAAACTGCAACTACCTGCAAGTGAGACTTGTAACAATATAGAAAAATTGTCAACCAATTAGCTGCCAATAATTAAATTCTTCTTGGGGAAAGTATTAAATGCTTGGAAGAAATAATACTACTTTGAGAAGATTGGAGTAGAATTGGTCTGGTTACCTGCAGGGCTTTCCTTTTGCTTCCATGGGGGAAGAACTGGGATGGACCAGGGAGGGGAGAAAAAGGATTGCCCTGCCTCAAAGAATCAAATACACCCTTAGATGCACCACTGCAGAGCAGCAAAAAAATGCCTAAGGGGAGGTCTTTCAGGGCGTTCGTTGAGAGGTTGCACTGTGATCCTCTCTTTCTTTCCCTTATGAAACCTTCAGTAACTTGAGTAGAGTTTTTGAGGGGTTAGGAAGGAGAAGGACTTCCAAGGAAGGAAAAAGAACATCTGACATCTGAGTTACATGTTAGTCTGGGCAGTATTTTTTTTCCTCCTTCTGTTCCTTAAGTTATAGGAAGAAAGGAACAGCAAGTTGTCCTTTCCTTAACAGCAAAGACCTGTTAATTGTATATCTGATCAGGGCTTGCTGACTCATTAGATGGTGATGGTGACTTACATCTGTCATCCATATATATTGATTACATAGGAAGGCGATGATGGCAAAAAAAAAAAAAAGCAAAATGTAATCAGTCTGTTATTTTCCAGCTTGATGTATATTTGACAAAAAGCTTTATTAAGCTTCCTGCGAAAACCGTGACCTCATGTGACCTTCCTGCGAAAACTAACATGACCTCACAAAGTTAGTTCGTTTTAATGAAGGAAAAAACCCCAACTATTTTCAAGGCTTTTATTTCCCTATTCCATTCTGCGTGCCTAACTCTTAAATTTCCTAATATCTTGGATTCTTCTGCTTATTTGTTATCACTTCATATACAGTACGTTGAAAGCACTTTTTGTCTTAATTACCTGGAGTTAAATGTTTAGTGAGTATCAAAAAATGTGTGATATTAGTCAATTCTGTAGGTTCCTAATAACGTTGGTATTATGGGTTTTGAGGGGTTTTTTGGAGCTGGTAGGTTTCTGTTAAATTTTGGGGAGATCTCTTTGGTGTCTGAACTCTCTAGAAAGGCTCTATCAAACGCAGCATAATTGCAAAATCTTTCATTTGGCAGCAAGAAGACTGGGAATGAAAGTAACTTGGAACTAGCCAGTAGAGGGCAACAGCTCCTGAGCTGAGGCTTTTGTTTCTGTCCTGGCACAATCGGTGCAGTGTGTCTTCTTTGGACAGTGGAAAGCTGAGCAGTGCAGGCGTTATTACAAAAATGACCATTTTTAGTGTTAAAAGTTGGGGCTTTAATGACTGCTCTTGTAGAGACAGGTATTCAGGCAAGATTTGGTTTAAGAGATGAGTCAGAAACTCTAGTGTCATCTTCATTGAATTTTGACCAAGAAATTCCAAACTCTTTTCTCATCTGGTGACTGTGAGGTGAGCATCTACTGACTCAGAACCATTCACCAATGACTGGAATCTTGTTGCTGCATCGTTACTGAGACTTCTTTGGTTTGTTCCGAGACTTGTGCCTCCTCCCAAAACCATCGGATGAGAGGGCTTCCCTTGCTTGGAGTGCTTCTTAGAAGGATGACTAGGGAGTATTTCTTAGCATTTTTGGAGGGGGAAAGAGGGTCACATACCCTTTGAGTTTGTACTGAAAGTACATACTTCCTCCCAGAAAAATGTCCGTGACCACAAACAAAATTTGCTTTTGTAATTTCAAGGGTTCACGGAAACTCCTGTAGGTCCATGTGCCCTCAGGATAAAAATCTCTGTTGGGAAAAGCTCTTGAAAGATTTTGCAATTATGCTGCTTTTGGTAGAGGCTTTCTAGAGAGTTCAGACACCAAAGAGATCAAAAAAAAATTTATCTGAAACATACCAGCTCCAAATAAGTTATTCAGGAGGTGCAATACATTTGAAGGTTAGTACCTTTGTACTAGTACCTTAGTACCTTAAATAAATACTGTAGTGCCATTAAATAAATACTGAATGTTTTCACCTGGATATCCTGTAGGCAACTTAGCACTTTCCTTTCCCAAACTTGCTCTACTCGGCTTCCCTGATTTTCTTGGTATGACTTCTGTTCCAGTGACCCTCCTTTAAACTGTGGGGTCATCTTTGATTCCTCTCAGTCATACTCAACGTTAAATCTTCAGAGCACTTTCACATTCAATTTCTTTTTCCATTTTCATTGACACCCTCTTCACTTTGGGCTTTTACTAGTCAAGCCTGGATTAGAAATTTAGTCTCTCACCTCTGTTTCTTTGTATTCCAGTCCATCCTTCTTGCCTTCACCAGGCAATTATTTTAAAACTCTGGTTTGATTGGGTTTCTCCTGCTCTGACCCTTGCCCCACTTTAAAAAAACCCTGATTAAGTAGCTCCCCAGAGTCTGCTGAAAAGAAGTTCTGATGATCAAGTTCAGCCTTTTTTCTCTTCATTGTTTTCTCACACTGCAGTCAAAATGGAATACCAGCTCTGCCCTGTATTTTCTCACCTCTTAGCCTTTGCTCAGTTTTCTTTGTCTAGACTCCTTCTAGTCTAGGGGTTCTTAACATTTTTTTGTACAATGGAATAGATCTCTTTGGCAGTCTGTGAAGCTGATGGGCACTTTCTCAGAATGTTTTTAATGCCTAAAACTACATACACAGAATTACAAAGGAAACGAGTTATATTAAAATACAGTTATAAACATATCTTAATCTGTGATATCATGTATTCTTTATGAATGCATTTATAAATAATGACCTTGCATTGGTCCTAATTATTATCATAGTAGTTAATTGCCTACATCTGCATTGGAAGATGATGCTAAATATCAGCTGGGGGTTAGTGAAAATGAAGATGTATTTCTTTCCCCAGTCAAGTTCATAGACTCCAGGTTCAAAGTTTTAAATCTAGATCATTGATTGTCAAACTAGAGTATGTACCAGAATCACCTGGATACGAAACACAGAATGCTAAGACTCATTTCTGATTCAATAGGGCAAGGGTAGACTCTAGAATTTGCATTTCTAACAAGTTCCCAGGTGGAGGTGGTGTTACAGGCCCAGGATCTACACTTTAAAAACCTCCAATCAAGAGTAGATCATTACCTCATGCTATCTTTACCTACCAAAATCCTATGCCTCCCCAAACCCAGGAGAAGTCCACCTTCTGTATTAGTTTTTCCCTTATCACCCCATCAGAAGAGATCTCTTCCCCTCAAGGACTCTTGTCCCAATTTATTCTCTCTCATGGCATTTAGCTTCCTACTTTGTTTTATGGTCAACAGGGTGCAATGTGCCTGGGCCCCATCTGGAGTTCCAGGCTCCTAAACTATTCATGCTACTGGCAATGCTATGATATTTCAAACCTCCATGAAGGAATAAGTGTCTTCTTTCACTCATTAGACTATGAGCTCCTCTACAGTATGAAACATGTCTTATAATTTGTGGGAGGGAGGAGTGAGAAAGGGAGGGAAGAAGGGAAGCTCCAGTGGAAAACTGCTCACTAGGGAAATTTAGCAGCATAGAAATTAGTAATGGAAGAGAACACCCATTTTATTTACTTAATACCCTTGCTGAGTGCCACATGTTGAACTATCCTTCATCCTGATTTAAAAAGTTATAACAGGGCTTCCCTGGTGGTGCAGTGGTTAGGAATCTGCCTGCCAATGCAGGGGGCACGGGTTTGATCCCTGGTCCAGGAAGATCCCACATGCCACGGAGCAACTAAGCCCGTGCGCCACAACTATTGAGCCTGCGCTTTAGAGCCCGTGAGCCACAACTACTGAGCCCGCGTGCCTGGAGCCCGTGCTCTGCAACAAGAGAAGCCACTGCAACGAGAACCCTGCACACCGCAAGGAAGAGTAGCCCCCACTCTCCGCAACTAGAGAAAGCCCGTGCGCAGCAACGAAGACCCAACGCAGCCAAAAAAAAAAAAAAAAAAGTTATAACAAAGTAGGTTACATACTGGGCCCTCCAACAAAAGTTCAGAAAGATGTCCATTGGCCCATGGTAATTGCATAGTATATGGCCCCATCTAGGTCACCGGTAAGAATGCTGTGTAGGTCAGAGCCCTGGGTGTGGGTCTGGATTATCTGCAAAGGTTCCAATGTAGTGCTCTGGAGTTATCATTGAAGATAGAATGAACCCACTGGGGCCTTTACTACACTATGGCTTACCTATACCTGGCCAAACCTCCTATCCAATGACTGTTAGTGGTTTGAAGTCAGCCTGGGAGGAGACACAGAATTAGGTAAGTGATGAGTTGCAGGATTCTGACTTCATCCCTGAACTGTTTAATTCTTGGCATTCTCTCTCTCTCTTTTCTCCTCTCTTCCTCCCTCTATCCCTCTTCCCTTCCTTTCCCCTTTTTAGTCTAGTGACCAGGATAGTGATCATGTAGATTAGAGGTTGAGCTACTGGGTCTTGTAAGGTTCCTTCCAAACTGAAAATTTTGAGACTCTATAAAACAGATCCGCAAAGGGTGTACTGTCTTGCAATGAAGAAATTGAGTTTGTGGTATTGCTCGTTCCTATGCTTTGACTCTTATGCATTTAGCAGAGACTATGCCTTTGTGAAGAAGAAGCATGTTGTGAGAATTCAGCTCAAGTCTTCTCTCTCTACCTTGCTGTGTTTGTGTGAATTGTGGAATCTTAGTTATTCTGTCACATTTAAATAATGACTATAAAGGCAAAATAGTATTTATTAACAGTGATGAGGATAAACATTTGCATGTAGTGCTTTTCAGTTCTAAGTGGGTTTGAGGAGACTGAATGTAGTCTGTTAATATTAGTCATTCTGCTTGTGTTATTCCTTATGTTGGGTCAGAGGGTTTCTCTTGGATGGTAAACTCTGTTCCAACTGTGTGGAAGGGCTCATTTTAGTAGTTATTGAAATTTTTCCCTATAGGGCATAATCCTAAACTTTTTACTCATTCTTTGTGGGTGTAGTTCTCTTAAGATGTTAAGAAAGATCTGTTCTCTGTTGCTAGCTGTACGTCAGTTTCTATTCTCACACATGCATTTAGAATGAACTTCTCCTCCTGTTGTGGCTTCATAGAAAACCACTGTTAGGAAATTCTTTCCCATAAGGGAAAAACTGAAATTTTCTGAAAGCTTAGAACAGATCTGAGAATAAAATCATGATCTTCATAGTGACGTCCTGCCAGGCAATTCAGCAGGTACTTTGAACCCCTACTTCCCTAAGGCAGTGAACTAACAGTGATAGCTAACGTTTCTTGAGCGCTTACTATGAATTAGGCACTATGCAAAACACTTTATGTGCTTTATCTTAATCTTCCAACCATCATATTTGGTAGGAAACTAATAAATCCCATTTTTCAGGTAGAGAAACTGAGGCACAGAGTACTTCAGTAACTTGCCCAAAGTTATACTGCTAGTAAGGAAACAAAGCTGAGCCTGGAATCTGCCTTTATCTGACTCCACAACCTGAATTTCTAAGCACTGCTTTATACTGTTAAGGACTCTGGGTTACAGGGATGAGTAAGGCAGGCCTTGCCTTGAAGTTTACAATTTGAGGTCCTCAGCTCGGCTAGATGCAAATGTTCAGTGAATGTTGCCCCATGCATGCACCTCTCTCTTTGGTTATTTTCTGAATATCCTAGATGGATTTGTATAGCTCTTTGTGTATGAATAGACCCTGAGGACCATGTGGCTGGTCTTTTCACCTAGTGCCGGGCATGTAGACGGTGCTCGAGAACTATTTATTGAATTTAAATCCTCTTTATTTTAATCCCAAACCAAACCAAATTCCCTTTATTATAATCTCTGACCAAAAGCAAAGAATTTTCTATGCATAGATTTAAAGTAGAATTGTATTAAATTAATTAAGGAGCGCAGTCTGACTTAGTACAAAGATGTAAGGATTTGTTTTTTAGTAAATACTGCAGTTTGGGTGTTGTCAGGGATGTGCATCCCCGCCAGTTTCCTCAGCCGCATCGCACTCATTCTTCCTGGGCTCTCTTTGGGCCCTGGGACAGCCCACGCTGTTGTCTGTGTCTTGAATGCCCTTCCTTACCCTCCACCCTATATCACGCCCTTATCCCTTTGTCCTCCAGCCCTCATCTCAATTATCACTTCCTCCAGAAGCCTCGCTCAATCTCCTTTGGCTGAGGGGTCTTTGGTTCCTTTCCTTCAGTGCCCTGATCTCTGTTATAAATGGATGGCCATTCATTCCTGAGCAACTCTGCTTCTCTGCTCTGTAAACTTCCTGAGGCCAGGGGCTGAGCTTGTTTTTGCTAATCTTTGTGTTTCCAGTACAGTGGCTGGGATGTAATATGAACCAGTGGCAGTGCCTAGGAAGGCTTGGGGTTGGGGCTCTCCCATAATTTCCATCATCCGCCCCAAAATAGTTCTATTCTTGGTTGGAGACACTTGCCATTTTCTCGATCTTATGTAAAACGTGAATGTAACTCCACATGGGCAGGGCTCCATGTCTGTTCACTTATGTATCTCAAGCATCTGGAAGAGTTCTGCCAGGTGGCAGGTGCTCTGAACTATTTGTTGAATTAATCAAGGCATCACGAGAAAACTATTTTCATTGATCTGTGATATTCAGTTGTACGTGTTCTGCAAAACCTAGTTTGGAGACAAGTCGCCTTCCTCCCTTCCCCAACTCCCCACCTTCTAACTGCATTCCACTTTCAAGTTCCTCCCTTTAGAAACTTTAGTGTTGCCCACTGGTAGGTTGGAAAATATCAAGGAAGTTTCCCAACAGTACACACCTAGCAGAAGCATCGCCCAGCTAGAGAGAGGGTAGGCTGGGGGTGGAATCCATTTCCCAAAGTATCTCTGCTACCAAGAACATGCTAGGAAGACTCAGGAACACATAAGCAGTTTGCTTTGAGCAAGCACCAAGCAAGAATATCAGCTGGAAAATGTTTTTCTTTTAAAAACTCAACAGCTTTTCGAAAGGACAGCATTTTTTAAAAACCATCTTTGCGTTGTAAATCGTAATTTATGTGCATATGTAAATGAGAGTACGGCCACATGCATAAATCTTCCCCCAGATCTGTTATTTTACAGGAGTGTTACTCCCTATCCTCCAAGTTTCCTCGCAGTTCAGCTTGTCAGTGGCCTCATCATACGAAGAAGGCAGCTTGTTGTCACCAGCGACCAACATCTGGTTTAGATGTGGCTGGCGTGCCTTGTTGCTTCAACAGAGGGGATGTCGTATTTAAACTGTGAGGCATGGTGAAGGGAGTGGCTGTCAGATATTACCACACTTCTGGAAAATGAGAAAACACATGGTCTCAAATATAGCAGTGACACAGGGGAATATAAGTATTATACACTTCTTGAAATGGTCCCATTCCAAAAAAAAACCCATTTGGTTTAGAGAAACACATTGGAGAAGTGAAATACACTGGAAGGCTAGAAATAGGTCAACGTGATGGCAGAACAGCCTGTTCAGCATTGTGGTGCAGCTCCTAATGGCTTCCGTTGGTCACCCAATCAGAGAGCTTGTCTTTAGACTAATGCTATTCAGCTGGTTACTATGGCAGTGATGGAATACTAGTTGTCATGACGATGAAATGGAAATTTAGGGGACTAATTTCTTTAGCGGAGGTGGATTCATTAAGCCCTGTCTTTTCTTCCTTCCTTCAAACTTGACCATATTGTATAGTACTTGTAAGAGGGGCCATTTTCAAACTCTGCACTTCCATTTCAGGATTTATATTATCTTTTCTTATTGTTAGATCACATGGCTTAAGTCTTTTCAACTCTGTGATGAGAATAGACACGCTTCCCCACCCCCGCAGTATTTTATAGCTCATATTAAAGAATGACACTGCAGACGTTAGGTTTCTTTTTATCATCCTCAAAGTGTTTCTGCCAAACTCCACTGAATTCCTCCAGAGTTAATCTGGTATGAAATAGAATAGGGTCAAAATCGATATAATGGACTGTATATTATAAAGGATATTTTCCCCAGCTTTATTGGGGTATAATTGACATAAAAATGTACATAGTTAAGGTGTACAATGCTGTGTTTCATGTACATATCCATTGTGAAATGATTACCACAATCAAGCTAATTAACCCATCCATCATCTAGTTTGCTTTTTTGTGTGTGATGAGAACTCTTAAGATTTACTATCTTAGCAAATTTCAAGTACATAACACATTATTATTAACTATAGTCACCACACTGTACATTATATCCTTAGAACTTATATTCATCTTATAACTGAAAATTTGTACCCTTTGACCAGCATCTTCGCATTTCCCTGACCCCCAGCCCATGGCAATGACCATTCTACTCTCTACTTCTGTGAGTTCAGCTTTTTTGATTCCACGTAATATAAAGGAGACTATTCCTCACTGATGTGTTTATTAGAATCATACATGGAAGCGAATCCTTTTGAGAAGCAGCAGAAGCCTGGCTCTTTTTCCCTCCTCGTGCTGATGGAGGTTTCATTCCTCTTTGCTTAGAGTCTGCTGTATGGGATCATCAATGGGAAATGTGTGTTGTTCACATGTTACAAAGATGTGATTGACCTCTTTCTTGGATGCTTCCAAGGAACTAATTTAGACACTCATTTAGGGATTCTGGAGAAAGTGATAATATTAACAGTTTGGCTCAATTTTGCCTTCATTAGAGAATTTAGAGAAAATACATTGGAACAAATCTGAATTCATGGACTTTTCCATTTTTCTGAAATTACTTTTGGGGTATGAACACAAACTTTCTGGAAAAAGCTTTTTGGTGTATTTTTATATTGAGAGTTTGCTACTATAAAATTTTTTCATGTTATTTATGACAGTGATTCTCAAACTATTGTGCAGAAAAATCCCCTGGAGAGTGTGTGAAATGCAGGTCCTTTTAAAAAAAAATCCAGATTAAAAAAAAAATTGAGATATAGTTAACAATAACATTATATTATTTTCAGGTGTACAACATAATGATTCGATACTTATATATATTGTGAAATGATCACCACAGTAAGCATTCCAGACCTATTGATTCAGATTTTTGGGGTGGAGCCTAGGAATTTGTATTTCCACAAATATCCCAGGTGATTTTGAGGCAGGCTGTGGTCCCCGTAACCATTAATTAATTGAAGTGGGAGGGAAAATGTCTCTCAGGTGAAGGGTGTAGGTTGCTGGATGTGGAGGGAATCATCTTCCCTCTGTTGCTGCCTTCCTCAGCATACCAGGGAAGGTGAGGGGATTGGTCAGTCTGGCCTGAGGACAGCACCTGAGCTTTCACCAATACCCACAAGGGCTCCTTCCTCTAAATAATGAATCGAAGTGGTATCTTTACGTTCTTTCTTCCCTGCAGCAGGTATTGCTGGTGATACTTTTTTTTTTCTGATAGATTTGTTTCTTATAGATTGATTGGGAGCCCTGAACACACCAAGTCTGCCCAGCCAAGATGAACAGTTCTCCCCTAGTTAGTACTTCTCTGCTGGGACCTTCCAGCATGGTGTCATATAGCCACTAATGGCTTCACCTCTTTGCACTGAAGCCCATCTGCCATACCTTCTTTTAAGGCAAAGGAAGCTATTTTGATAAAGCCCAAGGAGATTAGTTGGGATACAGATTCATTTCCTATAGCAGAGGCCAGAATAACAGTACTTCAGTCAGATAGGAATGGCTCCTTCTACTTTGCTGCTCTGCTCTGCTCAACACATGGCTTCCATATTATGGTCTAAGATTCACATTCCTTCCTTCCTTCCCTCCCTCCCTTCCCTCCTCCCTCCCCTCCCCTCCCCCTCCCTTCCCTTCCTCCCTCCCTCCTTTTCTTCCCTCTCTCCCTCTCTTCCTTCCTTCCTCCCTTCCTCCCTCCCTCTCCTCCCTTCCTCCCTCCCTTCCCTTCCCTCCCTCCCTCTCTTCCTCCCTCTCCTCCCTCCCTTCCCTTCCCCTGACTTGGGTGAGTCAGCCCCAAGATTAATCCCATCACTCTTCTTGGTAATAGCATCACTTCCTTGACTAAGGAGCTGGAGTTTTTCCTTAAGGTGAATAACTCCCTCCAGCAGCAAGTGAAGCCTATTCCCCTTTGCTCTTACAAGCGGAACATGCTCACTATGGAGTTTCCAGCCATCAGCATCCAAAGTCTTATCGATAGCATCTTCTTCTTTTTCTGTAAGTAAGTATAAGAGTATTTACAGAAAAGAAAAGAATTTCTCATGTTCCATGCTTTTCTCTTGCAAAGAAAAATACAGCACCAACAATAGCTTTAATTAGAGTACAGTTATGACCCATGCAGGAAAAGAAGTCATTCTGAAAATCACAGACTTGCAGAGACTTTCAGAAATCATCAATGCCATTCCCCTATCCCTGGATTTAAAAAGTAGATCATGCAAGTAATACGAGTGAGGGGTGGACACACAAAAGAACCCTAGAATTGGATTAGGGATTGGAGATTGCCAAGAAGGGTCCAAAGCCCTTTCTTTGATTGGGCATCTGTTGGTTCTCCAACCTCGATGACATTCTAGCTCTTCCCTCCATGCATTAAATAGTACTTTAATTTTTCTTTTATTGAAAAATTAGTAAATTTGTTGTCATTACTAAAAAACAAAACCCATATAAACAGAAAAGGAAAATAAACAATCACCTGTAATCTCACCACTGAAGATAATTATTGTTAATAATTTGGTATCTGTACTAGTCTGAACTCTTGCTAGTGACAGAAACCCAACTCTAACTACATTGAGGTTTTATTTATTATTTATTTATTTATTTATTTATTTATTTATTTATTTATGGCTGCATTGGGTCTTCATTTCTGTGCATGGGCTTTCTCTAGTTGTGGCGAGCAGGGGCTACTCTTTGTTGCGGTGCGCAGACTTCTCATTGCTGTGCCTTCTCTTGTTGCAGAGCACAGGCTCTAGGCACACGGTCTCAGTAGTTGTGGCTCATGTGCTTAGCTGCTCCGCAGCAGGTGGGATCTTCCCCGACCAGGGCTCGAACCCGTGTCGCCTGAGTTGGCAGGCAGATTCTTAACCGCTGTGCCACTGGGGAAGCCCCCCACATTGAGTTTTTAAAAAAGGAAATGTATTGGCTTCTAAAGCTGGTACATCTAGGGTTATGTTTTATTTTAGGCTCATCTGCATTCAAGGGCTCACACAACGTCATTAAAATTTGGTTCCTCTGTCACTTTTTCTTTCCCTTCTGGTGTCTGTTCTCCTCTGTGCTGGCATCGCTCTCAAGTCAACCTCCCTGAGAATGGCGGCCCCCACAGTTCCAGGCTTACATCCTATTGGCTTAGCAACCTCAGGGGAAAGAGGGAAACTATTTTCCAAAAGTGAAACACAAGTCCCAGAATTGATCCTAATTTGGCCCAGTTTGGGCAATGCGCCCACCCTCAAAGCATTTAATCTGGTAAGAGGGATAGACTATGGTGATTGGGCAGGATTAGGTCCTGTACCACTGACACATTCAACTCATGTTAGGTCAACTCTCTATGCCCTCTATAATAATCTTCCATCCCTCTTAGAAGAAAATCCAGACTCCTCGCTGTGGTCTGCAGGGCCCCCCCACGGTCTGGCCCTTGGCTCGCTTTCCTGCTCCATCATCTGCCCTCTTGCCTTCTCATTCTGTCCAGTCAAGTTGGGTTCTTGGTGTTTCTCAAACCTTTCAAGCATGCTCGCTGTTCAGGCAACTCTGTACTTGTTCTCTCTGCTTTGGAAAATCTTGGAAATCGCTTAGATGTCAGTGTGGTTTGTCTTCTCACCTCACTAAAGTCATTTATTCAAAGGAGTTTCCCCTGGTCCCCCACCTAAACAGTGCCCCTTGCCACCTGCTTTTTTGTCTGTCATGGCAATTATTCTGGCTATTATAAGGCAATCCAAATCCTACGATCACTTTCACAGTCATGATCACAGTCATGATTCAGTCATTTCTAGTGTTTAGTCCCTGGTAAATAATATCACCTTCAAATTTAATTTGAATTAACATTCTCCTTTCCAACTCCACCTGGGGTCAGCTGCAGAGGGGAAGCTAGATCAGGGAGAGGAGTCAGGGAGGAGGGGAAAGGGATCAGGAAAGTTCTTACTTGATGGGTACTGTCTGCTTAAACTGGATTTGTGCTTAAGCCAGAGTGAAAAATAAACTCCTTCCTTAGAGAAGTGCTTTGGTGAGTTTTCAGAGACTCTGAACCCATCAGTCTCTGCAGGATCTCTCCCAGCAGTCCCCTTAATACATCTCTCTTTGAGCTGTTTGCTTACTACTTCCTTAGCACTTAGGAATCCAGCTCCATTCAGCTACATTCTATCCTTCTCTCCAGACAATCTTTTGACCAAGACATAAGATACCACTAACACAGCCTCCTTCTGCATACAGCTTGGCCCACGTCCTGTTTCCCTTGGCCTGACACACTCTGGAAGTGCAGGCAGCCCATGCTGCCACCTCTCCTTGATCTCCTCCATCAGCACGTGGCTAGCCTGCTATGTCTCACCATGAAGATCTCAGAGGAGAAGTCAGACCCCAGTCCACTCTGTCCCTCAACTTCAGGAGATTCATATCAGACTTGCTTGGGTGTTCCCGTTGATGCCTTTCTCATTAGAGTTGAGGTGAAGACCAGACAACCCCCGCTCTTCTCCTTTGAGGGGAGCTCACAGCACACACATTCTTCTCTCTAAAAATCTTCATAAATCATTCTCCTAGTATCCATAGTCTCTATATCACTAGAGGAGAGTGAGGCATTCACAAGCTTTTAGTGAAATCCTTTGAAAATTTGCATGTTGATTTGGTCTTGTGCAATAGAATATGATATTTTGGTCCCTCGATAGAACTTCCATTTTTATATCCTGTTACATAGTAGTAAATGCTATGAAGAAAAGAAAGCAGGATAATTTGTGACAACATGGATGGATCTTGAGGGCATTCTGCAAAGTGAAATAGGTCAGACAGAAAAAGATAAATACCCTATGATCTCACTGATACATAGAATCTAAAAACAAACAAAACCAGAAAACCGAGCACATGGATATAGAGAACAGATTGGTGGTTGCCTGAGGTGGGGATGGCGGGTAGGGGGTGGGCAAAATGGGTCAAAATATTCAAATTTCCAGCTGTGAAATAAGTCATGGGGATGTAATGTACAGCATGGCAACTATAGCTAATAATACTGTGCTGCATATTTGAAAGTAGCTAAGAAAGTCGATCTTGAAAGTTCTCATTACAAGAAAAAAAATTTTGTAACTATGTATGGGGGTGGATGTTAACTGTACTTATTGTGGTGATCATTTTGCGATATATACAAATATCAAATCATTATATTTCACACCTGAAACTAATATAATGTTATGTTGATTATACCTCAATTTTTTAAAAAAAGGAAATAAAGGATAATAGAATAAAGGGGATTGGGAAGTGCTGTTTTATTGCAGGGTAAAAACCATTTAAAATTAATTTGGAAAGGTCACAGGAATCAGAATACAGTCACATGAATCAGACATAAAAATGTATAAAAAAATTCAGTGAAAGTCTTCTTCACATGTCTGTCCACCATCCGCCTATTTTTCCCCACTCATTCCACCTAGGTAACCTCTGTAAATGCTTTGTGTTCTTACAGAGTTTCTTTATATAAACAAGCAAATACAAGCATATATTGTTATTTTAGCTGCTCTTAACACAAATGGTAGCATATACCACATACACTGTTTTGCACTTTGCTTTTTTGCTTTTTTTTTTTTTTTTTTTTTTTACAAAATCATATGTTTTGGAGAGCTTCCCATATCAGTACTTGGAGATCTTCCTCTTTCTCCTTTATAGCAACAAAGTGAGTAAGTAGTCCATTGTATAAATGTTCTATAATTTATTTAACCTGTGCCCTATTTTTTTAAATTAATTTATTTACTTTTTGGCTATGTTGGGTCTTTGTTGATGCACACGGACTTTCTGTAGTTGCAGAGATCGGGGGCTACTCTTCGCTGCAGTGGGCGGGCTTCTCATTGCAGTGGCTTCTCATTGCGGAGCATGGGCTCTAGGCGCGCGGGCTTCAGTAGTCGTGGCACGCAGGCTCGGGAGTTGTGGCGCACGGGTTGCTCCGCGGCATGTGGGATCTTCCCGGACCAGGGCTCGACCCCGTGTCCCCTGCATCGGCAGGCGGATTCTTAACCACTGCGCCACCAGGGAAGCCCCTAACCTGTGCCCTATTGATGAACATTTAGGTTGTTTGCAATCCGTTGTAGTTCCAGATAATGTTGCAGTGAATAACCTTATACATATGTCATTTCCCGTGTGTATGAATTTGTCTGTAGGATAAATTTCTAGAGCTGGAATTACTGGGGCAAAGGGAATATGTGTTTGTGATTTTGATCACTGCTGCCAAATTGCCCTGCAAAGGGGCAGAACAAATTTTCATCCATCAGCCTGTACCTAGGCTGTTAATTTAGCAGGGTTGTTGCAGTGGCTTCTGCGTAGAGTTAACATCTGAGCAATAATCTGATTATCAAGAAGGAGCCATCTGTGTGAAAATCTAAGGGAAGATCATTCTGGGTAGAGGGAGCTAGAGAAAAGGTCTGAGGCAGAAACAAGCTGAGCATGTTGGAGGAACAGCAAAACTGCCAGTGTGGCAGGTGTGTCACGAATGCGGGGCACCGTGCACAACACAGGGTGAAAGGATGTGGCAGAAGCTGGATCATGTAGACCCAGGTTGGGAGTTTGGATTTTATTCCAAGTGGCATGGGAAGTCATTATAAGGCGCTTAAGTGGGGAATGAGGTGATGTGCTTTCCATTTTCGAAAACTATTGACTGCTTTTTTTTTTTTTTTTTTTTTAATGTCTTTAACTGTTCATCTTGCTTGTCAGAGGAGACCAAATTCTTAAGTGCAACATAAACGTCCATCCTAAAAGCCTCTCCTCAGCAAAGATCTAAGAAAACTGTAGATGCACAGATGATTAAAGACAAGCAGACTTTGGTGAGGTGCTAAGAGCGAAGTCACACTATATATTCATACTATGTAACTTAAAAAAAAAAAAAAAGGAAAAGGATGCCATTATAAATAGTGAAGGCCTAGAACCATTATGAACCAGTCTTGCCTCCAGCTGCATGTAGAAATGTAGCATGAATGTTTTTACGTTACCCAGGTAATCATTTATTCCCTGGGTACTCAATTCCTTAACTGAAGGCAGAGATTCTCTAGTTCAGGGGAGGGCTTGACTTGAGCATACCTGATTCTTTCTTTTGTTTTGAATATCTATAATGCCGTGACAAAAGGACAAACAGAAAACTTCCATACTAACAAGTTAACTTTATATGTCTTGCATCATTTAAAACAACATTAAGGGGGCTTCCCTGGTGGCACAGTGGTTGAGAATCTGCCTGCTAGTGCAGGGGACGCAGGTTCGAGCCCTGGTCTGGGAGGATCCCACATGCCACGGAGCAGGTAGGCCCGTGAGCCACAACTACTGAGCCTGCGCATCTGGAGCCTGTGCTCCACAACAAGACAGGCCGCGATAGTGAGAGGCCCGCGCACCGCGATGAGGAGTGGCCCCCACTTGCCACAACTAGAGAAAGCCCTCGCACAGAAAGGAAGACCCAACACAGCCATAAATTAATTAATTAATTAATTAATTAAAAAAAAAAAAAAAAGAATCCGCCTGCCAAGGCAGGGAACACAGGTTTGAGCCCTGGTCTGGGAAGATCCCACATGCTGCGGAGCAACTAGGCCCGTGCGCCACAACTACTGAGCCTGCGCTCTAGAGCCGTGAGCCACAACTACTGAAGCCCGCGTGCCTAGAGCCCGTGCTCCACAACAAGAGAAGCCACCGCAGTGAGAAGCCCGTGCACCGCAACGACGAGTAGCCCCCGCTCGCCGCAACTAGAGAAAGCCGGCGCGCAGCAATGAAGACCAAAAAAAAAAAAAAATTAAGTTTTAGTCTAGGACTTTTCCCTAGAATGGCTGGAAATAAGAAAATGATTTCTTCTGTCCTGATGTTTGGACAAATTAGCAAATAATCACCACCATATAACTGCTGAGGGGAAAGGTACTCCCTTCACCCACTAGGCCCAGTTATGGGATGTGTATTAATGTACATTGCCTTTAGCATCTCTTTTTATTGAAGTGCTTATTTACTCCTTCAGTGAAATTGTTTGGACATCTCAGTCATGTGCCAACATGTGCCTCTGTTTGTTTGTGTCAGTGTTGCCCATTTTAGATCTGCTACTTTGGAGGATACTGCTGCCCTAGCACCTGTGCCTGCTCTGAGATAAGGGGCTTTGTCCAGTGCTGTGCTTTGGGTGTAACTCTCAAAGACCAGCAACCACTCAGCTGTTGGGGCCTCTCTGCTATACCTCCAGTGTATTGATACCGGACAGAGCCAGACAACTTCTGCATCCCCCGAGATACTAGGAAACAAACAAGGACATCTAGAGGGAGGAATGAGAGCCTAGATGGACTTTGGGAAATTTTACTTTCTCTGGCAGTTGGAGGTTGGGGCTCAGGCAGTTTAACTCTAAAAACATAAGGATGAATTACATCATCAAATTGGGTGACTTACAGTTGCCTTCTCTCCTCACTGTGACCACTATGTTCAGGTGTAAAACTTCCTGGTAATTATAGTTTCCCCTCATCCGGCATGGTCAAAACTCAATTATATCTTCGTTCTAAATATATTTCTCAATTCCAGTAGACTTTTAAAACTCGTGACCTGCATTTGACCTACATATGAATTCCTATTTTGAAATTTCCTCTATTCAATGTAAATTATTTCCAGAGCCCATGGGTGATTTTTTTCAGTACACAGTCAGATATATTTGAATCTCTTTTCCCCACATAGATCACTGGGGACACTTGGTTCTCTGCCCATGAAGCTTACTATTTTTTTTGTCATTAACACACTCCCATTCTAATATAACTTTTCTTTTTCCAAGTGGAACTTTCCGAGTTCTAATGGATCGTCAACTTACTTACTCATTTTGGTAAGCTATTTTATTTATTCAATAAGCACTTGTGTATTTTGCTTCACACCACACTAAACACGTGTTCCTCATTTCTGATCATCTTTATTATTTTTCTTCATTTTCTGTTTAAAAAAGAAAAACTAAAATACTTCCAGGATAAAATGAAACACTTCTCCCACTGTTTTGTTCCTAAATACTAAAGTATTAAATCAAGTAAAGCAAAAGTAAGTTCTGGCTGTGTCTTTGCCAAGCCATCTTCTCTGGAGGTAGCAAATGGGATGTTCACATCCCCCTGATGGAAACAGGTACCATTTTGCAAGTGTTGTGGTCTGCAGAATTTGGAAAATTCTCCCTGGTTAAACAGTAGCTTGGTCTGGACTAGCACTTACCTCTTTAATATTCAGGCTTCTGTTTACTCTACCCTCAAGAATAACTATTTTACCTTTATTAGGAAGAAAATTCTTTCTGAATATGCGTGTTAGGGCTAAGCACGCAGCAGAAACCAATTCTGGCTGAGTTAAGCAGAAAGGATTTTAAGAGGCCAGAGAAGGAGCTACTGTTTAAAGGTTGTGATTTGAAGACAGACATTTACCTCTGCTGCTTCCTAACACCTCTCTAAATGACAATGAAGAACATTAAAAAATGACATAGGGGCTTCCCTGGTGGCGCAGTGGTTAAGAATCCGCCTGCCAATGCAGGGGACACGGGTGCGTGCCCCGGTCCGGGAAGATCCCACATGCCGCGGAGCAACTAAGCCCGTGAGCCACAACTACTGAGCCTGCGCATCTGGAGCCCGTGCTCCGCAACAAGAGAGGCCGCGATAGTGAGAGGCCCGCACACCGCGATGAAGAGTGGCCCCTGCTCGCCGCAACTGGAGAAGGCCCTCGCACAGAAACGAAGACCCAACACAAACAAAATTTAAAAAATAAATAAAAAAAAATAACATAAACCCATGATTAAAGAGACTAAGAGAGGTAACAAAAGTAACAAAATTTTGGAAGACAGAAAGGAGACAAAGTAACATATTTAGCATCTGGAAAAAGTTGAATCCTAAGCTGGAAAACTGACTTGCACTAAAGAAACTTCTTGATTCCACTTGGTATTTCTCTGAGGTAAGGCTGAAACAGGGAGATTTGTAGATATAAGAAGCAGTTAGGTCCTAATATTTTCCCCAGCTCCACATGGCCAGGGAAATATGCCCCTTCCTGCTTCAGCAGAAGATTGGAGATTACTCTCATGAGGGAACAAAGCAGAGTGCATTTGTCAGAACAAAGTAAGGCTGCTGTGACAGAGCTGAGAATGATTCAGTGGCTTAAAGGAGATACCGGTTTATTTCTTCTTATGAAACAGAGTTTTCAATTGGCTTTTGGGGGTAACAGTTTAACTGAGATATAATTCACATGTCATACAAGTCACCACTTTAATGGGCACCATTCAGTGGTTTTTAGTATATTCAATGAGTTGTGCAACCATCACCAAAATCAATTTTAGAACATTTAATCACCACCCCAAAACATCCCACATCCCTTAGTAGTCATTCTTCTCCCCCAGTTCCTTTCCTCTAGCCCTAGGCAACTGTGAATCTACTTTCTGTCTCTATAAATCTGCCTGTGCTGGATTTCATATAAATACAATTATGTTTTAAAAGTTCATCCATGTTGTAATAAGTATCAGTACTTCAGTTCTTTTTATTGCTGAATACTACTCCATCGTATGGCTATATCACATTTTTTTAAACTAAAAATATATTTTTTAATTTTATTGAAGTATAGTTGATTTACAATGTGTTAATTTCTGCTTTACAGCAAAGTGACTCAATTATACATACATATATATTTCTTTTTCATATTCTTTTCCATTATGGTTTATCACAGGATATTGAATATTGTTCCCTGTGCTATACAGTAGGACCTTGTTGTTTATCCATCCTATATATGATAGTTTGCATCTGCTGATCACAAATTTGAATCCTTCCCTCCCCCACCCCCCCCTCCCTTGGCAACCACAAGTTTGTTCTCTGAGTCTGTGAGTCTGTTTCTGTTTTGTAGATAAGTTCATTTGTGTTGTCTTTTAGATTCCACATGTAAGTGATATCATATGGTATTTGTCTTTCTCTTTCTCTTTCTGACTTACTTTGCTTAGTGTGATAAACTCTAGGTCCATCCATGTTGCTGCAAATGGCATATTTTCATTCTTTTTAATAGCTGAGAAATATTCCATTGTATATATATGCCACATCTTCTTTATCCATTCATCTGTCGATGGACATTTTTGTTGTTTCCATGTCTTGGCTATTGTAAATAGTGCTGCTATGAACATAGGGGTGCATGTATATTTTCACATTATAGATTTGTCTGGGTATATGCCCAGAAGTGGGATTGTTGGCTCATACGGCAACTCTATTTTCAGTTTTTTGAGGAACCTCCATACAGTTTTCCATAATGGCTGCACCAATTTATGTTCCCACCAACAGTGTAGGAGGGTTCCCTTTTCTCTATACCCTCTCCAGCATTTATTATTTGTAGACTTTTTTTTTTTTTTTTTTTTTAAATTTTATTTATTTATTTATATTTATTTATGGCTGTGTTGGGTCTTCGTTTCTGTGCTAGGGCTTTCTCCAGTTGTGGCAAGCGGGGGCCACTCTTCATCGCGGTGCGCGGGCCTCTCACTATCGCGGCCTCTCTTGTTGCGGAGCACAGGCTCCAGACGCGCAGGCTCAGTAATTGTGGCTCACGGGCCCAGCTGCTCCGTGGCATGTGGGATCTTCCGGGACCAGGGATCGAACCCATGTCCCCTGCATTGGGAGGCGGATTCTTAACCACTGAGCCACCAGGGAAGCCCATGTAGACTTTTTAATGATGGCCATTCTGACTGGTGTGAGGTAGAACCTCGTAGTTTTGATTTGCATTTCTCTAATAATTAGCAATGACGAGCATCTTTTCATGTGCTTATTGGCCATCTGCATGTCTTCCTTGGAGAAGTGTCTATTTAGGTCTTCTGCCCATTTTTCGATTGGGTTGTTTGTTTTTTTGTTATTGAATTGTATGAGCTGTTTTTATATTTTGGAAATTAAGCCCTTATCGGTTGCATTGTTTGCAAATATTTTCTCCCAGTCTGTAGGTTGTCTTTTCATTTTGTTTATGGTTTCCTTTGCTGTGCAAAACCTTATAAGCTTAAGTCCCATTTGTTTATTTTTGTTTTTATTTCTATTGCTTTGGGAGACTGACCTAAGAAAATATTGGTACGATTTATGTCAGAGAATGTTTTGCCTATATTCTCTTCTAGCAGTTTTATGGTGTCTTGTCTTATATTTACGTCTTTAAGCCATTCTGAGTTTATTTTTGTGTACAGTGTGAGGGTGTGTTCTAACTTCATTGATTTACATGCAGCTGTCCAACTTTCTCAACACCACTTGCTGAAGAGACTGTCTTTTCCTCACTGTATATTCTTGCCTCCTTTGTCGAAGGTTAATTATCCATAGGTATATGGGTTTATTTCTGGACTCTCTATTCTGTTCCATTGATCCATGTCTGCTTTTGTGCCAGTACCATGGTGTTATGATTAGTGTAGCTTTGTAGTATTGTCTGAAGTCTGGGAGGGTTATGCCTCCCGCATTGTTCTTTTTCCTCAGGATTGCTTTGGCAATTCTGGGTCTTTTACATTTCCATATAAATTTTAGGATTATTTGTTCTAGTTCTATAAAAAATGTCATGGGTAATTTGATAGGGATTGCATTAAACGTGTAAATTTCTTTGGGTAGTATGGCCATTTTAATAATATTAATTCTTCCAATCCAAGAGCATGGAATATCTTTCCATTTCTTTGAATCATCTTCAGTTTCCTTTATTAATGTTTTGTAGTTCTCAGCATATAAGTCTTTGACCTCCTTGGTGAGGTTTATTCCTAAGTTTTTTAAATTTAATTTTTATTTTATATTAGATTATAGTTGATTTACAGTGTTGTGTTAGTTTCACATGTGTACAGCAAAGTGATTCAGTTATACATATATCCATTCTTTTTCAGATTCTTTCCCATATAGGTTGTTACAGATTATTGAGTAGAGTTCCCTGTGCTATACAGTAGGTCCTTGTTGATTATCTATTTTATATATAGTAGTGTGTATATGTTAATCCCAAACTCCTAATTTATCCTTTCCCCCACCTTTCACCTTTGATAACCACAAGTTTGTTTTCGAAGTCTGTGAGTCTGTTTTGTAAATAAGTTCATTTGTATCATCTTTTTAGATTCCTCATATAAGTGATATCATATGACATTTGTCTTTCTCTGTCTGACTTACTTCACTTAGTATGATAATCTCTAGGTCCATCCATGTAGCTGCAAATGACATTATTCATTCTTTTTTATGGCTGAGTATGATTCCATTGTATATATGTACCACATCTTCTTTATCCATTCCTCTGTTGATGGACATTTAGGTTGCTTCCATGTCCTGGCTATTGTAAATAGTGCTGCAATGAACATTGGGGTGCATGTATCTTTTTGAATTATGGTTTTCTGTGGATATATGCACAGGAGTAGGATTGCTGGATCATATGGTAGTTGTATGTTTAGTTTTTTAAGGAACCTACATACTGTTTTCCATAATAGTTGTACCAATTTACATTCCCACCAACAGTGTAGGAGGGTTCCCATTTCTCCACACCCTCTCCAGCATTTATTATTTGTAGACTTTTTAATGATGGCCATTCTGACTGGTGTGAGGTGATACCTCATTGTGTTTTTTAAAAAATTTATTTATTTTATTTATTTATTTTTGGCCACGTTGGGTCTTCATTGCTGCATGCAGGTTTTCTCTAGTTGTGGCAAGTGGGGGCTACTCTTCGTTGTGTTGCACATGCTTCTCATTGCAGTGGCTTCTCTTGTTGCGGAGCACAGGCTCTAGGTGCGGAGGCTTCAGTAGTTGTGGTGTGTGGGCTCAGTAGTTGTGGCTCGCGGGCTCTGGAGCGCAGGCTCGGTAGTTGTGGTGCATGGGCTTATTTGCTCCATGGCACATGGGATCTTCCTGGACCAGGGATCGAACCCATGTCCCCTGCATTTGCAGGCGGATTCTTAACCACTAGACCACCTGGGAAATCTCCCTCATTGTGGTTTTGATTTGCATGTCTCTAATAATTAACGATATTGAGCATCTTTTCATGTACTTTACAGCCATCTGTATGTCTTCTTTGGAGAAATGTCTATTTAGACCTTCGGCCCATTTTTTGATTGGCTTGTTTGTTTTTTTGACATAGAGCTGCATGAGCTGTTTGTATATTTTGGAGATTAATCCCTTGTCAGTCGCATCATTTGCAAATATTTTGTCCTATTCTGTGGGTTGTCTTTTTGTTTTGTTTATGGTTTCCTTTGCTGTTAAAAATTTTTAAAGTATAATTAGGTCCCATTTGTTTATTTTTATTTTCATTACTCTAGGAGGTGGAACCAAAAAGATATTGCTGCGATTTATGTCAAAGAGTGTTTTCTTATGTTTTCCTCTAAGAGTTTTATGGTATCTGGTATTACATTTAGGTCTTTAATCCATTTTGAGTTTATTTTTGTATATGGTGTTAGTTTATTTTGTATATGGTGTTACATTTAGGTCTTTAATCCATTTTGAGTTTATTTTTGTATATGGTGTTAGAGAATGTTCTAGTTTCATTCTTTTACATGTAGCTGTCCAGTTTTCCCAGCCCCATTTATTGAAGAGACTATCTTTTCTCCATTGTATATTCTTGCCTCCTTTTTATAAATTAATTGACCATAGGTGCGTGGCTTTATTTCTGGGCTTTCTATCCTGTTCCATTGATCTATATGTCTGTTTTTATGCCAGTACCATACTCTTTCGATGATTGTAGCTTTGTAGTATAGTCTGAAGTGAGGGAGTCTGATTCCTCCAGCTCCATTTTTCTTTCTCCAGATTGCTTTGGCTATTCAGGGTCTTTTGTGTTTCCATACATATTTAAAAATTTTTTGTTCTAGTTCTGTGAAAAATGCCATGGGTAATTTAAAACAGATTGCATTCGATCTGTAGATTGCCTTGGGTAGTATAGTCATTTTGACAATATTGATATGGTATATCTTTCCATCTGTCTGTGTCATCTTCAGTTTCTTTCATCAGCATCTTATAGTTTTCTGAATATAAGTCTTTTACCTCTTTAGGTAGATTTATTCCTAGGTATTTTATTTTTTTGATGCAGTGGTAAACGGGATCGTTTCCTTAATTTCTGTTTCTGATCTTTCATTGTTAGTGTATAGAAATGCAAGAGATTTCTGTGTGTTAATTTTGTATAGTGCAACTTGATGCAATTTTAAAAGGGATTGTTTACATTCCCTTTCTGATATTTCATTGTTAGTGTAAAGAAACGCAACCAATTTCTGTATGTTAATAGTCATTGTTGTGTCCTGCTACCTTGCTGAATTTGTTGATCAGTTCTAGCAGTTTTTCTGTGGAATCTTTAGGGTTTTCTTTATATAGTATCATGTCATCTGCATATAATGACAATTTTACCTTTTCCCTACCAATTTGAATACCTTTTATTTCTTTTTCTTGTCTGATTGGTGTGACTAGGACTTCCAATACTGTGTTGAAGAGAAGTGGTAAGAGTGGGCATCCTTGTCTTGTTCCAGATTTAGCAGGAAGGCTTTCAGCTTTTCACTGTGTATTATATTGGCTGTGGGTTTGTCATAGATAGCTTTTGTTATGTTGAGATATGTTCCCTCTATACCCATTTTCATAAGGGTTTTTATCATGAATGGATGTTGAATTTTATCAAATGCTTTTTTTGCATCTGAGATGATCATGTGGTTTTTGTCCTTTCTTTGGTTGTTGTGGTGTATTACATTGATTGATTTGAGTATGATGAACCATCCTTATGACCCTGGGATGATTCCAACGTGGTCATCATGTATGATCTTTTTTATGTGTTGTTGGATTTGGTTTGCTAATATTTTGTTGAGAGTTTTTGCATCTATATTCAGCAAAGATATTAACCTGTAGTTTTCTTTTTTGGTAGTGTCTTTGGGATTTTGGGGATTTTAAAAAATTTTTTTAAATTTTATTTATTTATTTTTGGCTGTGTTGAGTCTTTGTTGTTGTGCGCAGGCCTTCTCTAGTTGCGGCAAGCAGGGGCTCCTCTTTGTTGTGGTGCGCAGCCTTCTCATTGCTGTGGCCTCTCTTGTTGCAGAGCACAGGCTCTAGGCACACGGGCTGCAGTAGCTGTGATGTGCGGGCTCAGTAGTTGTGGCTCGCGGGCTCTAGAGTGCAGGCTCAGTAATTGTGGCACATGGACTTAGTTGCTCTGTGGCATGTGGGCTCTTCCCGGAACAGGGATCGAACCTGTGTCCCCTGCATTGGCAGGCAGATTCTTAACCACTGCACCACCAGGGAAGTCCCTCTTTGTCTGGTTTTGGTATCAGGGTGATGGTGGCTTCATAGAATGTCTTTGAGAGTGTTCCTTCCTCTTCAATCTTTTGGAAGAGTCTGAGAAAGATGGGTGTAAGTTCTTCTTGGTATGTTTGGTAGAATTTACCTGTGAAGCCATCTGGTCCTGGAATTTTGTTTGTAGGGATTTTTTTTTAAATTGCATCTTCTGTTTCACTTCTAGTGATCGGTCTATTCAAGTTATCTCTTTCTTCTTGATTCTGTTTTGGTGGGCTGTATGTTTCTAGAAAGTTGTCAATTTCTTCTAGGTTGTCAAATTTGTTGGCATATAATTGCTCATAATATTCTCTTATTTTTTTTTATTTCTTCAGTATCAGTTGTAACTTCTCTTTCATTTCTTACTTTGTTTATTTAGGTCTTCTCTCTTTTCTTTTTGGTGAGCTTGGCCAGAGGTTTGTCAATTTTGCTTACCCTTTCAAAGAACGAACTCTTGGTTTTATTGATTTTTTTCTATTTTTAAAAAATCTCTATTTTATTTATTTACTCCCTGTTCTTTATTATCTCCTTCCTTCTGCTGACTTGAGGTTTTTCTCATTCTTTTAGGTAGTGGGTTAGGTTGTTTACTTGAGGTTTTTCTTGTTTCCTAAAGAAAGCCTGTATTGCTATGCACTTCCCTCTAAGAACTGCTTTTGCTGCATCCCATAGAATTTGTATTGTTGTGTTTTCATTGTCACTTCCCCCAAGGTACTTTAAAATTTCTTCTTTGATTTCATCCTTGACCCCCTGGTTTTTTAGTATTGTGTTGTTTAGTCTCCATGTAATTATTTTTTTTCTCACTTCTTTTTCTGTGGTTGACTTCTAGTTTCATGCTGTTGTAGTCAGAAAAGATGCCTGAAATAATTTCTATTCTCTTACGTTTGTTGAGGCTTGTTTTGTGCCCTAGTACATGGTCAGTAGAGAATATTCCATGTGCACTTGAAAAGAATGCACATTCTGCTTTTTGGGGGATGTAATGTCCTGAAAATATCAATTAGGTCTAACTGTTCTATTCTATCATTTAGGATCTCTGTTGCGTTAGGATCTTGTCTCAATCTGTCCATTGATATGAGTGGAGTGTTAAAGTCTCCTACTATTATTGTATTTCTGTCAATTTCTCCTTTTATGTCTGTTAGTATTTGTTTTATGTTTTTGGGTGCTCCTATATTGGGTGCATATGTGTTGACAAGTGTAATATCTTCTCCTTGTATTGATCCTTTTATCATTATATAATGTCTTTCTTTATTTTTCTTTATAGCCTTTGTTTTAAAGTCTGTTTTGCCTGATGAATATTGCCACCTCTGCTTTCTTATGATTTCCATTTGCATGAAATATCTTTTTCCATCCCCTCACTTTCAATCTATGTGTGTCCTTTGCCCTAAAGTGGGTCTCCTGTAGGCAGCATGTTGTAGGCTCTTGTTTTTTTTATCCAATCTGCTGCTCTGTGTCTTTGATTGGAGCATTTAGTCCATTGACATTTAAGGTAATTATTGACAGATATATATTTATTGCCATTTTAAACTTTGTTTTCCCATTGATTTTATATTTCTTTGTCCCTTTCTTTTTCTGTTTTTCCTTTTGTGGTTTGATGATTTTCTTTTGTATTATGCTTATGTTCTCTTCTTTTTGGTTTTTTTGTATCTATTGTATGTTTTTTATTTGTGGTTGCCCTCTTTTTCAAGTATGTTAACCCCTTCCTGTATCTACTTGCTTTAGACTGGTAGTCATATTTCTATAAGCTCAAACATATTCTAGAAGAAAAATCTACATTTTTTTTACTCTCCTCCCCCACATTTTATTATTCTGATGTCTTCTTTTACATCTTCATGTTCATCCTTTTGCTGTTCATTGTAGTTACCATTGCTTTCACAGAATTTTTTTTATTTTTTAAAAAAATCTGTGTACTGGATTATTTAAGTGATTTAGTTTCCAATTGTTATTTTCTCTTTCTTATAGATTCATACTTCTTTTCTATTTAGAGAAGACCTTTCAATATTTCCTTTAGGATAGGTTTAGTATTGCTGTATTCTTTTAGTTTGTGCTTGTCTGAGAAATTCTTTATGGCTCCTTCTATTCTAAATGATAATCTTTCTGGGTAGAGTATCCTAGGTTGCAGATTTTTCCATTTCAGGACTTTGAATATATCTTGCCACTCCCTTCTGGCCTGCAACCTTTCTGTAAAGGAATCAGCTGATAGCCTTATGGGGGTTCCCTTGTGATGAACTCTTTGTTTTTCTCTTGCTGCCTTTAGAATCTTCTCTTTATCTTTAACTTTTGCCATTTTAATTAAAATATGTCTTGGTTTAGTTTTGTTTGGATTTATCTTGTTTGGAACCCTCTGTGCTTCCTATACCTGGATATCTGTTTCCCTCTTTAGGTTTGGGAAGTTTTCAGCCATAATTTCTTCAAATACATTTTCAATCCCCTTTTCTCTTTCTTCTCCTTCTGGGATCCCTATTATGTGCACATTGTCATGCTTTATATTATCCCATAGGTCCCTTATATTGCTTTCATTTTTTTTCCATCTGGGTTTCTGTGTGCTCTTCTAATTTGGTGATTTCCATTATTCTATCTTCCAGATCACTTATTTGTTCTTCTGCATTATTCATCCTGCTATTCATTGCCTTTAATTCAGCTTTTGTCTCTGCAAATGAGTTTTCTAATTGTTATTGGCTCTTCCTTATAGTTTTTAGTTCCTTTTTACAGTTATCTACATTTCTGTCGATAGCCTTTCTTAATTCCTTGAGTATTTTCATTATCTCCTTTTGAACTCAGTGCCTATCAGACTGAAAAGGTCTGTTTCATTGTTTGTTCTTTCAGGGAAATTCTCTTGATCTTTTAATTGGGAGTGGTTCCTCTGCTTCTTCATTTTACTTGCATTTCTCTTGCTCTATGAGTTTAGGAGAAACAATTATCTATTGTGGTCTTGGAGGGCTATTTTTATGTGGGAGTGTCCCTGTATAGCCTGCATGGGTTTAATATTTTTGGTGTGAAGGCTGTTTTTAGTATAGATGCTTGCTGCCTCTTTCCTCTGTGTATGCTGGCCATTATCCCCTTGCTAGGAGGTGTGACTGGTTTTGTGGTGACCAGAGTCTGCACTGGATATTGAGTGGGGCTTCCTCTTTGCTCTGTGGTTGTCACTGCCCGGTCAGGGGCAGGGCCTTCTCCCTAGTTGTTGGAGTAGAGGCCCCCCAATCCATTTCTCAGCTGCATTTCTGAGCTGTGGTGTGAAGTAGGTGGGATTGGAGTGCTCCCACTGGGAGAGGAGCCACTGAGTATTCCTCTGCTGGAGCTGTTCACTGGTAAGTGTGCTCTGTTGTGTCACCTGTCACCTGCTGTGTGGGCTCACAATGTACACTGTTGTTGGCACTGCCCTTAGCCCCGCCTCAACCATGGGAATGCTGGCGTTTGGCCCTGGTGTCCCTCAGACATTGTTTTCACGAGGCCACCAGCGCAGATCCAGTGAAGTCAGGTCCCAGGACTGCAGTAGTCGTGTACCTGGACCCACTGTGGGAGCTATGGAGGCAGCTCAGACCCTGGCCTAGCCCACGCCCCACGTGTATTTGCCCACAGATCCCACAGCTGCTAAGGCCAGACCCCTCCCAGCTGTGGGAGCACCTGTTGTCCATTTGGATGTCCTGCAGGCACTGAACTTACAAAGCCAGTGGCAGAGAAGTAAATCTGTGGCTCACGCAGCCAAGGGGAGAGATTTCAGCCCTGCTTCCTAAGTTGTGTGGCTCCTGGGACTCAGCTTTGGTTTCAGCTTGGCCTCTGTGCATGGATAACCTGCTGGCATCTGCTCCTGGGGCCCGCTGTGGTGGTGGCTGGGGCATAGGAACCTGCTGAGGTGGGAGCTCCCCGAGGTGGTGACTGGAATGTTTCTCTCCTGGAGCCCTCAGAGTCTGGGGCAGCATGTGGAGAAAGAGGCTACAATGGCAGCCCCGCCCCTCCCTTTGCATGCCACTTAACAGTGGTGTTTCACATCCATGGCAGGCCCGGGCTTATTCCACGAACGCTCCTGGTTGCAGCCCTACCACACTCCAGCCCCTTCAGGCTGTTTCCATGCAGCCAGCAGCAGTCCTCTCCCCAGGGCTGTCCTCTAAACCCCTAGTTTTAGCACCCACCCCCCACCCATACCAGCGGACAGGTGCCTGTGCGTCTCAGGCTGGGGTGAGCAGGGCGGTGGCATGAACCATCTGTGTAGATCTCTCTCTGTTCTACCTGCACAAACTGGTTGTTGCACTCTCCTCTGAGCCTCTGAAGTGCCCTTTCTGTCCTGGCTCATCTCCCCACCGGTGAGGGGGCTTCCAAGGGAACCTTTCCTTTTCTTCAGCTCCCTTCCAGGGGCGCAGGTACCATCCGCTTCCTCCTTTTTTTCTTCCCTTTTGTCCTACCCAGTTACATGGAGATCTTTCTTGTCCTTTCCGGTGTTTGAGGTCTTCTGCTAGTGTTCAGTAGGTGTTCTGTGAGAACTATATCATTTGTAAGTGTATTTTTAATGTATTTGTGGGAGGGGGTGAGTTCCACATCCTTCCACTCTGCCATCTTGATTGGAGCCTCTGTATACGACATTTTATTTATCCATTTATCCATCAGTTGATGGACATTTGGGTTGTTTCAACCATTTGGCTATTAAGAATAATGTTTCTATGACAATGAGTTTTTTAGTGCTGTTCTTTAGTGCTTATTTTTATTTACTTATTATTTTTTATTGAGGTATAGTTGATGTACAATATTATATAAGTTACAGGTGTATAACATACCGATTCACAACTTTTAAAAGTTATACTTTATTTATAGTTATTATAAAATATTGGCTATATTCCCCAATACATCCTTGTAGCTTATTTATTTTATACATAATACCTCTTAATACCCTATGCCTATCTTCCCCCTCCCCCCTTCACTCTCCCTACTGGTAACCACTATTTTATTCTCTATATCTGTGAGTCTTTTTTGTTATATTCACTAGTTTGTTTTATTTTTTAGATCCCACATATAAGTGATATCATGTAGTATTTGTCTTTCTCTGTCTTATTTCACTTAGCATAATAGACAGCCAAGGATTACTAGGCATTTTAAGTCAGAGAATTTCATGCCTTATGACCTTGACACTTCTTCAGAGGAGGTATTCTTTTCTAGAGAACTGCCTTCTTTCTCCATTGATCCCTGACATTTGGTAACACCTTCTCCAGCTTTTCTCCTGTTAAATTGCAGTGATGCTGCAGTCCAAAGGTATGGAGGCAAATGACAAGTGTCAGATTTTCCATGTGTAGTAATACTTGTGGCTTGAGCCTATTTCCTTCAAGCCCCAACCACTCATGTTAATGATGATGGCTTATTCTCTGGTTAGCATGATAGCATTTGGTGTAATAAGGCCAGGTGAACAGATTGAACCTCTATAAAAATATGTTTGTTTCATCATTTCCTTTCAGCTTTGCTTCTAATCCTGGGCAACCAGGAATCTGACAACATTAATGAAGTTCTGAAACTGCTCATACCCTTTGACCTCACAGATAGTTCTACCCTTGGGTACCCACCGCAAGTAATAGGGTGATAGAAAATAAGTAATATATGCAGATATCCAGAGTATTGCTACTAAAAGAACAAAAACATTGGAGACTCAATGGAATATTACGTAGTTGTGAAAATTACAAATAAGATATTAAAATCTACAAATTAATTGAAAATACTTATTCAGTGCTTCCTCTTTGCCTGAAATTTTTCTTCCTGCAAATGAGTCTACTAAATAAACATTCAGCATTCAGTTAAATTCTGGAGAATACAAAAATGAATAAGAAATCTCTTTTTCGTGGAAAAAAGGGGGAAGATGATAGTTAAATATGGGGTTCTGTAGGCAATAGATCTAGGTCCAGATGCTGGCTCAACATGCATTAACTGTGTGATTTCAGAAGAGATCATTTCTTTAAGCCTTAGAATTTGGTTTTTTTTTAATATGAAAAATGAGGATAATGATGATTCCCACCTTGTAAGATTAAATCAGATCATGTGAAAGTAGTAAACACAGTGCTTGGCACATAGAAAGTATTTAACAAATGTTAGTATTCTTATTATTTCATCATATTTCTGTTAATGAAGACATTCTACAAATGCCACTGATTTCTTCTCTTGGCACTGATAATGTTACACTTTCCTGGTTTTCTTCCTCCTCCTCTCTGGCTGTTGCTTCTGAGTCTCCTCTGCTAAGTCCTCATTCCACCAAAACTCTACAAGCTAGAGCTCTCCCGGGCATGGTTCTTGGCTTTCTTCCTTTCTATATCCAGAGATCTCCTTCAGTCCCATAGCTTTAAATTCCAAATTTCCATCTTCTGGCCAGAAATACCCCCCTGATCTTCAAATCCAACTGCCTTCTAGATTTCTCCACTTGGAAATCTAACAGCCTTAAGTAACTTAAGTAAGTTCAAACCTGAATTCTTGGTTGCACCCTTGTTTGCCAACCTCTTCATCTCCCCAGTCTTTCCTTACTAAGTAAATGTCAATATCATCCACCCTGTTGCTCATAAAAAAGAAAAACAACCTAGAAGCTATTCTCAATACTTTACTCCTTTTTTTTAAATCCCCATATATAATTCATCTGCAAATCCTGTTGACTTTAAAATGTACACCCAATCCATCCTTTCCTCTCCAGCTACAAGGCCATCTAGTCCAAGCCACCCTCATCTCCTGCTGTTGCTTCTTTTTGTGGTCTCTCACTTCACTATTGCCATTGCCTCCCAACTTCTCCACCCCCCCCCCACATAACTCTTACAGCATCTAGAGTGATTCTTTTTCCTTTTTGTGTTAAAAAATACATAACGTAAAATTTACCATCATATTACCATTTTTAAATGTACAGTAGTGTTATCTATGTGCACATTGTCATGCAACAGATCTCTACAGCTTTTCCATCTTGCAAAAGTGAAACCCTGTACCAATGAGTAACAACTCCCATTTTCCCTCCCCCCAAGCCTTTGGTAACTACCATTCTACTTTCTGTTTCTAAGAGTCTGACTACTTTAAATACCTCATATAAGTGGCATCATATGGTATTTGTCTTTTTGTGACTGGCTTGTATCACTTACCATAATGTCCTCAAGGTTCATCCATGTAATAGCATATGTCAAGGACTTCTTTCTTTTTTAAGGCTGAATAATATTGTATGTATATAACACATTTTCTTTTTCATGTTGTTTTAAAATTGAAGTATAGTTGATATAAAATATTATATGTTATAGGTGTACAATATAGTGACTCACAATTTTAAAGGTTATATTCCATTTATAGTTATTATAAAATATTAACTATTAATTAATTATAATTAATTAATAGTTAATATTTTATAATTAACTATAATATAAATATTATAAAATATTTGCTGGGCTTCCCTGGTGGCGCAGTGGTTGAGAATCTGCCTGCTAATGCAGGGGACACGGGTTCAAGCCCTGGTCTGGGAAGATCCCACATGCTGCGGAGCAACTAGGTCCGTGAGCCACAATTACTGAGCCTGCGCGTCTGGAGCCTGTGCTCCGCAACAAGAGAGGCCACGCACCGCGATGAAGAGTGGCCCCCACTTGCCGCAACTAGAGAAAGCCCTCGCACAGAAACAAAGACCCAACACAGCCATAAATAAATAAATAAATAAATTAATTAAAAAAATATTTGCTATATTCCCTCTGTTGTACAATATATCCTGTTGTACAATATATGTAGCTTATTTTATACCTAATGTTTGTACCTCTTAATCCCCTCCCCCCATATTGTCCCTCGCCCCTTCCCTGTCCCTACTGGGAATCACGAGTTTGTTTCTGTATCTATGAGTCTGCTTCTTTTTTGTTTCATTCACTACTTTGTTGTATTTTTTAGATTCCACATATAAGTGATATCATACAGTATTTATCTTTCTGTGTCTGACTTATTTCACTTGTCATAATGGCCTCCAAGTCCATCCATGTTGCTGCAAATGGCAAAATTTCATTTTTATGATGAGTAGTATTCCATTGTATGTATATATATATATAAAACCACATCTTTTTATCCATTCATCTGTTGCTGGACACTTAGTTTGCTTCCATAGCTTGGTGATTGTAAATAATGCTGCTATGACCATTGGGGTGAGTGTATCTTTTCAAATTAGTGTTCTTGTTTTTTTCAGATATATACTCAGGAGTAGAATTGCTGCATCATATAGTAGTTATATTTTTAGTTTTTTGAGGAACCTCCATACTGTTTTCCAGAGTGGTTGTACCAATTCACATTCCCCCCAACAGTGTATGATGGTTCCCTTTTCTCCACATCCTTGACAACATTTGTTAATTGTGGTCTTTTTGATGATAGTCATTCTGACAGGTGTGAGGTGCTATCTCATGGAAGTTTTGATTTGCATTTCCCTGATGATTAGCAATGTTGAGCATCTTTTCATGTGCCTGTTGGCCCTTTACATGTCCTCTTTGGAAAAATGTCTATTCAGTTCTTCCCATTTTTTAATCTAGTTTTTTTTTTGATGTTGCATTGTATGAGCTGTTTATATATGTTGGATATTAACCCCTTATCGGTCATATCATTTACAAATATTTTCTCCCATTCAGTAGGTTGTCTTTTCATTTTGTCAATGGTTTCATTTGCTGTGCAAAAGCTTTTAAGTTTAATTAGATCCCATTTGTTTATTTTTGCTTTTATTGCCTTTGCTTTAGGAGATGGATCCAAAACAACATTGCTATGATTTATATCAAAGAGTGTTCTGCCTATGTTTTCCTCTAAGAGTTTTATGGTATCTGGTCTTACATTTAGGTCTTTCATCCATTTTGAGTTTATTTTTGTATATGGTGTTAGAGAATGTTCGAATTTCATTCTTTTACATGTAGCTGTTCAGTTTTCCCAGAACCACTTATTGAAGACGTTGTCTTTTCTCCATTGTATATTCTTGCCACCATTGTCATAGATTAATTGACCATAAATACATGGGTTTATTTCTGGGCTCTCTATTCTGTTCCATTGATCTATGTGTCTGTTCTTGTGCTAATACCATACTGTTTTGATTACTGTAGATTTATAGTATAGTCTGAAGTCAGGGAGCATGATACCTCTAGCTCTGTTCTTCTTTCTAAAGATTGCTTTGGCTATTCAAGGTCTTTTTTGTTTTCATACAAATTTCAGAATTATTCTAGTTCTGTGATAAATACCATTGGTAGTTTGATAGGGATTGCACTGAATCTGCAGATTGCCTTGGATAGTATGGTCATTTTAACAATATTAATTCTTCCAATTTAAGAACATGGTATATCTTTCCAGCTGTTTGTGTTGTCTTCAATTTCTGTCATCAGTGTCTTATAGTTTTCTGAGTATAGATCTTTTACCTCCTTAGGTAAGTTTATGCCTAGCTATTTTATTCTTTTTGATGAGATGGTAAATGGGATTGTTAATTTCCCTTTCTGATAGTTTATTGTTAGTGTATAGAAATACAACAGATTTCTATACATTAATTTCGTATCTTGTAACTTTACCAAATTCAGTGATGAGCTCTAGTTTTCTGGTGGTGTCTTTAGGATTTTCTATGTATAGTATCATGTCATCTGCAAACAGTGGCAGTTTTACTTCTTCCTTTGCACTATGGATTCCTTTTATTTCTTTTTTTTTTTTTCTCTGACTGCTGTGGCTAGGACTTCCAAAACTATTGAATAAAAATGGTGAATAGGGCTTCCCTGGTGGCACAGTGGTTAAGAATCTGCCTGCCAATGCAGGGAACGTGGGTTTGAGCCCTGGTCCGGGAAGGTCCCGCATGCTGCGGAGCAACCAAGTCCGTGTGCCACAGCTACTGAGCCTGCCCTCTAGAGGCTGCGAGCCACAACTACTGAAGTCCACGTGCTTAGAGCCCGTGCTTCACAACAAGAGAAGCCACTGCAGTGAGAAGCCCTGTGCACCGCAACAAAGAGTAGCCCCTGCTCGCTGCAACTAGAGAAAGCCCATGCGCAGCAACAAAGACCCAATGCAACCAAAAATAAATAAATGTATGAAAAAAAATGGTGAATAAAAGGTGGGCATCCTTGTCTTGTTACTGATCTTAGAGGAAATGCTTTCAGCTTTTCACCATTGAGTATGATGTTAGCTGTGGTTTTGTCATATATGGCCTTTATTATGTTGAGGTATATTCCCTCTATGCCCACTTTCTGGAGAGTTTTTTATCATAAATGGATGTTGAACTTTATCAAAAGATTTTCCTGCATCTATTGAGATGAATATATAGTTTTTATTCCTCAACTTATTAATGTGGTGTGTCACATTGATTTGCAAATATTAAAATATCTTTGCATCACTGGGATAAATCCCACTTGATTATGGTGTATGATCCTTTTATTGTATTGTTGGATTCAGTTTGCTGGTATTGAAGATTTTTACATCTATGTTCATCAGTGATATTGGCCTGTAATTCTCTTTTTTGTGATATCTTTGTCTGGTTTTGGTATCAGGGTGATAGTCTTCAGATAAGCAACCTAAGGTGTAAGTCTTGGTTGCTTTTCTTGTTTCCTGGAGAAAGCTTGTATTGCTCTAAACTTTCCTCTTAGAACTGTTTTTGCTGCCATCCCTTAGGTTTTGGATCATTGTGTTTTTGTTTTCATTTATCTCTAGGTATTTTTTGATGTCCTCTTTGATTTCTTCAGTTATTCATTTGTTGTTTAGTAGCATATTGTTTAGCCTTCACTGTTTGTGTTTTTTTGCAGTTGATTTCTTGTCTCATATGGTTGTGGTTGGAAAAGATACTTGATATGATTTCAATTTTTAAAAATTTACTTAGGCTTGTTTTGTGGCCCAGCATGTGATCTATCCTGGGGAATGCTCCATGTGCACTTGAAAAGAATGTGTATTCTGCTGCTTTTGGATGGAATGCTCTCTATATGTTAAGTCCATTTGGTATAATGTGTCATTTAAGGCCAGTGTTTCCTTATTGATTTTCTGTCTAGATGATCTGTCCATTGGTGTAAGTGGGGTGTTAAAATCCTCTACTATTATTGTGTTACTGTTGATTTCTCCTTTTATGTCTGTTAATATTTGCTTTATATATTTAGGTGCTCCCATGTTGGGTGCATACATGTTTACAATTGTTATATCTTCTTCTTGGATTGATCCCTTGATCACTATGTAGTGTCCTTCTTTGTCTCTTGTAATAGTCTTTATTTTAAAGTCTATTTCGTCTGATAGAAGTATTACTACTCTGGCTTTCTTTTGATTTCCATTTGCAAGGAATACATTTTTTGATCCCCTCACTTTCAGTCTGTGTGTGTGTCTCTAGATCTGAAGTGAATCTATCATAGGCATCATATATATGGGTCTTGTTTTTGTATCCATTCAGCCACTCTGTGTCTTTTGGTTGGAGCATTTAGTCCATTTACAGTTAAGGTATTTATTGATATGTATGGTCTTATTGCCATTTTGTTAATTGTTTTGAGTTTATTTTTGTAGATCTCTTTTTCCTTTCTTCTTTTGTTCTCATGTAATTTAATGATTATCTTTATTTTTTATTTTTGAAAATTTTATTGACGTATAGTTGATTTACAGTGCCGTGTTAATTTCTGCTGTACAACAAAGTGACTCAGTTTTATATATATTCTTTATATATATATATATATACTCTTTTTCATATTCTTTTCCATTATGGTTTATCACAGGATATTGATGGTTCCCTGTGATATAAAGTACGACCTTGCTGTTTATCCATCCTATATATGATAGTTTGCATCTGCTAATCACAAACTCGAATCCTTCCCTCCCCCTACCCCCCTCCCTTGGCAACCACAAGTCTGTCCTCTGTTTCTGTGAGTCTGTTTCTGTTTTGTAGATAAGCTTATTTGTGTCATATTTTAGATTCCACATGTAAGTGATATCATATGGTATTTGTCTTTCTCTTTCTGACTTACTTCACTTAGTATGATAGACTCTAGGTCCATCCATGTTGCTGCAAATGGCATATGTTCATTCTTTTTTATGGCTGGGTAATCCATTGTATATATGTACCACATCTTCTTTATCCATTCATCTGTCGATGGACAGTTAGGTTGTTTCCATGTCTTGGCTATTGTAAATAGTGCTGCTATGAACATAGGGTTCTGAACATAGGCATGCATCTTTTTGAATTATAGTTTTATCTGGGTATATGCCCAGGAGTGGGACTGCTGGATCATATGGTAATTCTATTTTTAGTGTTTTGAGGAACTTCTATACTGTTTTCCATAATGGCTGCACCAGTTTACATTCCTACCAACAGTGTAAGAGGGTTCCCTTTTCTCCGCACCCTCTCCAGCATTTATTGTTTGTAGATTTTTTAATGATGGCCATTCTGACTGGTGTGAGGTGATACCTCATTATAGTTTTGATTTGCATTTCTCTAATAATTAGTGATGGTGAGCATATTTTCTTGTGCCTATTGGCCATATGTATGTCTTCTTTGGAGAAGTGTCTATGTAGGTCTTCTGCCCATTTTTCAATTGGATTGTTTTTTGTTGTTGTTGTTATTGCATTGTATATTTGTATATTTTGGAAATTAAGCCCTTGTTGGTTGCATCATTTGCAAATATTTTCTCCCAGTCTATAGGTTGTCTTTTTGTTGTCTTTATGGTTTCCTTTGCTCTGCAAAAGCATATAAGCTTAATTAGGTCCTATTTTTTCATTTTTGCTTTTATTTCTATTGACTTGGGAGGCTGACCTAAGAAAACATTGGTATGATTTATGTCAGAGAATGTTTTGCCTATGTTCTCTTCTAGTAGTTTTATGGTGTCTTGTCTTATATTTAAATCTTTAAGCCATTTTGAGTTTATTTTTGTGTATGGCGTGAGGGTGTGTTCTAACTTCATTGTTGCATGCAGCTGTCCAACTTTCCCAGCACCACTTGCTGGAGATATTGTCTTTTCCTCATTGTATATTCTTGCCTTCTTTGTTGAAGATTAATTGACCATAGGTGTGTGTGTTTACTTCTGAGCTCTCTATTCTGTTCCATTGATCCATGTCTGTTTTTGTGCCAGTACCATGCTGTTTTGATTACTGTAGCTTTGTAGTTTTGTCTGAAGTCTGGGAAGGTTATGCCCCCTACTTTGTTCTTTTTCCTCAGGATTGCTTTGGCAATTCTGGGGATGACTATCATTAGTGTTATGTTTGGATTTCCTTTTCTTTTTTTGTGTGTATTATAGATTTTTGTTTTGTAGTTACCATCAGGTTTTTATTCAGCAGTCTATGTATACGTGTGTATGATTGTTTAAAGTTGCTGATCTCTTAATTTCAAGTACATTAAAAAAAACCCTGCATTTGTACTCTTCCCCTCATAATTACTGTTTTTGATATCATATTTTACAGCTAATTGTTTTGTGTATCCCTTTACTGTTTATTGTGGATGTAGATGATTTTATTACTTTTGTCTTTTAACCTGACTACTAGCTTTGTATGTGGATGATTTCCTACCTTTTTTGTATGTTTGCCTTTACTGGTGAACTTTTTCATAATTTTCTTATTTCTAGTTGTGATCTTTTCTTTTCCACCTAGAGAGTTCCTTTAATATTTCTTGTAAATCTGGTTTTGTGCTGTTGAACTCTTTTAGCTTTTGCTTGTCTGTAAAGCTCTTCATTTCTCCATGAAATCTGAACAAGATCCTTGCTGGGTAGACTATTCTTGTTGTAGGTTTTTCCTTTTCATCATTTTTTAAAAAAATTTATTTATTTATTTAGGCTGCGCCACGTCTTAGTTGCGGCATGTGGGATCTTTAGTTGCAGCAATGCAGACTTCTTAGTTGTGGCATGCAGACTCTTAGTTGCAGCATGCACGTGGGATCTAGTTCGCTGACTAGGGATCAAACCTGGGCATCTGCACTGGGAGTGTGGAGTCTTACTCACTGGACCACAGGTGAAGTCCCCTTTTCATAATTTTAAATATATCATGCCACTCCCTTCTGGCCTGCAGAGTTTCTGCTGAAAAATCATCTGATAGCCTTATGGGAGTCCCTTTTTATGTTATTTGTTGCTTTTCCCTTGCTGCTTTTAATATTCTCTCTTTATCTTTAATTTTTGTCATTTTAATTACAGTGCATCTTTCTGTGTTCCTCTTTGGGTTCATACTGTGTGGGACTCTCTGCACTTCACTATACTTGGGTGACTGTTTCTCTTCCCAGGTTAGGTAAGTTTTCAGCTATTATGTTTTCAAATATGTTCTCAATTCCTTTCTCTCTTCTCCTTCTGGGACCCCTATAATGTGAATACAGTAAGTCCCCTACATACAAACAAGTTCCATTCCACGAGCGCATTCATAGGTCCAATTTGTAAGTCCAACACAAAGTTAGCCTAGGTACTCAACTTACACAGTCAGTTATATAGTACTGTACTGTAATAGGTTTATAATACTTTTCACACAAATAATACATAAAAAACAAACACAAAAAAATAAAGAAAATATATTTTTAATAATTTTTATTGGAGTATAGTTGGTTTACAATGTTGTGTTAGTTTCTACTGTACAGCAAAGTGAATCAGCTATATATATATATATATATATATTTTTTTTTTTTTTTTTCCCCTCTTTTTTGGATTTCCTTCCCATTTAGGTCACCACAGAGCATTGAGTAGAGTTCCCTGTGCAGTGGGTTCTCACTAGTTATTAAAGAAAACATTTTTAATCTTATAGTACAGTACCTTGAAGAGTACAGTAGTACAGTACACAGTACAGTACAACAGAGTACAGTAGTACAGTACAACAGTTGTCATACAGGGGCTGGCATTGAATGAACAGGCAAGAAGAGTTACTCATTAGAGGAGGGAGAGGAGGTGGGAGATGGTAGAGCTGAAGGATCATCAGCAATAGGAAACGGAGGGCAAGCTGCAATTTCACTCACGCCTGACATTGATGGCACAGGTTCTGGTTCCTTGCTCGATTCAATTCTATGTACCCTCTTGAAAAATTGATCCTGTGCTGTCTGGGTAGTAGCTCTTTTTTTCTTGTCATAGATGACATGGTAGCACTGGATTGTTACCACGCTGCTGCAACCTTTGTGTACTGTTCTATTTTTGGGTCCTGTGCCTCAAAAACTAACAGTGCCCCCTCACATAAAGAAAATCCCCTTGCCATTTCCTGCATTGTGAATCTTTTTGGTTCTTCAGTTACTTCTTCTTTCTCTTGTCTTTGTTCATCCTTTCTCTGGGCCTCCAATTCCATCAGGTCTTCATTAGTTAAGTTCCTCGTGTTGCACAGCAAGTTCACTGAAATTGTCCTCTTGCAGACGTAGCTCCAGCTTCTTGCTGAGGATCACTGAGTTGCTGAAGACCTCTTTGGACTCCTCATCCACCTTCTCAAATCCACGAAAATCGTGAACAAACTATATGGGCAAAGGTTCTTCCAAACCCCATTCGTGGTAGCAGCCGTAACCTCACGCCAAGCAAAGCCAATGTTTTATTTTTTTTCTTTTAATTTTTATTTATTTATTTATTTATTTTTGGCTGTGTTGGGCCTTCGTTTCTGTGCAAGGGCTTTCTCTAGTTGTGGCAAGTGGGGGCCACTCTTCATCGCGGTGCGTGGTCCTCTCACTGTCGCAGCCTCTCTTGTTGCGGAGCGCAGGCTCCAGACGCGCAGGCTCAGTAGTTGTGGCTCACGGGCCTAGTTGCTCCGTGGCATGTGGGATCTTCCCAGACCAGGGCTAGAACCCGTGTCCCCTGTATTGGCAGGCAGATTCTCAACCACTGCGCCACCAGGGAAGCCCCAAAGTCAATGTTTTTTATGGCCTTGTAGATGTTATAGTCTTTCCAAAATTGTTGCAAGGTTGTTCCTGGCTCATCACTTGCCCTTACTGCCTGATGAAAAGGGTGACGTAAATAATATTTCTTGAAAGTCGCTATAACTCCCTGGTCTGTAGGTTGGATGAGCGATGTAGTATTCGGGGCAGATGCAGTACTTTGACGTTGGGATGAAAGTCGTCCATGAATGGGTGGGTGGCCCAGAGCATTGTGGATCAGTGAAAGAATGTTAAATGGGATGTCCTTCTCGAAGCAATATTCTCTACCTCTGGGAAAAAGTGGTGGAAAAACCAGTCCTGGAAAATGGCCTGTGTAACCCAGGCTTTGGGGTTACTCTTCCACATAACAGGAAGAGAGCCCTTGGCTATGTTTTTAAGGGCTTTTGGTTTCTCTGAACGATAAACTAAGAGAGGCTTCAGCTTCATATAGCCAGAAGCATTGCCACCAAACAACAGAGTCAGCCTATCCTTTGCTACTTTATAGCCTGGCATCAACTTTTACTCCTTACTTATATAACTTTGGTCTGACATCCTCTTCCAGTACAGTCCTGTCTCATCCACATTAAAAACCTGCTTGGGTAAATATACGCCTTCATCAATAATTTCTTGAAATATTTCAGGAAGTTCCCGGGCAGCTACTGAATCTTCACTTGTGGCCTCGCCACTTCCTTTTAAGTTGTGAAAGCTGGCTGTAGCCTTGAACTTGTGAAACCAACCACGGCTGGCATTAAAAGATGCGCCTCTGATTCTTCGCCATGTTTCTTCTTCAAGTATTCATAAAGGCTTTTAGCTTTCTCTTGAATCAGTGTTAAGCTGAGCAGGACTCATTGCTGATGCTGATACTGATCCTGCATCCACACACTGAGAAGTTTCTCCATCTCCTCCATCACTTTTCCATGCTTCTTTTTAAAATTTATTTTACTTATTTATTTATTCTTGGCTACGCTGCGTCTTCATTGCTGCACGCGGGCTTCCTCTAGTTGTGGTGAGTAGGGGCTACTCTTTGTTGCAGTTCGTGGGCTTCTCATTGCAGTGGCTTCTCTTATTGCAGAGCAGGGCTCTAGGCGCATGGGCTTCAGTAGTTATGGCATGCGGGCTCAGTAGCTGTGACTTGTGGGCTCTAGAGCACAGGCTCAGTAGTTGTGGCACATGGGCTTAGTTGTTCTGTGGCATGTGGGATCTTCCCGGACCAGGGCTCGAACCCGTGTCCCCTGCATTGGCAGGCAGATTCTCAACCACTGCACCACCAGGGAAGCCCGCATGTGTCTTTTTGAATTATGGTTTTCTCTGGGTGTATGCCCAGTAGTGGGATTGCTGGATCATATGGTAAATCTATTTTTAGTTTTTTAAGGAACCTCCCTACTGTTCTCCATAGTGGCTGTATCAATTTACGTTCCCACCAACAGTGCAAGAGGGTTCCCTTTTCTCTGCACCCTCTCCAGCATTTGTTGTTTGTAGATTTTCTGATGATGCCCATTCTAACTGGTGTGAGGTGATACCTCATTGTAGTTTTGATTTGCATTTCTCTAATAATTAGTGATGTTGAGCAGCTTTTCATGTGCTTCTTGGCCATCTGTATGTCTTCTTTGGAGAAATGTCTATTTATGTCTTCTGTCCATTTTTTGATTGGGTTGTTTCTTTAATATTTAGCTGCATGAGCTGTTTATATATTTTGGAGATTAATCCTTTGTCAGTTGATTCGTTTGCAAATATTTTCTCCCATTCTGAGGGTTGTCTTTTTGTCTTGTTTATGGTTTCATTTGCTGTGCAAAAGCTTTTAAATTTCATTAGGTCCCATTTGTTTATTTTTGTTTTTATTTCCATTACTCTAGGAGGTGGATCAAAAAAGATCTTGCTGTGATTTATGTCAAAGAGTGTTCTTCCGGGCCTTCCCTGGTGGTCCAGTGGTTGAGACGCTGCGCTCCCACTGCAGGGGGCGCGGGTTCAATCCCTGGTCGGAGAGCTATGATCCCGCATGCCGTGTGGCACGGCCAAAAAAATAAAAAATAAACCTTTCAAAAAAAAAAAAAAAGAGTGTTCTTCCTATGTTTTCCTCTAAGAGTTTTATAGTGTCCGATCTTACATTTAGGTCTCTAATCCATTTTGAGTTTATTTTTGTGTATGGTGTTAGGGAGTGTTCTAATTTCATTCTTTTATATGTAGCTGTCCAGTTTTCCCAGCACCACTTACTGAAGAGACTATCTTTTCTCCATTGTATATCTTTGCCTCCTTTGTCATAGATTAGTTGACCATAGGTGCGTGGGTTTATCTCTGGGTTTTCTATCTTGTTCCATTGATCTATGTTTCTGTTTTTGTGCCAGTACCATATTGTCTTGATTACTGTAGCTTTGTAGTATAGTCTGAAGTGAGGGAGTCTGATTCCTCCAGCTCTGTTTTTTTCCCTCAAGACTGCTTTAGCTATTCGGGGTCTTTTGTGTCTCCATACAAATTTTAAGATTTTTTGTTCTAGTTCTGTAAAAAATGCCATTGGTAATTTGATAGGGATTGCATTGAATCTGTAGATTGCTTTGGGTAGTATGGTCATTTTCACAATATTGATTCTTCCAATCCAAGAACATGGTATATCTCTCCATCTGTTGGTATCATCTTTAATTTCTTTCATCAGTGTCTTATAGTTTTCTGCATACAGGTCTTTTGTCTCCCTAGGTAGGTTTATTCCTAGGTATTTTATTCTTTTTGTTGCAGTGGTAAATGGGAGTGTTTCCATAATTTCTCTTTCAGATTTTTCATCATTAGTGTATAGGAATGCAAGAGATTTCTGTGCATTAATTTTGTATCCTGCAACTTTACCATATTCATTGATTAGCTCTAGTAGTTTTCTGGTGGCATCTTCAGAATTCTCTCTATATAGTATCATGTCATCTGCAAACAGTGACAGTTTTACTTCTTCTTTTCCAATTTGGATTCCTTTTATTTCTTTTTCTTCTCTGATTGCTCTGGCTAGGACTTCCAAAACTAAGTTGAATAATAGTGGTGAGAGTGGACATCCTTGTCTCGTTCCTGATCTTAGAGGAAATGCTTTCAGTTTTTCACCATTGAGAATGATGTTTGCTGTGGGTTTGTCATATATGGCCTTTATAATGTTGAGGTAGGTTCCCTCTATGCCTACTTTCTAGAGAGTTTTTATCATAAATGGTGTTGAATTTTGTCAAAAGCTTTTTCTGCGTCTATTGAGATGATCATATGGTTTTTATTCTTCGATTTGTTAATATGGTGTATCACATTGATTTGCATATATTGAAGAATCCTTGCGTTTCTGGGATAAATCCCACTTGATTGTGGTGTATGATCCTTTCAATGTGTTGTTGGATTCTGTTTGCTAGTATTGTGTTGAGGATTTTTGCATCTATATTCATCAGAAATATTGGTCTGTAATTTTCTTTTTTTGTAGTATCTTTGTCTGGTTTTGGTATCAGGGTGATGGTGGCCTCATAGAATGAGTTTGGGAGTGTTCCTTCCTCTGCAATTTTTTGGAAGAGTTTGAGAAGCATAGGTGTTAGCTCTTCTCTAAATGTTTGATAGAATTCACCTGTGAAGCCATCTGGTCCTGGACTTTTGTTTGTTGGAAGATTTTTAATCACAGTTTCAATTTCATTACTTGTGATTGGTCTGTTCATATTTTCTGTTTCTTCCTGGTTCAGTCTTGGAAGTTTATAATTTTCTAAGAATTTGTCCATTTCTTCCAGGTTGTCCATTTTATTGGCATAGAGTTGCTTGTAGTAGTCTCTTAGGATGCTTTGTATTTCTGTGTTGTCTGTTGTAACTTCTCCTTTTTCATTTCTAATTTTATTGATTTGAGTCCTCTCCCTCTTTCTTGATGAGTCTGGCTAATGGTTTATCAATTTTGTTTATCTTCTCAAAGAACCAGCTTTTAGTTTTATTGATCTTTGCTATTGCTTTCTTTGTTTCTATTTCATTTATTTCTGCTCTGATCTTTATGATTTCTTTCCTTCTGCTAACTTTGGGTTGTGTTTGTTCTTCTTTCTCTAGTTGCTTTAGGTGTAATGTTAGATTGTTTACTTGAGATCTTTCTTGTTTCTTGAGGTAGGCTTGTATAGCTATAAACTTCCCTCTTAGAACTGCTTTTGCTGCATCCCATAGGTTTTGGATCGTCGTGTTTTCATTGTCATTTGTCTCTAGGTATTTTTTGATTTCCTCTTTGATTTCTTCAGTAATCTCTTGGTTATTTAGTAACGTATTGTTTAGCCTCCATGTGTTTGTGTTTTTTACGTTTTTTTCCCTGTAATGGATTTCTAATCTCATAGCGTTGTGGTCCGAAAAGATGCTTGATATGATTTCATTTTTCTTAAATTTACCGAGGCTTGATTTGTGACCCAAGATGTGATCTATCCTGGAGAATGTTCTGTGTGCACTTGAGAAGAAAGTGTAATCTGCTGTTTTTGGATGGAATGTCCTATAAACATCAATTAAATCTATCTGGTCTATTGTGTCATTTAAAGCTTCTGTTTCCTTATTTATTTTCATTTTGGATGATCTGTCCATTGGTGTAAGTGAGATGTTAAAGTCCCCCACTATTATTGTGTTACTGTCGATTTCCTCTTTTATAGCTGTTAGCATTTGCCTTATGTATTGAGGTGCTCCTATGTTGGGTGCATATATATTTATAATTGTTGTATCTTCTTCTTGGATTGATCCCTTGATCATTATGTAGTGTCCTTCCTTGTCTCTTGTAACATTCTTTATTTTAAACTCTATTTTATCCGATATGAGTATAGCTACTCCAGCTTTCTTTTGATTTCCATTTGCATGGAATATCTTTTTCCATCCCCTCACTTTCAGTCTGTATGTGTCCCTAGGTCTGAAGTGGGTCTCATGTAGACAGCATATATACGGGTCTTGTTTTTGTATCCGTTCAGTCAGTCTGTGTCTTTTGGTTGGAGCATTTAATCCATTCACGTTTAAGGCAATTAACGATATGTATGTTCCTATGACCATTTTAATTGTTTTGGGTTTGTTTTTGTAGGTCCTTTTCTTCTCTTGTGTTTCCCACTTAGAGAAGTTCCTTTAGCATTTGTTGTAGAGCTGGTTTGGTGGTGCTGAATTCTCTTAGCTTTTGCTTGTCTGTAAAGCTTTTGATTTCTCCATTGAATCTAAATGAGATCCTTGCTAGGTAGAGTAATCTTGGTTGTAGGTTCTTCCCTTTTATCACTTTAAGTATACCATGCCAGTCCCTTCTGACTTGTAGAGTTTCTGCTGAGAAATCAGCTGTTAACCTTATGGGAGTTCCCTTGTATGTTGTCATTTTTCCCTTGCTGCTTTCAATAATTTTTCTTTGTCTTTAATTTTTGCCAATTTGATTACTATGTGTCTCGACATGTTTCTCCGTGGGTTTATCCTGTATGGGACTCGCTGGACTTGGGTGGCTATTTCCTTTCCCATGTTAGGGAAGTTTTCGACTATAATCTCTTCAAATATTTTCTCTGGTCCTTTCTCTCTCTCTTCTCCTTCTGGGACCCCTATAATGCAAATGTTGTTGCGTTTAATGTTATCCCAGAGGTCTCTTAGGCTGTCTTCATTTCTTTTCATTCTTTTTTCTTTAGTCTGTTCTGCAGCAGTGAATTCCACCATTCTGTCTTCCAGGTCACTTATCCGTTCTTCTGCCTCAGTTATTCTGCTATTGATTCCTTCTAGTGTAGTTTTCATTTCAGTTATTGTATTGTTCATCTCTGTTTGTTTGTTCTTTAATTCTTCTAGGTCTTTGTTAAACATTTCTTGCATCTTCTCGATCTTTGCCTCCATTCTTTTTCCAAGGTCCTGGATCATCTTCACTATCATTATTCTGAATTCTTTTTCTGGAAGGTTGCCTATCTCCACTTCATTTAGTTGTTTTTCTGGGGTTTTATCTTGTTCCTTCATCTGGTATATAGCCCTCTGCCTTTTCATCTTGTCTATCTTTCTGTGAATGTGGTTTTTGTTCCACAGGCTGCAGGATTGTAGTTCTTCTTGCTTCTGCTGTCTGCCCTCTGGTGGATGAGGCTATCTGAGAGGCTTGATGGGAGGGACTGGTGGTGGGTAGAGCTGACTGTTGCTTTGGTGGGCAGAGCTCAGTAAAACTTTAATCCACTTGATTGTTGATGGGTAGGGCTGGGTTCCCTCCCTGTTGGTTGTTTGGCCTGAGGCAACCCAGCACTGAAGCCTACCTGGGCTCTTTGGTGGGGCTAATGGCAGACTCTGGGAGGGCTCACGCCAAGGAGTACTTCCCAGAACTTCTGCTGCCAGTGTTCTTGTCCCCACGGTGAAAGAGAGCCACCCTCCGCCTCTGCAGGAGACCCTCCAACACTGGCAGGTAGGTCTGGTTCAGTCTCCCCTGGGGTCACTGCTCCTTCCACTGGATCCCGATGCACACACTACTTTGTGTGTGCCCTCCAAGAGTGGAGTCTCTGTTTCCCCCAGTCCTGGGGAAGTCCTGCAATCAATTCCCACTAGGCTTCAAAGTCTGATTCTCTAGGAATTCCTCCTCCCGTTGCTGGACCCCCAGGTTGAGTAGCCTGACGTGGGGCTCAGAACCTTCACTCCAGTGGGTGGACTTCTGTGGTATAAGTGTTCTGCAGTCTGTGAGTCACCCACCCACCAGTTATGGGATTTGATTTTACTGTGATCGTGCCCCTCCTACTGTCTCATTGTGGCTTCTCCTTTGTCTTTGGATGTGGGGTATCTTTTTTTGGTGAGTTCCAGTGTCTTCCTGTCGATGATTGTCCAGCAGCTAGTTGTGATTCTGGTGTTCTCACAAGAGGGAGTGAGAGCACGTCCTTCTACTCTGCCATCTTGGTTCCACGTCTTGTTTCATTCTTTTTTCTGTTCTGCAGCAGTGATTTCCACTACTCTGTCTTCCAGCTCATTGATTCATTCCTCTGTATCATTTAGTCTACAAATGATTGATTCCTTCTAGTGTATTTTTCATTTCAGTTATTGTATTCTGCATCTCTGCTTGGTTGTTCTTTATACTTTCTCTTTGTTTAAAAACTTCCATCTCTGTGCATCCATTCTTTTCCTGAGTTCTTCCATCATCTTTACGATCATTACTCTGAACTCTTTTTTGGGTAGATTGCCTATCTCCACTTCACTTAGTTCTTCTTCTGGGATTTTATCTTGTTCCTTTGTTTGAAGATGTTCCTTTGTTGCCTTATTTTGTCTAAGTTGCTACTTGTATTTTTATGTATGTGTTAGGTTAGTTATGTTTCTTGACCTTGGAGAAGTGACCTTCTGTAGGAGAAGTCCTGACAGCGCACTTTCCTCTTGTTACCCAAGCTATATGCTCTAGGGACTCCCCCCTAAGGGGGCCACGTGGGTCCTTCTGTTGTGGCAGACTGACTATGTGGGTGATCTGGTAGACTTTGTTGGCCTCTGGCCCAGTTGGTTGCCAGGCCCTACCTTCTGTAGATGCTGCTTGCTGCTGGTTAGTGGGGCCTGGTCACAAGGTGGCTGACTGCAGAAACCCAGGGGGCCCTGGGGCTAGTGCTGGCTCACTGGTGTGTGGCATCAGGGTCCAGAAGACTCTGGGGCTGTTGCCCCTACTACTGGTGGGTGAAGCCGGTTCCTGGGGTTAGTGCTGGAGTATTGGCAGGCAGAGCCACATCCTGGAATCTGGCTGAAGGGCCCAGGGATCCCAGAGCTGGTGTCAGATAGCTGAGGGGCAGGGGGGTTGGCGGGAGCTGGTTCCTGACACAGTTGGGTGTGGGGTCTGGCATGTCCTGAAGCTTGTGTTGGCCTGCTAGTGGGCAGGGCTGGGACCCAGCTGGTCCCAGGGTAGGGTATGGCCTGATGTGGGCAGGCTGGGTCTGCAAGCTGTGGAAGTTGGTTTTCTTGGGTCTTATACCACATTTTCTTTATCCATTCAAATATCGATTGACATTTAGGTTGCCTCCACACCTTAGCTATTGTGAATAATGCTGCAATGAACATGATGCACAAATATCTCTTCAAGATTTTGTTATCAGTTCTTTTGGATACATACTCAGAATTGGGAGTGCTGGATGATATAATAATTCTATATTTAATTTTTTAAAGGAAACGCCATACTGTTTTCCATAGCAGCTGTACCATTTTACATTCCTGCCAACAGTGCACAAAGATTCCAATTTCTCCACATTCTCACCAACATTTGTTATTTTCTTTCTTCCTTCCTTCTTTCCTTTTTTTTTTATTCCCCCCGACAATGGCCATCCTAACAGGTATGATGTGATGTCTCACTGTGCTTGTGTAGAACAATTTCTTAAAACACTGATGATGTCACATTCCTGCTTGGAACCTTCCAATGACTCTCCTTGCACTTAGAATGACATCTAAATACCCTATTTTGGCCTCTAAGCTCCTCCAAAGTCTGGTCTCTATCCACTCTTTAGCCTTCATTTCCATCTCCAGTTTTTCTTGTTTACACTGCTCCAGTCATGGTGACCTTCTTTAACTCCCTAACAACTCTGCATGGCCTTTTCACAGGGCAGTGGCCCATGCAGTTCCCTCTGCCTGGCCAAGTCTTTTTCTTTCTTTTCACCTGCCTGGTTCCTTCTCATCACTCAGATCTTAGCTCAAATTCTACCACTTCAGAGGTGACATTCAAACTGTCCCATCTAAAGTCCCCCTCCCATACATTGTAAATCACCCCATTCTGTTTCACTTTTACTTTCTATAGCAGTTATCAGCACCTGAAATTGTTTTGCCAGAATAAACAATTCGGTTTGTTCGGTTGTTATCCAACTAAGAACCATACTTCATGAGACCAGGAAGCCTGTATGTCTTGTTCACAGCCACATGCCCAGAAGAGAGCCTGACTGAATGAGAGTGAAGTGTTGTGGAAGCATGGAGGACGGAGCAGTGAACGCCAGCTGAGAGATTTAGGGAACGCTTCGTGTACGATGTAACATTTTAGCTGGGTTTTTAAGTTTAAATGATTGCATCAGGTAGATATCAGTGAGGCAGGGGACATGTTGGGCTGAGGAAATGGCCTGAGCTGCGGTGAGGAAGCTTATAGCCCAGCCCATTCAGGGCAAGGTAACCCGATAGGGCTGAGCGTAAAGGTTCTCGAGAGCAAGTGGTGGGCAGGAAGGCTGAAGTGGCAGACCGCCAATGTGGCAGATACTGCATTCATTTCAGTTTTGTTAGTTAATGATATGTTAGGTTTGAAGGTGCAAAGATGAATGAGACATAGTTCTGGGTCTGTGGTGGGGAGCGACATATGGTTTTTGAGCAGGGGAGTGATGTGAGCATCTTACAGGGGTCAGGATGCAGCAGTAATTACAAGCACAACCTCTGGGACCAGGTGGCTTGGAATCAAATCCTGGCTCTACCACTGGCTAGCTCTGTGACCACAGCAAGTTCTTAACCCTGCCTGGCTTAGTTTTGTCGTTTGTAAGGATGATAATAGTCGTAGCTTTTTCTCTTGGCTTTCTTGTAAGGATTAAATTAATGTTTGTAGAATGGTGTCTGGCACTCAATACAGATTAGCTATTTTTATGTAACATGTCTAAAACAATGTCTAGTAGATAGTAAGTTTTCAATGCTTGCTTGTTGGGTTTTTTACTCACTAGTTTGTTAGATTGTTTTCGTTTTTGTTTTTTTTAAAGAAAGATGATTAACAGGAGTATAGAGAATCCTTGCAAAGGGAAGACAATGGACCCAGGAAAACTATGTGGGAAGATACTGCAATAGTTGAGGCAAAAAGGAATGAAGCACAGAACTAGGTTAAATCAGAGAGAAAAATCAGTAAAACATTGGATGTTGGTGGAGGGGAATGGAATATGTTTTGGAATACAAGAAAGTGGATTTAGTTTTGGGGTCTCTTGAGTTTAAGGTGCCTAGGGGAAAACCTCTGTCTGCTGATGTTCAGCTGAATTGATAGGGAGGGAGACATCTGAGATTGAGGACAAAGAGGTGAGTAAAACAGGGATTTCTACTCTGAAAATGAGGACATGCACTTTAAAAAAGACTGTGGAGAATTTGGATCAAAACTCTCATTTACCTATTACATTGGCAAAGAAACAAAATGACAGTATTGTAAGCTTGTGTTCTGTGCTCATACTTTGCCGGCAGTAGTGTAAATTTGTGCAGACTTTCTAGAAAACATGTTGGCAACATCATGAAATTTAGAGATGCTTATACCCCCTGATGCAGTTATTTCATTTTTTGGAGTCAATGCTAAATTAATGATCCAAAATGCAGACAGTGGTTATGTACAGAGCTGCTTACTACAGCTCTGTAGAACATTCAGTTGAAAAAAAAAACCTGCAAACAGGCTCACTCAGTGATAGGAAAATGATTAAATAAATTATGGTATGTTCATATGCTAGAATATTATGCAGTCCTTAAAAAAATCATGTTTACTGAGACCTGTAACATGAACTGATATGAGGGAGAAAAACCTGACAAGGATACACAATTATATGCACAATATAAATTCAACTCCACTAAAAATAAGCATAGTGTAAGGATTAGAAGACAATATACTAAAATGCTGCTGTGGATTATTTCTGTCTGGGAAATTAAGGCATTGGTTGATGATTTGTAGAAGTCTAGTAACTGAGTTTGAATTAGGATCAGATAATAGATTTTTGTCTTATTTAAAAATTTTCCCTCTTCTCCTAATGCATCTGCTAATATTCAGTTACTAATGCAATAATCATCTTTGGCTCACAGTCTGTACCTTCAATATGAAATCCTGACCATGTTGCCTTTAAAAAAAAAAAAATGGATGCAGTCCATCCATCAGAGGCTTAGAAAGCCAAATCTCATTTTCAAATTAGTTCATATCATTGTATAATTTCAAATATGCCACCAAACTATTGATGGTGCCTCCCTCTGCCCTAGCTTACAGACATGATCGTTCACTTTCATTTAGAGAGGCACAGTTTTTACACAAGAGATTCCCTGGATATGTGAAAGACAAAAGATTAGTACAGTGCATCATCATTGGGAGGATAATTCATCAGTAGTCCTCCCTTCAGCTGCACACCCAAGCAGCTAAAAGAAAGCCAATCATCCCAGGAGTGCACTTGATGGAGAGTGCACTCTGATGTGTAGGAAGAGGGCACCCACTATTCGCCAGAACTGGATTGCAAATATCTTAACTTCCTTCAAGATGTTAATGTTGAATAAGGAATGTTGTCTCAGGGTTCCAGGAGGACCAATCTCTCTCTCTCTTAAACACACAGACACACATTTTGATATCCAACCTGGTCCCAGCTCTCTGGCCACTCTTGCTAAGGACTAATCTTGATAAAATCACCGTTTTTCACTGTAGAAGGCAAGTTTTCTATCTACTATATAGATGAAAGTCTACTGAAGAATGATGAACCTCACCATGATTACTTCCCAAAGGTATCTTAACCCTATTTTCCAAAATCCAAAAGGGGGTATATGGCCCATGGAATAGAATTTGCCATAATTTTTGGCTTCCAGGACCTGTTGGGCATTTTAGATCAAGTTTGGGAATTTTCTGCTTGAGTCCCAACTACTGAAGATAGAAGCCAGAAAACTCCCTTTCCCTGACTTCCTAATATTCTTACAGGGTGCTGGCCAGCAGTGGGAGCTGACAACCATACTCACGTGGGCTGCTAATTCAGGCGTGAGGGATACATGCGCACATGGGGAAGGTTGTGGCAGAGGCTGAGGCTCGTGGATTTGAGGATAGTAGTGAGGGAGATGCGGGACAGTGGGGCTTTCCTGGAACAATCCTATAGTCTGACTTGGGCATTTGTTCCCATGGGGCAGCCTCTAAATCCAACTCTCGGGTCCTAAAATGGTACCTACCTGCTTTCAGATAGGCGTTCCAGTCAATGGCTTAGTTCAAAGTCATTCCACCATGTTTGGGGGAAAGATTTCCTTTAACAGGTGGGTCTTTTTTTTTTTTTTTCCCATTAATTTGTCCATGTTTAAAGATTTCTGCATATAATATCCAAAGTATAATCAGGAAATACTAAAATAAAACACCAAGCACATTCATATAGAATTCTATACAGCCATGCATACAATACCTAAAGTTTAATTAGGAAATACTAAACTATACATATTCATATAGAATTCTATACAGCCCTGAAAATGTAGAAAACTACCGTTATATTTAACAACATGGACTCTCGAAAACACAAATTTCAAGAAAAGAAGCCAGACAGAAAATCTACACACCGTGAGTCTGTTTGTAGAAAGTTAAAATGACAGGCAAAACCAAACTATGGTGTTATTCGTCAGGATGTTGGTAACTTTGGAGAGGCACAAACCTAGCTTCTAGGAGGCTGATAATGTGCTATTTCTTGACCTGGGGGGTGGATAAATTAGTGTATCAGTTTGTGAAAGCTCTTACACTAATGATTTGTGTACTTTTCTCTATGTATTTTATGCTTCCATAAAAGTTTTTTCCCCTCAATTTATGTCTTTTTTTTTTTTTAAAAACAGCCCATCAGTATTCAGTCTGGTATATTGCTGATACAATCTGCACATTGCTGAAACAGTTTTACAAAACTATATTATGTATTGCTAGTCCTCAAGAGTTAGGAAAAAAAGCTAAGTTTGAAGATAAAATATCCATATATGCGGGAATTCTAAACATAGTCTATATACCTAAGGATTGCATTTCAATGTATTCAAATGAAACCCAAAATCAGCTTGACAAGGTTTACTGTGTCAGAAACTCCTCAAAGGAAAGATTTCAGTCTGGAGTGTTTAGGAGGACTGCACTCTCAGCCTCTTAGTTACGACTCTCCCAGCCTCGTCTCTCTTATTACAGAGGGGTCTCCGAACTATGCTTCTAAAAAACCCTGGCTTCATGGACAAGGCCCTGTGCATGAGGCCTCATTTTCAAATTCACAAACCAAAATCCAAGATGAAAGCTTTTTTTTTTTAAAAAAAGGTAGTTTCATATGATTTAACGATTTAAGGCAACTCAGCTCTGGCGGGGCGGGGAGGTGTTAAATAGTGATTAGAAAAAGAAAGGAATGAAAACACGGCAGAGAATCAGACCATCGGAAGCCGACAAAGGCAGCCAGAACTATCTTATTTATTATAAAGATACACCATGAAGAACAGACCTGACTGTATGCTGAAGCCTGGAATGGTACATGCCAAAATGTACAGTACTTATACATAAAAGTGCATTGTCACAACAGATTAACAAAACGTTTTTTTTTTTTTTTTCTCTTCCAGAACTAGAAAAGCATCCCCCTTTACTTCCGCCTCAGAGACGAGGGAATGTCACGGTAAGAGGCAGTACAGAGCAGAGGCGAACAGGATGGCCGTCAGCAGCACATGAGCAGGGGAGGGGAGGGGGGCGACTTGCGGGGGACCCGGAGAGTGACTGTGGGGAGGGAAAGGCACAGTCACGGCTAAGAGGAAAACAACACGTCTGATGACCATGACCTGACCATGACCGACAAGGATGCAAGACAGGACAATACTGAGCACCGAGGCATGAAAAGGTGGGGATGGAGAAGCAGCTGGGAGAGAGTGAAGGAAGTTTCAAAACAGTCAAGTGGACGGAGGAATTGGGGTGGCACTTGGGGGAGGAGGTGGGTGGGGCAACAGTAAAGAACAAGGCTAAAACTCCTCTAAAATAGAAAGGCACTTTCACATGTACATACTACAGATGTACATTGACACGATCAGGTAACAGTCACAAGCAGGAAGCCACCAATACTGCAATTAATCAAACCGACAGGAAAGGACAATACTGATTTAATTATGTGGGCAGGAGTTACCCTTAAGTCAGTAGGTAAATAGCAGTCTCTCCTGTCACACAGCCACTTACTATACTTTAAACATCTATAATAACCATCACACTACACATTGAGCTCGGATGAATGTTCTAAGGGGGGGGGGGCATTCACAAATGCACGGTTTATATATTTTCTTTTACTAAACAGTTTCTAAGATAAGCATTATGGAACCCAGAACAATTATTTAAGCATACAAAATTCCCTACGTAATTTTAAGATACAGGTACCATTTTGATTATACTACGTAGACTTTTTTTTTTTTTGTAAAGAAAGTATACTAGGGTGGGTGAGTGAAAGCTCAATCTCCAGTTTATTTTACTGATTTGAACAAAGCTGTGCCAGTCACCCTGCCCCACGCCTGACACCCCAGCCCAGCTGGAGGTTGGCTTTTAGCTCAGGGGCCAGTCTCCAGTCGTGAGCTCATTCATACGTGGGAAGAGACTTCACTTCTAAGCTGCCCGTGCCTTGGGGCCTATGTGGCAGGTAACTCAGAGCAAGACTCAGCCCCAAGCGCATTTCCTGCATCCATGGCCCCTCACTACTGTGGTCAGGAATAAATGTCATCCCAAATCTGAAGTCTTCTAAACCCAACAGAACCACAGGCTCTTTAACTTTGGATTTCAGAGGCTGTGATTACTAAAGTTTCTTCAGTTTATAGACCCCAGGGGCTATGCTTCATTCCCAAATGCTAAGGAGACCACCATGTCCCCCCCTTTTTTCTTTTTCTTAATTAAATTATAAACCCATTTTTGGGAATGGCAAAAGCACAAAGACAGAAAACTCATACAATTTGACCCTTGGCGCTCTATATCCATTGATCACTGTTCATGTTCATTGCTGTAGATTAAGTGGGACCCTGCTGTACATTGTTCTGTGGATTGCTCAAGGGGCACCAAAGTCAGATTACATTGTGTGAAAATGTGAAAAACTGTTGTTGAACAATGGCGTTTACGCCACACTTGAACATGGAGCTCTACAAAGGGCCATTCAATGGATTGAAATAATTTACAGAACACTCATCAGGAAACAGGTACTGAGAACCGTTCACTCTATCCTAACGACCCACTCCAAGCATCCTCACCCAAAGAGAAAGGCCAATTTGGTAAATCTACTTCAGTGAGTTCTGTGGATGGGACGTGAACATTCAGTTATATCAGCTGTGAATACATATTCTTGTGTAAGTGGAGTCAGGTAATCTTTGTAGAACCATCATTTACCCATCATCAAAATGACCCACTTCCCAAACTGCACATGAACCGTTAAGATCCTTGAAACTGGGGCATAACATCTCAGGGACTTATTTTCTTTCTTCTCTCCCCATTCCTTGTGCCTTCCCACCTCCCCACGGTGGGCTACACCTGTGGCGGTAAAGAGGACCACATACAGGTGAACCCTCTCAGCTGCTGAAACTTTTAAGGAACTTACTGGGTGTTATTCTGGACCCTTTGTGAAGCGGCCACTTTGTCTTATCCTTGGAATCTGAAGGCTTTTACTAAACAAAGTAAGGATTAGTGAGTCCTTACTCACTCTGAGGCCACATCCTTCCCTGGGAATTGGGAAGAAAAAAAAAAAAGCCTCAGGGTGACAACAGAGTTATAGAGAGAAAAGACAGAGACAGGTAAAGAAAGGGAGCGATGGGAGAGTATTCGGAAATGTTTCCTGGAAGAAGGCACAGCCTCTGAGGCTCTGAGGTCTGGAGCAGCGTGTCCTCTGCCATCCGAGGCAGCGGAGTCCTGATCTGGAGGGTGGAAAGGCAGTCCTCATTCCATCGCAGGTGTCAACAGCAAAGAGAGGAGACACTGGGGAGGATTACCAGGGAGAAGTCTGAAGAAATAAGTTTGCAGGAGTAAGATCTGAAAAGCTAAAGTTAAACCTTGTAAAAGAACCCTTCAAAAATTAGTAAGTTCAAAACACCTCTGCCCTTTTGATGCCCTCTGTTAACATCTTACTCATCCATCAAATAAGGAGTTGGTTTTTTAAGAATCCTCTTTAATTTCTAAAAGATTTAAAGTTTCCTCCCCCATTACTTCCACCCTTTTCTCTGTTTCTGTTTCCCCGTGTAACAACAGAGAATTAGAGACCACAGTGGAATCTAGAAAGAACTGGGAGATTATCTTAAAAGTTTCAGTTTCCTAGAAATTTGGGAAGGTTGTTTAAAAGGGGTTCGTGCTATTCAGAGCTCAGTCCTGGCTGGGTTTCCATGGTGCCCAAAGGTGCTGAAGGACCACTAAAGCTCAAGGGAGAGGGTGGGGGGTTGCACAAGATTCTGAGCTGGGCCTCTTTTTCAAAATGGGCAAGAAGGATGTTGTAAAAATTCAGAGGTTTACAATACCTGGAAATATTATACTTGAAATAATTTTTTTCACTATTTAATCCATTTGTGAAATCAGGCTGCAGGCAAGCAACCAGCAGTGTGACTTGGAAAGGTAACAATATCTCATAAATGTAATCTCTCTTTGCATTAGAATGATTAGACTGGCAAACTGAGGTAGAGATCAAAGTAATGATCTTGATTTTAGTACAAATCCCCATTTTTTCCACATTGATGCATCCACCAATAAGCTGAGAAATCCAAGTCCGTACTGTAACTCTTAGGTGGGCATGTAGTTGGCTGCCAGTTTGAAATCAAAGTGGTCCAGAGGGGTTAGTTCTGGCCACCCATTTTTCTGAAAACAAAAAAACAAAACAAAAAACCCCCCAAAACCAAAAAACAAACAAAAAAACTCTTCCTCAGTAAGTTCAACGACAGAGTAGATAAAATGCTCATAGGTTTACAGATGGTATAAGCTGCTGCTGGTAGGACAGTGGTGATCTGTACCTTAGTAAAAACAACTGAATTCAAAGCAACCTTTTTAAGATAGAGGAGAAACAGAGCATAAATATGGGCTAAAGAAAAATTGTCTATGGGTGAGGATGTCAGAGAAAGAGGGTGTCAGTGGAGTTCAGCTGACTGTGTGAGTGATGTAGAGACCACACGGAGAAAACAAAAAAAGCCATGGTTCCAGGGTGCACAACTGGGAGGAAGTCATCCTGGAACCATGAGGTCCTCCTCCCACCTTGGCTGCTCTGGCTCTTACGCCAGTACCGTAGCTCAAAGAGACAAACGCCGAGGGGAGCTGGGCATTCAATTTAGGATCATCAGGCCTCTGTAGCACGTTTAAAGGAACCCAGGTCATCTTGTCAGGGGAAGGGAAGGCAGGCAAACCAAGGACTTGTGCGCTGTCTGCTTTCTCTGTTGCCACAGAGGAAGACACGGGGGCTTAGGGGAGCTAGAAGTTGTTTTCTAGGCAACAACAGACCTCTGAAGGGGTTCATGGAGTAGTGTAACCAGAAAGTCTTTAAAATTAGACTGTTCTAGTCTGCCGTGAATGCAGGGGATGGACTTGGAAACCCTCCGGGGCCTGATCAGGCTTGGGGAAAGAGTCACAGCAATAGCTCTGGAGGACTGTCCTTTCCCAGGTTCAGTTCAAGCAGTAACTGCAGAGGTTCTACCCCCTCCTGCTGAGACTTTCACCTGGACCCAGGGAAACGACTGTTACGAAAGAGGCAATCATCCTACTCATTCAGGCGGTGGGCTGCAGCTCGCACTGGGAATACCCCACTGTGACAACAGCAAGTCTGCAGCAAGAGCCAGCCCCCCGCCCCACTGCGTGGAATAAGAGGTACTCACTGTCAGCTACCAAACAATGCCATTGTCACCTTTAGCCTTACCCCGAGTGCCAGAGACCAACACTGGTTACCTTCCAAGGCCTGGAACTCGGATCCTCCTGCCTTTGGATTCGGACGCTTCTGACTCATCCAGGCTACACTCAGCCTGAAGCACCGTGCAACGTGCAGGGCAGAGCGGTGTTGCCTTCATTACAAATGGTGCAGCATTGGATTTTCAAGTAAGTCTAAGTGTTTCTATTGTCTTTAAAATGACACAGGATATGTCCAGTTATTAAAAAAAAAAGGATGAAATTACAAAATACAAATGCCCGTGTTAATTTAGCTAGTCTCAGACATTACATTCGAGAACACAGAAAAGCCAAAGGGTCTCCAGTTATAAGCACACGACTAAGGAAAGTTAAGGATTGTTGACTTTTGTCACTAATCCGTTTTCTCTTTCTAATCACCTCCCCATATGCTCGCTCAGTTGGTTTTTACATTGTGCAAGACTTGTCTGCTGGACCCTGGGAAGGTGGGGTGGGCCCTACGGTAGGGTTTGTTTTTGGAAGAACAGCAGGTTTCGGCCGGAGGGCTGGGGGCTTCAGCTGCACGCCCATTCTGGGCGCCACCATAGGCTTGAAAGTACTCATTGTGTCACTGGAGGAGCTAGTGCTACGTCGAATCTGAGGCTCCGAGCTCCTGAGGGCAACGTTGTGCAAAGGGCTGAGAGATTCCGTGGACGTGGCAGGGGTGGGAGAGTTTTTCACTTGTTCTAAGGTATCCAGCACCACATCGGGGGCATGCTTTGCCGTACTCTGTCTCTCCAGTTCTCGGAGTTCATTCAAAGCAGTGTTCATCGTCTCTTCAATATCCTGTTGAAAAATAACCAGAAATGAGAGATGGTAAGTAACTAAACTTATTGTGATCATTTTGAAATGTATAGAAATATCGAATCACTATGTCATGTAACAGGAATTAGCAGTGTTGTAGGTCAAGCATACTTCAAAAACAAACTCATAGAGAAAGAGATCAGATTTGTGGTTCCCAGAGGCGGGGGGTTGCGGGGATGGGCAATTGGATGAAGGCAGTCGAAAGGGACGAACTCCCAGTCATAAGATGAATTAAGTACTAGGGATGTGATGTACAATGTGATAAATATAATGAGCACCGCTGTAGGTTACATATGAAGGTTAAGAGAGTAAATCCTAAGAGTTCTCATCACAAGGAAAAGCATTTTTTCTTCTATTTAATTTTGTATCCATATGAGATAATGGATGTTCACTAAACTTATTGTGATAGTCATTTCATGATGCGTGTAAGTCAAATCATTATGTGGTACACCTTAAACTTATATGGTGCTGTGTGTCAATAACTCGATAATTAGCTGGAAAAAAAAATAACCAGAAAGAGAGACACACTAGGCTGATAATGAATACTAAGGTATAGAAACCATATACTTCACTTCAAAGCAAGCAGACCAGCAAAAGCATGACGGTTTTAACACCAGCCTGTGGAGTGTGTAAACCTAATGCCATCTCACATGACTACCGTGACTCGGAATGTGCAGGAGACAAGAGATGCGATGGCGCCAGTGGCTTAAAGAGCCACAGAACAAGCACTGGCCATTCTGAGGCACGTGGCAGGCTTCTGGCAGTTTTGACCTTACATGCTGACATCTTATATGGAATTCTATTTCAATCTGTGGTAAAAGATGGCTTAAATTTAGATACCGCAACAATTTCTTAAGAAATAAAAGTGTATAGGCATGAAAAATCAGGCTTCATTCATTCAACAAATAATAATTTTTGAGCACTTACTATATACTTGGCTAACTCCTAGCAGTTCTTCAGAATTCATTTTAAGACTTCCCCTGACGCTTTTGTTCAGTGGATCTCAATGGAAGTGGTACTGCCCCATAGAGGGCATTTCTGTAATATGGTGTACGTGTATGTGTATTTTTACATGTCAAAATAACCAGGTGGCATTATTAGCATTTGGTGGGCAGGGGCCAGAGATACTGGATACCTTACAAGTGTCCTGGATAATTTACATGCAATGAATTGTCCCATATCTCGTTCAACTTTTAAATGTCCTCCAGACATTTATGTAGGTGAAAATTTTTTTATAATAGTCTGAGTCTAGAACATAACTTTCTTATATATAAACACAAAATATTTTTTTCATGGTGTTTTCTAGGAATGAAACTATCATGTAAATTATACTCTGCTTTGATTAGAACTGTATGACTGAGGGTGGTCCACCATTTTAGAAAAATAGTAATTTTTTTCCATAATGGGAACACCATTATGGAAACTGAGTTGAGACTAATTAACTTAATAATACTCTTACATCAACGTATGTTTTTAATTGTACTTATGGTAAGTCTACATGTAGGTGAAAGCATCTCACTACTTCATTTGTCTTCTAATGTAGTTAAGCATTCTGAAATACATTTCTTTTAATACTAATCTTTTGTTTTTCCTTTACATTGTATTTAGGGCTTTATATGTTTAAAAAAAATTGGCACATCATCAGTTTTTCAGATAATAAAGGGGGAATTACAAAATATTTGTTTTAAAAAGGTGAGGTGTGCACCATCGATAGATGAATGGATAAGTGAAATGTGCTGTATACGTACAATGGATTATTACTGGGCCTTAAAAAGTAAGGAAATCTTGCCACATGCTACATTAAAGGCATTATGTTAAGTGAAATAAGCCTGTCACAAAAAGACAAATACTGCATGATGCCACTTACATGAGGTGGTCACATTCACAGAAGCAAAAAGTATTTAGAATGGTGGTGGCCAGGGCCTGGTGGGGAGGGGAAAAAGGGAGTTGTTCTTAGATGGGTATAGAGTTTTAGTTTTGCAGAATGAAAAAGTTCTGGAGATCTGTTACACAGCCATGTGAATACACTTTACTGACCTGTACACTTAGAAATGGTTAAGAGGGTCAGTTTTACATTGTTTTTTTTTTTAGAATTAATTAATTAATTTTTGGCTGCATTGGGTCTTTGTTGCTGTGCGTGGGCTTTTCTCTAGTTGCGGCGAGCAGGGGCTACTCTTCACTGCAGTGCGCGGGCTTCTCATTGCAGTGGCTTCTCTTGTTGCAGAGCACGGGCTCTAGGCACGCCAGCTTCAGTGGTTGTAGCACCTGGGCTCAGTAGTTGTGGTGCACTGGGCTTAGCTGCTCCACAGACTGTGGGATCTTCCCAGACCAGGGATCGAACCTGTGTCCCCTGCATTGGCAGGCGGATTCTTAACCACTGCACCACCAGGGAAGCCCCACATTATGTTTTTTATACACCGCCCCTCCCACCCCCCAACACACACACATGGTGGAGTACTGTGTGAGATAGGGTGGGTGGAGAACCACTGCCCTGGTCTGATGGAAATACCTCTTCTCCATATTCCCAGGGCTTCTTCCACTCACCTGGAGCATTAGCCTGTGGCCCTGCACAGCAGCAACTGATTTCCATATCTGCCTCCCCCACTGAATTATAAGCACCTTCATGCAGCGGCTGACTGACCATTGATTTAACTGTGTCCATAACGCCTAGCATGGGAGCTGCCATACAGTAAGTGCTCAATAAAGGCTTGCTAAATGAATAAACGAAGATCCAGTGATCACATATGGATATGTAAATTTTTTTAAAAAAGCTCTATCAGGGATTCCGCTGATTTGTTTACTAAAAGAAATTGCATGTTTTTGGTATGAACACCATGATGGCAGGCTTACTTGTCCTCATGGGAAAATCTGAAGATGAGATGGAAAGATAAATAAAGGACACAGCTGGAAGCCATATTGTGAGGATGACATCACTTTTCAAGTGATTATTTTCATATGTGATTTCCATTTGATGCTAAATATATGGATTTGTTTTTTACAACAAGTATTTGCCCCAGAGAGAACGTGCAGAGCCTGGTTTATCTGTCGAGTTTTTGTTTTTATGATTGATTTACAATGAAAGGATTTTGGTTCTAGAAGCAAAAGGGTTAAAACAGACCTTATTATACCTTCCCACCACTAAGCTCCTATTCCCTGTCTCTCCAACCTAAATGCTGTTCCACCTGCTTATTACAAGGAATGATGTTATGGATTATAGCCAAATATCACTGGTTCTAAATAGACCTCAAAGGACTCTGCATTGCACTTCAAATAAAAAAAAAACCCAAAAAGGTCAAAAGTCTTTTTGGTTTTTGCTGAAAAACTGTTGTACACTTAAAATTGGTTTAATTTTGTAAAAACACATTAAACTCTCCACACAATCTAATTTGCTATCCAAAATTCTTTCTGGTTAGGACAATGAAAATAGCTTGGAAATTTGTCATATCAAATGCAGGTTTCCTTGAGTGCTTTTTATTAAAAATAATCCATCTTCAATACTTCCCCATGTTTGTTTCATTAATTTCTCACTTTCTTTTTTGATCTATTCCGTTTTTAAGCTTCAGTGATACCTGGAAGACACTTTACTCAAATGGTGAACCCTGAATCTATTCACCTCCTTTTTCACTGGCCATACACATATTTTCTTCTTTTTTTTCCATTGAAGTATACTCGATTTACAATATTGTGTTAGTTTCAGGTGTACAGCACAGTGATTCAGTTTTTTTTTTTCCTGTCATACATATATTTTCTGATGGTCTGTGCTGTAAAAAGACCCAGAGGGAAATAAATGGTAGAACGATGGAAAAATCCATTAATACTGTTTTACTTTTACTTTGTCAATTCTTTTTTTTTTAAATTAATTAATTAATTTTATTTATTTATTTTTGGCTGTGTTGGGTCTTCGTTGCTGTGCATGGGCTTTCTCTAGTTGCGGCGAGCGGGGGCTACTCTTCATTGTGGTACACAGGCTTCTCATTGCGGTGGCTTCTCTTGTTGCAGAGCGCGGGCTCTAGAGCGCAGGCTCAGTAGCTGTGGCGCACAGGCTTAGCTGCTCCGCGGCATGTGGGATCTTCCTGGACCAGGGCTTGAACCCGTGTCCCCTGCATTGGCAGGCGGATTCTTAACCACTGCGCCACCAGGGAAGCCCTACTTTGTCAATTCTGATCGTTAGAAAAAACTACAAGGCCCTCCTCTGCAGTCACTATTGGGAAGTGAAGACACACATGCATTCAGGAGTGACAGAGGAGCCAAACTTGCTGTTCTTCAAACAGCCAACCATCATTTTCTCACTTCATTTACTGAGTAATCCACCATTTCCTAAGTTGGAAGTGTCACTTTCATCATACACTAAAAATGTGTTTCAGGGCTCTCCATTCTGTTCCATCAATTTGTCTGTTTTAGTAGCTCTAGCATGCACTTAGGATCTGGTAGGGCTAGTCCCTCCTCATTCTTCTTTTTTAGAATTTTCCTGGCCATTCAGCAATGATGGGTTTGATTGTCCTGGGTCCTAAGTTTCTGCCGTGTCTTTGTTTAAATCACTGTGAACCTAATACACTTGGGTCCTTCCAGTATCACATGGCCTTAAATTAAAGAATGGGTTAATTTCTTTTCTGTTTTCTTTAGTTGATTCTATACAAAAGACATGGCTCCAGAAAGTAACTCCTGTACGCCTCCTTCATCACACACCGGTACTTACCACGCAATATTCTATTCAAAGCAGCCTACCTGAGCGATTGTCTCTGGGTCCAGTGGCTTGTGGTCGTTGAAGCCTGTGTATTGCCCTGATGATGTGGACCTTCTAATAGGAGGGCTGTCGATCTTCTTGAGGGAGTCGTGGCGGCTGATGTTGGTCAAGCTGCCGTGACCCGGCCGACGCCTCCTCTCGGGACTGTCATTATTGAGGCCACGGTTCTGCAGCAGGCCCCGGGGGTGACTGCCCAGGCTTGGGGACCCCAGGTCAATTGAGGAGTTGGAAAGACCATGTGGGGGATGGAGAGGGCAATGGCCATCACTGGTCCTGCCAGGACGCCTTACTGGAGGGGGTGGCTCTCCTCTTTTTCTTTGCCTAGACAGAGACAGAGAGCGAGAGAATAGGAGAGGTTATCACACGGGGTAATTCTGCAAGGCTGTGGATGCCATGGCTCCTCAGGGCCCCTGGAGAAGTGGAGGTTCAGGAGCCTGGTGACCACTCCACCTACCTGGCTAAATAGCCATCAGGATGACGGTCTGTTGGGGAGTTCATGTCCTTGGATGAAGACTTGTCTTCAGTCACTGGCCCACTGCTGGCCTCGCTGTCGGCCTTTTGGCTCAGAGTGTCTGAAAACGTATCATCCCTGAAACAATGAGAGTCAAGAGTGAGGGTCTTTTGCTAGATGAATGGGGACAAAAAAATAAGTGATGGCATTTACGTATGTAAGTCTTTCTCTTACTAACGTAACTTTTTTCTTTTCACCATAAGAATAACAACATTTCATGGCAGATAAATTGGAAAATTCCGAAATTCCGATAACAATCGCCCATAATATAACGTAACATCCGGAGACAACTACTGTTCGAATTCTAGAAAATATCCTTCTATGCTTTTCTTCTCTGCCTGGGATACATATCTACAAGGATGTCCACAGGTATGTACAGTATTTATACTATAGATATTTATATGTTTATGTACTTTAGATATATATGACTGTATGTCTGCATACATACACACACATCATATTTCTTGCATTCTGAGAGACACATTTTTTTTAAAAAATTTATTTATTTATTTATTTATGGCTGTGTTGGGTCTTCGTTTCTGCGCGAGGGCTTTCTCCAGTTGCGGCGAGTGGGGGCCACTCTTCATCGCGGTGCACGGGCCTTTCACCATCGCGGCCTCTCCCGTTGTGGAGCACAGGCTCCAGATGCGCAGGCTCAGTAGTTGTGGCTCACGGGCCTAGTTGCTCCACGGCATGTGGGATCCTCCCAGACCAGGGCTCGAACCCGTGTCCCCTGCATTGGCAGGCAGGTTCTCAACCACTGCGCCACCAGGGAAGCCCAGAGACACATTTTAACATTTTAAAACTTAGGCTGAATCAGTCACTGTATACATTTTATGTGGTATTTTTCTCTTTTCCTTGAAAAGCTGTTCATAAATTGGTGCTGCATTGTGAAATACTGTAAGTCACAAAATTAAGATTACACTGTACATGTTATTTTGTCACTTGTTTTTTTCACTTAAAATTATGACCAGATGGGAAGATGTCTCTTTAAGTATTTTTGAAAGTAGAGCTTTCTCATCAGCAAAATTAATAAAGAAGCCTGAAGATGATTCTCTTTAGACTTGAAGTCAGTATCCTCTCTCTTGGGAATTTGGAATTGAAACAGTAGACAGGCGCCAAGAGAACGGCCACCACTGTTTTTGGAATCAGCAGTGCCACTTTAGCTCCTAAAGCCATCCTCTGCACAGGGTATTTTTCTAAGAACCTGAATGCTTCAGAAGGTGTCTCTCACTAGTCCTTGCTCCAGACCTTCTAGGAGAGTTTGGGAAATGAGAAGCTGTTGGCCCTGAAGTACTGTTAGCAAAGACCCATTAGCAAGGGGAAGAACTGTGCCCAGCTCAGAAATTTTTGCTCTGTAATCCCTTCTGCTCTTTTCTCACGAGACCAAAGTCATTTTAAGAACAATAGCTGCTGGGCTTCCCTGGTGGCTCAGTGGTTAAGAATCCGCCTGCCAATGCAGGGGACAAGGGTTCAAGCCCTGGTCCGGGAAGATCCCACATGCCGCGGAGCAGCTAAGCCTGTGTGCCACAACTACTGAGCCTGCTCTCTAGAGCCTGTGAGCCACAACTACTGAGCCCGTGTGCCACAACTACTGAAGCCCGCGCACCTAGAGCCCATGCTCCGCAGCAAGAGAAGCCACCGCAGTGAGAAGCCTGCGCACTGCAACTAAGAATAACCCCCGCTCGCCGAAACTAGAGAAAGCCCGCACGCAGCAATGAAGTCCCAATGCAGCCAATAAATAAATAACTAAGCAAACAAACAAATAAATAAATTTATATATATAAAAAAAAAACAGTGGCTGGAGTCTTCTCTTGGGAGTGTCAGGTGATGGAAGCTGGGACTACTTACATATCCTGCACCACTATGTACTGGTGGGGCACAAGCCCGTCGATCCCGTTGTGTCTTCCTTCCCACCAGTCCTCGGATGCGCGGTGATACAGCAGCAGGGAAGCACCCTTCTTGAAGGACAATTCTCTGGCAGACCGCCCAACATAGTCAAACTTGGCTATTGCTTCTATTGGCTCACATTCTACAAAGAACACACCAGAAGATGGTGAGGGCCAGTGTTCTCAGGAAGGCATGATACACTAACTGAAAGGTCTATATGAGGCTTTAGAAATAAACAAAGTCATTTTAATATCCAGAATGAACAAGGTAATAAATAAATCATCAAGACAATGAGAAAATGATGCTGTTAAAAGAGATACAGGAAAATATTCTCTTGCTGTCATCAGTTTTTCAGGCAAAGAAAAACTGAACATTAGATCTTCGTTTCCACAGCCTCTTACTAGAAATACCATGACAGTCTAATAAAAAAATATTTAAAGCTTTGCAATATGATATATAAAATCTCTCCTTGGGTTGTAATATCCTCTGCAACAGCTCCAGTATTATCTTGACCAATATTATTTGATCAAGTTCCCTGGCAACATGTTAATACCATTTAGAACATGGAAGAATCACTCTCTCAGAACATTAAGAAGTTTATGCTTTATTTGCTCATTTAAAAAAAATCAAGTTTACAGAAATCACCACATTAAATACTATTTGAATACATTTAATTTCCTTATGTATATATTTTTTGGCACTATCAAATCTTGCAACTACTACCAACAGTAAAGACAACTTTATTTTTTCTAGTATCAAAAACAAATTCTGGATATCACCTGTGAAAAAAGCATACCTACTCAAACGACCAGATTCAAAAATTATATCTTCTAGAGATCAAAAAATATTCAAGGGAACAATGGTGAGTGAAAAAAGCCAACCTCAAAACGTTACATATTGCATGATTCCATTTATATGGCATGCTTGAAATGACATAATAATTGAGATGGAGAATAGATTTGTGGTTGCCAGAGGTTGGGGTGGGGGGGAAGTGACGGAAGGAAACAGCTAAGGCTATTAAAGGGTAGCACGAAGGATCCTTGTGATGGAACTGTTCTTAATCTTGACTGTGGTTGTGATCACACAAATCTACACGTGTGATAAAACTGTACAGAACTAAGTACACACATACACGAATGAGTGCATGTAAAACTGGTGAAATGTGAAAATGGTGGAGGGAGTATATCAATATCAGTTTCCTGCTTGTAATATTATACTACAGTTATGTAAAACGTTACCACTGGGGGAAACTGGGAGAAGGGTGTATGGCATCTTTCTGTTGCGTTTCTTACAACTGCATGTGAATCTACAATGACCTCAAAATTAAAAGTTGAAAAAAGCTATTAAGCTCTGGGCCTAGAATTGGAATTTCAGCTCTATTCTAATTCTGACCACAAATATTAAAGGCAAATAAGAGGACAAACTACTCAAAACAACTACAAGAGTTGCTTTTTGTGATCCAGCTTATTGCAAAAAGCCCTGAATTGGGGGCTTTATGATCCTACCTCCCCTCTCCCACTATCACCCCATCCTCATCCCTGCTACCAACAACAGGTGAGTAAACTGCTAATTAATAAGAAACGGAACAAAAAAGGGTCAGTACAAGTGGCATATGCTTAGAGAAATCTGTCTATGCAATGAACAATACCTCATTTGCTAAAAACTGAGCATGTATTACTTTCCAAATACTCTAGAATATATGCACACATAATAGATTAAAACCTGCCTGTCAAATATTTTGTAAGGAACTTTTATCTTCTATTTCCCTTGGTAACAAACCTTTCCATTTAAGAGTTTATTGCTTCCCAAAGTTTACTGCAATATCTTCAATATCTGTTGTACTTATATGAAATAACTGCACAAGAAATCCTTGGATAGCCAGCTAAACTTCTTTCTCACTTGATAAATTCCAACATCCTCTGGGATGGCAAGAGCATGAAAATCAACAAACATACTGAAAAAGCTTAGGGTTTACCTTATATGAAGGGCCTGGGTGAATTTCAGCTCTATATTTAAAATAAAGACCAAAAAAAAAGCCCCATCTTTTTGCTAGTGGATAATGTTTAAGGTGAATAATATTTCATATGGCAGAGCCACAACACTATGATCTGCACATAGTATACTTCTCAGCAAAGTAGGTGTAAAAATAATTTTAAAACAATAGTTTAAGTCCTTTAATAATTGATAACTTTTAGAACGTATGTTAACACTCCGATATTCCATCCTAAAATTATATTTTAATAAAACAATAAATAGCAGCTTTATTAAATATCCACAAGTCTGCTCGTAGAGGAGGAAACAGAACTTTTATTCAAGGAGACTGACTTTATAGTCTGTTCTAAACTTGCACGGGAAGAATAAATCCTGCTTGAACTGAAATGACAGATGCCAAATTTTTTACCCCAGTTCTCCCTGGGGAAGGGGTCCCCAACCCCCGGGCCATGGACCAGTACCTGTTAGGAACTGGGCAGCACAGCAGGAGGTGAGCGGCAGGCGAGCGAGCAAAGCTTCATCTGTATTTACATCTTCATCGCTCGTACTACCACCTGAGCTCCGCCTCCTGTCAGCATTATGGTGAGTTGTGTAATTATTTCATTATATATTATAATGTAGTAATACTAGAAATAAAGTGCACAATAAATGTAATGTGCTTGAAGCATCCTGAAACTATTCCCCCGCCCCCGGTCTGTGGAAAAATTGTCTACCACGAAACCGGTCCCTGGTGCCAAAAATGTTGGGAACCACTGCCCTGGGGGACAGAAATAAACCTGTCTGTGGTATAGGGGACACAAATAAACATCCATGGAGGAGTGAAGTCATGCCAGTGAACTCATGCCAAAAAGAGCTTCATGATATGTAGTTTGCAAATTCTTATGTGACACACCCATATGTTTAAATTGTTTTACTGAAAAAAAGTGGAAGGATAACAGCATAACATAGCATACAACCTATGTACCTGTCAAAGGGAAAAGAAGAGAGAACTATTAATATTCTTTAATGCCATTCAGTCTTACACTGTCAACACTGGCCAAGGGCGATTTAAGACTATTTAATAGATATATACATATTTTATCATAATTTCATCATCATGCCCTCTATGCTCATTATCTCTTTTTGTTTTTTGAAACAACTAGCAACAAGATTATCAGACTCTGTTTATATAATTCAAATGTAAAGACGTTACAAAAGAATGACCAGATGAATCAGAAGTACACTTTACTGGTAATCCTACTACAGCAACTAGTAATTCTGAGCAATTTCATTATTTTGACTCTTTCTACTCCCATGAGAGAAATTTCACAGGCAAGTGTCAATCAATAAGCTATTTATACACATCTGAGTCTCATCATTGCAGAGCAAATCGATCTCAGGGCATGGAGACACACCATACCCCTTTCATATAGGGTCACACGGTCCTTTAAAGGTCCTGCAGAGACTTTGTAGAATGCTACTGCAACCAATAACAACATTAATAAGGGTGAACACGATAACTTCATTTTCCTACAAGGCAATTATAATTTTGTGCAAAGGGAAAGAAAATTCAACAAAGCTGATTTTCTGACTGCCTGGTGCTATCAAGTCTTATATTTCCATTTCTTGTAATTTTATACAAAGTGCTAGTACATCACACTACCCCTTTGGGACCTTGCTGTCCCTGACACTTTCTCTCCTAGATCTGTTACCCACTGCCCTTGCAGATGATGATTTTGTTCTGTGACAGCCTGTCTTTTGGAAACAAAAGCTACTCTCTCTAGTGATACCATGACAGAGAAAAGAAAATACAATACCTAGATGATCAAAAAGACAATCAATACTCTAGTTAATTTAGTTACAGGACTTTAGAGTCTGGCTGTGGGCAAGGGTATCTGTCCTTTGTAAGCAATACTTTTCTTTCCAGCAAAATCAGGTGAACATGATCAAAATATCTCAAACACAGAGCCCTCAGCAAAGCTGCTCTTTTGTAGCCAAGAGGTAAGAACAACTGACAGACAGATGGTGCGGTGGTGAGACTGATGCTTGGAAAGAGAGATGGCTGGGGCTTTGTCTTGGGCTTTTCCTGCCACTGGGGCAAGCAAGGAAACACTCAGAGAAGTCATCAGTGAAAAAGGAATGAATCACAAAGAAACACAGAAACTCAAGACAAAAGAATGGAGAGTGGCAGAAGGAGGGCTCAGAGACTTTCAAAAGCAATACCACAGAAATAGAAGCTCTCACTTTAAAGAGTTTCTTCTAACTTAAGTTCTAAAAATGTCAATTTATCCTACTTTTAAAAACACAGGGGCTTCCCTGGTGGCGCAGTTGAGAATCCACCTGCCAATGCAGGGGACACGGGTTCAAGCCCTGGTCCGGGAAGATCCCACATGCCGCGGAGCAACTAAGCCCGTGCGCCACAACTACTGAGCCTGCGCTCTAGAGCCCGTGAGCCACAACTACCAAGACTGCGTGCTGCAACTACTGAAGCCCGCATGCCTAGAGCCCGTGCTCCGCAGCAAGAGAAGCCACTGCAATGAGAAGCCCGTGCACTGCAACAAAGAGCAGCTCCCACTCTCCACAACTAGAGAAAGCCCGTGTGCAGCAACAAAGACCCAACACAGCCAAAAATAAATAAATAAACTAAATTAATATATATATTAAAAAAACACACAAAGAAACTTTTTTTTTTTTTTTTAAAGCAGAGGGTGGACCTAGACACCCTGATAACCCTCCTGCTGAAATCAACTAAAATTGCTGGATTAAAAAAAAAATCTTTGTAATCACATTAATTATGACCCTGAGAAATACTAACGACCAAAAACCTGATGAATGTGGGAACCCACCAAGGTAAACAGAACACTAGAATATGTTAAGTCAGAATTCGCCTGGAGGGCATTTTCCCTGCCTGGTTAACTTAAACTTTATTTTGCACAAAAGACTAGGTCCAGGGGCTGCCCAGTGTGGAGAATCTAAGCCCCACAAAAGGATCAAACTCTCTGTGTCACAGTGGACTTCTAGTTCTGAAATCTTCCTCCCTTCTCACTCTCCATACTTCTCCATAGCTGTAACCACTCCAACTTTGGACTTAAGGAAATAATCTATCTCAAGCCTTGGGAAACAAATCACCTTAGAGAATCCCAACCACATTTCAGTCCTCTGGCAGGTTTGCAGTTTAAGTTCACACTACCTGGGTGGGCTGAAAAAATCTCAAACTAAAAATCTAATGTGGTCCCAAGCTGGTTATGCACCAGGCAGAAGTAAATGAAAACCCTCTCTGGAGGGACATATCTTCAACTCAACATAAAGGAATTCCATGAAGTTCTAAGAAATATGTAAAAAATTTATAAAACACACTGGACGTAAGATTCAATGAGCAAAAGCCGACAAAAACAAATCCAGGAAGACTTCAGATATTAGCATGATTAGACACATAATCTAAAACAATGGAAAGGATTAATATTATAAGTAAAGAGCAAATGACCAAGTAGATATGAAAGTAAACTGAACAGAACTTGTAGAAAAAAAAATTAAAATAAAAACACAGTGAATGGGTTTAAAGCAGATTAGTCACAACTAAAGAGAGAATAAAAGGATTATGCATACAGCTAAAGAGGTACTAAGAAAAAACTGACAGCTAAAGTAATGTTAAACATTAAACTTAAGAAGTTAGAAAGAGAAAAAAATGATCACTACAGAGAAAAGTATAAAAGTTTATTGGGAGACATTAAGTAACTAGAAAGGTGTTTGTGGATTGGAAGACTGAATATTATAAAAATATCAATTTTTTTCATATTAATATATGTAGGATCAGTGCAATTGCAGTCCAAACCTCAACAGGTTTTTAGGTTTTTTTCCTTGTTTGCTTGTTTCAAGAAATTGAAAAACTGAGTTTAAAATTTAAGTGAAAAAGGCCAAGAATTGTTAAGAGGAACAAATTCAGAGGTCTTGATTTGCCAAATATTAAGATTTATTAAAAGGTATCAAAATTGGGCTTCCCTGGTGGCGCAGTGGTTGAGAGTCTGCCTGCTAATGCAGGGGACACGGGTTCGAGCCCTGGTCTGGAGAAGATCCCACATGCCGCGGAGCGACTAGGCCCGTGAGCCACAACTGCTGAGCCTGCACGTCTGGAGCCTGTGCTCTGCAACAAGAGAGGCCACGATAGTGGGAGACCCGCGCACCGCGATGAAGAGTGGCCCCCGCTTGCCGCAACTAGAGAGAGCCCTAGCACAGAAACGAAGACCCAACATAGCAATCAATCAATTAATAAATAAATCTTTAAAAAAAAAAAAAAAGGTATCAAAGTTAAGACAGGGGTGTAGAGTGGACCCATGGAAAAGAACAGAGCCCAGAAACGGACTCATGCAGAGATGACACTTGATTTATGATAAAGGTGTGGAGCAGTAGAGAAAGGACAATTAAGGCTGAGACAGTGGGGACAACTGTGCATCCATATGGAGAAAAAAAGGAACAAATCCCTACCTCACACCATACCTCCAAATAAATTCCTGGTAGAATTAAGACCTGTGTGTGAAAAACAAAACCTGAAAGGATTTAGCAGAGAATATGGAAGAACTTCTTCATTAACCTCAGGGCACAGGATTTCTTAAAGGAGATGCAAAGTGAAACAACCATGAAGGAAAAGATTGGTAAATTCAGCGCCTTTAAAATTAAGATTCTCTGTTTGGCAAAAGACACAATAAGCACATGAGAGACAAGCTACAGAGCAGAAGATATTTGCAAATCATATATCCAATAAAAGACCTGATCCAGACTCACAAAGAACTCTTATAAATAAGAAAAAAACAAAGCCAAACTAAACTAAGCAAAAAAAGCCCAGAGAAAATAATAGTGGGCAAGTAGGCCCTAAATGGGCAAAAGATAGGAATTTCACAAAGAAGAAATCTAAACATACAAAAATTAGTATATGTGTATTAACCATGTTTTTCATTTTCTGTAGTGTGACCTCTGAGGCCTTGCTGCCCCTGGAGGGACTGTCCCTCCCAGGGTTAGCCAATTCCTAGGGATGGTAAACAACTCACCTGGAATGTGCTTTTCAAATACAAACCAACCAATCCAGAGCCTATATCCCAACCACCTCCTCTCTGGGGCTCTCACACTTTGGGCCACTATCTGTCTGCCCCAATCACTTCAGAGCCAGGTACCAGAAAACCAGAGACAGCCCCAGAGCCCACTGAAATTGTTCAAACTAGGCAATCCTAACCCTGCTTACCCTGCCTCTCGTGTTCCTTTCTGTGGAAACCACAATAAAAGCTCTTACCCAGTTGTTCCTCTCCCTCTGCCTCCTGACTGACCCTGGTGCTTTCCTTGGCCCCCTGAGGTGTGATGTGTCCCCTCCTCTTATCTGTTCAATGGCAATCATCTCCCAATCTTCTGGCCTTACCATACCTCAAATTTTCTATTAATACACTATATTTTAAAACAACATCTTCATCAGTAATCAGAGAAATGCAAATTAAAATCACAATGAGATGCCATTACACACTGACAATATTGGCAAAGATTACAATATTTTATAAAGTCAAGTGTTGGTACTTCCCTGGTGGTCCAGTGGTAAAGAGTCCACCTTCCAATGCAGGGGACACAGGTTTGATCCCTGGTCAGAGAACTAAGATCCCACATGCTGCGGGGCAACTAAGCCCATGGGCTACAACTAATGAGCTCATGCACCTCAATGAGAGAGTCCGTGTGCCACAAACTACAGAGCCCACGTGTTCTGGAGCCTGTGCGCCACAACTAGAGAGAGAAAACCTGCACGCCACAACTAGAGAGAAGCCCCAGTGCTGCAATGAAGAGACCACGTGCCGCAATGAAAGATCCCGTGTGCCTCAATGAAGATCCCGTGTGCCACAACTAAGACCCGACACAGCCAAAAAAAAATAAAGGAAAAAAAAAATCAAGTGTTGAGGACTATGTACAACTGAAAGGCTGTGACACTGCTGATGGGAGTGGATATCCTTACAACCATTTTCAAAAATAGTTCGGCAGTATGTAGTAAAGTTGAAGACATGCTACTCCTACGTGTGTGTATCCTAGAGAAACTCTACATTCGCAGTAGGATACATGTTCGAAATATTCATAGGTGCACTGTTTTTAATGGCAAAAAAATAGAAAACACCTCACATATTCATCAATAATAAAATAAATACAATGGAATATAGGTAAATAAATGATTATAACTGCATGCAACAATGGATGAATTTCAGAAACATAATACTGAGTAGAAAAAAATCATGAAAAATATATACATATGATTCCATTTATGAAAAGTTCAAGAAAATAGAAAATGAAACAATAAATCACTTAAAAGTACAAACATATAGTGGTTACCCTGGAGGGGTAAAGAAGGCAATGGGTTCAGGAAAGTACAAAGGTAATGATACCTTTTTCTTAAACTTGGTGGTGGTTCCACAAGTGTTCATTGTAATGTTATTCTTCGCACTTTACACATATTTAGTAAGTATTCTTTTGTATCTACTGAATTCTTAATATAAGCAATTCTTAAAAAATGGATATAAAGACTAATTTTATAGTAGCATGGGCACAAGTGCATACCGTCTTCACTGGTGTGGGGCTCTGTACCAGCGTCCTGATCCACTTCCTCCAATGTACCGTGCTCACTGTACGGGCTGTCGCTGAGGAGCGGAAATAGAAACTCATATGAAGCCAAAGTGGAAAGCATTTCAAAGATGAACAATTGCTACTGAAAAAAAAAAAAAATAAGACTTTGGAATGGCAAAGGAGTTACTGGACAGCCTTTCAGCGGAATGCTGGAGCCTCTAGGATTCTCTAATCCTATGGGAGTGTATGTACCTTCATATTTGACACATTACAACTCTGTAAAGACAAAATTAACTTGAAGGAAATTGATAGTATTACAAATAATTCTTATCCATAAAAATGAAAATTTGTTGAATTCTAGTGGAATATGGTTATTGCCCCATGGATACACCAGCTTTTGCAAATTCATTTCAATATTCCCGACTGCATAAAAATGGATGGCTCTTCGGTTTCTGCTTTGAATTGATTGTAGTATCTTTTTTATCTTTTCTAGACACATGTTCATTTTTGTATCTGAGAGTCAGATTTTATCCTTTAACATTGCCACTATCTCTTCTCAAATGTATGCTGATAAATGGAATGCATTGGTTACAAATACAAACCTGACATTACTGTAAAAGCCCATTTATATTGCTGGCATTGGGAGACAAAGATGACTACTATATTACTGACTTTCTGTTTAAAATGAGCGATACCCATAAAAAACACTATGTACGGGAGAAGGACATAATCAAGCACGTGTTACTGGCTGCAAGACTCTTTATTATGGGGCTTTTACCCTGTTTGTAAAAATGGAGCAACCACAAAAGTTCTAGAATACAACGCATCAAATAATATCAACCAGACATCCACATACTTGCTCTGTGATAAAATGAACAAGACAACAGAACTTACTGACATAGCCCTGAATATCTGGAAATACTAAACATGACTGACACTGGCCTTGAAGCAAATACAACTAGGAAAATAAAATTCTGAATCTCACCAGGGCTGAGTTTTATTCATTTATCTTCCCAGAGCCAAGCTTAGTCAGTATGTGCATGTAGTAAGTGCTCAAGTAAATATTTTAAAATTGAATTTCACATAAAATTGCTAGATATACTATAAAACTAGAATCTATCATGCTTTATTGTTAATTTAGCAGTACTTGTGGAAATAGTCAACTCTCAATTTTCTTAAGGCATAGGATCATCTGTGGTTTAAGAATATACTGTGGTTTAAGTAAAAAATAAGTGTACTCTGAATTATTTAGATCTTTCAGCTACTTATTCTACTTCTACTTAATCTCCAGGAAGGCAGTGGGAAACAAAGTGTCCTGAGGAGGGTCCAGAATGAAGGACTTAGACAAATTTATTTCCAGCTGCTCCTGAGTCTGAGCTGCATAAAGCAGTTTCCGAGGTAGGCTGGGAGGCAGCTGCTGAGTGGGAAGACTCGTGTGGACTTTGGAATCAGACAAGACTTGGGCTGCGTCCAGTAACCACTAGCCATTGGACAGGCTCCTTGGCCTCTCTTAACTTACTTGGTAGAGTGGTTGTGAGGAATAAAAGAGATCATATGCACTGAGAAGCTGGCACACGGTAGGGGCTCAAGGAATAAAAACCACTTTTATTGTATATGATTTCTTAGAAGCTAGCACTCATATATTGAATAGTGAACATAAACATTTTAGGGTTCCTTACCTTTGGGATTGTTCAATTGACTATACCCCTCATTTTTATACTTCATTGGGAGGTGACTACACTGCCATATTAAAACATTTTTATCCCAACAATATAATAATAAATTTGCTCAAAGTGACCATAACTGGTTAGGATAACATTTATTGGTAAGAATGAAAATGAAAATAAGTAAGAATGAAAACACATTTGGTTGACAGTGCTCCTTTTAAATGAGAATTTTGAAATACTTTATATAGAATCAAAACTACTTAGGAATAAAAATGAAATCTGTCAATTCAATCAGTTATCTTTTCTTGATATAGGAGTAAAAATTAACACAGCTCTATATATCAAAACCATTCTCTACAAAAGTCATGATAGGATGGATATATCTATAAAGATGTTGTGCTTGGGGAAAAGAGAGGGATGAATATGAAATTCCATAATAAGAAGCCAGTGTTGTCATGGATTTTAGTATTCCAATGTATCTCAAGTGTTCTTGCTGCTGCTTCTTTTTTTTTTTTAATTGGAAGCACTGGCAGCTTATAGTCAGTTCTTTTTCTTAATTAAGTTGATATCTGTACTTTCATAATTCTTCCAGGGGGAGAAGGACTAAAATTCTTGGACTTACCAATAGTCATCTCCAGCCATACATTTCTCATAAACAGGGCCATCCAGCTCTTTAGCATCTGGGAAGATAGTCTCATGGTGGATGATGATGGTTTTGACAATCTCATTCACATGAGCCTGGCAGGACACTTGATCCTGTATTTCTGGGACAGGCATCAGTGTGGGTCCAAAGCAAATGGCCAGGTTATAAGGGTCCATCATGTTCTCATCACTGTACTGTGAAAGACTACGAAAAGAAGCAAGAAAGGAGTTAACATGAGAAAAAAAGAAAATCAATGTTTAATAAGATACTTCCTATTCTAAAAATACCGATCTAAAAGATTTTATTTGGTTTTTATTATTGGAATAAAATGATATTCCATCCTACTTTAAGGTGGCTCAGCAAATTCCAAAGAAAGTAAAGTGACTTACAACCTTTCAACTTGGTAGAAACTGAAAGGGGAACATAAATCCTGTTTGCTTAAGTGGTATTTTTTAAAGCCACAAGGGAGTTTAAGATAACCTCTACTACAATGGAGAGAAGGATCAAGTAAATGAGTTTCATTTGTAAACATTATGGTCAGGCTGTAAATGCTGCTCAAGTAAATCTGGGAGGGGCAGCAATGATCTCTATAAAGCTTTATGGAGATCTTTAAAATTGTCCTCCAACTAACCAAAAACATTTCAGATTTCAGTTTTTTCCCATAAATCTTGAGGAGAGTCTGGAGGAAAACAAATCACCTTTTCTTTGTACCCACTGAGAGAAAGCAAGCAACTCCAGCCTTTGTAATTTGCTTTTGGGTAAGACTACCAACACTAGGTGACAACCAGTGTCATAAAACACACAAGTGCAAGAGAAGGGGAAAAGAATCCTCAATTCTTGCATTCCATTTAAAGCTGGTAAGCTACAAACTCTGAGGAGATTTCCAGTTGTCTAGTACTAATTTCTAAATTCAGTCCAATGGCTATTTGTGAGATATTTTCCACAGGTGACTGAAAATAAGCCAGCTCTTTACTGCTATGCCTCGTAACACATGGGAAAGGCGCTGTTCCAGGGAGAATCTAGAGAATCTATCTTTCACTGTATAGAATGTCAACGTTGAAAGGAAATGTAAAATCCAGGTGAACAGATGACAAATGGAAGGAGAAAAAAAGAGACTCTATATTTGTGAGATGTTGACAGACACAAAGAAACTGAGATACCATGTGACATGATACTTTACCCTGTTTTGGAAATAAGATAGCCTAGAAAGTGGAAAATACAAAAGCATGATTTCCACAGGTAACATATGTCTTTCCCTTCTGCCATCTCTCAAACATAAAATCTTAAACACAGTTCACAAATAACAGCCAATGATCATGTTACAGATCATCTTGAAAATGAATGCAGGAAGGAAAAGTGAGATTCAGAATAAGAATGGTCTAATTTTCAAAAGACCCACTTAAGCTCAGTGGGGAGAGTCACAGTCTTTCTGGGTCTTTAATTTTGTGCTGGCTTGAAGAGCAAAAACTTGACATAAAAATGTTACATACATGTTTTGATTTTACAATTAAAAGAGAATAGTTTCTTTTCCCCAAATTCCTGTCCCAAGCATCCTACCGTAGAGGCCGGGCCTTGCCTCTGCATGAAGGCAGATGCAGGGAACCAAGGGGCATCTTTGGGCAGAAATGCTGGAAGCAATGCCAACCGTCTGACTAATGGCACGGTGGCCATTCTGTTGAGATACACGGTGAATTAGATTCAGGTTTTGAGAACTTTCTTGATTCATGGTCAGTCTGCTTTCCTAATCCATTGTGGTCCATTCGTTCACAGTTGGTTTCGTTCAGGTGTGTCAGGAAAATTTGGTAGGGACAGCGTGGAGAGGACCAGCAGGAATGCAAGGTGCTCCATGTTGGGGAAGGAGAGGCACATGCAATTAAAGGTGAAGATGGCAAACCTTCAGATTTTTACAACTGCCTGGGTGACTAGGCTTATTTAAAGGTAAAAATTTACAGGATGTATTTAACCTAAAATAGTTTATACCCATCTCTCTAGATACTGCTCATTTCCAGGGGGTGACTTCTGTACAAATGTCATTTGCGAATGCTTTAGCTCCACTCTGTATAGTTCCTTGCCAGCATTTCCCTATTTTAGGATACTTGGCTTGCAGGGGGTCAGCCTGAATGGGTATGACTTCAGGAAGAGTTAGCAGGGTTGTAATAATTCCCCATGGCTTTTAAGAACTTAAAACTTCCAGTGAAATAGAGAAGAGAGAATATCCTAATTTTAAGAAGGGAGAATTCATGCTAGAGTGAGAAAGCACTTCCCCAAGCTTACTCTGCCTGGATTTTTAATTTCCAATTATTTAACTGAAACGCTGAAGTGCAAGGGGGCTCTTAGATAGGACCTGGGGAAGATGTTCTTATAATGGAGCCCATGTATCTACAAGTGACACAACCGAAAATCAAGTTGCCTAAATTAAAAGAGTAAAGTTTCCTTGAAAATAATGCAGTGATTTTTAAGATTTCTGTTACATTGTTTTAGAGAATGTTTTAGAAATATCATCTTTTTGACAAAGTCTCATTATACTGAATTTGCAGAAAATTCTTTTTTGGATTTGTGTATAAATCTCACCTACATTTTCCCTCCTTCCCTGACTACAACTTTAAAAATCACAGAAATTTTCTGCAGTGAGCAGGTGGTTTACATCATTTTAACAAAAACATTTATGACATTGGCTTTGGATGGAAGTTGGAAAAACACATATTTCACTGAAAAGTGCTCTTTTTAGTAATACTTGTATATTTTTGCAATTATGGCCACAGTTTCTGCATCTGGTGACAAGGCTTATTTAAGGTAGGTCACACAATGACTTTGATCTGCTGAGGAAAAATGCACCTTCAGTCTCTATTCAATCATTTCCTCTTCAGCTCTGCTGATAAATGGAACCCAATGTACATGTTACAGAATCCAAGAACAAAGAACTCAGAGGGGTGCAAATGGAATTAAGATGAGCATTTTGGCAGAGAATTATGGTACTTACTGATTGAGGAAGGCAAAGAGGTACCTCATCACTATAAGGACCGACCTGGGCAAGGTCAGGAGGAGTTTGCGGATGTGAAGCGCCCTCTCATAGAGATTATCTATTCCTATAGACAGAAGAGCACATGGTCAGGATGCTTTCACTGGCCACATTTAAAGCAGAACACTCTGGCACCCAAATTTCAGGTACATATCTGAACATAAGCAATACTTTGCCTTTGGGTGAGATGCAGTCGTAACCAATAAAGCAAATAAGTGATCAGCCTGGGTGTACCACCATTTCCGAGTGCGTCTCCTCTGACCCATCACTGTTTTCTGATTTCCATCGTCTTGGCCTTTAGCAACTTAGAGTCTTCTGAATTTAAAAATCATTTTTCACTTGCTGCTATTTCTACATTTTGCATCTGATATGGTTTAAACTCCTTTTTGCTGCATGTTAACTCAGGTAACTTTTTTGGGATGTGACACCTCTCCCTCTCCATGATTCATTAATTCATCATGTATTTGTCCTTTACTATTATTCAGGCAATGTGCCAGGTTTTGAATCTCCTCTTCCTCAAAACTATCCAAATATTTTACTTATATGACCTTTTACCTTGTATTATATTATTTCATCAATTTTAAAAATAAATATTTTAGGAGAGCCTACTAGGTTTCAAGCACTAAGTTAGGCATTAGAAATACATTAGTGGGACTTCCCTGGTGGCACAGTGGTTGAGAATCTGCCTGCCAATGCAGGGGACACGGGTTCGAGCCCTGGTCTGGGAAGATCCCACATGCCGCGGAGCAACTAGGCCCGTGAGCCACAATTACTGAGCCTGCGCGTCTGGAGCCTGTGCTCCGCAATGGGAGAGGCCGCGATAGTGAGAGGTCCGCGCACCGCGATGAAGAGTGGCCCCCGCTTGCCGCAACTAGAGAAAGCCCTCGCACAGAAACGAAGACCCAACACAGCCATAAATAAATAAATAAATAAAATTTAAAACTGAAAAAAAACAAAAAAAAACATTAGTGATATGATTCCTGCTCTCACAGAACTTTTGCCCTGGTGTTTATAGTTATATATTTCCTTATCCTGTTTTCCCTGTGGGATGGTGAGCTCCCTGAACAGAAGGTGACCTTGGACTTCCTAGTATTATTTTACCTCTTTATTAGGAATAAAAATTCTCCAGAGCTTCTCAATACTAAAGTGTTGTGAATAACAGCAAAAAGGTTAGTGCTAATAATCCATCTTCTGTATACTGGTCTACATTTTACAACGCATTTTCACATTTGTTATCTAATTTAATGCAGAAAACAATACTGTGGAGTAGGCAGGGCCGGCACTAGCATCGCCGTTCAATGGATTAGCAAAATGAGCACTGGGTAAGTGGCTTACCCAAGGTCAGCTGGCTAGAAAGGTGGAACTAGAATTAGAAACTGTTTTCTATTTCATAAGTCTGGCTATCTTTCTTGGATTTCAAAGTACCTTTATAAAGTATAACTTTTTAAAAATATTAATTATTTATTTTTGGCTGCGTTGGGTCTTCGTTGCTGCACGCAGGCTTTCTCTAGTTGCGGCGAGCGGGGGCTACTCCTTGTTGCGGTGCACAGGCTTCTCATTGCAGTGGCTCCTCTTGTTGTGGAGCATGGGCTCTAGGCGCACAGGCTTCAGTAGTTGTGGCTCCCGGGATCTAGAGCGCAGGCTCAGTAGTTGTGGCGCACGGGCTTAGTTGCTCCGCGGCATGTGGGATCTTCCTGGACCAGGGATTGAACCCGTGTCCCCTGCACTGGCAGGTGGATTATTAACCACTGTGCCACCAGGGAAGTTCCTATAAAGTATAACTTTGAAGATATCCAATAAGCATACATTTGAGAAAAATATTTCAGAGACTATTTTAAAAACATTTTGAAGCTTACTATGATTTCATATTACTACACTGTTCTTAATTGCTCTTGAGATAATCATATATCCTACTTGAAAATCTCAGGCCTTAGCTTCTACCACTACAGCCAATTGATTCTCCTCCCACTTCTCAGGTTTTTGGACCCTCTCCCATCCATGAATGTGGTTATCCTTTAAGGATCTCTACTTGGTTCTCTTCCATGGCAACCTCATCCAGTTTCAAGGTTAGGACCATCACGTCTATGAAGATGGTATCTTTGCTTCATTTTTCTCCCTTGTCTGGGACATAAGTCCTGTTGTTTTTACCACTGGATATCTCACTGCTAACTTCCTAACTGAAGTCTTTATTATTTCTAACTTGAACCATCATAATACTCTCCTAACTCAAGTTTCCCTTTCTAATTCCTCTTAAACCAGCAGTTCTTAACCTTGACTTGGAATCACTTGGGAAGATTTTATTAAAAGGCTGATGCCTGAGATTCTTTTATGTGGCCAAGGTTGAGAACCACTGCCTGAATTACTCATGCCAAGCCTCATTTCCCTGGAATCTTGAGTGCTGACTTCAGCTGCTTTCCACTTATTATCAAACCACCATGTTAATAAGGTATTTTATTTTCCACAGGTGAAAAGATGGGGAAAAAATATTAGGAATATTCTCACTTAACCACTGAGGAGTTTGTAAAACAACAGTTTATCAGGATTCCTGGGAAAAATCACTTTCATTCCCAACTTTGAGTATGCTGTAGCTGGAACTGTAGCTAACACCTTTGAGAAAATGGATTTCAGAAACTCTCAAAAAGAATGTAAGTCAACACTCTATGACATAAATCACAGTAAGATCCTTTCTGACCCACCTCCTAGAGAAATGGAAATAAAAACAAAAATAAACAAATGGGACCTAATGAAACTTAAAAGCTTCTGCACAGCAAAGGAAACCATAAACAAGATGAAAAGACATCCCTCAGAATGGGAGAAAATATTTGCAAATGAAGCAACTGACAAAGGATTAATCTTCAAAAGATACAAGCAGCTTATGCAGCTCAATATCAAAAAACAAACAACTCAATCCAAAAATGGGCAGAAGACCTATTCTCCAAAGAAGATGTACAGATTGCCAACAAACACATGAAAGGATGCTCAACGTCACTAATCATTAGAGAAATGCAAATCAAACCTACAGTGAGGTATCACCTCACACCAGTCAGAATGGCCATCATTAAAAAATCTATAAACAATAAATGCTGGAGAGGGTGTGGAGAAAAGGGAACCTCTTGCACTGTTGGTGGGAATGTAAATTGATACAGCCACTATGGAGAACAGTATGGAGGTTCCTTAAAAAACTAAAATTAGAACTACCATATGACCCAGCAATCCCACTACTGGGCATATACCCTGAGAAAACCATAATTCAAAAAGAGTCATGTACCACAATGTTCATTGCAGCACTATTTACAACAGCCAGAACATGGAAGCAACCTAAGTGTCCATCAACAGATGAATGGATAAAGAACATGTGGCACATATATACAGTGGAATATTACTCAGCCATAAAAAGAAATGAAATTGAGTTATTTGTAGTGAGGTGGATGGACCTAGAGTCTGTCATACAGAGTAAAGTAAGTCAGAAAGAGGAAAACAAATACTGTATGCTAACACATATATATGGAATCTAAAAAAAAAATGGTTCTGAAGAACCTAGGGGCAGAACAGGAATAAAGACGCAGATATAGAGAATGGACTTGAGGACACAGGGATGGGGAAGGGTAAGCTAGGATGAAGTGAGAGAGTGGCATGGACGTATACACTCTACCAAATGTAAAATAGCTAGTGGGAAGCAGCCGCATAGCACAGGGAGATCAGCTCAGTCCTTTGTGACCACCTAGAGGGGTGGGATAGGGAGGGTGGGAGGGAGATGCAAGAGGGAGGGGATATGGGGATATATGTATATGTATAGCTGATTCACTTTGTTATTCAGCAGAAACTAACACACCATTGTAAAGAAATTATACTCCAATAAAGATGTTAAAAAAAAAAGCATAAAAAAAAAGAATGTAAGTCAAACACAAGGACCTACTGTAGAGCATAGGGAACTATATTCAATATCTTGTAAGAAACCATAATGGAAAGGAATCTGAAAAAAAATATAACTGAATCACTTTGCTGTACACCTGAAACTAACGCAATATTGTAAATGAACTATACTTCGATAAAAAATAAAAAATAAAAGAGAAAAAAGAATGTAAGTCAAACATTATCATTCAATGAATATTTTTGTAACACAAGTTTTCAACATAAACTTATAACTAATAATAGTGTAATTTCAGTAATATTGAAGTAAAACATCTATATTCTGCTTTTTTACTTGTAAAGTATTTCAAAATGGAAAAAATTACAATACTACAAACAAGGTAAGTCAGTGTCACATCTATCAAGTATAAGTACTTTGTTTAATATACTTTCCAGACAATGGTCTTGACTTTTTTCTGAAAAAGGGGAAAAAGAGGCTTTAAAAGAAGTTGTTAAACAGGTGCATAAATTTACTAAGGTCACAAGAACTCAGTAATCAAGTTATCAACATTTCCACCTAATTCAGTCTCAAGAATGTCAGTAGGACCAAAACATGTCCCAGGGCAATTGGTTTATCTTTCATGACAACTTCATGGGACACTTGAAGAACCCACACTGTACAGAGAGGGAAGATGAAATACCTACAGATGATTTGCAAGGCATTGAGAGTTTGGTGGAGTGAATTTTGCATCTATAAATGCTATATAGGTTTAGGCATAGTTGGATTATTGTTTCATATCTGAAATTAACTGGTTAAAAGTTTATTATCTAAGATAACTGACTTTTAAAAAAAGTATGACTGTTGTTGCTGCTTTAAGTTAAAGATAAAAAGATGATTTAGCATACTTGTATATAGAAAGACTATCTCAAAAAACAAATGAAAACTCTCAAAGGCGAAATTATACAGATTATGACCCATTATTAAAAGTAAACGTTGAGATTATCATCTATTCCTTTGGTCATTAAAAAAACTGTTTGCATAAATAATTTTATATCATACCTCAAGCCAAACAATTACAACGTTTAATATATATCTGTAAATATTAAATTGTAAAAAGGAACTGTCCCATTAATGGGCCCCCTGATTGGCAATACCCTTTACTCTCTTCCTACCACATATAAAGTCATTTAGGGGTTGTGATTAAGAACAAAGTAGCAAAAAACTTTTACTATTGTTTACAGAAGATCTGGAGTGTTTCAAGAGTTAAGTCTATTGATTCTCCAACTACCCCTCAGTTTAAGGTTAAGGTCAACTATCAGGGAGAGGGTTTTAGCATCTTAAAGCTAGTTTTGGGGTCCTAGAGTTAAAGCACAAAAGGAAAGGAAAGAATGCAAAAGGAACCACTCAATGTAGTATTGATCTTTAATATCTGTCAAATTCCATAGGGGGCCTGTCATTTTTAGGCTAGAAGAGAACACAGGTATTACTTCCAGGAGGCTTCATCTTAATTCAAGATCCTATTGTTTCTATTTCTGAGTTCTAAACTCAGTTCCCTGCTCCTTAAAGGAAGTTTTTTTTTTTTTTACTTAAAAGTTTTTTTTTTTTTTTTTATATTGGGGAACAGATATTTACATACCAATTTCACAGTAGCATTATTCATAACAACCAAGAGGTGGAAATAACCCAAATGTCCATTGATGGATGAGTGGATAAACAAAATGTGGTATGTACACACAATGAAATATTATTCAGCCTTATAAAGGAAGGAAATTCTGATATATGCTACAACAAGGATAAACCTTGAAGATGCTATGCTAAGTGAAGTTAAGTCAGACACAAAAAGCCACACATAAACACTGTATAATTCCACTCATATGAGGTACCTAGAGTAGTCAAATTCCTAGAGACAGAAAGTAGAATGGTGGTTGTCAGAAGCCAGAGGGAGGGAGGAGTTTAATGGGTAGAGTCTCAATACAGCATGATAAGAAAAATTCTGGAGACGGATGGTGGTAACAGTTGCAAAACAATGTGAACGTATTTAATGCCACTGAACTGTACATTTAAAAATGATTAAAATGGTAAATTTTACATTGTGTCTATTTTACTGCAATAAAAAAAAGAATGGCAGAGGGGTGCTCTGTGAGATGCAAAGGAAGATTTCAGGAGAGAAAAGCAACAGGAATATAAAAAAGTGACACCAAGAAGACTAAATAAAATTATGTGAGGCAGGCATTCATAAACAAAAGCAAAACAGAATTGCTGGCATTCCTGAAGCAGAAGCAAATCAATGTCTCCCAAAGGCCAGACCACGATGGCTGTGAGCAGGACTCAGATGTTACCTGGCTGGCTGCTTAACAGGCTTGCAGCACGCATCCTACAGGAATCGCACTCTCGTGCAAATGACTCATTAACTCTCCTGAGTCCAGTTAGCGGGTCAAAATTTATGGTTGCTACAGATACTCCGATTAACGTGCATTCCCCCCTGGCTCTGAGTGTGGCAATACATGGTCTTTCACAGTTTTATGCTGCATGAAAAGATGGATCTTTTCTTCTCCTCAGAAAAGTCATCAGTGAGGAAAATCAGTATTTCATCTGGATTTCTTTTATGATGGCCTTTGTTTCCACGTTTCAGCATCTCATGTAATTAGGTAAAAGTGGCATTCATCCAATCTCGGTCACATGCTCAAAGCTCCCTAGGCTAATTTATGTTCTTTCCCTAGCATTGCAAGGTTCCCATGTCAGGATGCCAACTTCACAGCATGGGGGTTTGACACATCTATGTAAACGTGTGTGGAAAATTCACCACCAAACACAAACTGAATTCAGAAAACGGCAAAAAGTTCTAATGGCCATTCCTCTGAAAATATCAGTTCTTCTGTGGCACTATTTGTAAAAGTGTTTGTCAGAAAACAAGTAAGATAACACAAGATGCAAATTTATCCTTACGTATAAAGACAGGGAAGGAAATTCCTTGATGGCCATATTTAGAAATGGCTTATGTAAGAGCAGGTACACAAATATTTCTGAGCTCCATAGCCCAACAAGCAGTAATCAAGGGGAATTTAACAGTTCCAGGGTATTTTTTAGGTTCGGTGCTAGGTTCTAATAATGTCAAGGTATCAATCAGTTGTGTGTAATAGTGTATGTGTGAGAATGAAAGGAAAAGAGAAAAACAGATGTTCTAGTACATTTAGATGGATCTTAGCTTAGCCTTGAGATGATTTACCAGCTGTTCTTCTAGGTAAGAAATGAACTGCTTGTAAATCTCTCTAATTAACCATTAATAGATTTGAATTCTGTGAATTAAGCCATTGTGCTCTTTCCTAGTTAACTAGCAACACTGTAGACATAAATATATAAATAATGTCTCTCCTTCTGCTGAATTACCATATTGAAGTTAGTAAAGAAACTGAGTCTTAGCCTAGGAAACCTTACCTGTTCAGTTCCAATACTAAGCCTATTAAACATTTTTAAGGAGAAAAGGAATCTTTGAGAAAATCATTATAAGGCATGAAACAGAAATTTATAGAGTTCAGAGAGAAAACTACCATGTATGGCAGTAAAGCCGAAAGAATTTTTAGCAACAAAAACATACACTGGAGCGCCAGGAAAAGAGTTCAAAAGATTTTTACATAAAACGATCAGATACGGGCAAACAGATTTATGTACCAAGAGGCTCATCATGGTATTTTTGTATAATTGCAAAATCACTGGAAACAAACTAAATTTCTAAAACTAGGCGATTTGTTAAATAAAAACCATTATATGGACACTAAAAACTATGTTTTGAAAAATACTTAGTGATGTGGGAAAAATGTTAATAACATCATTAAATTTAAAAAGTTTAAAAAAGCAAATATGTTATAATTTTTAATAACAGATTTATTGAGATATAATTCACATATTTGAAGTGTATAATTCAGTGGTCTTTAGTACACTCAGAATTGAGCAACCATAACGTCAGTCAATTATAGAACATTTTCATCATCTCTAAAAGAAATCTTACATTCACTAGCAGTCATTTGGTATGATACAGTTTTTATCGAAAGTATATAGTTATGGTATATCTACATAATGGAATATTATTTGACAATTAAAAAAGTACTGACACATGCTACAACATGGATGAACCTTGAAAACATGCTAAATGAATTAATCCAGTCACAAAAGACCACATATTGTATAATTCCATTTATATGAAATGGCCAGAATAGGTAAATATAGAGAAAGTAGATTAGTGGTTGTCTAGGGCTGAGGTTGCTGGTGGTTATGAGTAAATGGGAAGTGTTTGCTAATTGGGATTTCTTTCTGGAGTCAGGAAAGTGTTCTAAAATTGATTGTGGTGATCTTCATAATCCTGTGAATATACTAAAACCACTGAATTGCAAACGTTAATGGATAAATTGTATGGTATGAGAATTGTCTCAATAAGCTGCTTTAAAAAGTACATAGGTATATATATATATATATATATATAGAAAAAAATCTGGGAAGGTATTAAAAAGGTTAATATTATCTTTGTGCAGAAGAATTATAGATGATTTGTTTTACTTATTTTCTAATTTTTCTATAGTAATCACATATTAGTTGCATATTAAACAATTATTTTTAAAAACCACTGATTGGCTATTTGATGATTTTAAGGAATTACTGTTATTTTTTTAAGGTATGAGAATAGTATTGTGGCTATGTTGTATAAAAAAAGAAAAGAACTGTCATTTCCCAGAGACACACACACAGATGAAATGATCGATGTCAGAGGGATGATACAAGGGGTATACTATACGTGGGACAAGACTGGCTACGAAATGGAAATTGTTAAAGCGGGGTGATTATTTATATTTATATTATTTATAAATAAATATATCTTTCTATATCCTTTTGTAGATGTTTGAAATTTTCTACAATAAATAAGTCAAAAAGAAGGTAGGTTACAAATAGGAGAGTACAGTTCCACTTTGTTTTTTGTTTTTTTTTAAAGTGGTAAAAACAGATTTTATTTAGAAGCTATTGCAATACGGGAAAAGAGACCTCAGTCTAGAACTGGGGTCAATTCCAAAGACAGCATGGGCAAGTGGGGATTTATACCACTTTGGCTTTTAAAAACAGTTGTGACCTAAATGTCCATGGACAGATGAATGGATAAAGAAGATGTGGTACATATACACAATGGAACACTACTCAACCATAAAAAAGAACGAAATAATGTCATTTGCAGCAACATGGATGCAACTAGAGATTATCATACTAAGTGAAGTAAGTCAGAAAGAGAAAGACAAATACCATAGGGTATCACTTATATGTGGAATCTAAAATATGACACAAATGAACCTATTTATGAAACAGAAACAAAATCAGGGACATAGATGATAGACTGGTGATTGCCAAGGGGGAGGGAGGTGGGAGAGGGTAGGAGTGGGAGTCTGGGATTAGGAGATGTAAACTGTTATATACAGAATGGATAAACAACAAGGTCCTACTGTATAGCACAGGCAACTATATTCAATATCCTGTGATAAACCATAATGGAAAAGAATATGAAAAAGAATGTATATATATATATAACTTGAGTCACTTTGCTGTATAGCAGTAATTAACACAACAGTGTAATTCAACTATACTTCAATAAAAAAATAAACAGTTGTGTGTGTATATGAATATAAATGATCAGAATGCGTACACACTATTGATTCTCTTTGGGTAGTGGCATTATGGATGACAGTATTTTGTTCTATGTGCTTTTAAAATATTTTTCAAGTTTTCTACAATGACTACATGTTGGTTTGGTGATAGGTAAAAAATCCGCCCTCCTAAAAAAAAAAGTTTGCTTGTGTCCAAACAGTCCCCTAAATAATAACACATTATGATAACACATAATGAAGTGCAAATGTTTCCTCTGGGTTCACAGCCCCAAGGCAGTCAGGAAAAACCATGAATTGCTTGAGCAGGTCTACTAGAGCAAGTCACTTGGATCTATGCCCTAGGGAACCTCAGAGCCACAGTACACGGACATTTCAGAAGCTGCCCAGACTGTGTGGGTATGATCTGGAGCATTCACAAAACCATTCACAAAGTGGATGGTTTACAAAAAAAACAAAAACAAAAACCAAAAATCCTTGGGTGAGAAATGGAGATACTATCAAGCTTATTTCAAATTTAGATTGCCTTTGATGTCATCATCTAGATAAGTAATTTTTAAAAAGAAATTTATAGTGAATTGGGGATGAATAGTGCACATTAAAAAAACAAGAAAGAGAGAGAGAGAATGCTAAGACAAATTCCCTTTTACTACAGTTGCAAGCAAGCTTCCAAAGAACGTGGTATTTAGGGGCATAAAAATGGAACAATAATAACTCACCACACACACACACACACAAATCTTTCCCCAAACAATTCAAAAGTAGGTAAGCAAAAGGTAGTAGGTGTTCCAGAGACTTACTCAAACTCTTAGAAAAGATGAAAAGGGAAGTTTTTCTATACAATATAACTATCACATGAAATTACCTTAATAGGGAAAATCAAATCCAATTATGGTGATGCTAGAAGATGACATGGACAAAGCAATCGATCTCCATGAAACCTCTCTCTCTCTCTGCTAACATTTCTAAATCTTTTGCTTCTATCACATACTTAGATTGCATTTCTTTGTAAATATCTTATCTCCTCTAGTAGATTTTAAACCTCCTGAATGCAAAAATCAAGTCTTTGAATCCTGAGAAAGTTTTGCAACATTGTAGGCAATTAATCAATGGTCCAAATCATTAAAAATTTGTAATATCAATGAAAGGACATAATCATGAATGACATATTATACCATTTTCAAATAATTCATAGACAATCCAAGAAAAAACAGGTATATCATGGTCACATGGTAAGAGAAAATGCATGCCTAAAGATAAATCAATAATAGCCAGGAACCCCCTTTTAAATAGATTAGATGTTGGAAGAAAGGGGGTTGTTATATATAGTGCCAGTAAGTGTTCTTGAAAAACATCCCATTCTGCAAAATTATGCACTAAAAATAATAGGACTTATAATAATGTAGGGTTGGGACAGACTATTCAACATCTACTAAACTCTGTAATTAGAGCACTAACAAAAACATTAAAAATACTACTTAAATTACTAGCAAGTTAAATCTCTACTGGTGAGTGCACCTAGCATCCTTAGTGGCCTTAATCCCCAGAGACTCCTGCTTCTATGAGATGTCGGTCCTGGAGGGTATTCATTTCCACTAGATATTATTTTCATAAAAATTAGCCCAAGGATATTAACCCATTTTTTCATTAATCCATTGTTTAAATACAGGGGGAAATGTCTCTGCAGCTTCTTTATTTGCACCTGCAGCATTTCATATAAGGCACTCCTTGCATAAAAGAAAGATATCTCGAGAGTTTAGAAGGATGGGACTGGAGTCGGAAGACAACTGCTCAGACTGCCAGAGCACCCCGGTCACTGTTCCTCACTGGATGCTTAGAGGGCTAAATCAAGAGTGTTGGAGGAGGAACTGTAGAGCTGGGCTTCTTCCTGGACCTGGACTTACCTCTTCAATGGCTAGGTGGCTGACAGAGTCTTGGTGCTCCAGCCGGGTGTCAGGCCTGAGCCTCTGAGGTGGGAGAGCCGAGTTCAGGACATTGGGCCACCAGAGACCTCCCGGTCCCACGTAATATCAAATGGCAAAAGCTCTCTGAGATCTCCAACTCAACACTAAGACCCAGCTCCACTCAACGACCAGCAAGCTACAGTGCTGGACACCCTAGGCCAAACAACTAGCAAGACAGGAACACAACCCCATCCATTAGCAGAGAGGCTGCCTAAAATCATAATAAGTTCACAGACACCTCCAAACACACCACCAGATGTGGTTCTGCCCACCAGAAAGACAAGAGCCAGCCTCATCCACCAGAACACAGGCACTAGTCCCCTCCACCAAGAAGCCTACACAACCCACTGAACCAACCTTACCCACTGGGGGCAGACACCAAAAACAACAGAAACTACAAACCTGCAGCCTGCAAAAAGAAGACCCCAAACACAGTAAGTTAAGCAAAATGAGAAGACAGAGAAACACACAGCAGATGAAGGAGCAAGGTAAAAACCCACCAGACCAAACAAATGAAGAGGAAATAGGCAGCCTACCTGGAAAGAATTCAGAGTAATGATAGTAAAGATGATCCAAAATCTTGGAAATAGAGTGGAGAAAATACAAGAAACGATTAACAAGGACCTAGAAGAACTAAAGAGCAAACAAACAAAGATGAACAACACAATAAATGAAATTAAAAATTCTCTAGAAGGGATCAATAGCAGAATAACTGAGGCAGAAGAACGGAGAAGTGACCTGGAAGATAAAATAGTGGAAATAACTACTGCAGAGCAGAATAAAGAAAAAAGAATGAAAAGAATTGAGGACAGTCTCAGAGACCTCTGGGACAACATTAAATGCACCAACATTCGAATTATAGGGGTCCCAGAAGAAGAGAAAAAGAAAGGGACTGAGAAAATATTTGAAGAGATTATAGTTGAAAACTTCCCTAATATGGGAAAGGAAACAGTCAATTAAGTCCAGGAAGCAGAGAGAGTCCCATACAGGATAAATCCAAGGAGAAACATGCCAAGACACGTATTAATCAAGCTATCAAAAATTAAATACAGGGCTTCCCTGGTGGCACAGTGGTTGAGAATCCGCCTGCCAATGCAGGGGACACGGGTTCGAGCCCTGGTCCGGGAGGATCCCAATGCCGTGGAGCAACTAGGCCCGTGCGCCACAACTGCTGAGCCTGTGCTCTGGGGTCCGCGAGCCACAACTACTGAAGCCCGCGCGCCTAGAGCCCGTGCTCTGCAACGAGAGGCTACCGCAATGAGGGGCTTGTGCACTGCAACGAAGAGTAGCCCCTGCAGGCCACAACTAGAGAAAGACCACGTGCAGCAACAAAGACACGATGCGGCCAAAAATAAATAAATTAATTAAAAAAATTAAATACAAAGAAAAAATATTAAAAGCAGCAAGGGAAAAGCAACAAGTAACATACAAGGGAATCTCCATAAGATTAACAGCTGATCTTTCAGCAGAAACTCTGCAAGCCAGAAGGGAGTGGCAGGACATATTTAAAGTGATGAAAGAGAAAAACTTACAACCAACATTACTCTACCCAGCAAGGATCTCATTCAGATTTGATGGGGAAATTAAAACCTTTACAGACAAGCAAAAGCTAAGAGAATTCAGCACCACCAAACCAGCTCTACAACAAATCCTAAAGGAACTTCTCTAGGCAGGAAACACAGATAAAGGAAAAGACAAACCCAAATAACAAACCCAAAATGATTAAGAAAATGGTAATAGGAACACACATATCGATAACTACCTTAACTGTAAATGGATTAAATGCTCCAACCGTAAGACACAGACTGGCTGAATGGATACAAAAACAAGACCCATATATATGCTGTCTACAAGAGACCCACTTCAGACCTAGGGACACATACCAACTGAAAGTGAGGGGATGGAAAAAGATATTCCATGCAAATGGAAATCACAAGAAAGTTGGAGTAGCACTTCTCATATCAGACAAAATAGACTTTAAAAATAAAGGCTATTAAAAGAGACAAAGAAGGACACTACATAATGATCAAGGGATCAATCCAAGAAGAAGATATAACAATTGTAAATATTTATGCACCCAAAATAGGAGCACCTCAATACTTAAGGCAAATGCTAACAGCCATAAAAGGGGAAATCGACAGTAACACAATCATAGTAGGGGACTTTAACACCCCACTTTCACCAATGGACAGATCATCCAAAATGAAAATAAATAGGAAACACAAGCTTTAAATGATACATTAAACAAGATGGACTTAACAGATATTTATAGGACATTCGATCCCAAAACAACACAATACTTTCTTCTCAAGTGCTCATGGAACATTCTCCAAGATAGACCATATCGTGGGTCACAAATCAAGCCTTGGTAAATTTAAGAAAATTGAAATCGTATGAAGTATCTTTTCTGACCTCAACGCTATGAGACTAGATATCACTTACAGGAAAAAATCTGTAAAAAATACAAACACATGGAGACTAAACAATATACTACTAAATAACCAAGAGATCAGCGAAGAAATCAAAGAGGAAATAAAAAAATACCTAGAAACAAATGACAATGAAAACACGACAACCCAAAACCTACAGGATGCAGCCAAAGCAGTTCTAAGAGGGAAGTTTATAGCAACACAATCCTACCTTAAGAAACAAGAAACATCTCAAATAAACAACCTAACCTTACACCTAAAGCAATTAGAGAAAGAAGAACAAAAAAACTCCAAAATTAGCAGAAGGAAAGAAATCATAAAGATCAGATCAGAAATAAATGAAAAAGAAATGAAGGAAATGATAGCAAAATCAATAAAACTAAAAGCTGGTTCTTTGAGAAGATAAACAAAATTGATAAACCATTAGCCAGACCCATCAAGAAAAAAAGGGAGAAGACTCAAATCAATAGAATTAGGAGAAGTAACAACTGACACTGCAGAAATACAAAGGATCATGAGAGATTACTACAAGCAACTATATGCCAATAAAATGGACAACCTGGAAGAAATGGACAAATTCTTAGATATGCACAACCTTCCGAGACTGAACCAGGAAGAAATAGAAAATATAAACAGACCAATCACAAGCACTGAAATTGAAACTGTGATTAAAAATCTTCCAGCAAACAAAAGCCCAGGACCAGATGGCTTCACAGGCAAGTTCTGTCAAACATTTAGAGAAGAGCTAACACCTATCCTTCTCAAACTCTTCCAAAATATAGCAGAGGGAGGAACACTCCCAAACTCATTCTATGAGGCCACCATCACCCTGATACCAAAACCAAAGATGTCACAAAAAAAAAAACTACAGACCAATAACACTGATGAACATAGATGCAAAAATCCTCCACAAAATATTAGGAAACATAATCCAACAGCACATTAAAAGGATCATACACCATGATCAAGTGGGGTTTATCCCAGGAATGCAAGGATTCTTCAATATATGCAAATCAATCAATGTGATAAACCATATTAACAAACTGAAGGAGAAAAACCATATGATCATCTCAATAGATGCAGAAGAAGCTTTCAACAAAATTGAACACCCATTTATGATAAAAAACCCTCCAGAAAGTAGGCATAGAGGGAACCTACCTCAACATAATAAAGGCCATATATGACAAACCCATAGCTAACATCGTTCTCAATGGTGAAAAACTGAAACCATTTCCGCTAAGATCAGGAACAAGACAAGGTTGCCCACTCTCACCACTATTATTCAACATAGTTTTCGAAGTTTTAGCCACAGCAATCAGAGAAGAAAAAGAAATAAAAGGAATCCAAATCGGAAAAGAAGTAAAACTGTCACTGTTTGCAGATGACATGATACTATACATAGAGAATCCCAAAGATGCTACCAGAAAACTACTAGAGCCAATCAATGAATTTGGTAAAGTAGTATGATATAAAATTAATGCACAGATATCTCTTGAATTCCTATACACTAATGATGAAAAATCTGAAAGAGAAAAAAGGAAACACTCCCATTTACCACTGCAACAAAAGGAATAAAATACCTAGGAATAAACCTACCTAAGGAGACAAAAGACCTGTACTCAGAGAATTATAAGACATTGATGAAAGAAATTAAAGATGATACCAACAGATGGAGAGATACACCATGTTCTTGGATTGGAAGAATCAACACTGTGAAAATGACTATACTACCCAAAGCAATCTACAGATTCAATGCAATCCCTATCAAACTACCAATGGCCTTTTTCACAGAACTAGAACAAAAAATTTCATAATTTGTATGGAAACACAAAAGACCCCGAATAGCCAAAGCAATCTTGAGAAAGAAAAACGGAGCTGGAGGAATCAGGCTCCTGGACTTCAGACTATACTACAAATCTGCAGTAATCAAGACAGTATGGTACTGGCACAAAAACAGAAATATAGATCAATGGAACAGGAAAGAAAGCCCAGAGATAAACCCACGCACATATGGTCACCTTGTCTTTGGTAAAGGAGGCAAGAATATACAATGGAGAAAAGACAGCCTCTTCAATAAGTGGTGCTGGGAAAACTGGACAGCTACATGTGAAAGAATGAAATTAGAACACTCCCTAACACCATACACGAAAATAAACTCAAAATGGATTAAAGACCTAAATGTAAGGCCAGACACTATAAAACTCTTAGAGGAAAACATAGCCAGAACACTCTATGACATACATCACAGCAAGATCCTTTTAGACCCACCTCCTAGAGAAATGGAAATAAAAACAAAAATAAACAAATGGGACCTAATGAAACTTAAAAGCTTTTGCACAGCAAAGGAAACCATAAACAAGACGAAAAGACAACCCTCAGAATGGGAGAAAATATTCGCAAACAAATCAACGGGCAAAGGATTAATCTACAAAATATACAGGCAGCTCAATATCAAAAAAACAAACAACCCAATCCAAAAATGGGCAGAAGACCTAAAAAGACATTTCTCCAAAGAAGATATACAGATTGCCAACAAACACATGAAAGGATGCTCAACATCACTGATCATTAGAGAAGTGCAAATCAACCCTACAATGAGTATCACGTCACACTGGTCAGAATGGCCATCATCAAAAAATCTACAAACAATAAATGCTGGAGAGGGTGTGGAGAAAAGGGAACCCTCTTGCACTCTTGGTGGGAATGTCAATTGATACAGCCACTATGGAGAACAGTATGGAGGTTCCTTAAAAAACTAAAAATAGAACTAGCATATGACACAGCAATCCCACTACTGGGCATATACCCTGAGAAAACCATAATTCAAAAAGAGTCATGTACAACAATGTTCATTGTAGCTCTATTTACAATAGCCAGAACATGGAGCAACCTAAGTGTCCATCAACAGATGAATGGATAAAGAAGATGTGGCACATATATACAATGGAATATTACTCAGCCGTAAAAAGAGACGAAATTGAGTTATTTGTAGTGAGGTGGATGGACCTACAGACTGTCACACAGAGTGAAGTAAGTCAGAAAGAGGAAAACAAATACCGTATGCTAACACATATATATGGAATCTAAAAAAAAGAAAGAAAAAAAATGGTTCTGAAGAACCTAGGGGCAGGACAGGTATAAAGATGCAGACGTAGAGAATGGACTTGAGGACATGGGGAGGGGGAAAGGTAAGCTGGGACGAAGTGAGAGAGTGGCATGGACTTATATACACTACCAAATGTAAAATAGATAGCTAGTGGGAAGCAGCCACATAGCACAGGGAAATCAGCTTGGTGCTTTGTGACCACCTAGAGGGGTGGGATAGGGAGGGCGGGAGGGAGTCTCAAGAGGGAGGAGATATGGGGATATATGTTTATGTATAGCTGATTCACTTTGTTATACAGCAGAAACTAACACACCACTGTAAAACAATTATACTCCAATAAAGATGTTAAAAAAAAAGGAAGATATTTCTGTAGATTTTCCTTTTTTTCCCTTATGTTCTTCCTATTTTGCTTCGTATTTAATTTTGAGAAAGCTTGTCTTGGATCGTTACAAAACATTTACTGTGCTGGGAAAAATCATGCTGGAACCAACACAACTTCTGGGTTAAGTTAACATCATTTCTAAATGCACGTGAAGTAATTATGGCAGAGAAACACATATGTTTGCCGGACAGACAGACTGGTAAATGGCTGACCCAGGTACTGGCATATGTGACCTGAGTTTGTAGTAGGAGTAGTTGTAATAGTTGTAATGATGACAGCTAGTAACATATACTTAGGCTCATTATGTGCCAGGCATGATGCTATAAACACTTAGTATGGATTATCTCCTTTATACACACAGACTCTATGAAGTAGATAAAGAAACAGATATTTAAAAAGATTAAATATTGATCTCTGCCCACGGTTACAAAGTTGTTAAGTGGTGAAGCTAGGATTTGAACCTAGATCTTTCTGACTCTAAGGCTTCAGCTTTTAATAACCACAATTAAATAATATTTCTCATCTAATGAAAGTGTGATGTGATTTTGCAGTAGTAAATGACAATGCAGCCCAATGGGCTTTATCCAGCTGGCATATGTAAACATAAATGTTCACGATGTGTGTACCTAGAAAACCACTGAACATTAGAGAGTGCTTATAATTTTTGCAGATTTCAACTTTCTGGCTAAGCTGGTGAGGGAAATCTTTGCACATGGCCAAAGGAGAATTCCAGAAGTGTGACACCTTCTCAGTTCTTTCCAGCTGAGTCAGAGGCTGCTGTGATGACTCAGGCTATGCGAGGGCCTTGGAATGGACACGCAGGCACACTCCTGAATTCCACACACGCAACAGACTGTATGGGGCGGGGGTGGAGGTAATTATGACCAGGGAGTTCATACCCAATGAGATCTAGGACTTCAAGCATGGATGCCAACCAAATAATTTTGGTGGAATTTTGACTTTTCATTTCAATTCTATTTAACAACTATGAATTATTCACTCACCACATGCCTGGAATTAACTATGCCAAGTGTTGGAGCTACAAAACGGAATAATCCATCAAGACCTCACACGCCCACGGAGCTAAATGTAGGCATTTCATTGAACCTACTCCATGCTGGGCACTCTTCTTGGCACTTTACATGTATTAACTCATTTAATTCTCACAACCCTATTCTATATGGACTAATGTTCTCCCTATTTTATAGATGATGAAACTGATGTGCAGAGAGGTTAAGAAACTTGCGGAGCAATTTGGACCTAGGATTTGAACCTAGGCTGTTTGAGTCTGGAACCTACGTTCTTAGCCTCTTCCCTAAACTCTCTGTAGTAGAGGGAGACAGAGAGGTTAAAAGTAATTGTAATGCGGGGCTTTAAGAAAAATTATAGACATATGTATACAATGGAATATTAGTAGAGGAGAAAGTGACTAACGTTGCCTCGGGTACTAGGGAGGATGGCAGTCTGGGAGGAGTGCCAGTTCAGCAAATCCTTTCTAGTGGATGTCAAATGGCTGTCAGGGACAGCAGATGAAACAGCACAGGCAAAGGCACGGAGGTGGGAAATGGCCTGGCGTGCCTGCAGGTTGCTATTGTTGAAATCGAAAGGCAGTAAGGGGGCTTCTCTGGTGGCGCAGTGGTTGAGAATCCGCCTGCCAACGCAGGGGACACGGGTTCGAGCCCTGGTCCGGGAAGATCCCACATGCCGCGGAGCACCTAAGCCCGCGCGCCACAACTACTGAGCCTGTGCTCTAGAGCCCGCGAGCCACAACTACTGAGCCCGTGCGCCACAACTACTGAGCCTGCGCTCTAGAGCCCGCGAGGCGCAACTACTGAAGCCCGCGTGCCTAAAGTCTGTACTCTGCAACAAGAGAAGCCACCGCAACGAGAAGCCCGCGCATCACAACGAAGAGTAGCCCCCGCTTGCCGCAATTAGAGAAAGCCCGTGCGCAGCAGCAAAGACCCAACGCAGCCAAAAATAAAGAAAGAGAGAAAGAAAAGAAAGGCAATAGGGTAGTCGGCAGGAGATGAGTGCATAGAAGGAGAGAGATCAAGGAGGGGAAGAACTTCATTCTGTGAACTTGCCACACCAAGGAGTTTATTTTCAGGTGGGAAATACTGAAATAGGTTTTAAACGGGGTGGTGCGGTAGTGGTAATGTAACACTCGATTTGCCCTTTTGAATCTAGCTGGGGTTGAGAGGTAAGGAAAGAGGGCGAAACCTACACATAGGGTCTCCCAGTGAGAAACCAAGGCGCCGGTGACGGGAATGGGGAAGGAAGGGTGAGTAGAGAGATTTTCTGAGGTCCACTGGACCTGTTGATTCAGGTGGGTGATTTGGGAGAGGAGGTTTGTTCATTAGAGTAACGCTTGATTCTCATGAAAGCCCTCACTATGTGATTTAAGTCAGCTCTACACCCTTGCCCAGGAATTTGGACTTAAAGGACACTACATTTATAGATGTATGGGACGTGACTGAGGTTAAATACCTAATTCTCAGTACCATTATTTTCACCTTCCTTCCTGTAGTGTCAAGAGCTCCCCACCCCCGGAAGAAAACAGCAATGCTTTACTCTGCTGCTGATTATGGGTTTCATAATATATCATACATGGTCCCAGAGCAACTCTGCCTATTAGCTGGGGATGCCCACTGACAGATAATTACCACCTGCTATTCCTGCACTGTAATAATGATCATTTATCTCCTTTTACCTTCTTTTTATTTAAAAAAAATTACTTATTTGGTTGCACAGGGTCTTAGCTGCAGCACGTGGGCTCCTTAGTTGTGGCATGCGAACTCTTAGTTGCGGCATGCGTGTGGGATCTAGTTCCCTAACCAGGGATTGAACCCAGACCCCCTTGCATTGGGATTGCGGAGTCTTATCCACTGCACTACCAGGGAAGTCCCCACCTTTTACCTTCTTTCTTGAAGTAACGTTCAAAGATGGATAAATTACCCTACTCTTAAGATCAGTGGAGCAAACCAAGAACCAAAAGCCAAAAAGGAGTTACATTTCCATGCTTACAGCCTCCTCCTCACCTTCAGCTGGTTGGCACCTGCCTCTCTGCTCTATCCCAGATACTAACGGGGAAGCTCTCGGGCTCTATGCAGCCCGAGGAATGTTTAGGAGCAGAGCCCACCCAGTGAAGGGCAAGGCCACAGCTGGGAAGATGACTCACACTGGATCCAGAGAGAAAACAAATGGTCTCAGAAATTTGGTGGTGATGGGTAACGGTGGGGGAGGAAGATACAGGGAGAAGGGGCCACTGCCTTTTTCAGGAAATTGGTTAGTGAAATAATTCTAGTGGGAAAAGAATTGTTAAAAAAAAAAAAAAAAAAGCCCACTTACTGACACAAGAAATCAGATCATTAAATCTTTCCTTAGGAAAGAGGGGGTTTTCCAGCCCACGGAAGTAGAGCTTTAGAACGCCAGCAACTGAGTTAATATCGTGGTTACTCTGCTCCTCAGCCAGAGGGTTTTCACCTAAAAAAAAAAAAAGAAAAATTAGTTACATGCACATTGCTTCTCTTTTTATCGCTGAACAAAAATATGTTTCTATACTCACACACACATTTCTATATATACATGTATCTTTTAATTACGTTTCATGGAAGATTATATGTTACTAAAATTAAAATAACTGGTTTAGATATCCTACCCCATGATTAACCTAAAAATAGTTGGTTAAAATAAAGCTTTTTTTTTTTTTTTTATCATATGCTACCAAATAATCCCTTACAAATTACCTAAATCTTAAAATAAAATATTGTGGGATTTATAATTGGACCCAGCTTTTTTTTTTTAAAGCTAAAATCTGTTATCTTAGGTTGACATAAATTCAAATACTATATTCTGTGTTTCTTATTCTACTGGGAAAAAGAAACAATATAGGTCTGTCTGGCTATGCTATATGGATCAGCAAAATTTATCAGAAATACTACAGGATTCACCTAATTGTGAATACCGACAATTAAATAAATATTTCTCAAAGTGGCATGGTGGTGTTCACAGCAGACTTGAAAGCTGCTTTCAGCAGTGGGAGATTTTGAAATCAGACAGAGGAATTTGAAAATGTACCTTCAGTACCAAGGAATTTGCATAAAAAGTGGAAAATTTAAAAATATATCACAAACATGAAATTATATTATTCTTTATGCTAAGCACTTTAAAATGATCAGGTAACTGACCTGGCTTGTCCAGCTCCCTGAGAATCAAACTGAAATAAAATCCTTAAGAAGTTCAACATAATGTGCAGCCTTAAATCAAACTCCGTTTTTTAATTCACAGGTCTGCTCTTCTAAAGTTCACAAAAACTGTACATTGAATTTTAACTTTTTTTTTTTGCCTCTTGGGGCAGCTTATTTTCAGGGACCTGTGGTTCCTTTTTCTCTGCTTCAAGGGCAGGAAATCATTGAATGGGAATTCACCAAAATATTCATATTTTTGCCCACTGTGAGAAAGTCTTACCCAAAGGGATCACAAACAAACAACATACCAGGGGAATGTTCAAGGAAAAATAATAAAGCATTTTTGCTTGCCAGTGGCTGGCACAGGAACCTGAGGCTTTACTGCATTTCAATTTATCTTGAATATGGTCCATGTAAGAGACTTGGACACTTAGCTCTTGAGAGGGGAGGCCGCTCGGCTCTACGCACTGTAAGAGGATTTGGAAGAGGAAAAACAATCTGGCTCCAAGTTCACCTCTTTACCCAAGGTTTCAAACCTGGCTCTGTGTCAAGTCTGGGTTAGGGCAAATGGGACCAAGAGGGGTTGCCTTGTCTCCAAGCCTTGATGCCCCTCCTTCTGCATCCTTGGCTTGACTTCCAAGCAGAGGCAGGAAGGTGCAGATGTATCCAGAAGCAGACACAATACAAATCATTATAACTGGAGAGCATTACTAGCTAAGAGCCACTACTGAAGAGTTAGGCACTTTCATGGATTATACCCAATTCTCACACCAGTCCTGGGATTCTGCAGATGAGGAAACCGAGGCCAAAATAAGAGATGAGTCACTTGACCCAAATCACATGATTAGTAAATGCAAGAGTGTGATTTGACTCTAGGTTCGCTTGATGCTAAAGTGTACGGTTTTGCTAATCATAATGTTTAGGAGGACTTATTTAGCCAATTGGGAATAAGAGTAAGGCTCCAACTAAAGTCACAGGGAAGGAGTCTGGGGATGGTAGTAAGAGCAAGGAGAGTTCCTGACAAAGGAAATAGACATGAAGCTGGGATGAGTCACCTCAAACATCTGCTATGCAGGCCCAGGGCTGTTCTTGCCACTCTTCTAGAATCTTTCATGAGCCACCTTTGACAAAGTGCTGAGGATTATCAATGCCAGTCCTAAACCAGGATACAAACCTCATAGGCTTTTCTAGACTTGATAACAAAGTCTTATGATTTTGGCTTCATTTCTTAGCTATTCTAAATAGATTCTTAACTCAACATCCACAACGAAATAAATGCAGAGAAAGGTTTTGAAGATATACAGAATAAGTATGCCACTTCACTCTACAGAAAATGATGACTTTTTAACAAGGTTTGCTTATAGGTGCAGACATGCAATTACCTCTCTCAAATGAATTTTTAATATCATTGACTTCCACCTGGGAACCAGACACTCTGAAAATCCCCTGATGCTGAAGACCTAAAGAGAACAGAAGGGAAAGAGCATGAAAGAACCCATCACGTCCTCCAGGTCCCCCTTTTCCCAACAATTAAGTATTAAAAGGAAAGACATATTTACTGAAATACTCCTAGTAATTATTGTTTAAAATAAGAATATTGCAGTTTAGGGCTTACCATAGAGATTGATGAACCGAATACAGCTTTCCACAATGAGGGGGATGATCTGTCCTGAGTCCTGGATAAAGAGATGGAAACCAGTTAACCGCAAAGAAGAGGCACAAATCACACATAATAATAAAGCTCATAGTTTAACCCTAGTTAAAGACTGACTTTTACTCTTTTAGATGATCATTGCCAAACACACTCCCTCTAAAATATTCCACAAGGGCCAAATACAAAATTATATTTAATCGAAGGTATGTTTCAGTTCTGGGGCAAACCAAATTAAATACATTGAAGGCAATCGTGTTTCAGCTTACTCTGCTGTGCCTAAAGATGTCAAGCTAATTCATCTTTTCTACTGTATGTGGGCTTACATATAGAAATGAATATATAAATCACTCATTTTTTAAAAGGTTATTTATAAAAGTAATTAATCTAATGGACCTGAAAAGAACTCTGTGTATTTTAAGCATAGCATCTCAGGACTGACTGACTGTACTAGTCACCAAACACAACCATTCAGCCATCTCAGGATCTTCTCTGTGGCATCCCTGAGAGTCCACCATCTAGATGATGACAGTTATAAAAGGGCTTACATGTTTCCAGATGCAATGATATGAGAGCTGCTCATAATGTGTCATGTATTTATTTAGTTAGCATCAGAACTTACTGATCCTTAGAGATTTTTCACTGTTATTTTTTCATGTTTTAAGGATGGAGAAAAAAATGGCACCAATGCACACCCCATTAGATCTCATTTTCTTAGAAGGAACATCTCTTAGCCTTCTTTCTCCACATCTCATAATATAGTCAGTGCACTCTACTGAGCAAATGTGAATTCTGGAAATGTATTAAGACATGTACAGGATGACAAATGAAATGAAGGAGCTGCTTACGTCACAGTGAAATATGTATCAATGCCATGCACTCCATGTACTTAAAAAAGGTTACCGACTATAGAGTTATTTTTCATGTTCTTTTCAGGCTCTGCTCTTTCAGGAATTAGAGCTTTAAGGTTAACATGGAGGTTCAAAATGATTAGCTGAAATCAGGCACTAATTCATGAGGAATTTTATTCTGCAACACTAGAAGAATTTGGTGGTCTCAATCAATTAGAACAATTCAGAATCCACTAACCTTTCCAATTAATCAACAGGGCAAGGAGTGGGAATAATGCCGTCCAGCAATCTCACTTTTTACCATTCCTAGAATGGGTAATATACTTCTTGAGGAATGGCTTCATTTTCGGTTTTAAGACAATCTAATCAGTGTATAAACCAGTTAACGGTTCAATTACTTCTGGAGCCTGCATTAAGTTTCTCTAATTAGTCAATTTGTTTCGGGAATGTAAACTTTATTAATTGTGGACCAGCTGGCTCAAGAATAGCCATATAATTACATCAAAACTTACTAAATATGAGAGGAGATTTTTCTTTAGGATACAAACTTTTTTTATGTGAACAATTCCTATAAAACTGTAATCTAAAAGAGCAACAAATATTTAAATGTAAATGATAAAAGGAGAATATTAGTTTGCAACTCAGCTGAACTTAAGATTAAAACAAAAAGAAAAACCAAGAATAAAAGGTTATTAAAAGGAAAATGTTTGCATTAAGAAAGTTCTAAATAAAAATGTGTTAGGTTTGTGTATTATTTAAAAAATATTTTCGTCTTCACATTTGCTTAGGCAACTGCTAATCTTTCAGCTATCATCACTATTTCATTCAGATATCATGAATTTTGGAGTCAAAAAGTAATGAATGTGCATGTTTTAACTTAATTTCATGGATGCCAGATACTTTGGTAGAAAATATTTTACAAGAAGTGAAGCGATGGGCTGTGCTCCATCAACCATTCAAACAAATCCCTTTGTGTCTCAGTTTCCCCATGGGAAACAGGAAAAATGGTGTTTTTCTCGCTGTCTCACAGTGATATTGTGGGGACCTCAACTGACTGAGCACTTTTCAGAAGTGTAGGGATCTCTGTATCCACTGTTTCACTGCTAGGACCAAAGATTCTTTAATATGCCATCTGGGACAAAGAGGAGCTCACATAAGTGAATTTTCCACGATCAGTGGTTTACTCCTCCTTTCGTGCCTAAATCTGGTTTCCTTTAACTGTTCTTAATGAAAAATCTTTTAAAAATATAATATGTGCTTTCCTATGACCTTAAGCAGTCATTCTTGTACTGTGCTATCAGATATAATGGAATCATACATCTGCTTCTTTGAGCTTTTCTATATTCTCCTTCTCTGCCAGGCCATCAGTAGCACAGCCCTGTGCTTTCATTTTATCATTCCCTCTCTCCATCTAGTTTGCCCCTGCTTGTGAGCCCTGGGCTGGGAAACCAGATAATCAAATTTGACAATAATTTTATATTAAATTAGAGCCAATAAGGCTCTTCTGGGTTTAAGGCTAATGGCAATGGATTCGTGATTGCTCTGTAGGTTGTCCGGTGACTTTTCACTCAATTCCAGGGTTAGGGCTCAGTTTTAAGGTTGCCAGATGCTTTTAATCTCTGTATGTATGCATGTGTCTCTCTGTCCACATGCATGCACACACACACACACATACATTTTTTAACGATTAGTGTACATAGCCAATAAAAGATCTGTCTTTAAAGAAAGTAAGACAGCTGTAACATATTGTTAAGGGAGGTTATCAATGATGTGGTTTCCTGTATAAATTTAGTCTTCAGAAACACTGCATCCCATGTCATGATATGTTAGCTATGAAAGAGTAAGTTCTTCTCTTTTTTGTATAATTTACACAAGGGTCCAAAATCCAGTATTAAATGTGCATTTGGTATTTAACATTGACTCTCCTTAATAAAAGCCCCTGACCCAAATTTAGTATGTTTGCCAAATACATAATGTAAAACCTAGGAGTTTATCCAGTTTTACTAGAGAACTACTCCTCTTAAATCAGTGTTTGAGCTCTATGATTCTTTTCTAAGTAAAGCTATTTATAAACCTGTCTAATTTCCAACTGCAAACACTTTTCTTTTAAAGACCTTAAAAAATCTAATTAAAGCCAAGCATGACTGTGATTTGAAGATGATATCAAGAGCGAAAGAGGCTGTGCCCTCGCTTCCCTCGAGCACTATACCTGATGTCTCGCGTGTGAATTCCTTCGTCCTCGGCTAGAAGCATTATCAGAAATACAGGATGAAAAAGACAGAGTAAACACAGCAGAGATCCAGATACAGACCACAGGGTCCTACAATTTATCCAATATAATGAATTCCTCAAGTCATGGGAAATAGACACTCTTTGTGCTTCAGAGCTAGCTTAACGATGGACTTTAGATATATTTTGTGCCATCTCATTTGCATGAGTAGAAACAAAACATTTTATCAGGTAGCTCTTTTCCTTTTTGTACAAATTATGGCTTTTTTTTTTTTTTTTTTTTTTTTTTAAAGAAAGAGGGCTTTCTCTTTTGCCAGTATAATAATACCCACATTTATTCCCTCTTCTGAAGGCACTCAAACCAAATATTCTTTCCTCTCTGACTTCAGGAAATATTATATTGATTTTCTGGGAAAGCAAAGAGCCCCAGGACAGACTTGGACATAATGACCTGCCTCCTTTTATGAGAGGCTGAGGCCATTATAGTAAGAAGCGTGGAGATCAGCCACCCAGATGGCTGGTGCCAGTACCTTGATGAATGTTTCCAAATCCCCATTAAACAACTTAGCATTAAACTGTGAGCGGGGTCTGGACTTCCTGTGTTTCTGGGGCTTAGGGGGAACATTTGGAGGCCTAAGAGAGGGAATATAATTACTGAGCATGGCAGAAATCAAACAATAAATGAAACACCCATAGGTCACATCAAAATTACACACCACAGGAATTCTTGTGTTCCTTCCCCACCCCTACCCACAGAGGAAAACAGTCCTCCCCTTTCCCATTTATTTACTTTTACTTATATATCAAAACCCATACCAGCTATTCAATCAGACTATTCTTTTCTTGTATGTTGTAGTTGACATTTGTTTGCGAGTTTGTTTTAAAGCGGTCATCATCAACAAATGGAATGAACTGCGAGCTATCTGGCCAAGAGTTACAAACCGAGGTTTGTGTTATTCGGCTTACAAGTCACACAGAAGACACAACAGGTCATAAAAATTAGGACTCTGATAGATCCCAATAGAGAAATTAAATATAATATTTTTAATTACAACATAATTCTTCAATGCAAATAACATGACATCTGTTCGATATCCCTCAGGTAATTAATGGGATTTTATTTTATGCAAAAGTAGCTACTAATGGGTCACAAGTGAAAAACAGAGTTTTGTTTCAGTGCTATTTCTGGGGGGCAGTGGGTCCCAGCTCACATGAATTGTTATTTCTTTAAAACAAACTAGCTCATCACCTATTTGTAGAGCATTAAGATGCACCCGTTTATTCTTTTCTGGACTCTCTCCATCTCCAGTCTGCTTGCTTTGATGGATAAGTCAGTCTCTCTGGCATATGCACATCCAGGGTACCACGTACCATATTTAGAAACCCTGCATCATCTTGCTCTGTAACTGGAGAGAGGGAACCTCTTCTGCCCTCTCCCTTTACGGCAAAGAGGGCCAGGATTACGTGACTCAACTTCAACAACTGTGCTGCAACGAATACATGGAAGAAGAATCCCAAAACTTCTCTCTGGACATTCCAGTCTAAACTCCTTCTTAATTGGAAGGCTGGTTTAAGGATGTACACCACACTTGGAAATCAGGTAAAGCCCTTTATTAAGCTGCAAACTCTCTAGGAAGAATTGCCTTTTCAGTTCATTAAAGTTCTGAAAGACCAGTTTAGAAACAAAAGCCCAAGAGTTTATGTAGAAGCCTGGCTAGCTTCCTAAGGTATTATCATAGCAATCAAGAGAGGTAGGGGAACAAACTTGCTGATACCGCCTTCCATAGCCAAATTCTAAGGCTCTCCCAACAGCTGGGCTCCTATGACTAATGGGGTATATACAGCAAGCAACACCTGAAGCTCCATGGTGCTTGAGAGGTTAAAAGGAGCCCTTGCAAGTGTCTAGAAGCGAACATGGAAGATTTCACCAAGCAGCAAGTCATCATCTGCCACTGCTGACATTTCTGAAATCTTGTTTATACACTGAATTCTGTGCCAATCACAGAGGAAAGGATCTGGTAGGTATAAACAAACAAAACAACTGCCCACCAAGGAATTTAACCATATGTGCTTGATTTCATCCACTCTTTTCATTATTTTAGAAGTTTTTTAAAATATAGACTTTATTTTTACTCAGGTATGGTGAGGCAACAGATCAGAAGACAACTGTCATTGGGAAGACTGTTTGTTACTCATAGTTCCCAAGAGTTGGGGGCATGCTACTACATGGGGGAGGGGGGCACACGCAGAAGCACCAAGGTCGCTCAGGAGGAAGGAAGAATGAGGGAAAATGTGAGCCTTTGTTGCGGTTCCAGGTTCCTGTGGGAAGGAACAGGCAAGGCAGGGTAAACAGGTTTAGGATTGGCTGGTCCTTGAATAATTTTGGTGGGCCCTGGGGGCCGGGAGCTGTCTCTATTTGTCTGGTACCTGGCCTTTGGGTGACTGGGGGAAGAGGAACAGTGGCCCTGAGGCGAAGACTTGATAAAGGAGGTGGCTGAGAGTCTGGGCTCTGGACTCGTTGCTTTGTACACAAAAGGCACACTTGTAAGCAAGTCCTTTACTATCTCTAGGAACTGACTGACTCTCAGAGGGGGAGTTCCTGCAGGGTCAGGAAGGCCCCAAGATATCAAAAGCATCAAATATAGAAACTAGAAAATGTGGTTATTACAACAAGGTCCAAAGAACTTCACATTTAATGCTATCTGGAGCAGTTGATGAAGCTAAGGGAATAGGAACACAGGCTCATTTTGTTTGGTTACTGATTAGCGGGGACAAGCAAATGTTGTAGCTAGAGCCAAAGTCCCCAGTGGCACTGGATAATTATTGCTGCATCACTGAGAGATGCAGAGAAACTCCTGGCTGGGGCTAATGGAGAGATGTCTTTTGAGTCTTCTCCCAAAAGCCTGAAAATTGCCTCTCTTGACACATCAAAAGTATGAGACAAATATGAAGATACTAAAGCTGTGAGAGGGATTTGAGGTTAAAATAAACTGCCTGAGTGCTTATCAAGGTACTTTCCACGGCAGAGTTGGCTCGGCAGGCAGACTGGTGCACTGATGGATCTGGCTCTACCACGTACACATCAGGTGAACAGATTCTACATTCATTCAACATTCGAATTGTATGACTCCTTCTGGTTGTGTGCCTGCCACACAACTTCCAGATAATCTGGCTTTCTAGGTAGAATGCCCATGTGGATGAGAGGAAGTACCAGTCAGGATGATGTGAATATCAAGTCTGTTGGGCAAGTACAGCTCTCATCGCAAATATATATTTGCACTCCTTCCTTTAAAAAAATCTTTTAAAAGAGTGCCCTACGTTAATTATAATTTAGAAACAGGTAAAATAGTTGATAGTGCAAAGGGACACTATATGTGAAAAAAGCCACATATTACTATGCAGGAGTAATATGCCTCTTTGTCACTGACATAGGGAAGAAAAACCTCAGTATTTTCATAAAGTTTAGACAAGTCAGTAGCTGTATCTTTCTAGTTGGTTCACCGAGAAGTAAGAGGGGTTTCCTGCCTAGCAGGAACATTGCAGAACCTTAAAATCAACTTGCCAATTACTGAAACAGACACACTAGTGTTCTAAATGCCTCCTACCTCAAAGAGAACTCAACTTTAAAAGTGTGAAGTCTTGCTATGTTAATTAGAATAATTTCTGGCTGTCGTACAAATGTTGACAGAGAAAAATAAAAGTTGCCACAAACTTTCCCCAACCCAAATCAGAACCTGCTTCCAAAAAGGCTTTTCCTTCTCAGCAGTAGCACCAAAATCCTTCTAAGAATTTTAAAAAAGGGGAGAAAAAGGAAGAAAAAAAAGAAAGAAAGTGCAATATGATACTAGGCATTAAAAGTTAAATTTTTAAAGTAAACCAAACAGGGGCAGAGCTAAAATCCTAAGAGTATTCAACATAGCTCTAGTTTTTATACGCCATACAGGAGCAAGAAGTAACTAACACAGTAGATATGTGCATAATATTGCTTGTTAATTAAATTATCAAATCAAAAATCTTATCAGACTCTTTCTAGAAACTTAAAGTGTTTTGGATTAGATAAATCAAACCCATTCAATTTATGTCTTTTTTTTTAACTGAGGCTGCTCATTAAAGAGCTTTACAATTCCACTGGGAAACCCTCAGATCTTCCGGAGCAAATCTGGTTTTGTGAGAACCCCAAACACTTCATGTTACTGTTTTACTGTCAAGCCCAAACTATCTTCCATGTTCATTAACAAAATATCTTCATTCTTGCAGCATTTAAATGGTTGTTTGTTAAAAGAGAGAAGAGAGTGAGATGCAATGAGTTATGATAAAATATTTTCCTACCTTGTAGTCATATATTCAGCTCTATGACCTGCAGAAAAAAAAAATTAAAATAAGTCAACTGAATGGCATCCATGCAATGCACTGGGCAATCTTTTGTATCATCTGTCCCTTGATTTATGATGCTGAGTTTATAATAACTTACACATTTTATGGTAGAGAGCATGAAGACAGTATATAAAGATAGACAAAAAATTCAAAGTAAATATTTCATAAAATCTATACATAAAATTTAATAAATTCTATGGATTAGAGAAACATATTTCACTTGGCAATTTGAGGCAGCGAGTTTTATTTTTTATTATTATTTTTTAAATCAAGAAATAGCTGTATGATCTTTTTTTTTTTTTTTTTTTTTTTTAGTTATTTGGCTGCGCCATGTGGTATGTGGGATCTTAGTTCCCTGACCAGGGATTGAACCTGAGCCCCCTGCAGTGGAAGCTCAGAGTCTTAACCACTGGACCACCAGGGAAGCTGCTGCTTGATCTTAACTGTAAGTTCAAAGATGAAATACAAATAAAACACATCCAAGATTTGAATGTTAGTTATTCCCCATCTTGATTGATACTTGTGAGAGAGCAGCAGGGGGTCACATAGGGTTAGGAGAACTCAATTTCCTTTAGATTAAATTGGTGTTTATTCTATAATATGAAATCAGGGAGAGAAGTTGCACTTTATAGTCGGAAATGATATTTGCAGATATTAAAGTACAAGGACATTAAATTATGCTACATTCCACCAACTCGTAAGCTAAAAGCCTTTCACAGAATTTTCTGTCACTTAAAACATGAGGTTCTTATACATTCGGGCTTCTTGATTTGTTTTAAATAACAGCTCTGTATTTTTGTGGTGCTCCTACAAACTGAGGTAATTTCAAGTTTGAATATGTCTATGGGTTGCTGTCTGTTCTCTCTTATATTTACGGTGGAGCAGTGGGAAGGGGTGTGGGAGAGTTAAACCATTCAACTGGTTTGTTTGCAAAATGATGATACGGTCCTGAAACAGCCTGAAAATACAGCTGGCAGAGAAGGGTCATGTTGCAGCACAAACAGGTGAGACCAGCCCATCGTATCACAATGCAGTGATTCAGGCTTGCAGGGCAAGGCCAATATAACAATCCGTAGAGAGAGCTGCCTAGTTGGGAATGGTGAATGAACACTGCCAGGCTGCAATGAGTCTTTTACTCTATCATCTGCTTTTGAATAACAAGTGACATAAAGTATTTAGCTAATACCTATTTACTAAACAAGGGGCACCAGTTCATATCAGAGAATACCTTTCTCAAACAGATCCAGGCTACTGTTAAGTCTTGGTAGAATCTGTCCTTGGCCATGACTTGGGGTTGGAGTGGGGGGAAAGGAAAAAAATCTGATTTTTCCTCCACTACCCAGTTCTACCTATCATTTAACTGGAAGTCCCTTCCTTCTGCTGGCCTTCTGCTATTTTGGGGAACAAGAAAAAAGAGACGGTGGACACAGAACTCCAGAAGAATTTATAGCTATTTCTAAGTGGGAGAGGTCTATCAGAAAGCGGAGAGAGCAGACGGTGAGCTGAGTGTGATGTCTTACGGGATAGCCTTCAGCAGGAAGCTGGCTATACAGGGTTAAAGCACAAGGAGAAGACAGGGCTGGAGATTAAGGTTTAAAGAGTGGTCACCCTTTAGGTTGTGCTGGGGCCATGGGAGCTAGCTGAGATCACCCAGGGTGAGTCAGTAGAATGAACAAAGGATGGAAGGCAGAGAAAATAGCTGGCTTGTGCTGTACTGTATTCTGCCATGCTGCATACTTTATTACAACATAAAAGTATGACATAAACTGTATATGTATCAGTAACAACAATAAAAACAGCAATGATGTCTAACATTTATTAGACACTGTTCTAAGCACTTTCTCTGTAGTAACTCACAATTTTCACAACTTTATGAAGTAGGTACTATTACTATTTTTATTTTACAGAAGAGACTGAGCATACAGAGGGCAAGTGACTTGCCCAAGGTCACATGGTCAGTACGTGGTGGGTCTGGCACTAAGGCCCAGGTTTGTTTTAATTCTAGATCTGAGCTCCCAAGTAATATTGGGCGGGCCAAAAAGTTCGTTCTGTTTTAAGTAAAAATAAAAGACATTTTTCATTTTTGCCAAGAATTTTATTGCACAATGTATTCACTAACCGAACGAACTTTTTGGCCAATCCACTATACTGTAAGATGTAAGTCTTTTGTTTTCCCCAGCAAATACTAGATCCTAGAAGACAGGTAGAGACTATGCCTTACATATCTGTCCACCTCATATGGCTAAAGCCAAATACAAAATACTGAAGATTTAATAAATTAAATAAATTATTAAATAAATCTAATATCTATCAAATTAAAGAGAATCACAGACGCTAATAACATTCAAGTGACTCAATGATAATTCAATGTTAATGATAATAATAATGTTATAATAATAATTACAATATATATGATGATAATAATAATGACAATATCATTAATATCATTATTAATTAATTAATTATTAATTACTATTATTAACGTTAATAATAATTCAATGTTAATGATAATTCCTTAGAAATGAAATGCTTTATAATGTTTAAATTTTGCTATTTTGTTAAAAATCCCAACTGAATATTCACTAGAGTTAGAAAAAGATCATATAGAAAATGGCTTAAAATCATTTTGCTCCATCCATCCATGGTTAGTAGTATTTGATAAAAAATTAAAAACCTATAAAAGATACATTTTGATTAATGAGTCAAGAGCAAGCTTTGCAAGAACCATCATTCATAGTATAACTGCCACCACCACATCCGTTGTTTTTTCCTGCTAATAGTACTGAGTGTGTCTTAACTGATGAATGAGGTTTTATTTTTCAATCGGTATCATCATTAATAGATCAATAACACGCAAGCTTAGAAGAATCTGTTTCCCAGAGAAATGTGAAGGCTTCCAGTGGTTTGAGGATTAAATTTCAATCACTTTCTTTGGAAGGCTACTTAATTATTAAGAACAACAGAGAACTCCTCCTCCCACCCCAATGCAAGCCATTTGGAGGAAAAGAATGACTCATGATCCCAAATTATCTTGTTCTTGGTACAAGCACCTACTTTGACTACTTTTAAAATTTTACTTGAGAATTAGGAAGAGAATTATTTTTCATGCCCAAATGTGTTTTATGTCCACAGAGTAAAAGGAAAAACCGAAATATAATTTGGTTGCAATTTGAGTCCCCAAACTAGATAAAATATTTAAAATGTGCACAGCTCAAACTGAATGAAGCACCCTAGATTTTGTCCCTAACGAATGACTGATATGGACTCCTGGTGTTACTTTCCAGCCCTTTTTCTTCCTTAAAAATACCATCTAGCTGCAGTGCTTTTCCAAAAAACATAATTATTCACAATCAGCTTCTCTTTTGAAAGTATATTTGTACTCTTACTCAAAGACAGACAAAGGATTAAGTGAGGATCATCTATTCAATTCCTTTGTCAGAAACCTTATGCCTGGGTCTAGAAACAATATAACATGGAACTCAACTTCCAGTGTTAGATTTTCTATGTTCAGCAAAAATTACACTGATATTTATACCCCCTTAACTCCAAATGCTGCACTCAAAGAAGCCAATGTGAACACCAAGGCTCATTACTAAAATAGAAAAGAAAAAGAATTTCAGTGCCTCAGTTTTATAGACATATAGCTCATTTACCGTGTTCGACTGAACATCTCCAATTTAAAAACAAAGACATCACAAAATGATATAATGGTGCTGCTGAAGGATGAAGAAGATGATGATGACGATTTTGGTCTTAACTCATTATGTGTTTCTTTCTATTTCAGTTGTTTTCAAAGATTTGGAATTCTGAATTTTGACAGTGCCACTTTAAGAGCCCCATCTAGTTGCTTTGCAATGCTGTAAATCAAAGGACTTACTGGGCCACTGGTAGCCTGCCAAAACTGAGCAGCAAGACAAGCCAAACACATGTCTGTAGTTACAGTTTCAGCTGTGTACGATCAACTGCTAAATCCCTGAGTTAGGCTCTATTTCTTTTACTACGAAGGCAGTTTTTGTAGCAATGAGCCTAGTATAACTCAGAGATGTGATTTCTACATAAAAATTCAGGACTGTCCCCAAACACGTTGTTTAATCCTGTGCTACTAACCTTAGTTGGCCAAATCCAGAGTTGGATCCCTTCTTAAGGGCTCACCATTGGATAATCTCACTGTGGAACAGGTGCCATTAACTTGCCTGCTCTCCTTTGGTGTAAGCCTATTAATGTGAACAGGGCTTGCATGGAAAGCCAAAGGGCTCACCATGGCCGAGCTAAAAGGTGGGGCACGGCCCCCATGCTCCGCTTGTCTCTGGGCAAAGCCGCCAGCATCAAGCCCATGCAGCACAACTGTGTGCTGCCAAGCCTGTGCGGGGGGCAGGGCTGGGGAGCAGAGAGGTCTGCAGCCAGTGGGTCTGCCGGCACTGGGTGAGAACCATCCAGTTTCTTGCGCAGAATAAATCCAGTCCAGCGAACGCCTGGTACACGTGAACAAGCTGGTGTCGCTAGGACACCGGAAACCATTGCAAGTAATTACAAGATGAAGACATCCTGGCATGGAGCTCACAAAGTACGATACAGCTTTACACAGTTCAGCAGCTGAAGACAGAATCTGGCGTATGGATTCAGCAAACTGGCTGAAATAGAGCCCTAGCCAAAATGGCATGTAAAATAATATCAACCGGTGGGGCTTTCTCTCCAGGAGACATAAGGGAATCTACATAGAAATGAGTACCATAAAAGTTTCAGAATGTGATCCCAGGAGTATTAACACGTGTCTACATGCAGTGCCAAGAATGAATTCACCCACTACTTAATTTCCTCCAACTCACAATTTCTTAAATGGTGTCTCCAGTCCTGTAGGGAAGGACTTTGTGCCTGTTAAGTACTCATCTGCACTGAAGATTATTTATGCTTTGGGACTGGCAACAAACCTTGGGGCATCACTGCAATATCAGGCATTTGTGAAAAGTGGAAAAAAGAAAAAAAGACTTTACATGATATCATGAGGAGAACAAAGAAAAAAGAGGACATAATTGCTAATGTAAGACAACTATTCAAAGAAAAAAAAAAAGGGCTTTTTTTTTTCTTTTTTTTTAAGGTTCAAACTTCTGTTACAGAAGAATTGAAAGACTAGTACAGGGAACATTCCTACGCCCTTCACTTAGATTTCCCAACTGTTAACATTCTGCCATAATGGCTTTATTTCCTTCTCTCTCCCTTTTTTTTTTTTTTTTTAAATTTATTTATTTATGGCTGTGTCGGGTCTTCGTTTCTGTGCGAGGGCTTTCTCTAGTTGTGGCAAGCGGGGGCCACTCTTCATCGCGGTGCGCGGGCCTCTCACTATCGCGGCCTCTCTTGTTGCGGAGCACAGGCTCCAGACGCGCAGGCGCAGTAGTTGTGGCTCACGGGCCCAGTGGCTCCGCGGCATGTGGGGTCTTCCCAGACCAGGGCTCGAACCCGTGTCCCCTGCATTGGCAGGCAGATTCTCAACCACTGTGCCACCAGGGAAGCCCCTCCCTCTCTTATATATATCTTTTCTCCTGAACCATTTGAAAGTAAGCTGCAGACATTATGACACTCAGCAAGCATTCCTTAAGAATAAGAATGTTCTCCTTCATAACCATAATACCATTATCATATCTAGGAAAATTAAAAATTCACTAAATAATAGCATATAATATACAGTTTATATTTAAATTTCCCCAGTTGTCCCTAAAACGCCTTTTGTAACTTTTGCGTTTTGATTCACAGTCTAATGAAGGTTCACATATTGTATTTGGTTATTTTATTTTTTAAGACAGTTCTTAGCACTTTAAATGTAATTTGTTTTTTTTCTAAGTGAAATTGGCCTTTTATCTTAGAGTCTGGCATCCTAACTGCAATACACAGAGTTTCAGGTTATGATGATCTTTCTCCATGTGGACATTCCCAGAGAATAATGGTCCCTTGGAGGAAACCAGGAGATAAGGTGATGGAAACCGTGCTTTATGGCTAAGGAAGGTTCTAAAATGGTAGGAGGTAAGAGTTTAGGTCAAGGGAGCAAACTCTTTTTGGCCCGAGTTATTTACACAACTCAGTCCCCTGATTTCCCTCTCCCATCTGTATTCTCTTTCATTTTTTTTATAACTTCCAGCAAGATCTAGTGTGAATAAAAGATAATTAAATGTATTACAGATTATGAGGTACTTATGACAGGAACTTCATTTGTGTTTTTTCTTCCCTTTTAAATCTCATGAAGATGAAAAGGGAAGCAATAACATCTACACTGTACCCTTTACTTTAATCCTTTTTTTCCTCCTCAGTTTTCCCATCTGTAAAAATGGGAAAATTAATAGTGCCCAGTTATATATACAGCTCAGACCAATGCCTGGCACAGAGAGAGCCTTGTGTTAGTGGTAGCTACTGTTATTTTTGGTACCATTAGATACAGCAATATGCTTAATAGAATTCGTTTGCTTCTCAACTAAAACCAATGCCTACTGAAAGAAAAAAAAAATCATCCAAACCGGTTTAGCTGGTTTCTAGAGTCCAAAAAGGCATTAGATGGGACAACAAATACTAGTCCGTTTAAACAAAAGGGGTGGGGCTGGAAGGGTGGGGAAGTCCAAGAAGGAAAGGAAGAAGTGACTGGGGGTGCGTGGGGTCAGCAAGTGGGAACAGGTGCGGCTCCTTCTGACTTCTCTCTTCCCACTGTGCTCTGAAGACCCTTCCTCTGGAGCTCTGTGTTGGCTAGATTTCCCTGTTCTGGTTAGCATCAAGCTCATAAAGAAAACAGTTCCAGGGAGAACTTGATTCTTACACAGATAAAGCCAAATCTAAACATACAGTGTTCTCTGCTTCTTCCAGCACAAATTCACAGTTCATACTCTTCATGGAATACATACATAACACAACATATAATCCAGGTCATCTCCCCAACTATGTCAGGTAACTGACCTTCTCCAAGGGTTCTCTGCAACAAGTCATGCTTGGCTTGAAGTTTTGTGATGAGATTACTACCCTCCAAGTATTCTCTGAGTTTCTGCAAAAGCAAAGATATGTTTTTAACTTCTTAAAAAATTATTCAGTGTCCAGGAACTTCCCATAGGATATCTAAAATCCCGCCACTTTTGTCTTTTAGATCAGAGAACCTTGCTATGCAAAGTGTTGTGGCATCAGCCTATTAGAGACGTGGACTCTCAGGTGCCTCCCTCCCCAGACCTACTGGAATCAGAACCTGCATTTTAACAAGCTCTCCTGGTGACACGTATGTTCATTAAATAATCTAAAAGTTCTGTTTCAGAGCAGGCCTCTTTAAATTTGTCCGCATATCAGTACTACCTCCTAAACTGTATCCCAGACCTACTGAACTGGAAACTCTGATCTTAGTAAAGAACCCCAGGTGATTCTGATGCAACTCCAGAAACAGTGCTTGGGGTCCCCAGATCTGAGCCCCAAGAGGGGCTGGGGAAGCAGCAGGCATACCATGAAGTAGAACTGCTCGGTCTCCTGCTGGTTGGCTCTTCTCTTGGCGATACTGGGCTTACTCAGGTAGGTTTCAGAGACAGTAGACTTCACAGACTCTGTGGAGCGACTGTGCTGGAAGCATTCAGAAACATCGTAGTCCTCGATGGTCACCATATCTTGTATCGTCTGCAAGGTGGCCTCAGTCGTTTTCTTAACCTGGGAACAGGAGCGCATTTCTCACGTTAGTACCTTATTTCGTGAATCCCGCAAACAGTGAGAAACTGCTCTGTCAGGTAGAGATGGGGGCACAGGCCCTGCCCCCACCAAAGTTCAGAGTCTATTAGGGGAGAGAGACAGGTAAACAACACCCCATGTCACCAATATAAGGAGAGGCTTTCTTCAGAATTATCCTAAGGAGGATATCACTTTATATTTGAGTTCCTGTAAATCTCATGTATCACTGAGTACTCTCTCAATTACATTTTCTGTTTTAAAGGACCTTTCAAACTGAAGTGAAATTACATACAGAAAAATGCGCAAACCATAAGTGTATAGCTTTATGAATTATCACCAACTGAACACGCTCATGTGACTACCACTCAGATCAAGAAATATAGCACATTATGAGTACCCTGTGCTTCTCTCAGTCACCACACACACTTTTCTGCTCCCCAGAGGTAGCTACTATCCTGATTTCTAACCTCATATATTAGTTTTGCCCTTTTAAAATACTTTATATAAATAAATGGATTCTTACAGCATATATTATTTTTGTTTTGTTTCTTTTGCTCAACTTTATGTAGTAAGATTTATTCATTTCTTGTGAGTACAGTATTTCACTACTGAATGTTCATTGTAAGAATACATCATAATTCATCCCTTTTACTGTTGATAGATGACTTATTTCTGGTTTTGGGCCACTATGAACAATACTGCTATGAACACATTTTTGTTGGGCCACACATACTTGAGTATAAGATACTTGAGTATAAGATAAAGCCAAATCTAAACATACAGTGTTCTCTGCTTCTTCCAGCACAAATTCACAGTTCACACTCTTCATGGAATACATACATAACACAACATATAATCCAGGTCATCTCCCCAACTATGTCAGGTAACTGACCTTCTCCAATATACCTTCTCCAATAACTGACCAATTCAGCAATATGCTGAATTGCTGCTTATTGGGTATTCCAGACTGTTTTCTAAAATTATCGTTCTAATATGTATTCCCACCAACACAGGAGAATTCCTATTACTTCACATCCACAACAATTGGTATTGTCAGTTTTAAAATTTAAACCATTGGGAATTCCCTGGCGGTCCAGTGGTTAGGACTACGTGCTCTCATTGCCGTGGGCCCAGGTTTGATCCCTGGTCGGGGAACTAAGATCCCGCAAGTCATGTGGCACGGCCAAAAAAGAAAAAAAAAAAAATCACCTAAAAATTTAACCCACTGTGTTGGGTGTGTAATGGTATCTCACTATGGTTTTAATATGTATTTCTCTGATGGTTGAGATTGAGCACATTATCATATGTTGAAGGCAATTTAGATTTTCTCTCTTGGAAACAGTCTGTTAAACCTCTTGCTCAATCTTCTATTGGGTGATGAGCCTTTCTCTTTACAGATTTGTAATACGTATATGAGTCTTTTGTTAGTTATATGTGTTGCAAATATCTTTTCCCACTCTGAGCTCTGGTTTTTTACTCTTTCTATAGTGTCTAGATGAACAGTCTCTAATTTTAATGTAATCAATTTACTAATCCTTGCCTTTATAATCAGTGCCTTTAAAAAAAAATTTAATTAATTAATTAATTAATTTATGGCTGTGTTGGGTCTTTGTTTCTGTGCGAGGGCTTTCTCCAGTTGTGGCAAGCAGCGGAGGCCACTCTTCATCGCGGTGCACGGGCCTCTTACTATCGCGGCCTCTCTTGTTGCGGAGCACAGGCTCCAGATGCGCAGGCTCAGTAATTGTGGCTCACGGGCCCAGTTGCTCCGCGGCATGTGGCATCTTCCCAGACCAGGGCTCGAACCTGTGTCCCCTGCATTGGCAGGCAGACCCTCAACCACTGTGCCACCAGGGAAGCCCCAATCAGTGCCTTTTGTGTCCTATTTAAGGAATATTTTCCTATCTCATGGTCATAAAGATACTGTTCTATGTTATCTTCTAGGAGCTTTTAAATTTATCTTCCACAATTAGGTTGTACTCCACCTTTGCTTATGAAAGTCTAATGTAAATCAATAGCTTTATCCTTTTCCCAGACAATGTACAGAGTTTAGAACACCTTAAAACCATTTACTTTTCCTGACTTACATGCTATTTTTGTAATGTTTTATAATAGGATGTATTATATATGTAAATATTTGTATACATTTAAATACAAGACATTATTATGATATAGTCAGTATTCATTTAGCTTTATCCATATATTTATTAAATTCTTTGATCTCTATGCCTTATATTTTTAAGAACACCCTTTAGAAATTCTTTCTTTTAAAAATATAGTTGATTTACAATATTATGTTAGTTTCAGGTGTACAATAAAGTGATTCAGTTTTCTCTGTCTATATATGTATATATATGTGTATATATATGTGTGTATATATATATATATATATATATATATATACACACACACACACACACACACACACACAAATATGTATACTTTTTCAGATTCTTTTCCATTATAGGTTATTTCAAGATATTGAATAGTTTCCTGTGCTATACAGTAAATCCTTGTTGTTTATCTATTTTATATACAGTAGTGTGTATCTGTTAATCCCATACTCCTAATTTATTCCTCCCCTTCCCCTTTGGTAACTACATTTATTTTCTACATAGAAATTCTTTTTAGCACAAATCCTCTAGTGGTGAATTTTGCTTTTGTTGATTTAAAAATGTCTTCTATTTCACCTTCATTTATGAAAGATATTTTTTCCTGGTTGGCAGTTATTTTCCTTCAGTACATTTAAAACATCACTGTACTTTCTTGTGGCTTCCAAGTTCCTGTTGAATGAGAAGTTTACTATCAGTCTATCACACTTTGAATGAATGCTGCTTTCTTTCTCTGGCTGGTTTTAAAGTTTTCTACAGTTTCACTATAATGTATCTAGGTAAGGATTTTAAAAATATATTCTGCCTGGAATATTTTTGGACTTCTTCAATTATGTGATACTTTTCTTAAGCTCTGATAAAATTTCAGCCATTATCTTTACAAATATTGTCTCTACTTTCTATCAGTTTTTTCTGGGAGTTTAGTTAGTATGCTAAAAATCACTGCGTTCTCTGTATCTTACCTTTCTCTTCATATTTTCTATCCTTTTGTTTTTCCATGCTGCATTTTGATTACTTTCTTCAGATTTGTCTTCCATTTTGATAATTCACTCTTCAGCTGTGTCTAATCTGATGTTAAAACCATGCCTGATTTATTACTTTGGGATACTGTATTTCTCAGCTCTAGAATTTCTGTGTGGTTCATTTTCAAATCTGTTATTTCACTGTTTATAGGTTATAACAGTGCCCTGCTGAAATCTAAGCTTGGCTTTTATCTTCTTGAACACAGTAAATAGCTCTTTTACAGTTTTTTTCTGGTAATCCCAATATTTAGTTCCTGTGGGTATATTTCTATTGTCTGTTATGTATTCTGGCTATCACTCATGTTGTCTTTTCTCCTTATGTACCTAGTTATCTTTGCTGGACAGTTTTTGTAGAGTTATTTGAGGTCTAGGGTGAGGTTATCATCCTGAGGGAATGTTTGTTTATTTTTCCAAGCCATTAGGGGCATTAATAGTTCAGAATCACTGGATTTTATTTCTGTTCAAAATATTTGATGTTCTTCCTTTTGGGAACATATGGTTCCCTATGTCATGGGTTTCAGGCTTGGCCATGTACCTTGTCCTGGATAATGAAATGTGCAAGAATCAGCTGAGAGACTCAGTCCACCATTACAGGAAGCAGAAATATGTTCAATTGTTTTTTTGTTTTTTTTTTTTAAAAACAACAAAATACTGTTTAGGGAAGAAACAATAGCAATCAGTGCTAGTTTAGAGGCTTAAAGAGGTCGTCATGTGATGGAGTAAATTTTAAAAGGAGGCAAAAATTAAACAGATTTAGTCATTATTCCTGAGGATATGCAAAATGCAAAGGATAGACACTGGAAAAAAACACATTAAAGATGATTTTTAAAATAACATTATAAGTACTTTAAGAAAGTCATGATTATATATCTATAGGCTGAATGAAAAGACTCACTATCCTGTAGGTGACATCAGTAAGATGGCAGAATTAGAGGTCCCCTATTCATACACTCCCACAACAACAATTTGGCAGCCATCCACAGACAAAAGTGCATTTGTGGGGGCTTCGGGATCCAGATAAGAGCTTGTAAAACCTTGATGGAGCCCACAACTGCCAAGGACCAATTTGAGAAAACTGGCCCATGCCCAGGTAGCAGGCTTGCCAACTTTGGTCCTGGCTACAGACCCAGAAATAGCCTGTCCGCTTGTAGACTCAGCTACAGTCCTGTTTGGCCTTGGGCCTGCTACCAGCACTATTTGCCAAGGGACCCAAGAGGAGTCACGCCCACCAATGTCCCAAGTAACAGGCCCGCTGACCTTAGTCCTAGATTTGGACCCTGTAGTAGCCCATGATGCAGCTCCAGTCCCTCTCAGCCCTGGTCTGGGAGCAGTGCTATTGCCCAGGGACCTGCTGGGAGGCACACCTGTCTTTGCTCCCAGAAGCAGACCTGCCGACCTCGGTCCAACTGCAGATCTTGAAGTGGTCCTGTACCCTGGCTCCAGATGAGCCCCGCTGGAGTCCAGGGGGCAGTTCTGCTTGACCAGAAACCAGGCTGAAGACACGTCTATCTGTGCCCTGGGGGCAGGCCCACCAACCTCAGTCCAACTGTGGATAATGAAGTGGCCCTGTGACTTGGTTCTAATACCTCTTAGCAATGGCCTATGAGCAGTTGTACCCATCCGAGGGACCCAACAAGAGACAAGCCCATTTGTATTCCCAGAGTCAGGCCTGCCAAACTCTGTCCAACTTTGGTTCTTGAAGCAGCCCTGTAAGTTGGATCCAGTCCCTCTCGGTAGTAGTCCAAAAGCAGTCCTGCCCACCCAGGGACCAGGAGGGAGACATGCCCATCTGTGCCCCCAGAGGCAGGCCTGCAGAACTTGGTCCCGGGTGTGGACCCTACTGCAGACCTGTGACTTAGATCTAGGTATGCTCAGCTGCAGTCCAGGGCCAGTCCTGCCTACCAGGGACCTGTCCAGTGACTTGGCAGGTGCCACACCCACCCAAGTCCTTGGTGACAGGCCCACAGACTATGGCCCATACTGTGGACCCAGCAACAGTGAATGTGATTCCTTGTCAATCGCTCTTCTTTTTTTTCAACTTCCTTCTCAGAAACAAGAGTGTCATGGTTAAATTTGGAATTATCGGGAAGAATAAAGGATGTGACAGAAGCCACCAGATACAATGGCTGGGACTATGTATTATCCCATGGGACACTCCCGATGAAGAATAACACCAGCTTCTGACACACACACAAGCCATGTTAATAAGTCACAAGGGGGAACATAATGAAGCAAATATGAAACAGCTAATATGAGGCTTGTAATGACTCCCCATTAGTAGCAAGGAAACACAGTTGGGTTTGGTAGAAGGAGAGGCCAAAAACATGATAAGGAATTATGAAAAACCCAAAGAATATGCTGTACTGGAGGAGTGTCCAGGTGGCCCGGACTCTGAGAGGAGATTTCTGCGGCCTTCTGTAGACTGCCTCTTTTGCCTTTCTTCTCCCAGGACATTACAATTATTAGAGAAAACAAGAAGTTTCCTTCTCCAAACACACTGATTTAGTTTTCTAGGGCTGCCATAACGAAGTGCCACATGCTGTGTGGCTTAAACAACAGAAATTTATTGCCTCATAGTTTTGGAGGCTAGAAGTCTGAGATCAAGGTGTGGCCAGGGTTGGTGCCTTCTGAGGCCGTGATGGAAGGAGCTGTTCTAGCCCTGCCTCTTCGGCTTATAGACAGTCGGCATCTTCTCTCTCTGTCTCTTCATATTGTCTTCTGTGTTTCTGTGTTCCACTTTCCCCTTAACATAAGGACATCAGTCACACTGGTTAGGGCCCACCCTAATGACCTCACTTTCACTTGATTACCTCTGTGAAGACCCTATCTTCAAATAAGGTCACATTCTGAAGTACTGATGGTTAGGACTTCAACATACGAATTTTGGGGGAACACAATTCAACCCCTAACACACACCACATTATTTCATGGCGCTGTGCCTTGTACCTTGCACCTGGTGCAGGCCTATTCATCCTTTAAGACTTATCATTCCATCTGTGAAGGTGATCCCTAGCCCTGTCCTCCCCTCCCCACTTAACTACTCCCTCCTTGCCACCACTGACCTTGTATGTATTTCAGTTAGAGCTCTGAATCCTTTCAGATGTATTAAAAATTAGCAGAAAGAGACCACACACATATAAACTGGATGAATGCCATAGTTAATTAGCCAGGGGTACAGAAACTTATTGCCAGCATAGGCCACAGAAGGCAGTAGCAGCAGCAGAGCACTTCCCTTGCTCCTGGTACCTTAACAGGGGGGTACAGGTGCCAGTGACCCTGTCACTGCTGGGTAAGGTGTTTGCCAGATTTAGAAAAACAGTCCAATTTTTGCTGCTCTTCCCCCGGCTTTTGGGGAAGGGTCATGTCACCATTCCAGAGGAATTCACACTAGTAACCTACACACTTGCATCTAAGGCGATGTTTACAAATACCAGGCTCTCCTGACTTCTGAACAAAGTTCATTCTCAGCAATGATACAGCTTAATCCGAAGAAGAGAACATCATCATTGCTTAGAGCTCTCTGAACAACATTTCTGCTTCAGTCATGTCTCAGAAAGCCTGTTTTCCTGCAGCCCATCTGGACTCTGACTTAATGACCCTTCTGGGTGGACCCTTTGCTAAGAGTGGTCTAAGGAGCATGACCCCAAATCCATTTCTCACCAGCACCTACACCACACTGTTTAGAGGGCCTCTGTTTTCTATCTCCAGCGGGAGCACCTTGAGGTCAGGGACAGCTTATTAACTAGCACAGTGCCTGGAATACAGCAGATTCTTAAGAGAGTGGTGAAAATGAACTGAATGAATGGTGGAAGTTGAAGTCATCCTCCTTCCAAATTGATAAGACGCCAGAGAAATGCCCAGCACACACCAACAACGTGGGGTTTCCTTGCTGACAGTCATCCTGAGCTCTGCCATTTTCTTCCGGATGCCCTAACCCATCAATCACTTTTAGACACTTTCTAGAAACTCTCCTCATTCCGTTTGGTATTCTTCTGGATCAAGGCCCTCCCTTCAGTGAGTTAAGGCTTATTTGAAATAAACAAACAAACAAAATACACACACACACACGCGCACACACACACGCACACACATACACACACACACAGCTTCTAAAAACAGGCATTTCCAGTGAGAAATAGTTGATCCTGTTTTCAATTTTGGCCGAGATGATGCTATCATTTAAGGGATAAATGGCAGTTTTCTTTTGTTTGGGCTTTTACTGTCAACCTCATCAGTAGAAGGTTTCAGACAAGTAAGAAACACTTAAGTTAAAATGAAGTTAAAGCCACAGAAGTCATCAGACATAGCAATAATGATTAAGTGGTTATCAAGCTTCACTTCTTAAACCAACTGCCCCTAAGGGTTTGATCAATGATGTATATGATTCTGCCACAGTCATCGACTGGTATTATGGGAAATGTGACGGGGGAAAATGTGATTTTTCTACCCTAGGTAGAGATGTAAGCAGATATGTTAGGGGGTCCCTGGAGAAAGAGAACCAGGAATGGATGGCTTTCTTGACATAAGAGAAGCCATTTTAGCCTAAGCCATTTTGTGATCTAAGCCTGGCCACAATGCTTGCCCTTGAACAGGTTTCAGTAACCAAGGATCTCAAGGGAACAAAGGAATGCAGGAACAGAGAAAAGGCAGTCAAACAATAGGCAGTGATAAAGCAGAGCCCTAGTTCCTCCTCAAGGGATATACATAATAAAATATCTTTGAGTTCTGCAGGAACTAAGGCCCCCACCCAGGTGGAGGACAGAAAGAGGATGTTGACCCTCCTGACCTCAATCAACTAAACTTGGACTCTGTTGACTTTTGCCCCCAATTCTATGCTGAATTCTCCTCTGCTCAAACCTCTTCAGGAATATGCATGTACCGTTAGCTGAAAACTTCCCCAATTCTTGCTGTTGGGGAGTCACTGCTTTGGGAAAGATGCCCGGTATTCTCCTTACTTGCTGCAAGTAATAACAAACCCTTCCTTCTCCTGCGCTTTGGCTTGGTTGTGTCTTTTGGCTCCACTCCCACCAAGAGGTGAACCCAGTTTTCGGGTAACAGAAAGTATAACCAAGATATCTCTTACTTCCCTCAATTACCCATGCCATGAAAATTATCTCACGTTTGCCTAAAATCTTGTTCATTATTGTTGAAAATATCCTGTGTAAGGATTATATTTGGGAATAGTCTGTGAAATACTCCCTAGTAAACTGTTGGTGAAAGATTTTAAGTGGTGCTAGGAAAATTTATATGTTCATTAAACACTGTTGCAAATTAATTGAGGAATTAATTATAGACTACTCTCTTTTCTATTCCCTTCAGGGGGATAAATCTACTATAACTTAAGAGAAATTAGTTGTTTTATGTGTGAGAAGGTTTTACTCACAGCACAGGAGTGACATGCTTACAAAAGCTCTATTTTCTGGAGCAAATATTGGGACAAATGGTTTGAAAATGGGGCAAACTACTTAAAAATAAGGCTGTCCTAAAGAAAAGAAAGGCCTAATTGCTTTACTTATGCAGTTCATTTTCCTTTTCTTTGGCTTTGATAAAGGTGCGACAGGAGGGAAGGGGGCAGGGCACAACCGTTAAGAGAATGACACAGCCATTGAGGATACGACAAAAACTGGTTAGAACCAACTAGGCCCAAGATGGCAGAAGATACAACTCCCAGTAGACTTTGAGCCTCATTAGATGCTCACTGTAATACACTAGCATATGCCAAACAACATACCCACAGGCGCCATGACACTTCTGAGGCCCACCATAAAAGGCCAAAAAGTGGAAGTGCGTGGTGGCCCAATTCCTGGGATTCCCTGCCCCTTCCCCAAAATAGAATATCCCTCCCACTTGTTAGCCTATGAAATTACCCAGCCCATAAAAACTAATCACCCTGGGCTGCTTCTGAGACAACAGCATTCTGCCTATGGAATGTGTATCTCTCTAAATAAACTCTCTTTCACTTTACCTTGGCTCACTTTTGAATTCTTTCCTGTGTGAAGCCAAGGACCCTCACTTGGCAGCCCGTCCCAGGAACTCGCCTGAAACCTGGGACATGACCATCCTCTTGCACCCCATTCTCCTGCAACAAAGGGAGGAATGAGGAACTCTAAGGAAAGGGAAATGTGATCTATGGGGAATTACTCCAGAGGCTAGCTTTGAAAGAAAGGAGCCACAGCAATGACCCCTAAGCTGAAATCCCTATGACAAAGGTTAAAAGTAAATTTTTTCCTTCCCTTCCCTTTCCTTCCTTCTTTCTTTTCCCTTGCAGTTTTATTGAGATATAATTGACAGGGCAATAATAAAGTCTACAGCATACTGATTTGACTTAACATACATCACGAAATGATGACCACAATAAGTTTAGTGAACATCCATCATCCCACTGATACAAAATAAAAAAAGAAAAAAGGATTTACTCTCAACAAATTTTACATGTAACACACAGCAGTGTTAATTATATTAACCATGTTGCACATTACATCCCTAGTAATAATTTATCTTATAACTGGAAGTTTGTACCTTTTGATGACCTTCATCCAACTCCCCCTCTCCCCCATGCCCCTCTCTTTTTCTATAAATTTGGTCTGTTTTTGAAGTATAATTGACCTACAGCACCATGTTAGTTCCTGGCGTACAACATAGTGATTTGAAATTTCTACACATTACAAAATGATCACCATCTTAAGTCTAGTTACCATCTGTCACATACCACAAAGATATCACATAGTTATTGACTATATTCCTCATTCTGTACATTTCATCCCTTTGACTCATTTATTTTGTAACTGGAAGTCTGTACCTCTTAATCTCCCTATTTCACTTGAACGGTAAACTTTCAGAAAGTGGACATGGCTGTGTAACATTAGGTTGGAAAGACTTTGGAAACTGTGTATAGTGAGAAAGGTATAAATGATCATTTAGATTTAGGGTGCTTTCAAAGTGTTGCCTTTAAAAATAATGTTTATTAATGTTTCACTTCAAAGTTTTAATAAAAAGTTATACTTTTAAGTAAAAAAAAAATAAAATAAAATTGGGGAATAGAGTTGTGTGGGCAGCAGTCCCTGCTCTAATTCTATAGGCACAATACACAGCGATCCTAATAATATATATTTGTGGACCGGCTGACTGGAAGTTGGAATCATAAGGCTAAGGTATCACTGATGCAAGTTCACAGCATAATGAAACTGAAAGCTCATTTTAAAAGGTTTAACAGGCAAATGTAAAGTTCTTTACATTTGAACTTCACAGTTCATTTACTGTGAAGTGACAGTAAATGTCACAATCCATTATGAATCTGCATCAACCACAAATTTTATCAAGCCCTTCTCAAGCCTTTACTTCCAACTTTTACTACTTACGAGTATACTCAGGCCACTTTACAAGTGCATACTGCTCTCTTCTCTTTGTTTTAAGGCAAGTGCTGCAAAATCAACTATCTTCCAGGGCCAAGTAAGAAATGAAAATAGGTAAGTGGGCTGAGTGGGGCGTATGGCAAATAGGAAGCACGTGCTCTGCGTCTAGGGGGAGTATGTACTCCTCAGCTCAAGCCAGTTATCGTGCTATAGAAATGCAGGTCTAGTATGAGAAGATCTATTTTTTTTGAAGCTGAAAATCCACATTTTAATGCAAAACTTCCAATTTTTAAATGATAATAACAATTTAAAAAAATCAAGCACTGTAGAGCAAACAAAATTTGTCCATGGCCAGACATGGTCTGTGGGCTCTTAGCATGGAAACTCCCTTCTAAGAAGGCCTCCTACAGTTTCAAGGGGTGTCCATTATTTATAGTTGTCTAAGATTTGGTGAAAAGGTTCATGTTCTATTTAGCTGCCCTATCTATGCTTTTGTAAGCTTGGATGAAATTCTCCCTCAACTTTGATCTTTCCACTGGGCAGTCAAAATTATTTTTAGTTAATTAAACTCTTTCCAATAAATTTTGGACTTTATGAGTATGTGTGTGTATACACACACACACACACACATATACACATAAGTTTGTGCAGAGGCAGAGAATTACATAGAATTAACCATGTGTTTCTTTACTTGTATATTTTGCTTTGACACCAAGGTGTCAATTTTCTGTCCTCCTATCAGTGGAAGATCAGAGGCAAATTCCTTATTCATGGTGGAGAATAGTGCTACACAGGGGGTCCAAATCAGCAATGATTGCTATGTTGTTCCCAAGTTAGGTCTCTTATTTTTCACATTGTATAAACTACTTGTTATAGACTGCTTCTCCATTAGACACATGCTAAATGTAACTTATTCATCTCTGTACTTTCCACACCTGGCAAAATATGTGGAATGTAGAAGTTGCTCAATAAATATTTATTTTACTGAAATGAACTGACCCACAGCATCAAAACTCCTTAAGTTTGTTCTCAATGCCTCTCGTCACACGATTTCAGCTTCACCTTCAGCTCATCCTCAAGGAGAACCTGGGTGATAACCAAACTGCTCTATTCTCCAACCTTGAAATATATTAAAACCTCTTTCCCTCTTTCTACACCTATGAAGTCTACTGGTTGCCACAAATCCAATTTAAATCTTACTTTCCTTGGGAATCCCATTCTACTACAGTGAATCTGTTCCATATCCAAGAATCATAAACCACTTGTCATGCTCAGAAGAAACATCTGGACAATCCAATTCATTTGTTTCTACAGTAAATTTTGAAAAATTAGCCCTCAGAAAGCACTGTCTGCCCCTATCAGTTTATAAAGATACTGTGCTTCTACACATTATCCCCAAAGAGGAAGACTAGGGTCACAAACTCAAAGGGCTGCAGACGCCAGACAGGTAACATAAATGGACTAGTCCAATGTAAGAAAATCAGGAGCTGAACGACTATGGCAAAGTGGAATTCGAGTACCCCAGCCTTTCCCTTCATGAGGCAACACAGGGGCCAGAGTTCCCACACTTTCCTGTTTTGAACAAGCCCAAATTGTGTGAGCCAAACCAAACAGGTCTGTGGGCTGCCAATCTGGACCTTGCATATAAGACACTATTTTCCTAGAGTTTAGAGACTGTTTCCAAATAAAACCGCGAGAGCATATGCATGAAAAGAAAATTGGAAGTCACTAGGCATACAAACCCTAGGTCTAATAGGATCCAATAAACTGCATTGAGTATTTTGTGATGCCTTGCCAAAACCCTAAGCTCTAAAAACACCTCAAAGAGAGCAACAGCTTTCCTTCGGAAAGTTTCATTAGTGGGACTTTACACAGAGACTGAAATCTTAATCACATTGGTTGCATCTTATATACACATGTTTGAATAAGGGGTGGTTTGGTTCTTCCAGAAAGACCAGAAACCAGAAAGGCTGCAACGGGTTTTCACCAAACTATACTGGTCTAGAAACATGACACTCTTTCTTAACAGAAACAAACACACATTCACATAATTCAAAACATCTCAGTGGAATCAGAATAAAAGAGGGTACTAAAGTGAATTTTGACCATTTATTTTATCAAGGGCAAATTGTTGTTTTTTTCCTTTCTGCCCCACACTTCTTCTTTTGGAAATTGTTTGTCTCTAGAAATACGTATTTCTGCTGGGGCTGTCAATCAAACAGTTCTATGAATGGGCACAGAATCTAAGCTGGCCAATGAAAAAATCCCATTACCTGGCTGTAATAGTTGGTCCAAAAGTATGCATGACTTAAGTCAGGCCAATGAAAGATCTTATTTCAGAGACAAGGATGTTGGGAAGAGGTGAGATGGTAAACTGTAGGGACCATGTAGTCCTGGATCTCCCTATACAGGACATGGGGAGAGACTTCCTACCAACACACATGAAGATACCACTTCAAAGTGATGAAAAGAGATTCCGGATAACTATCATCTGGACACAGATCCAATCACCACTGAGGCTACTGCAAACATTGACCAATAAGTAAACTTTGTGACTTGACTAAGTTTGATTTGGGTTCCTGTAAATTACATTTGAGTGCCTTGACTAACACAAGAAACATTTGTGGTTCCTATTTTTATTTAAGTAGAACATGGACCCAGTAAATCAATTTCAGAAACAGGCAGCTGAATTGTACGACTGCTTTCTGGCTCAACATATATTTATAATTCACATTTTATGTTCTATCCATTTAAATCCACTAATGTCAGCAAATAAACAGCTTTATATTCCCATTCAAGTACTATGATTTTTGTACTCATAATTATATCAGTAATGCTATATTCAGTACCAAAGACCTAGAAACTACAAAAAAAGCATAAAAAAGGACTGATTTCAAAAGTTAGGATTAAATTAACATGCCAGACATTTCTTTCCATACACTCATGTAGATTCTTGAACACATACGTTGAATTTGATAATCTATTGGGAACTACTTTCAGTATTTAAGAATTTAAGAATGAAAGGTGTGTTTACATGTGTATGCAGTAAATCCCTGGTAAAGTATTCATTTATGGTAGAATATAGAACCTTTGCATTTATCTTCTACAAGGAGTATTTTAGGAACTCTGATTTAGCTAAAAATGCAGGATGAAGAGATTGCAGTTACAACGTTAAATTCCCTTAGGTCGTGTGAAAATGTCTTCCAGTTTACATTAGAATTCATTTTACTTGTGAGGGCAGAAAGCATGCTCACCTCCTCGTTCTCAATCTTGAGCATGGCCAGTCGGGACTGCAGCTGCTGGTACCTGAGCATAAGCTCCGCCTGGACCGGCTGCTGCGCGCTGACCTGACACACCTGATGGGGAATCAGAAACCACAGTTACAACCGGGAGCCGTCCAGCCAGCCTCCAGGTGCACAGTTCTCCCATTTAAAGGTTGCATGAATCAGGCGGATCCCCTCAAGATTCCAATTACATATTTTACTTTTAACAGCCACCTCAAAACTTCAGTCTTAAATATGAACTTGTTATGTAGGTGGCAAGAGCAGAATGCAGCTGCTTGGCCTGGATATGACTGGGAAGAAAGCAGCGGTAGGAAGCATCCCTCTAAGAACGTGGCGGTTGCTGGAGATGGAGCTCTGACGCTGCCGTCTACCTGTGGAATAAGTATTGCGCAGAGTGCGAAGGATGATCCAAGTGTATGGTCATGCGGGCCAAAGTAGGGCAGGCAGCAGAGCCTGCTGGTTACAGTCAGCTGGGTGACTACAGTAAGTTACTAAACCTCAGTTTCCTTATCTGTAAAATGGGGATAGTAAGAGTACCTATGCCATAGGGCTGTGGGGGGGATGAAATGGGATGATGTACATAAAGCATTTAGAACACTGCCTGGCACACAGTGAAAACTCAGAAAAAGTGAATGACTGTTTTCTGTATCTTTCAACCGTGGCTTGTCTTGCCAATTTTCAGCCAAATCATGTGATTCACCATGAAACTGAGGAAGCCACTTGACTTAGGCTTTGGTAGAAAGATATTCTGGCCATGATCTCAAATATGGATAAGGTCAAAATTAGAGCCTTTTAATTATATTAACATCAGACTAGAAATGAACAATTTCTTTTCATCTTTCTCATCACAGAAATGGTCTCAGCAAATGAGAGTTTCCTTTTATGGAGTCTCCAAGACATCACAGAGATTATTGCTTCCTGGCAGAGCTGGCCATAAAAAAGGGCAAGAGACTTACTATATTAAAATAATAATAGTTGAAAAAAAGGAAAAACTTTTAACCCAACTGAAATCACTTGTTTGTGACATTTTATCATTCTGTGTTGAACACATCCACCCATAACTGAAAGATTAAAACCATTTGGTTTTAGAAACATAACTCTGGGTGGGATAAGCCACTCGCCTGTCAAATTCATGTGCTATTGGCATAAAGATTGCTTACCATTTTTAATCAAGTAATTCACTCTATCAAATCAAGCAAAAATAAAATTAGGTTAGAAATATATCAGGTACATACATATACATCTTATAAGTCTTAGCATTAGGTGTTTCAGAAAAAATATGACATTAAAGAAGAAATCTGCCATGGAAATTATAAGTACATCTATTTTTAAAAACATACTGTCACCACAATAAGCTAAAATTGAGTTTTTAATCTATGAGTACTGTTTTGCACTGCTGGGACACCAAGTGCTATAGAGCATGCTTCATTATTGGTTCTTCTTGTTTCCCCCTGTTCACAGACAACAAATATACCACTGTAACTCAAAAATGGTTTAAACGGTTTTTTTCCCTTGGGTAAAATAGGATAGAAAGCTAAAATCATATAAAGAACCTAAGATATAATACATCCTTTCTAATGCTCATTTTACCAGTTTGGAGATAACTTGAGTCTTAAAAAAAATGGTTTGTATCTTTTTTCCTCTCTTCCATTTTCCTGCCATTTATAATTATTTTTCTTTACAGAGATCTTTAAATCAGGATTATAAGAAGTCTTCAGACAGATTCTATTGGGCCAACAAAATGCTTTGTTTTGAACTTAAATTTGAATGTCTTGAGGTGGAGAAAGAATTCTTTAACTATCCTGCAACAGTTTAGTGCTTACACCCAGGTGAGTTTGCACCTCTATTTCTTTGGCCTCTGGAGGCATTAGAGTGTTTGACCGTTGCTTTAAAAGGTGGTAGTGGTTGATTGTTGAGTATTATGCTAAGATCCCATGCAAAGGCAGCCATGAGAAGACAACTGGGAATTTTTACAACTGCTGGGTACAGCAGGGGAAGAGTAATATAAGTTAAGAGACAATTCATTAGTTTTAAAATAATCAATTACTGACCTCATCACCCATGTGAGACTGAAACTCAAACTTCATTGGTGGACAGAACGCAGCAGGGTACATCTCCATGAATCTCTGCTTATCACTCCTGGGCTCCAAATTGTCAACTGCATTCTCAATAATGTCTAAGCCTTCGTGTCTGGAGGTTTCAAGGTTATACTCCGCAGAGAGATATGTTCTCAGGGCTCTGTTTAGACTTGCATGGTAGCCAAGATCGCAGCACTTAAAAAGTAAAAGAACACCACATATAAAAATTAACTCAAAATGGATCACAGCTTAAATGTGACAGCTAGAACTATAAAATTCTTAGGAGCAAACCTTCATTACCTTGCATTAGGCATTGGTTTTTTGGATATAGTATCAAAAGTACAAGCAACAAAAGAAAAAATAAATTGGGTTTCATCGAATTTGAAGACTTTTGTGCTTCAAAGGGCACTATCAAGTAAAAAGATAACCCACATCATGGGAAAAATATTTTGCAAATCATGTTATCTGATAAGGAATTTGTATCTAGAATATATAAAGAACTCTGGCAACTCAATAATAAATATACATATAGCCCAATTAAAAAAATGGGCAATGGATCTGCTAGGTATTTCTTAAAAAATACATATACAAATTGTCGATAAGCATATGAAAAGATGCTCAACATCATTTGTCATCAGGGAAATGCAAATCAAAACCACAATGTGATACCACTAGGATGGCTAGAATAAAAAAGACAGGTAATAACAAGGATTGGGGAGGATGTGGAGACACTGGGACCCTCATACACTGCAGATGGGAATGTAAAATGTTGCAGTCACTTTGGAAAAGAGTCTGGCAGTTTGTCAAAAGGTTAAACATATGATGACTTGGCAATTCCATTCCTAGGAATATATAAAAAAGAGATAAAACTTGTACATGAATGTTTCTAGCAGTATTAATAATAGCTGAAAAGTGGAAACTAAGTATCCATCAATAAATGAATAAACGAAATATTTTCAGCCATACAAAGAAATGAAGTACTGATACATGCTACAACATGGGTCAGCCACACATTGTATGACTCCATTTATATGAATATCCAGAATACGCAAATTTATAGAGACAGAAGATAGATTAGTGGTTGCCTAGGGCTGGGGGATGAAGGAATTAGGAAGTGATGGCTAAGGGGTGCAGGATTTTTCGCAGTAATGAAAATGTTCTAAAATTGATTGTGGCAACATATACACAACACTGTGAATATAATAAAAGCCAACTGTGGATTTTTAATGGGTTAAATGTATGGTATGTGAATAATATCTCAATAAAGCTATTAAAAAATAAAAGAAGCAAAATCAAATACAGAAAAGAAATAATGAAAAAATAGCTTTCAAGTTTGTTCATGCATACTGAAATTCATACAACGATCTACTGAAATCCTTCTAGGATGCAAACATACTAACTGTAATATTTTGATGTTTGTATAATTTACTGAAGACAACAATAATCTGTACTCTTTCAGAAATGGGAAAAACAGGTTTGAATCTGCCAAAATAGCCCAGGAATACCTTCTTTCTTATGTCTAGAATAAAATTTTTCAATAAGAAATGACTGCCAAAGTCCTTTTATCAGAGATAGAATTTTGTTTAGTATTCCTAGGAATACAAGGGCTTTGGGTTTCAATCTTCACTATCTTTAATTTGTATTTATTTATTCATATTACATTTTAAGAGAATATAATTTAAAAAACAATGTAACTCTGGATACTAGTCAGTTATAAATTACTGACAGAATTTTAAATTTGTACATAAAAGCAATATAAATCTCTTAAAAACAAGTGGTTTTAAAGGTACAAAATCAGGTCATCCCTATATTGTTCTAATGAAGTTCAATCAATTCAGTTTGATTCAATTCAACTCAACTCCCTAATTGGCCATCTATAGATGCCTGGGCATTTGCTAGGCTCCAGGAATATGAAAACTGGAACACAGTAAAATATAATCTCCATTCTCAAGGAATTCAAGTATAAGTTGTTCATCAGTTTGCTACTAAGAGTAGGAGAAGGGTGCAAAGGACACAACTTGTCTTATGTTTTATGAAGGTACAGATTTAATCACTGACCTGTCCTTAGAGATGCCAACACATTTAATTCCACCCTCACTCTCCAATTTCATAATGCTTAAATTTGGGATTTTTACATACACATATTATAAAATCTTGGTTTTCAAAGTGTGGTCTGTGGACCAGCAGCAAATGCAGACTCTTGGGCCCCACCCCTGACCCACTGAATTAGAATCTGAAGTTAAAAGAGAAATATTCACGTTGATTCATATACACACTAAAGTTTGAGAAGCACTGCACTAAAACAATCAAGTAAAAGGGTCTTGAACCCTGTCCTTTAGGGGTGCCATTCCTCCAAACAGGCCAGAGAATCGACTTGATTAAAGATTACTTGATTTAAAAAAGCAGACAGCAGCTGCCACATCACAATTACAAATATAAGCAAAACAAAGTTGCGAGATGCAGCAATCAGTCTCTGCATTAATACATTTCCAGTGGAATCAGCTGCACCCAAATACAGAGACATTTTCCGTTAATTAAAAAATTCTAGCCTCAGATGAGCAAAGTCCTCTTTTATTCCTCTTACTACTCAAAATCCATAATGGTTCTGTGTAGCAGCTTTATATACCTCAGAGGGACTGAAAAATTATTTTCAATAACATCTCATCTTATGAAAACATAAATTTGTGAAGGAAATGGCCTCATTTCTTTGAGATGTACCAGTGCTTCAAAACACCCTACTATTCTGAAAGAAGGCAGATTCAACTTGATTATAATGAAGCAGATCACACAAGCTCCTTTACTTTATGAGTACTGATCCCAATGGGACTTAATAGAAAATTGATATTGAGAGGAAACAACCCAGAGAAAAGCCTTTTCTTACCCCCAACGAAAACCAAGTCTCTTTTCAACTTAAAAGAGAAAGGAGAAAAGAGAAGAATGAAGGAAAAAGAGGAAGAAAAAGAAAGAAGTTCAACCCCAACTATCCACTTGAATTACAGCTCTGAAAAATACATACAAAATTTTCATTACTTCCAGACTTAGTTCACTCCTCAAATTTCTAAGTGTGGCTTCTTTGGGGAGTAAATGTCAAGATTTCAAAAGTACCAGTGCATGTTTCCACACCCAGTTCAGCCAGGCAAATTTGGTGGGTCTGGTCCCAGTAAGACACCCCTTATTTCACTGTTGTTTCCTAATAATTTGGGGAGAAGCATGCATGCGGCTTAGTAATCAACCCAGGGGCCTCCCTGGGTGTCTTCTGGACTTTGAGAACTTAGGAGATTTCTGTGATGAGCTCTGATGGAAAATTTCCTTCTCTGACCTCTACCAGTACCTTCCAGTCTGTGAGGTCATGTAACTGGCATGATTTTGTTACTTGTGATATGCAGCTTTTTCTACACTGTAGGCTTTTTAACCATCCAGAATTTTAAAAGAAACAAGAAACAGCAATAAAATTCTTATTCAAGGTCTCCTGAGACAGCAAGACCTGTCACAGTCATTTTTTTTTCTAAACTGGAAGCTAAAATGACACTGGATATGTTAAGATTCAAGATACTTGGTTAAAAGGCCTAAAGTAATTCTATGGAGCTTATGAATTATTAATGACAATACGAAGAGCCAGCTTCTACACAAAGAGTTGAATTATAACCCAAGTGCCCAAATGCATTTAATGAGGAAAATACATAAGAAACCAATAAAACATCTCATGAAAACAAAATAGTGTTGTTCTGATGGATGAAAAACTCTGAATGGATATATTAAATTATGGATTAAAGCTGGGGAAGGAAAGACTGTTAGAAGTTGAAGGCTGTATTTTTTTTTTTAATATCCTAAGAGCTGCCAAGATAGATTCCACTAGGCATTAGTCTGTATCACCACAGTAAGGCTAATTTCCTTAGGCAAAAGTGTTACAAATAGTATAAAAAAATGAAGATGAAATCTAGGTACTGAGGCCTGTGACAAATACTTTTTCTTGTCCCAAAGGCTGAGAGATTGGTTCAAGTATACTTGGTGGGTATAATGTCAGGATGTCAGGTATAACTGGATCATAGCTGTTCAGGGAGACAACTTTTTTTTTTTTTTTGAAATAAACTCCATGACATGAGAAGCCCTAGCGGGGTAGAAGTTTGGACTTAGATGGGATTACCATAATGGAAAACAAGTCCTACATACATGCTTCCAGAACAGTAACAGCCAATGTCATTTGCAGGGCAGCCCAGGAAGTGGCTGGAGGGCAGCCCCAAGCCTGTATGTTACTCCCGAATTAAGTGGTTGTCATGAGAATGGAGAGGGAAGAACTCCTGCAGAAGTATTCTGTCTTAACTTCATCACTCCTGCCTCTGTCTGAGAAACTTCCATGATCTTTTCTTGTGGGTCCTGTTTCTGGCTTTTAATAAGTTTGGCTTTGACCATTCCAGAACAGTGGATATTGTGTAAAGACTCAGTCTACCCCTTCTTTTCAGTCTTTCTGAAAAATAGTGCAACCCAAGCAAACTGAACAGCAAAATACAGCTTTCACATGACCATGGGTAGCTTTCAAAGACCAGAAATAGACACTCTCAGAGCTTTTACAGTAGATGTCAAGGAAGAAAGTTGATTTCTTCTGTGTAAGTACCTTTGTCCTTCACTAATTTCTTCTCTAGCCATTCAGTACCTCAGGCAAGATAACACAAACACATTTTGTGAAACAGAGGCGTCTTGTGGAATTGAACTGTATGTCTAAACTACAGGCAACTTTTACACACCTGCTTTCACCTCTGGGTTCCTGATGATCCACAGCTGACAATTTAAATTTTGCTGCTACTTTAACTGCAGCTGAGCATTTAGCAAAACTTGTTTTGAGTTTTCTCTTTAGCATGGAAAAGGTCAAAATGGTACGTCTGTGTGATACGAATGGATACAAAGTAGGAAACAGGAGAAGGAAAACAGAGGTTGCATATGCCTGAGCCAATGAGTAGGCTGAATAATCTTTTGTTGCCTAATACAGCTCCCACCCACAGGGGCAATCATTTCCTTCAGAGGAGCTGCTACTGGACTCATTTCTTCCCAGACCAAATCTCTGTAACTACCCTGAATCAAATCACAAGAGAGGAGAGAGAACAATAAACCAAGCCTCAATTAATACAGGTCAGGTGATACATGCTATGGAGAAAAAAGTCAGAGGAACAGGGAGAGCTAGGGGGAAGGGCATTGCTCTTTTATATAGGGCAGCCGGGTGCCACATGAATGAAAAGGAGGAGTCTTGTAAAGCTCTGGAAGAAAGAGTGCTCTAGACAAAAACGAGAAAGGCCGCAGGCAAGAAAAGGCTTAGTGGGTCTGGGTAAGAGAAAGGCCTGTGTACCTGAAGCATGGTGACTAAGGGGAAAGTTGCAGGAGGTGACACCGAGTGGCAGGTGGGTGCCAGTTCACATAGCGTCTTGGTGAATAGTTCGGATTTTATTCTAATGGAGACTTTTAAATAGGGATTACAGGTCTGATTTATCTTTTTTAATACTTTGGTTGCTTGGGAAGAGAATGAATTATTGATTGGAAGGTCTTAGTGCTAAGTTGGACATCTCAGGAAGCTATTGCTTCCTAAGTGCAGGCAAGAGATGAAGAGGCTTTGTCTCAGAGACTGAGAGTGCAAGTAGTGAGAAACACCAAGGTTTGGGATATTTTGGATGTAGAGATGATAGGATATGCTGATGCGTTTATATGTGGGGAATGAGAGAACTGGGTTTTTCGCTTGGGTAACTGGGTGGAAAGTGGTACTGTTTTCTGAGATGTAAACAATGGATAAGAAAAAGTTGTTACGTGTGTGAAGGATGATGGTGACAGTAGGGGCAAATGTTCAAGGTGTCTACAGACATCTGGTTAGAGACGTCCAGGAGGCAGTGGATATGCAAATCTGAAGCCCAGGAATATGATCAAGGCTGGTGAAAAAAAATCTAGGAACCATCAGATAGTATTGAAGGCAAGGGACCAAGAGAAAAAAAAACAAAGGATCATGCCTTAGGCAACTTTCAACATTCAAAGGTACAGCCAAGATGGAAAAGCAGAAAAGTGAGCGCTGGAGCCTGAGAAAGTGCAGCCTATACAGCAGGTGGGAACCAGGTGGATGCAGTTTCTTTAACAAAGGCCCACAGCATCTCCATTGGAAGGAATGTTTAAAGCCATCCACTTCCGTCATCCAACTCATTTCAGTTTTCAAATACCCTTTCTTCCATGAAGGGATAAAAACACGCATACATCAGTTTACATGATAACTACACTGTCCTAACCCATCTAACGTGATCTCTTTATACTCTTCCTAATAAGAGTTCAGGCCTAATGGAGACAACAATATTAAAATTTGGCAGGTTTTCATGGATAAGTTTTAATACTATTATGTAGTAGGGGAAAAGTTAAACTAATTAAGAAAAATCTGAACTCTAAGTAAAATGCTTTTTAATTAAAAATATGTCCCTAGGGCTTCCCTGGTGGCGCCGTGGCTGAGAATCTGCCTGCCAATGCAGGGGACACGGGTTCGAGCCCTGGTCTGGGAAGATCCCACATGCCGCGGAGCAACTAAGCCCGTGCGCCACAACTACTGAGCCTGCGCGTCTGGAGCCTGTGCTCCGCAACAAGGGAGGCTGCGACAGTGAGAGGCCCGCGCACCGCGATGAAGAGTGGCCTCCCGCTTGCCGCAACTAGTGAAAGCCCTCGCATAGAAACGAAGACCCAACACAGCCAAAAATAAATAAATAAATAAATAAAGTAAAAATATGTCCCTAGAGACAAAAGGATAGCTGATTATTTAGAAATGATGAAATAAACATGGCATGCAGTATATGATGTAACCTAACTTCAATCCTATTCTGTAGAAATGGCTAATAAAACACATGACAGAAATCTCTACCAAGAAAATTAGCTGGAATAGGGGATTTTCTATGGCAATATTCCATAATAGTAACAAAGATTTATCCTTCAAGCTTCAAAGTGACCTGCAAACTTTTACAGGGAGTAATTGGAGACGGTGAAACTGTACTGTAAGGATGACAAATACTTTATTATCATAGGGCAGGTGCTCAGGGACAAAGCACTAATAGAATCTTACTGTTGAGGATTTTGTTTCTCTGACTACCTTTTGAGGGTGGGTAGGTGTGGAACTGGACTGAAAAAGGTTATATTACCAGTTCTGCAATCTTAAAACCAGTTGGTTTAAGAATTTCAGATACACAGAGTAGTGAATATGATTATAGATCAGAGATTCCTAGCATTAAGACTTGTACTCTCCCCAACTCTTTTCTCTTAGCAAATCATAATCACTTGAAAATTTCAGCATTCAATCACAAATATATTTGTTGCTTGTATGATTTTTCTTCTTGTTGTAATACATCCTAATTTTTACAGAATAACAGTTATGGTCTCTTCTGCACTTAATGTTGGGAATATTTAATGATAACAGATACAAAATCTATTATTTACAAAACTACAATCTATTTTACCCTATAATTATGCCTTTATTCTCCCAAACCAATTAAATTTCCTTTGGCCAATACTTGCAATTCATATTAATTTTTTAGAATGACATAATAAAAACCTCACTGTGAAATTAACTTTCTTCACTTCCCACCTGATTCCAAAGTAAGAGACTGTTACTCTACAAACTAAAATTTACTTAGAACTTTCTTCAGAGACAGAGGAAAAGCCATCTCAACAATCTTCTGCTTAAGTGACACTCTGGATTAACTAATACTCAGTTCATTTTATAAAGCAGAAGTTGCCCAACTATGCGGCCTGTGAACAAAATCCAACCCATGGCCTGATATGATAAATGAAGTTTGACTGCCACATAACCATATCCATTTGCTTACTTACTATGGCTACTTCTGCACTAGAGTTGAGTAGGTACAGAGACTATAAGGCTCACAAAGCCTAAAATATTTACTACCTGGCCTTTTACAGAGAAAGTTTGTCAACTCCTGCTCTAAAGCATAGTGACCAATGCCAATGCACTGTGAATATACACAGTTAATAGGCCCTCTCTAACACTCCTGTACATTTCTGCTCAAACAATTAGTCTGTATGCTTTCAAGAGTTGATTGTACAGGGACTTGCCTGGTGGCTCAGTGGTTAAGAATCCGCCTGCCGGGCTTCCCTGGTGGCGCAGTGGTTGAGAATCCGCCTGCCAATGCAGGGGACACGGGTTCGAGCCCTGGTCTGGGAAGATCCCACATGCCGTGGAGCAGCTGGGCCCGTGAGCCACAATTACTGAGCCTGCGTGTCTGGAGCCTGTGCTCCGCAGCAAGAGAGGCCGCGATAGTGAGAGGCCCACGCACCGCGATGAAGAGTGGCCCCCGCTTGCCGCAACTAGAGAAAGCCCTTGCACAAAAACGAAGACCCAACACAGCCATAAAAAAAATAAATTAATTAATTAAAAAAAAAAAAAGAAAAACGCAATTTGAAAAAAAAAAAATTGCTTTAAGAATCCGCCTGCCAATGCAGGAGACACGGGTTTGAGACCTGGTCTGGGAAGATTCCCCCATGCTGTGGAGCAAAGAAGCCCATGCACCACAACTACTGAGCCCATGTGCCACAACTACTGAAACCCATGCGCCTAGAGCCCGTGCTCTGCAACAAGAGAAGCCTCCGCAATGAGAAGCCCACGCACTGCAACAGAGTAGCCCCCGCTTGCCGCAACTAGAAAAAGCTCACACGCAGCAACGAAGACCCAACACAGCCAAAAATAAATAAAATAAATTTACATATATAAAGAGCCGATTGTATAATATCTGTGCCATTTATATTTATTATAATTTAATTAAATATTAAATAAACTGATAAAATAATTGAGAAAGGAGCTGTTGGAAGATTTAAGAGTAAACAAAATTGTTATCAAATTAGGCACAATTGCCAACTGTGTAAGACTGCGAAAACATTGTATATATCTAAAATATTTTTTCTTGTGTGTTAAAAAAACCTTAAAAGTAGAAATCATAGATAATACACAGTGGGTGTGGTTGTACACAGGAAGACTGACTATTCAAAATTCTGTACAAAAAGATAAATAATAATTTAAAGATTAGCAAGTTCAAGTACATTGGTATACTTTAGATTAAAATATTTAAGGCATGGTTTTAATCATTTTTTATAACTCTCTGCTTTTTCCATTTCAAATATAAAACATGCCAAACTTACAGATAGGAGCAAAATATATACAGTCGGCCCTCTATATCCACAGGTTCCACATCCATGGATATGAAGGACTGACTGACTTTAAGGGACTTAAGCATCCTTGGATTTTGAAGGATGCTTCTGGAACCAATTACCTGCGGATACGAGGGACAACTGCATACTTTTAAATAAATAAAATATTACAGGTATTTCATAAGTCCTCTAACCCTGCCAATTGCAACCCCTTCCCTTCTCCCTAAAGATAACTCAGTATCTGGAGTATCCAAACTAACATTGATAGGTAAAGGTGAAGTTTATCTAAAACAGATAAAATTGGACTTATTAAATAAAAAAAAATAATTAGATCACCTCCAAATCTATAGGAAAGACTTGAACTAATCTATCAAATTGCTGAAGTATTAGTTTTTAGACCTGTAGTCATTAACAAAAGAAGATTCCATTAAATAGGGTGTCAGTGATATATATGTAAATTTATACTCTGAAGTGCCTTAAAATATTTTCTTAAATTATCATTCCTGTTTAATTTACATTATTAATTTGTACTCTAAGAAGGCATTTTGCTGACCAAAAGTAAATTATCGCCCAGATGTTGCTGAGTTCCAAATTAGTAGATTTTCAATTTAATAAAATCCAAATTCAAGAGGTTTTAGAATATCCATAGTTTGTTGCAAGGGAAAAACCTTAACTATATATGATGAAGGAATCAGAGCTATAGCACCATAAGCTAGTGATCAATTTCAGTAACACTATCAGTGGGCCAAACATACGTTGTTACATACATACATAAGACACAGCAGTACCACCCATGGTGTATTCCACTGCAATGTGCTTAACTTGAATCCATAAAGCCTTTATATAGTGTTTGCTTTGTAGGAAATATAAGGGATAAAGAAATGGGCTAAATAACAACACAACAAATTATCAGACAAATTGAGAAGCTGAGATTTTCTCAGGAACTCCTGTCTCCTCAACAACTGTCTCTTTAACAAGGGACTTGGCTGGATAAAAAAAGACTAAAGGGACACATCACACAGATGCAACCGTGTGATCCTAAATTGGATCTAGTCTAGACATACCAGCTGAGAAACATTTTGCGGGGGGGGGGGGGGGGTCACAAATGGGAATGTAGCGGTTATTAGACGAGATAAAATTTTTCTTAAACGGAAGGATAGGAGATCAACGACTGAAAAAAGGTAGTTAAAAAGCTATATGTAAAATGTGATTTCATACTCTCTGGTCTAAAAATATGTGTGTGGACACAGAAAAAGTTTACATTTTAACAGTGACGATCTCAGGTGGTAAGAATGTGATCATTTTATTTTTGTTTGTAGTATTTTCTAGATTTCTACAATGTAAATGTACTGCTTCTATAAGACTAGTTTTAAAACAAATTCTATGGAAAATTTATATGACTTTTTTATATCAATAGATCCATTCATCATCATCTTTGATAGAAAAATTTTAAGAAAAGAGACAGATACTGACTTGAGTAGAAGCCGAGAGAAACTGGAGGTTTGTATAAAAAAGGTCTCAACTTGAATTCTTTGACTATTTATAATGCTTTGATTTAATCAAGATACATTTAGTATCTTCCATGTCATTTCACATATAAAATGTTTTTGATGTTGTCTTAAGACAGCATTAAAAATGTCTTAACTTTTTCTCACTAGAGGTATAATAATTATTATACCTTCTAATAATTATTAGCTCAGTATAAAAGGTATTTTGCTAAATAGGCTCACACAGGAGCATAAAGGATTCTAGGTGCCTTTGCATAATAGTTTCTTTTTCATCATGAAGGGTCAAGCTTAATGACCCTTTTTAGGATCACCACTGTATATGTAAATTGGATTCCTACAAAATAAGCAGCCATTTTAGAATGTACATATTCACATTCTGATTGCCTTAAAGGTGGGTCAACGAACTGAAGTATGCTAAAAGAGTACTCAATTTCTTTTGAATATGACAACATACCAATTTCATAACATTTCTTTTAAAATTCATATATAAGTTGTATCATTTGAGAATTGTTTACATTTTAATTTATTTATTTTTGGCTGCATTGGGTCTTCCTTGCTGTGGGCGGACTTTCTCTAGTTGCTGCGAGCGGGGGCTACTCTTTCATTGCGGTGCGCAGGCTTCTCATCGCAGTGGCTTCTCTTGCTGCAGAGCACGGGCCCTAGGCGCACGGGCTTCAGTAGTTGTGGCACATGGGCTCAGTAGTTGTGGTTCACGGGCTCTAGAGCGCAGGCTCAGTAGTTGTGGCCCATGGGCTTAGTTGCTCAACAGCATGTGGGATCTTCCCGGACCAGGGCTGGAACCCGTGTCTCCTGCGTTGGCAGGCGGATTCATAACCACTGCGCCACCAGGAAAATCCAACAATTTTAGTCCGTTTCTACTTCTGGAAGCTTGCTGGCCGGCGCGGGGCTTGCCCTGGGGCGCTCTCCTAAAGGAGGAGGTCCTGGCGGTGAAGAAGTCGTCCTCGGCGTCCTCCTCCAGGCTGCTGTAGCCGCTACTCACGCTGCTGGTCCCACTGCGCGCGGGCCGCCTCCCCGGGGCGCTGGCGGCCAGGCAGGGGGTGCCGAGCCCGCCCGCCCCGCGAGGTTCCCGGCGCGCGGCTCCGAGCCGCCGGCGGGCCGTCCTGCTGCAGCTGAGGCCGCCGCTCAATCTACATTTTAAATTTAAGGCTGATCTTTAAAAAATCCAGCTTTCTAAAAAAAAATTGAAAATACTTGGCATATTTAACTATTTATTTATATCAGAATTATTTCGATCTGGAGGTTAAAATGTCTGAGTTTGAAACCGAACACATAACAGTTGTGTAACGTTTGGCAAGTTACCCAGTGTAGCTAAGCCTCCGTCAGTTCTTTTACTCTATAAAATAGAGAAGATAGTATTTACCTCACAAGGTTATGATGATTAGATGAAATTATGCTTAGAAACCTAGGTGCCCGTCACATAGTAAGAGTTCAGTAAATATCCACAACCAGGATGGTGACTCATATAATCCCGACATGCTCTTCTTGTCCTACATATACTAACGGTATCAAGGATGCTACCGTACATCTCCACACAGGTGCCCCATAGGTATCTCAGTCTTAATACATGTAACAGAACTACTGCTCCTCTCCAGGGTCCCTATCTCAGTAAAGTGTACATCATTAACCCAGTTATTCAAGACCTGAGCCTAGGAGTCACTTTTATCCTTTTTTATTTTTTTTAAACCCACCACCCCAATTTTCTTTTAGCTTTATTTTCAATATATTTTGAATCCGACCACTTCTCACAGGTCTGTTGCTACCACGCCAGTCCAAGCCACCATCATCTCCGGCCTGGACAATTGCAAAAGACTCTAGATATAGCTGGCTTTTTTCACACTTCTCCGCCTCACCCACCTCAGTCTATTTTCCACCCCGATGCCAGAGTAAGTCTTTAAAATGGAAATCAGGTGATGTCACTTCCTTGCTTCAAACCCTTCACTGGCTTCACACCAAACTCAGAGCCAAAGCTAACCCCTTTTCCCTGCCCAAAGGCCCCTAAGTGATGGGTCTTCTGCCCCTCCTTCTCGCCCAGAACCTTTTCCTCGCTCACTCCTCTCCAGCCATACTGGCCTCCTTTGCTATTCTCGAGCATCATGAACTTGCCAAACACACCTCCACCTCTGTACCTGGAGCCTTGCCAGTGCTTCTATATGAGGGACATCTTGCTATCCTGGAGCATCTTGAACTTGCCAAACTCACCTCCGCCTCTATACCTGGAGCCATGCCAGTCCTTCTATATGAGGGATTCCTTCCCCATTAGCGATATAGCTCTGCAGCTCACTTCGCTGCTCAAACATCAGGCTTTTCTGACATGCCATCAACAGAAGCACCCCCAGAGCTCTGTTTTATTTTTCTTCATGGCACTGTTACTACTACAACAGTAAGTTACTACTTATATACATATTAAATATAAATATTTAATATATAAGCATAAAATATATTATATATATATTACATACATATATTATATATGTGCAAACGTTTTTATGGCTTGTCTCCCCAACTAGTACATAAACTCCATGGAGGTGAGGACTCTTTTGTTCATTGCTGGATCCCCATTATCAAGAATAGTACTTGGTACCTTGTAGGTATTAAAGAAGTACTTTTCAAGATACAGAGACTTATCTATCCTCTTGTTAAACTGGCTTGGGTTTAGCGAAGTACTCCAATCACTACTAAAATAAGCCCTAAACAAAAAAGGCAAGCAGAGCTGTTACAAGAATTAGTTCTTCTATATTCCATTCATTTTGCAGAATCCTTACAGATCTAAGTTTGAAAACAGGGCTCATAAAATTTTTAACTTTTATTCAGGAAAACTAGCAGCAATCTAGCAGAAAAAAATCCTTTTATTTCATCAGAGTGCTGGAAGAAAAAAAAATTTTTTTTAAAGCTTCCGTATTTAAAACAATTAAGTGATTACTTACTTGGTTGAAATACTTGTAACAAAGGAAAAGAGAAAAAAGTTTTCCCTGGATTTATTTATTACCAAATGGTTCTGTATAAAGAAATTTTGATATTATATGAGATAAAATTGTTTTTAGACTTATAAAAGGAAAAAGTCACATCAGAGTGTTAATGAACTAAACATGAACTAAAAAATCTTTTGTAACAATTCTTAGCAATTCTTTTGTAAAAGTCCCAAACTGTGGCTCTAAAATAATAGCTAAATATCTGAGACTTAATGCACCATAAAAATAGTTGTTTTAACCTACTATATGACTACATTATGACAGACACTATGAGCCATAGAAAATAATCTTATATTATCATCTAACTGTTGGATTCAATCACTGCAAAGCAGTATACAAGTAAAATTCCAGCAGATAACTCTCTGAACTTCTATCACTTTATCTGTGCTTTCCTTATGACACATCACTTTTTATCTTCTACTTGCAGATCTTGGCGTTTTTGGACACAGGATTTTTGTCTGTTTTATTTTTGCCATCTCCTACGGTATTAGCACAATGACTGGGGTACTCAGTGGATGGTTTCTGAATGAAAGAATGAGTGACGCTGAGGGTCAAAGTCGGGGAATAATGGCAGTAAACACTGCACAAATATAATAGTAGACATATACTTGGAGAGTTCTAAATGAGCCCAATTAGTGCTTTTTTATATCATATCCTATAAAAGTAAAGAGAGTTAGATAATAAAAGTGGTTTCTGTGTATCCTATTTTGCTTCACAGTATTTATCACAACTGTCATAAAGCAATCATTTGTGTAGTCATTTGCTTAACTTTTTTTTTTTTCCACTTTAAATTCCAGGGGGGTAAGAACTGTTTATCTATGGCTTCTCAGAGCCTCAGCATCTCACAATAGTAGGAGTTCAATAAATATATTTTGAATCAATGAACACAGTTAGGGCTGTGCCACTGCATCATTTGAAAATGCCTGGACCCCCTTCCTAGCTGAGTCTTCCAGATACTCACAGCTTCACAGAACTTCATAATTCGTTTTTCAGTGGTTTTAGGATGCACAGTGTTTCACATGCATCTTAGAATTTATTGTGTCTTAGTATTCTGTGTAGTTTAATTGGCAGCATTTTTTTTCCTGAGAATTACATAAAACAACATTGTTTTAATAAATGATGGTGTTTTAGAATCACGGAAATGAGATTACTGCTAATTCCATCTTGGTATGGAAAGTATAAAAACTTCAAGTACTTACATCAATTAAATCTGAAAGATCATGAATATAATACTTGAAAACTGAGGCATTGGTTGCTTCAAGGGTTAGGAGATATTCATTCCGTGCCTTAATCGACTTTAGCTTGTTTTCCGAATACTTTGCTTGTCTCTGGAAATGAAGATCCAGACATTGGGAAAAACAATAAAGTCATTTTAAAACAAGACAGGGAAACATACATGAATTTCTATTCATCTAAACAATTTATTCAACATATACAAATGACCTTCGAAGTCCTTTGAGAAAAGTACATTTCGAATCTGAATTAAATAAACGAAAATTACCCAGCGATGAGGAATAACAACAACGTATATGGGCGCCAGGCCCATTTGCAATGAAATCTCTTTGTTAATATTCAAAGTTCTCTCCATTGTGTATTGGATACTTGGCATTCACCACTAAATGAGGTCCAGCTGTTATTACATGATTTTTATGTTTCTAACACATTTTTTCATTCCCGCGGGAGGAAATGCATGTCATTTCACAGTAATTTACAATGTGTGTCTATCAGCTGTTGCATCAGTGTTCCTAGGTTTGTCACCTCCAGTGAGGACAGAAAGGCTCTGCAATCTACTTTTACTTACTTTTTCCTTCATTTTTTCAATTTTCTTCACAGAGCTTCGCCGCTGATGTCTCTCTTCCAGTCTAATATGAAAGACTGGGTCACTGGATCTGCCAATTTGCTTCTCTTCTTGTTTCTCAGCCTCTTTCAGCTTGCTCTCTGCACTGATGCTCTCTGCATGATACATATGGTACGTTTTCATCACCTGTGAAAATGTGACCCAAATTGTTAAAAAGATGTCTGTCTGTAACTTAGAAAGTGAATGGAAACCATTATATGACATATATGTTAAAGATATCACCTTCCAACTGGCAGAGGGAGAGCCAGATTGTTAGTAAAATAAAGTATATACTATTCCTTCTACATAAAGCAAACAGAAATATGCAAATTCACCTGCCAGGAAGAGGCACTTAGGGACAGGCTGTGATGAAAAAAATGATTTACAGAGTCTTGTGTGTGCTTTCAGTGTACTTAAAAAGTTCCCTCAAACTTAAAAGTGTTTCTCTAAAATCTCCTCTGCATTATTTTTTTTTTTTTAAACTTTTTTTTTTTTTAAAGAAATTCACGTATTTATTTATTTATGACTGTGTTGGGTCTTCGTTTCTGTGCGAGGGCTTTCTCTAGTTGCGGCAAGTGGGGACCACTCTTCATCGCGGTGCGCGGGCCTCTCACTATCGCGGCCTCTCTTGTTGCGGAGCACAAGCTCCAGACGCGCAGGCTCAGTAGCTGTGGCTCACGGGCCCAGCTGCTCCGTGGCATGTGGGATCTTCCCAGACCAGGGCTCGAACCCGTGTCCCCTGCATTGGCAGGCAGATTCTCAACCACTGCGCCACCAGGGAAGCCCTCCTCTGCATTATTAATTTGCAGAATAAACCCTTATGCATGGATAAATTTTAGCCCAACCTTGGAATTATAAAAAACTCCAAATAAATATATAGCCCTTACTAAAGGGACTTTATTGCTTAAAATGTACTTGTCAAAATACAAAATGTAAATATAAGGTTCATATATAGTTGTAGTTAAAAAAAAAACTTTTTATGAGCACAGAGTAATACTTTATGTTCAATGTAGAAAACACGATACAAAGAAGAAAGTAAAATAAAAAGCAAGTAGAAAATAAAAAGCATAAGATTTTGGTATACAGCTAGCCAGTCTTTCTCCTATGAAAATACACACACACACACACGTTCATTTTAAAACGACACATATTTCTCCTTTTAAAAAGTCTGGATCATACTATATTTACAATTTTTAATCTCCTATGTCCTTTTCCATTTAAAAATATCAACATTTTCCTATACCACAAAGCAGTCTTCAAAAACATAATTTTAAGGGCCGTATAATATTTTTTTATATGACTGTGCCATGACTTACTTAACTAATTCCCTACTGTTGAACATTTTAGAATATTTCAACTTCCTGCTTTTTATAAATAAAGCTGTGCTGAAAACCCTTCATATATAGAGTATCTTGTTTCTTCTCTTAGAAATGATACAGATAATTTGCATTTTGATAGATTTAGGAATATATAAGAGATGAAATTTTGTAATGTATCCTTTCCATATATATTGTAAATATATAATCAATCCTCAATTAAATACTCTTTAGTTTAAAAAAAATTTAAAGGTGTGATGACTCCAATGCCAACTGATGTCTCAAGGTTTCCTTGAGGTACCAGAACTCAGCACCCAAGTAATCAGTGCTGGCACAGTCTCAAAAATTATGTCAAATTCTCCTCCACATAAAGTGGATTTTATTTCATCTGTAAATAACTGTTATTCAGAACCAATTTTATAACTAAGGAATAGTTGTGTTAAAGAGATTGATGTAATGTTTTTAAGTAAGGAACTTAATTTTTCTCATTTCAAAAGATGAGTTTTAAAATAGTTTGAAGATTGGAAGCATCACTGGAATAAATATATTTATTTAGGCTGAACCAAATTGCTGTTTTTTGTAGGTTATATGAAAAAGGTAGAAAATCAGCACTTTTGGTTCAACTTAATACACACTCTTAAGATGACTATTTTGAATAGTAAAACACAGAGTTAATGAAGAGCTTTACTTGTTTTCATAAAATCTGATGATGTCTTTCCTTAAAATCAATAAGCTAGCTAATTACATCAAAGGCACTGCTGAACGAGAACAAAGTGAGGGCCAAACTACAAAGTCATGGCAGCTTTCTGTGAGCTGTGTGTAACTGCAAAGTTGTCTCTTTTTAGTAATTATCAAATCTGTCTGGGGGTGTGGTTTGGTTGGCTACTCCAGTTTGAAAGAAAAATAAGACAGCATTAGGAAGCAGCTGGGGAATGAAATGGGAGTCCCCGTGCAGCTGGGCAAACAGTGAGGTCAACGAATCTACTACACACCTGGCATTTCTAGGCTTGGCTCTGTTTATATTCCCCGCCTGAAGCAAACCCACAGGCCCTTTGGGTCCTGGTTCCAGTTACATCTTTAAATGAGAGGGTGAAAAAAACCCAATCACACACACACACACACACACACACGCTCGGCTGTCTTCTTGCTAGTTGATAGGAAGGAATAAATGAGAACATATGACTCCCATCATAGTTAGATGAAAAGGCATCCCAGACAGACCTGGGTAACTGAGAAATCTTGCTTTTAAATACATCCTGAAGAAAAGACCTGAACTCCTGACTCTTGCTTTACTAAGATGCTGAGGTCTACTGTAAGCAGGTAATTTGCACAAACTAAGCTTTATGAACTAAGGGTTCTGAGCTGGCTGCTAGCATGGCGTTTCTGATTAAGTAGCCTGGGTTAAAAGGAAAACGTTTGAGTCTGACCTAACACTAGCAAGAAGAGGGTATAAATATTTCATCACAATGTGCTTCAGCACAATAGCTGAGGATTCTCCACCCGGTTCAATAGTAATTTCCAGAAAGGTAATGTCTTTGTTCCGTTTTTCCAATTTGACTTAGGGTTTCCACTGTTCTCCAAAATGTCAACAGTTACAATGAATGAATTTTAAAAGTTGGAGAGAAAAAACTAAAAGCTTCTCGAGAACTCTAATTGCAGATAATGAATGCCAGTACAAACTGCATTATTTAAAATGTAAGCTGTTGACAGAAGTTAAATGTGTTTTGTATTTAAAATAACAGACAGTTCTCTCTTTTTCAGAGAAGTAAAAGAAAGCTTTTGAATATATACTGCAAAGAAAATAACAGCTTCTCCATCAGCTTAATGCAAACACAACAAGCCTTTGCATACCAAATGACATGATAGGCATATATCCATTTAAATGTACTCCAATAGCATATTTTCCTATTTGAATTCTTTTCTACTAAAACCTCATGCATAATTCTCCATTGAACACACTCAATTTATCTTCCCTGCTCTGTCTTCAACTGCAAGAAGAATGTAGTCAAGTAGAAAGTGATCACATCATGGATTTCTTTGTGACACTTGAATATCGCCAGAGTATTAGCAAATCATTGATGTCAGAATAAAGGGAATATTAAGCTGGACTTTGTTCAAATCCTCTGCCGTTACCAATCTTTCTTTACCTCATGTACCTCTCACCTCATGTGAAATCCCATACAAAAACTTTGGACAGAAAATGTTAATATATATACTTTTTTCTTACTGACAGACCTATATAATGGATCTGACACTACTCTTGTACTTTAAAACAAAGTAATTAAAGTATCTATAGTAAATTTCAATATTCAGTGTCAAGAAGTCATGGCATATCTGAAAACTATCCATGTGTTGGAGATCAGTGGATTAAAGGTATAAATTCTACTTTTTGACTTCTGGCTCAGAAGTTAGAAGACATGGTTCCAGGAATGGATCTACCAGTTACTAGGTGTGGAGAGTCATTTAACACTTCTGCTCACCTTACAAGGTTGTTGTGGATACCCAGTTGTACATGGTCCCTGTGTGTGGGTACAACTGTACCTTTACTGAGTACTTACTACATATGTGTGTATATATATGTATATAATCTATACCACTAATATATATATGGAGACATATGTAATATGTATCTATTTAGCTAAACAAACATTATATAATTCCTACTACATGCGAGACATTGTCCTAAGCATTTTACAAATATTGGGTTGGCCAAAAAGGTCATTTGGGTTTTTCCATAAGATGTTACCGCAAAACCCGAACGAACTTTTTGGACAACCCAATAATAGCTTATTTAATCCTTCTAAAAACGCTTATGAGGTAGGTACCTTTATTCTCCCCATATTACAGACAAGAAAAGTGAGGCACAGAGAGGTTAAGTAACTTGCTGAAGGTCACACAGCCGATAATTGGCAAAGCAATGGTTGGTACCCCAGCAGTCTGGCTCCAGATTCAGTGCTCTGGACTGCTATGCCGTGACCTTCAGAAGGTCTAATGCATTATACAAATGGAAGGCCTCTTTATCTGGGGGATATAGTTAACTCTTGGTCATATTTAGGAATGGAGGAAAAGAAGGAATGAAAGATAATTATTTATTCATTCAACATTTGCTTGGTGTTTAGCACCTGTAAGGCACTGATGGGTATAAAAATAAAGACTTGGTTTCCATCTTCTAAGAGTTTAAGTTTTTAGAATTTAAAAAATGGGCCATGGAGATTCTCATGGACACTGATGAAGTGAGAGGGCATTTGGGCTGAAAGGACAGTATCAGGAAAGATGTAATGGGGTAGGCGACCCACACAGGTGAGGCGGGCATGAGGAGACCAAGACAGTGGAGAAGGGAGTCCAGGGTATTGGATGATGGGGTAACTGAGCTGAAGAAAGACTGGGCCAGATGAGGAGAGCCTTGAAACCCCAACTAAGCGGTATAGAATTTATTCTGAAGGGGGCTGGTGAATCCATAGAGGTGTGAACAGTATGGTCAAAGCATGGAACAGTATGTAAGCAGTACCTCAGCAGTAATTCGGTGAAGATAGGCAGGATGGTTTAGGGTGTGAAGCGACCTGATTTAGCATGAAGAAGAGGGAATGGAAAGGAGGAAGGAGAATCCAGAATGACAGCTCCAGGGCCTTTTCTATGTTCTCACTCTCTCTGACCTTTTCTTAAACTTGACATGACCCCCTCCACCACAGAGTTCAAATGCTCTCACGCTCTGCTCCCAACACCAGCCCAAGCAGCACTCTGTATACTACTGAGTCAATCACTTAACTCCCTCCTCAAAATTTGTACTTTCCTGCCTCTGTGACCTTTTCCCAAGACAATCCAATCCCACTGCCTGGGATGCCCTCCCCAGCACCTCCTGCTGTTACCATTTTGACTCATTCTCCAGGGCAAGGTCAAAGCTCACCTATTGCTAAGTGTTTCCTGGGTCCCCAGCCAGAGTGATCTTGTTCTTCCGACCTCCAAGACCTACTTACTGATAGCACTTCAGACTCTGTGCCGTGTGTTACAGATATTTGTGTACCATTCAGTATCATGGATTGTCCTGTAAGTTCCGTGAGGCCATCAATAATATTTTAGGCAACTCCAGGTCCTTAATATTGCCTTATATACAGGAGGAGTAAAATAGGCATCTGAAGGACAGGAATCCTTTTCTGTTCAGCTTGCCCATTCATTTATTCATTTAACAAATACTATGTGACTAGCATTGTTCCTCTCCATCCCTGGCATCCAAAACAGTACCACCAATAAATACCTGGGACTGGACTGATGGGATGGCAAACATTTCTAAATCATTTGTGAAATATAGTTAGCACTGGAATTTATGGCATCCCAAAAAAAAAAGGGTGTTGCAGTTGGCGGGTGGGCTGGTGAAAAGCAGTATGTTAGTGACAGTATTTCCTAATTCCACACACAGCCTGCTGTTTTACTAAATCCATCAATCACAAAAAGCTCTCCTGAGAAACTACATTCTTTAGGTTTCCTTAAATATCAACAACCTAAGATAAAGATCTCTTTTCTATAATCAATACATGAGAGGGTTCTAACTGTAACCGAGTTTCTACCGGTGCCAGATCAACAAAACCATCAGGGTAGGACCAGCACCTTGGAAGTCCATTCCCAGGAAGCTCTCAGGTTCATGGGGAAGGCAGGGCTCCCGGGCCACCCTAGGCTGAACCCCAGGAGCTCTGCTGTAAGCCTGGCTCCTTCAGGGGCTCACACAGCCTCAGTTCCTCTGTCTAGACTATAGCCTCTGCTGAGCCAAGCTGTGTCTCTGGAGCTTAGTTTAAATAGGGGCAGTGGGCAGGAACTACTTTTCAGACAGCATCATAACACTGCATGCTGCGATCTTTACACCAGCAACCTTGAGCTTTCCTGCCCTTTAGTATACTGAGCCAACCTTGGCGATGAATACAGAGCCAGGCGGACCTGGATTTGAGTTCTCGTGCTACTGCTTATCAGCTGGGCAAGTTTCTTAACTTTCTTGAGCCCCAGTGCCTCTGAGGTGAAATTGGGATTAAGTGATACAAAGCATGGGAAGCACAGAACAGGGGTGGGCAGTTCTCTTTCTTGACAGTTTCTAAGGTATGATGTAGAAGCAAGTACACAGGCTCCGCGGCCAGACTAACTGGCTTCATATTCTGGCTCTAAGCAGAGAGGTGCAGGCCAGTGCCTCCCAAAGACAAAGCAGCTGGAGAACCGAGTACAGCAAAAGCAGACCTGATGGAGGTCTCTCCTGCTGTTTCATATTACAACTCGGGACAGCCAAAACCGCTTAAAAACTAATCTAATATACCAGTGACGAGTACCCAGGAGTTGATGGCGTAGATACCTACATGTTCATAAAACACACCACCTGAAGTCACACTTAGGAAGGCTTCTAGCCTCTCTGCAATGTCCATCTCATCATTAGCACTCTTTTTGCTGTATGCTGACAGTTACTGTAAAATTCAGTGTAATTTACTGGAAAATTACCCAGGTTTCAGGGAGCAGTGCATAGTGATCTGCATTTACTCATCCACCAAACAGCTACTGGGGATCCAGAAGCCAGGCACTGTGCTAGGCTCTGAAGCTAGAGGTGAAAGACACAGTCCCTACCCAGTAAAGACACAAAGGCAGGCCTACTCTTACTGAAGAAGACAAATAGGAGGTGGGGAGGGAAGCACTCATGGACTTCAGGGTAGGTAGGCTGAGTGCAAGTCAGGTGGAGAAGACTCCTAGGCTTCCTTTTGATCAGCTTCTATTTAAGTCTGGGAGCTCACTTGGAGAGAAAGATGGGGTGGGAGGGGGGGATATATTTTATTTATATAAAGATGTAAAGACAGGAGAATCCCACCCAGAACATGAACGCTACTCAGTCAATGCCCACAGTGGATCTCAGTTCCCACCCCAATGCCCCTTCTCCCACTTAAGGCCTGTGAGGGACCCTTATCAGTATGTTTTATTCTCATTTGTGGCATCAGGGCTGGAAAAGTTGCTGATCCCCGAGGTAGTGAGTGGTCAATAGGACTGCTACAGTGATGAACTTTCCCACCTCCTTTCCCCAGACTTGTATGGTTCACTATAAGTCAATGAAAGCAGAATTTACAAAACTTAATTATATTTGAAAAGTAACATTTATAGGAGAACTCACTTTGAGAGGTAGTATACTGGCAGTTAAGAGCTTAGACCTACAGAACAGACTGCTTGGGCTCAAATCCTGCCTCTGTACTTAGTGTGTGATCTTGAGCAAGTAACTTAACCTTTCTGTGCCTTCATTTCTTCACTGTAAAATGGGCATAACATTCTTACTCACTGCATGCATAGGGTAGTTGGAAGGATTAGATGTGTCATGACATGTAAAGAGCGCAGAAAAAAGAGCTTGACCTATAATAAGTGCACAGTAAATGTCAGCTATTGCTATTTGAAAAAATTACCACAAAATATTTCATTTTAATAATAGGTAATGATTTCTCCATGACTGGAAAGACGATCATTTCCAACAGAGGTAAAGGAAAGGAAAGAAGTGGTATTTCCATTTATGTGTATGGTAAGAATTTTAGCAAAGCACTTTAGAAATGAGCAAATAGCTCAAGATGAACAATTAAATAGCATGAGATCCCGTCTTTATAGCTAGTTTATCAAAGGAAACTTGAGGTATGTTGTGGCTCCACTGAAATGAAATCAGTTAAAACAGTATGAATTTATCATCAAATTATATTTATAATCCAAACAAATGCTTTGAACAAAAGGCATGGTCTGGGACTCTGGACCCTGCTGGCTGCTAACTAACCAAATGACAGGGCAACAGAGATACAGAGAATAAACAAAACAAAGGGAAAGATAGAGAACACATATGCAAAGGGAGAAAGTAAGGCTAATGAAAGTCACAAAAATAATTCTATTCCGTTCAGTGTGGTGTTAAAGATTTTGTTTTAGGAGTAATTACAAAGAGCAGCATTTTATAGGTCTATGAAATCCAACAGACCTGGATTTTGGTCCTAGCTTTGCTGCAAAATAGTTCTGTAACCTCAGTCTTTCTGCCCCTCAGGGTGACTTTCATCTATTAGAGATGGCAACATGAGGTCTCCTGACAGGACCAAAATTAGGGAACCAATCAAATCAAACTGTGAACCTCAAACAGTTTGAAAACTGTGGAATGAAAGAAGAAGCACAAACTAGAGGTTTGACCATAGAAAAACTGATCATGTAACTAAAAGGCCTCTTTCCATGAGAATTTTAATACATCCCCTGAAGTGGAGAATATTTGACGACGCTCAGAGGAAATAACATAGGATGGCATCTAGCAGTCTATATGAAAAGAGCATCCGGACTGTCATTCATGTTTTGTTTTCTGTTGGAGATTTACTATTTTATTCTCCATCTTCAACAAGAACCTACAAGAGCCTGTGATAGTGGAAGGAGCTTTCAGGTCCTAGATATCCAAGCGTGTGAACCCTCAGTCTGCCAGGCCTTGACTGTGACCTTGTGGCAAGGCTCTGTCTAACCCTGCTGGCCCAGAGCGTTGTCACCTATAAAGGACGTGGCTGGACCATGTAATCGCTCAGGCCTTTTCCAACTCTAAAATTCTATGAGTCCATGATTTCCCTTATTAATTTTACAACAACTAAGTATCACAAGTATTTATTGTTGGGGGAAATACATATATATAAAATATACTTCTCAGTTGCTAAAGAGGCTGATTTTTTTCAGTGTCAGGGTAGATGGCAGATAAATTTTAATCAAAAGGAAAAACCCATTAACAACAAATTATACTAATTATCTCCTGCTTCTGTTGATTGAGGCAGCAAATAGTATACCATGCTAGGCCAAGGACATAAGAGTCTTCCTAGAATTTTCCATGGGCTCTGAGGCCATAACTCATCTGCTTTGCTGCACAGAAAATATCTAGAAATGAACAATGCCTGTATACTCTAATGTACTATTACATTGATGAATATTAAACTGGGGTATCTATCACTCTAGTGACTTTAATTAGCTCTCAAACTGATTAGTGATCAATCATCAAGTGCTCATTAAGGAGGAAAACCCAGGAACTATCCGGTAGGTGCAGGGTTGACACAAGGATTTGCTATGTGCTTTTATCTTTGACTGTTATATTTAAGTTAAAGCAGGGCATTAGTCATCTTTTTCAAAGTGCTAAATTTAACAATATTTTTTACATAGCAATATAAATTACAATTAGTTTCACCAGATTTTGCTACTTTAATAAAAATATTTAATGAAAAATGACTCATTTATCCTAAAGAGGATAAATTGTTTTCTGCCTTCTTAGAAAGAAAATGTTTCTATTTGTAAGACAAGCAACCTATATTTATTAATCTTAATCTGGGCTAGCTCTATTTCCAGTAGACACCAGAGGCAGCTTCTGATTCAAATCTTTGAGTAATAGGCAGGGGTTATTGGTTTTGTTTATCTCGAATGAACCCTCGAAGAACACTCACATTCAGCAAAAATTTCTTGAGCCCCATAAAATGTACCACAAACAGGCCTTGTCCTTTTTGATTCCTTTACATTCTATTACTAGAAATCCAATTATATTTTATTCTCTGTTGATTTATACTAGGTTCATCAGGATTATTTTTCATGAGAGCAATGAACAATTTGGTATAATATCTGCCCACTTCACAATGATCAGAGATTTTTAACATGAAATAAATGTCATTTTATCCAGGAACTTCTAATTTTGCAGAAGATATTTTCCTTTCTTGTCTCTCAAGCACTCCATTTGTAGTGGGGTAAAGAGAAATTGGTAAGGGCAGAGGATTTGAACAAAGTCCAGCTTAATATTCCCTTTATTCTGACATGAATGATTTGCTAATACTCTGGCAATATTCAAGCACATGGAGTTCCCTGCACAGGCAATGCGCTTTCATGCATCTGTGCTTTCCCGCACACACGAATTGCTTTTTTGGAAGGCCCTTCCCACCCTTCCTTTGTCATCAAATCAGGTGTCAGCTTCTCCAGGAAGCCCTCGGGAGGTTTACACAGAGCTGTGGAGACCTCTATCTCGCCCAGCACCCAACACCATACATGGAAATATCTCACAAGTCTAACTCATTGATGACAGGGCTGTTTGCCATCAATATATTAACAGGACCTGTAAATTTATTGAAAGGCTCCTCCCAGCCTCTCTGGACGCAACAGAGATGATCCTCTAATAATTTTAGAGCTGAGGCAACTATGCTTTTAGTACTTTCCATTTAACTGACTTAGAGACAGGGAACAGATTCTGAGATTTGGGACAAACGCTGAATAATGGCATTCCATAAATCCTAGAAACTTACAAATCACAAACCCTCTCCATACAAGTGATGCGCAGCCACTCTACAAAGGAGGAGAGCACCGTCTTAAAAGATAACCTATTCCATTTCTCAACAGATCTAATGGTTAAATTCAGGAATCAGACTGCCTAGATCCTTGTTTTGCCTTTTATCACGTTCCACAGTTTTCTCACCTGTAATTAGGAATAAGAATCATACCTCTAAGGTTGTTGTGAAGATAAAATGAATTAATACATGCCAAGCACTTGCAGTGGTAACTGGCAAACAGTGAGTGTTTCACGGTTGCTACAAAAATTATAAAATACCACCCCCCCCCATCATATCTTGAAAGCCCACAATAGCCTCAGCCAGTGCTCAGTGTCAATGCTCACTTGTTTACTCTCACACACCTGAAGGTTGAGAGCAGAGGGGTGGTCTTTGTTCTATCCATCAAAGAAACTGAGCTGCAAAGAGCCTTAATCCTTGCCCAACAAGTCAACAGAGAAAGTCAGTGATAGGGAAGGTCATCAGAAAGTCCTTGTTTCAAAAAGCGTTTTCATACGAAGTCTTCAGAGGCCCTGAAATACAAGTTTAAGCTACTGAAAGAATAATACCCACAAATTGGCACTTGGAATACATATTAACCAGGGCCATAGTGAACACAGTGGCAGCAGAAGTGGTGAAGGGAGAGTTTCAAGCAGTTGGCAACGTTGAGGGGGAAAGTACATGTATAATGAAAGGCCAACCAATTTACTAGAATTTCAAAGTCACCTGCAATTTTAAATCATTAATTCTTTTCAGGTAAATGTTTCACATGTCTTCAACATTACACATGTGTATTAGACATTTAAGTTATACGGTTTAGTATATGAAATACTTAAGCTGAGGACACCAGACACTTGGAATTTTAAAATCATAAAAGACCTGAAACCCTTGGAATTGTAGCATCAACTAAAATGGAAAAAATGACATGGAATCCTTTTCTTTTAATGGAAAATGGTTTAGAACTTGACACATAAACCTGTTTCTCAAATCCAGTACCTCTCACTCCATTTATTAAAAAGAAGAGAGAAAAAAAGAAGAAAGGTGAGAGGCCTTTGTTAATCTATGCAAGAAAGATTTTTGAGCTTTCAAATTGCTTTTGACCAGATGTCTAACCATTTTTTGCTGCCTATGTCATTTAGAATCTCATTTGGTACTCTCCTGAAATCTTTCAACTTCTGATTTTTTTTCCTTTCTCTCTAGATATGGCTCCAGAGGGAAATTCTATGAATATGCCTTGTGTTCGTCCTAATTGTATGCCTTGGCTCACATTGCTCCTATTGCCTCAAAAACTTTCCCCAGCTTCTCTCCATCTGTCCTACTCGTAAAATCCTGTCCATTTTCAGACCCTTTCCTCTCCGAATTTTTCTTAATCCTCAGGGTGGACCTCTCTCTTTGGAACTCCAAAGCCCTCTAGCTGAACCTTTCTGTTGGTACATAATGGTCTGCCTTAAGTTATAATCACCATTAAAAAGGGAGTACTGGGACTTCCCTGGTGGCACAGTGGTTAAGAATCCGCCTGCCAATGCAGGGGATATGAGTTCAATCCCTGGTCCGGGAAGATCCCACATGCCGCGGAGCAACTAAGCCCGTGTGCCAAAACTACTGAGCCTGCGAGCCACAACTACTGAGCCCTCGTGCCACAACTACAGAAGCCCGTGCACCTAGAGCCCGTGCTCTGAAATAAGAGAAGCCACCGCAATGAGAAGCATGCAGCGGCAACGAAGAGTAGCCCCCGGTTGCCGCAACTAGAGAAAGCCCGTGTGCAGCAAAGAAGACCCAACGCAGCCAAAATTAAATTAATAAAATAAATAAATCTATTTAAAAAAAGGGAGCACAGTGTGCGAGCTGAGCCTTTTGACTCTGCTTGGTCTGAGACTTCCTAGCTGTGTGACCTTGGGCAAAGTACTTAACCTTTCTGTGCCTCATCTACCCTGTAGGTCCCTTGGAAAAATTTAAAGAGCTAATTATGTAAATTGCTTAGAATAGTACCAGATAAAGGTTAGTTGTTGCTATTTAGTCCTTGTTTAGCTTTTATTTGCCAGACTTCTGGTACTGTCTTGCCTAAAGCTCCCAGCACAGTAGCACATACATAGTAGGGCCCTATTTACTAATTTGAATTAAAATAAAAACCTGGGTTACAGTTCCAACCTGGGACTTTAATCACTTAATCTGAGTCTCCGTGGTGGTCTCCCTAAATGAGGAGGTTAATTTGATCATTTCTAAAGGCCCATTCAGCGCTAAAATTCTATCAGATAATCATGTGAGTTAAGATATGTTGAAATGGATCACCCAGTTCAACAGATTTAGATCTTCATTCCCTTCACATGATTTTTACATTTCTACTGGCCAACATTTCTAGTCCATTTTGAGACAATAAATCTAAGGAAAATGCCCATGATTTATTCTATGTATATGTATTATATATTTGGTTTTGATGAATAATGATAAACAAAGCTAAGTACCTTAATTACCCAATACAAATGAAACATTCTGATTGTTATTAAAGCATTCTAATCATTTAAAAGTCATACTACTATATTTCAGAATGTAATAGTTTGGATAAAATACTCTGAGAAGGATTCTTGATATGAAACATGCTTTAGAAATGTTTTGTTTTTACTAAACTATACTTTCTAATACTTTTTTGTTTTTTCATTTCTAAGCCAAATAATTGTTTTTGGCTCATATTGCTCACTTCTTTTAAGAGACAGTTTTATTTGTAGTTCATAAGCACCAACCATAACTAATTCTCAAATCTCAGAGAGAAAAGAAAAATTCCAAGCAGGAGCTAGCGAGCATTTCACCTCATTAATTAGCAGGGTACCCTAAAAGACATATACATATAAAGTTCTTATCAAACAGATGTCCTGGGGGGGGTAGGGATAAATTAGGAGTTTTGGATTAACATATACACATTACTCTATATAAAATAGATAACCAACAGGGACCTACTGTATAGCACAGGGAACTATACTCAAAATCTTGTAATAACCTATAACGGAAGAGAATGTAAAAAAAGAATATAAATAATATATAAACAACTGAATCACTTTTCTGTATACCTGAAAACAACACAACATTGTAAATCAACTATATTTCAATAACAAATTTTTTAAAAATAAAAAAAACAACAGCTGTCTTTAGAGAGTCTTCCAATGGAAATTTTATTAATCTCAATCATTTTGGCAGGAAAATGAATCCAGGTTAAACTATCGAACCTGGTCTCTAAAGTCAGTCTGTGTCAAGGCCAAGATTAGAATTCAGAAGTTGGCAGGGAGTCACGTGATCCCAATACCTCTCTTTCTTTCCATCTAAGTGTCTAGTAATAAAGCCAGGGCAAGGATATATGGAAACACTTTGTCAGCCCAGGATCTCTAAATAGACTGCTTTTTAAAAAAGTTTTCCAGGTGGCATCACGGAGCATGTGGTATTCCAGAGAAGTTTTCATTTTGGGGAGCCTTTTACATATCCTTTACGCCTTATTTCTCTTTGTTCAGTGTTTTGTTCCGAGACCCAGACCTCTTTGTAGTCCCTCTCAAAGCAATGAATTTGCATTTTCACTACATAAATGTATATTTCAAATACTTCAAATGCCCTTGAGCTAAAATAAATACTTAACCAAAACAAAACAAAATAAAAAACCCAAAAACCTCTTTGAGGCACAGAGAAAAATCTTCCCATAGGACGTGGCAAGTATCTTGGGCTTTTTCAGAATGACCTTTCAACCTTGCCTGGGGCACGTTTCTTCTTCTAGAAGAATGCATTAGCTCCTGGTTTGTGGGAGGCTCACAAAGCCAGCCAAGGAAGCTTTCCTCAGCAGTCCTCAGAGGTGGACTTTACTAAGAAGGGCTTGAAATAATAAAGTGTCTTCCCTCCCATCTCCTCTAAAAATAATTAGCTTTTCATTTTAACATTTTAAACTGGTTCAAAGATATGTAAAGGCCAGCGTGGATATCTGTGTGCATTCAGAAACCCTGTTTTCCAAATAACTCCTGTACAAGAGGCTCAGAAGACTTGGGTTTGTACTGGGACAGCTTCTATTCTCTATTTACATTTGTTAGGCAAATTAGAGCTAGGGCTCAGAAAGGAGAAAACAAATGTGCATGGAATAGCCAGTAATGGATACTTAGCACTAATCACCATGTGAGAACACACAGCTAAACAGGTGGTGTTGACACGTATAACACTAAAGCTATAAGAAAAGCTATGTTTTAAAGAGGCAGCCCTCCAAATGAACATATCCTAATATTAAAGCTGAGTGTGCAAACCCAAAGCTGTTTGCGTTTGCCCATTTTGTAACCCACATCAACAATCTGGAAAGCTCAATCAAGTTTTTACAAGTGGCAATCAGCGCATGCAGTGTAAAAGTTTCAACTCTTGAGTTTTACCTATTAGATCAGGCTCCACCCTTCTTCTCCCCACCTGTCCTGCACATCCTTCCCCAAGGCAACTGTGCAGTGGGGAACTGATGGGCCTTGGGGATGGAACTGGGCTGAGATTTTGGAGCATTCATTTACTATCTGTGTGACCCTGAGCTAATTATTTGGAGCCCCGGCTCCCATTAGTAACCTTGGGATTAGGAATACCTGCCTCATAGGACTGCTGTGAGACATGAATGGGATCCTGCATGTGCCTCATGGTAAGGGCTGGATAAATCTTCATTTTCTCAGTTCTTTCCTCTTAATTTAATGGAATTTGAAGATGGATTATCTCTTGACTCTGGCTAGCCATGTGTGTCACTGATGTACGGAGAGAGTAATCATCAATTACACATAATTAACAATCAATTTCACGTGGATTTACCATGACATCTGTGTTAATCTCCGTTAGAATTTGCTTACTGAGGATGGTAAGCGCCTTGTTTTTCAAAACACTGAGTATAATGCTGTAAAACCTAGGCAAAGTAAAGAAATACTAATATAGGACAAATAATTGTTTTTCTCCTAAAATACAGCATAACCTTTTGAGATTTCGGTATGAGGGGACAGGCTTAACACTTCAAACCACTGTTTTATGATGAGCCCTTTACCAGACTGATGAAGGCAAATTTTGGTTTGAATGTTCCTTTTAACCTTTTGTGTCACCATTTTTCCATTTTTGCCTTTTCACTTCTCCACTAACCCAGTCACAGCCCTGTTCACATTTACTATTGATTTGGTTTTCTTACAGGAAGTTACCATCCGTTTTTTTTGTACAAAACTAATATATACTGATTATAAGGAAAAACCATGTATATATATATAAACCATCTGAAATTACTGTTAATGTCATCCCTGATCTCCACCTTTACTCTGAGAGGCAGGCAAGGAGCTGTTGCCATCCCCACTTCACCGATGATGAGGAAGATGACAATGACGATGAGGATGACACTAACTACCTACATTTAATAAGCATTTACTATGTGCCAGGCACTGTTCTGAATGCTTAATCTGTATTAACTCAGCTTTATTTTTTCTCTTAGCACGTACACCTGCCATACTATATATTTATTTGTTTATTGTCTGTTTCTCCTCCCTAGAATATGGATGCCCTGAGAGGAAGTAACATGGTCTGTTTTTATTCACATCTATTATACATCCCCAGTACATCTACAAGTGCCTGGCATGGTAGGAGGCATTCAGAAACTGTGGAATAGATAAACTAGTTTTCCTAACAACATGGGTGAGCCTTATCCAATACACTGAGGGCCTGAATAGAATAAAGAGCTGAGTAAGAGGAATTTGCTCTCTCTGCCTGTCTTCGAGGTGAGACATGGTCTTCTCCTGCTTTGGACTTGAACTCGGGCTGGAACTTACACCATCAGCTCTCCTGGTTCTCAGGCCTTTGGACAGATTGGAATTACCTTCTGGCTCTCCAGCTTGCTGCCTGCTGATTTGGGGACTTCTCAGCCTCCACACCGCACGAATCAACTCCTTATAATCAATTTCTCTCCCATACCTATATATCTGTATCAATCTATCTATCTAATCTCCTATTGGTTCTGTTTCTCCCAGACTAATACAGATGCCCAGATTGGCTAAGTGAGCTGAGATTCAAATTCAAGTTCGATGTGAGTCCAGTCAATTCTGTTTCCTTAAAGTACAGCAGTCTCCCTGCTTTCTTAACCCTACTTTAGTTCTCTTTCACATGTTAAACTGAAAAGGAAGTTAATTAGTGGATTAGACTTAGAAAGGGAATTTGAAGATCTTGGATCACTCTTACTTTTTTAGCCCAATGAGTCCCATCTGTTAGATCTTTTTTTTTTAGTTTAATTTTTTAGTTTTTTCTGTTGTTGGTTTTGTATTTTTTCTTTTTATTTCTTTTTCCTTCTTGTTAGATCATTTAAATTAACATTTCTAAGAAGTACAGGTTGCCAGTGAGGCAAATGTTCAATTTTTCACCTATGTTTTTGTTAAAGCAACATTAATGCCACTGATTTAAAAAAAATACAAAGGAGCAAGTGATAAATGGCTTAGGTGCTTTGTGTTGTTAGGGTGGCATTAACATTTAGAGATCTTTGTTAGAGAATGGTTTCCCAAAACTATGGCAACAGAGATAAAATGACAGACCTGCAGAGGCTCTGGAGCCAGACCTGGACTTGAGATCCCACTCTACTACTTATTGTGCAACCTGGGCAAGCCTCTCTGAGCCTTAGTTTCCTCATCTGTGAAATGGGGATAATGATAGTAACTGCCTCATAGAGACACTGTGAGGATTACATAAAATAATGCATGTGCTTAGCACAATAACTAGCCATATATAATAAGCATTTAATAAATGTTAGCTACTTTGAAAGGCATGGCTAGTTACCTAAAAAATATCTCCCTTTCTCTCTCAAATTAACAAAATCCTCAATTTTTAACTGGCTGTTAACGAGCTGGCCAACTAAAAGACTATAACTCCCAGACTTCCTTGAAGCCTGGTGAAACTGCGTTTCTAAGTTCTGGCCAATGAGATGTATATGAAAGTGTTATATGGAACCTTCATTAAGTCTTCGTAAGAGACAGAGGGCCTGCCCTTCTTTCCTTTCTCCATTCTATTGGAGTCTCCTTTCTCCATTTCAGGAAAGCAGATGTAATGGCTGGAGCTCCAGCAACTATCCTGAACTCTACAAACAAAGATACAATTATGTTTCTCTGAACAGTGTATTAGGAGGAGCCTGATTCTTTGATGGCTTTATGTAACCTCCATACCAGTCCTGTGCTGCCAACCTCTGAACTTCTTTTATGTGAGAGAGAGGTTAAACTTCTATCTTGTTTATGCCATTACTCTGAGTACCTCTGTTACTCAAGGCCCAAGTAATCCTAACTGCTGTGGCTGGCCCATGTGGTAGGTTCAAAACCACTTTGAGGCCCTGTTTCTGTAAATAAAGGCAAGGTTGAGGCAGAAATATAGAAAAGGGGATGCATGTCTTCAAAGCCTTTCCTCTCCTTCCAGACGACACTCAGATGCCACCATCCGCTCTCTCCCACTCAGAGGTCCAGGCTTTCATGCCCCATGGATACAACCAGCTCTCAAAGAATCTGATAAAACTCGGTTCATTTTAAGGTAGAAGTGATCATAAGGCATCTCTTTCTATTTGTCCTGGGCATTTGTATTTTATTTAAGACAAAGCCTTCTGATAGAATGTTTGGAATAATCAACAGACCTGTGAGAGAACTATTTTGGGGCAGAGAGGCCCACACATAAGGCTACTGCCCACCACTAAGGTTGGACTGTAATTTAATAAAAAGCACTCCTCTGGTTTAAGGAAGTTAATGGACCTCTCAAAAAGGAGCTCACCTTCAACTCCCAAGGAGTATCAAGGGTTGAAAGGGAGGAGTGAATATTTGTTTGAAAAGGCAATTAAATAGCATCCTCAATTCCCTCAGGCTACATATTTTACACATTACTTCAACAATCATTATTACGTCATCACTTGAAAAAAATTCTATGCATGATGCAACTCAGAAGGTAATTTATTCGTGACCAGTCAGTGGTTGAATAAAGAACCTAAACCACATTCCCCCAACCCTTGGTCCCCTGTTCAAACACTCCTCACTTTTTCTTCCTTTCTGAATGTAAACTGAATATATGTAATGGATAGATTTCATTTGAACATGACAGAATTTATGTATCTGAATTTAAATTGCAAGAGAGACCATCTTTCAGAGTAAAAGTGTGTGTGTGTGTGTGTGTGTGTGTGTGTGTGTGTGTGTGTGTGTATAATAAGACGGTCTTTCCCCACAGAACAGGACATCTGACCTCAAATGTGCATGCTCTCTGGTTTGGTTAAAGTAAAATTATCTCCCAAGAGCTCAAAGTGATCTACAGACTACCTAATGAAAACCTCTTTGCCTGTCTCCTCTATGCCTTGATTCCTCAACTGATTCAGAGATTAAATGACTGACAGGGTTATTTAAACTCTGGTGACCTTTTCTAGAATCTGGCTCCTTCAGGCTTTCAGACTGATACTGATGAGACGTTTGAGGAGTTATCAACTTACTTGATTCCACTATAGAGTCTCCTAGATGTCTAATTCCACTTGATAGGCTGAATCCAGGAGAAATTTCTCTATACACATCCCTCACTGAGATAAAATTTTCATGACATTCTACCAGATTTTCTTGTATTCAACAGTCAAGTTTATCTTTGCCAGTGCTGCTCTGACTAGTATTACCAGTTCCAGACCATAAACAACAGGCTCTTGTTTATGAGGCCATGACAACCAGCAGATTTATTTTTTAAAGTATTAGAGACTGATTTATATTTCTAGGTAAAACAATGCCCAAGCAAAGGGAACCACAAAGAAAGTGCCATGAAGCCCTCATCTTAAAATAGTGCAATGGAAGAAGACAGAATTTCTTCTGTGGAAGTCTCAGAGGCACAATGCTGATTCAACTTTTAAATCCTACATCCAGGATTTCTAGAAATGGTTGATACCTTAGGTTATCAGAAATTAATAAATCACACCAAGCGTGGGCTAATAAATGGCCTTTTATATGGATATGACCTTATAACATGAGGCTTTTGCACATAAAGGTTTCTGAAGGAGGAACAAGCAATTAGAAACCGTCAATTTAATTCAAAAGCACAGGTGTAGCAAACATGCTGCATAAAAACACAAATTTATCACACACGTAGAAAAAAACTGGAAAGTGGATTTTATAAGAATATCACTCATTTTATAAAGTTTAAAACTACAGGTTCTTTTAATTAGCAAGTATCAGTGGAGCATTAAAAGCAATTTAATTCACAAAACTGTATTTTACACACTTGCTTTTTAGGAACAAATGAATTTGTAAATCAAGAAACATATTTTAATAATAAGTTTCAGGTTTAATTTGCCTGTAAAGAAAAATTCAAATAATCTTGTGTAATGAAAATGCAAATATCTATAGTTAGAGCAAATTAACATTACTCAGTTCTCGTTATGTTGTTCTCTTTTAAAATAAAAACTCGTCAAATTCCTCCAGAAGGAATTTGTATTTAATAATATGATCATTAATTGTAAAACAAAATATACATAGGTATATGACTAATCATTGATTTTGTTTTTTTAATAGTTAATCATTTAATTTCTTCTGATTATATGCATTAACCTGAAAAAACTTCAATTCAGAAAAGCAAACTACTGCCAAGAAGGAAAAATAGATACCCCTCCCCGTCAATATTCTGGAACTGAATATATGAACAGATCACATATAATCCAACCATGTAAAAACATTCTTTTTGGGACAACTATAGTCCAGTTTCTTAAAGTGTTCTGACTGCATATAAATATTTACTTGAAACAGTCTCGTGCCATCTATCCACTCGGTTCCACATTTCAACCAGACAAGCATCCATCAGCACTCTAGCTTGGAATGAGTTCTAATAAGAGAAGTGTTTCTGCAAACCAGAATTCTAAACCAAAGATTTTTCCAAAAGAAAGATTACGTGCTTACTGTATAGAGCTCGTTAAGAACCTTCATTAAGTCCTCATGAAGTTGGAATGCAATCTCTTTGCTCTGCAATGAGAAAAAATTAACAATATTAAAAACTGTAATAGAAACTTGTTTCTAGATGATTTAACATCTTAAGAAGTCCACTGACTGAAAATAGAAGAATGTGTATAACACAATGGAAGGCCAGCACGACCCTGATACAATAAACATCTTCGACCAAATGGCCCTTTCTAAATACTAGATGTGTGCACCAATGGTTACCACTGGCTGGACAGAAGCAAAGAAGTGGACAGTGTGAATGGCTCTCCCACCATCCAAATCAGACTTTATCAAGAGCGAGAAAAAGGAGGGTGAAGCACCGTGCTTGCTCAGAAGTTGATTTGCAGAACCTAAGTCATGAAAAGATGAATTCCAGCATCTTGCTTCCCATCTCAGTATCATCACAAGGGAATTTTGCAGTGTGAGTCCCCAGAAGCTAAGTTAGAAACCAACAGGGAAATTAACTCTCCCTTTCCAAAATAACTATATGACTGACTACAAAATATTTTTTTAATTAAAGCATAGTTGATTTACAATGTTGTGTCAGTTTCTGGTGTATAGCAAAGTGATTCAGTTATACATATACATATATATATGTGTATATATATATATATATATATATGTTCTTTTTCAGATTCTTTTCCATTATAGACTATTACAAGACATTGAATATAGTTCCCTGTGCTATACAGTAGGCTCTTGTTGTTTATCTATTTTGTATATAGTAGTTTCTGTCTGCTAATCCCCAACTCCTAATTTATCCCTCCCCACCTCTTTCCCCTTTGGTAACCATAAGTTTGTTTTCTATGTCTGTGAGTCTGTTTCTGTTTTATATATAAGTTCATTTACATCATTTTTAAAGATTCTACATATAAGGGATATCATATGATACTTGTCTCTCCCTTTGACTGACTACAATTTTAATTTTAAGAAAACACTTTCAAAGTAGTGAGTTGGTAAGGCCACTTATGCTCCACATACTTTTTGCCTCTGCATTTATTATTGCTATTTTTTCATTAAGACAAAAAAGAGAGTTTTACTTTTCCACTCAGTGGGTAAATGACAGCATTTAAGATATTCTTCCCTAGGCTAATTCTGAGGGTTTGACAGAGGAGTATTTGAATATTTTTTTTCAGCAAAATCTGTAAGTTACTTTAAAGGAAATCATATATCCAAATTACTTTTCTTTTTTTCTCCTGTTTTGAGTTCAGTATTTAGTTAGGTACAGAAAATGGAAAAAAATGTGTAGCATGGCTTAATCTATAGTTTGAGACAATAACAACAACATCCATGGTTCATTTATGTGTCTCCCACTGGGCTGTCAGGACTGGGAGTAAGGGCCATATCTTTAACAGCTCTGCGACCTCAGAGTCCTGCACAGTGCTTGGGTGAGGCAAGTGAGGTGCCGAGGGTATGGAATTTAAGAAGACACTAGTCCAGGTCCCACTTGGGCACAAAGGAAGCTTCCAATCAGCACTTGCTAAATGAATCTGTACATAAGTTGAAATACTGTTGTTCGTGTGATTTGCTGAAGTAGTTACTGCCTTTGGTGAAGGCTGGCCACTGGTGAGAGGGCAGAAAAGAAAGGCCCATAGACCACCCTTAATAAAAATCAGAGGATCTAGATGAAACACAGTCCGTCTGCCAACACTAGGTCATGGGGTTAGGCCTCCCTTAAAAAAGGCCACATGTGCTGAAGCAAAAATTTGTGAACGTAAAATAGGGTGGGAAGATGACATCAGAGCAACAGCTAAACTTCGAGAAATTCAAGTTCGTTAGCTGCATTCGTCCCTGGGTTTTCTTGGAGTGATAAAGGGTGCTGGTGTTTATCAAGCTCTGAAAGATTTAAAATCCCTACACTTGGGTTAGAGATTTTATGTTTTGCTGTGTCCTTGCTATGTGAAGAGGTTGGTTAAGAATTACTGAAGGGTGAAAGGAAAGTCACAAGTGAGCAAACGAAGCCAACTGAAACTCATTTTATTTCCCTTAAATCTTGGCTATTCTGACTGTATACATTACACTGCAATCTCCTATGACTTCAGCTTGGTGTTATTTTAATATCATATTTCATTCAAGGATCTGAGCTACCAATTCAGAACTCTCTAATGGGATCAAAGGCTACCAAGTAACTCTGCTCAGCTGCCCACATTTCAGGTAGCAAGTCCAAAAAGAAAATATTTCTTGGCTAAGACTTTAGAACAATAACCCCCAAAATCCCTTAGGTCCAATTAACTGCAAGCCAAGAATATTTAGGATCAGATTGAACACTTGGGTTCGGGGCGATAAGGGCCTGCTAAACCAGCCAAGTCAAATATCTTACAACAGCAAAAAGGTTCTTTGTACATTTCACGTTTTACAAGATTTCAGGTAATGAGGTAGAGGAAGTCTGGCAAAACAGACATACTGTTCTCTGCTGAGCACACTCTCACATTTTTGGTTCACCTTTCCTCAGAGGCCCTGAAATATAAAAAAAATCTGTCTGGGAGGCAGTATAGAATAACACTTCAAAGCAAGGACTCCGGAGTCAGAATGCTGGGACTGAAGTCTCAAAGGCTTTTGGACTCCCCTGTGCCTGAGTTTCCAGATCTATAAAAGGAATGTAGTCATGGTACCTATGTCATAGGGTTGATGACAGCATTAACCAGATGACAGATACACAGAACTCAGAATGGTACCTAACACACAGTAAACATGCCACAAATGTGATAATTATTTAATTCTTTCCCAGACACTGTAACGGTTAACTCCCTTGAGTGAAAAGCCCACATCGTATTCTTCCTTCTTCTGGTCTCTATGGACACTTATTCCATTGACTTCCACATAGGAGGTGCTTGGCAGATACTGGTTGAATTGAACTGGATGTCCTTCACCCCACTCCCCATTACCCTGGCCTTTAGATCCACCCAAGTGACCCCTGATTTGGAAGGGCCTCAAGTATTGTGCTCCAGCCCTTGAGCCCTTCTTACATCCGTACACCCTTGCCACACATGTACACTGAACTTATCTGTGTTCCATTTTCGTGGGTATACTACTGGTGGTACCAGATGAATGAATCAAACATCTACTAGGAAATGGATAATTCCTCAAGCCAATGGGATAAGATATATACAACTCATGAAAGAGGCCCTTAAGTGGGAACTTTAAATTCTGTGAGAAGTTGGTGGTGAGTTATTTTCAGGGAGGTAGACCCCCGGCTACCCTCATGACACATCACCGAAGTTTCCGCCTAGATGTTCGCTCTGAATGACAGTCTAAACTCTCCGTGGTCTAGTCAGCAGCCTCGAAATGAACCATCTTCTCCCCGCCCTGCACCACTCCTTTTGCCTGCAAAAACTGTTAAAAGAATTGGGCTGTGCTCTGAAACGCTAGACCACGTGACTGAAGTGTGACGCATGAATTTGCACACCCTTTTGTTCACAGATCCCCGGGCCAGACAACATCAAGTCCTAGTCCGAGTGCTGGGGGCTTGGTCCCTGTCCCCATGGCACAGAAGCAACGACAAGATCACCTCATGTTATCCCCACCCCAGCTTTAAACATGTCTCCAATGTATTACAGTAACAGTGAAAAACAGTCCTTTCTTCTAAATACGACTCTGGACCCCAAGAGAAGCAATCTTAAAACAAAACACATCTGCTGTGGCACACAGGATGCTGACATACTCAACTAATGCACTGAAACCCTTTAATTAGAAAATATCTGGATTATCAAACGTCCATCAAAATTCAATAGGTTAAGTATACCTCTGGATTCTATTTCATTAAAAATGTGAAAACAGTGAGAGCAGACCCTTGACCCTTGACCAAGAGCTGCTAGGTAAGAAAAAGGATATGGGTATTAAGGAAAGCAATCAATGTTCCCTTTGTACAAGAGAAAAAAATAACTTTATGAAATGATATATGCTTGAAATAAAGTATTTTTTATGTTATTTGCGATTGGCTGATTAAAATTACTTTTGCACAGGGAAGGAGAGTCCCCTCCAACTGCTTCAGGTATGGAGTTGAAAAGCAAACAGTTTATTTTCCCCCCATTTCTGTGGGCCTATATAAGTTCAAATGATGGTAAAAACTTCTAATGCATTGCAATAGGATTCTAGGATTCTGATCCAAGGGGAAGTAAAATGGTTAGAACTTCCATTCAGTTGACATTTATTAAATGTCTCCAATGTGTAAACCCAGAGTTGAATACCAAGTCAATTTCTAATGGTTTCCTATTTATTATCGCTTTGATGTTTCAGACAATTCAAACATAAGGCCAAAATGAACAGTCCCAAAGTTTCCACCTTTTTTCATTATAAAAATGAATTAAGTGTATTGAAGAATATTGGAAAAATAGAGAACAGAAGGCCAAAACTACCACCATTATAATTTGATGGGTGTATTTCCTTCAAGTTTGTTTATCTAAACAGAGGTCTGAGTTGTAATCATTCTATAATAATAAAGTATCTTTTTTCTACTCTGCTTTTTTCCAGTTATCATACATTTTCCCATGTACTTATATAATTTTCAGAACATTATTATTGATTAAAATAACTACCCAGTGAATGTATATTAACCATTCTTCTATTATGGTTTCCAATGTTTCCACTATTTTCCATCAATCATTCAATTACTTACTTATTCATTCAATTTCACCCATATATTTTAATCACCCTGAACTATTATCATGAATGCTGTTCTAAAGTCATATCTTGCATTTTGCGCTGTTGCCTTAGTGTCAATTCCCAGACATGAAATTACCAGGATAAAAGTATTGACATTTTAAAGACCCTGGATTCACACTGGAAGATTACTTTCTAAAAGGGTTATAATGAATTTATATCGCTTCCAGGACAATAGTGTCACTCATGTCAGAATCTGGGGTTCATCTAAGACTTGCTTCTTCTCCTTGAAAGAGAAGCCACCAATCCTATCTATTCTGGTTGATCTGTTTCTCTGTATGTCATGAGAATTTTTTTTAAAGATAAAGACCTAGGGAACTCCCTGGCGGTCCAGTGTTTAGGACTCTGCCTTTCCACTGCAGGGGGCACGGGTTCAATCCCTGGTCGGGGAACTAAGATCCTGTAAGCTGCGTGGTGCAGCACCCTCCCCCCACCAAAAAAAGATGAAGAGCTAATTATGTCCTTCCTCTGATTAAAACCCATCAAATTCTTGCTATATTTTTTTCAGGATAGAGTTACGATTTCTTAAATCACTCATAACTTCCCCTGTCAAACTAGTCTACCTTACCTTCCACAAATCTCAAACCACATCCTTCAGCCTGATCATAAGCTGCTCACTCCCAGCTTCTACTTGCACATCTCTGCCTTCCCCATGTCGTCCCCACTGCCCAGACTCTGCTTCCTCCTCTGGCCTGGTACAATCCTACATGCTACTACTTTGTGAAAACTTTCTTGTAACTTTACCTTGTCCTTCAAATAAAGAAATTAGACCCTCCCTTCTCTGTGACTGTATAATACATTCATTCATTATCACTTCTAGGCTGTATGATTTAGTGGTTAGTTGTTCAAACTCTAAAACTGGATGCCTGTTTTCAAACTCTCTTGTCTGTGCATAAGTTAAATAATTTTGTGAGTTTCCTCAATGGCAAAACAGAGATACCAACAGCCTCTACATCACAGGGTTTTATTGGGATGGTCCTTATTAAACACTTAACACAAAACCCAGCACACAGTTGAGTGTTAAACTGATGCCACCCGTTATTATCACGCTCATCAAGTTTCTTTTTTCTCTTCATAAACAGAGGGTTTCTTTGAAAGCAGGGACTGTGTCCTAATCATTTTTGTGTTCCCAGGGCCTGCCGTGGTGCCGGGCACACTGTAGGGGCTCGATATACCTTTGATGAATGAATGGGACCCAGAGCTGAGTAAGGCATGGCTTCCTCCCTCCAGAGTCCACAGTCTCATGGAGGAGCTAGATGTGCCCCAACAGCTTCCTACACAGAGCACTGTGATAAGTGCTACACTGGGTGGACCCTGGCCAGGATCTCTCTTCCTGGAGAACAGCAGGCTTGCTCCCTGGAACCTCCCAGAAAGGGGAGAAAGGAAGGCAGAACAATGAGCATAATTAATACAACCATAATTGAGTACATTGGGCAATCGATCAAGTGATCTATATGGTTGGATTAAATGACCAATTCAGAGGGCCTCTGGCCTCTCACAGAGTTATTTTTAAAGTAAATCCACTGTGATGACCAGTCAAGGAATCCTGACCTTATGCTGAGTCAGAGTGAGACTAAGAGAGAAGGAGGAAAACCAGATTAAATATTTAATGAGAGGGTTGCAAATGGTTATAGTGTCTCACGCTCAGTGAGTTTTGGATGTAAATTCTGGTTAGAAGGGTCAGGCCATACCTCTACAGTGTGTGTGCTTTTAAATTTCCAAAACCTCGTGTTCATGTGTCTTTATAATAATAGATTCTCTTAATTCATGTAAACTCTCAAGACAGAAGCAACAACATCCTCCAAAATGCCTAATGGAAAAATCTGGGCTGGGCTTAATGGCCTGAAGCAATCTACAATATTTATAGTGTAGTTGCACATTTCCTTTCTATCTGTCAAGGGACATGGATTTGTACTTATTAAAATCACAACTAAATATCAGTGTATGGAATTAGCCTCATGATCTACTGCATTCCCAAGGCGAAAAATAATCAACATTCTTTTAGATAAAACTCCACGCCCCTAGAAAATGTGGGAAAGTTAGAAAAAAAAAATCATAGCTACAAGGGAACCAGAACTTCATTTTGAAAACAAGACAAAACTTAACCTTAAAGGAAATATCTGGGGCATCTCTTAGAATATTTACTAATGTAATTGCTAGGCAAATGTGGCATTCGACTGTGCTCAGCCCGTGAGCAGGCAAAAGTGCAAAGTCACGTACACCAGTGTCACTCATAACCACCCAGGTATAAAGAGCACTTGAACAGACAGATTAAGTAACTCAAGACTGAAATTTTAAATCCTACAGGGAATAAAGTAGATGAAACAATGATTATCATTTTCAGCTTGCATTTCCTTAACTCTTCAAGAAACACAATTTTTCATGCTAGGGTTATTTCTCTACTCAAAATGGAGATACACTGGAAACACCATTTCAGTGCTTCTAAATGAATAATCACTTAGGCATAAATTCTCAGTAGCGGATATAAACAAACCTACCTAATTAAAATCAGAACGTGTTATGAAACTCTGGTTAAGACTGTAATGTAATTAACTAAAAACTATCAGAAATATATTTCCAGACCACTTTTCAATATGCTGAACTTAACAAAAATGTAATAACTCAGCTTTATTAACAACTCCTTAATACAGTTCCTTAACAATTATCATAATAATACATCATCTTTAGTACATGAACCTGAGTCTACTAATTTATCACTAAAGACAACTGTCTTTCTCTCCTGTGACAGGTGTGACTGTGCAAAGATCCAGTGTGACCAAAAGCTTACATCTATGGCACAGTTGGCTGGGGTTATGAGTATAATCTGTGGTGAAGCAAACTAGACCATATTGTGTAGGGAACCCGTGACCTCAGTCTTAATAGCACTGTGGTAAGAAAAATCCAGGGACTGTTTACAAAACTAAATAAAGTTAAGTAGGAGATTTGCTCATTTATAAATCATTCATTGAATTAGTAAGCAAAAGGCAGAGATTCTTTGAGATACTGATAAAAGTTCATTTATTCATGTACACACTCATGCATTCAGTCATTCATTCTACCAGTTTATATGAGTACCTTCTATGTGCCAAAGATAGAAAAGTGGTCTTACATTTTAGTGAGAGAGGTAAACAAAACAATTTCAATTCAGTCTGATTTATGCTTATTCAAACAATTTAAACCAAGTGAAATTTCTCTATATAACTCTTGAACCAAGCCTAAAATTTAATAAACCAATCAACCTTCAGGAATTTATCCTAAATCAGAAATTTCCTTTCAAGATATATATTTATCCTAATACTAATAGTACCATCTCAGAACTACAACTCATTAATTGGTCTATAGAATTAACCATGTATTTAAGTAAAGGTAGCTTAAGGAATAGAAAAAAAACAAAAAACAAATCCCCATGGGGTAAGTGTCCTGTTCACCAAGAACTTGGTTCCTTGAATACTACCGGAGAATCTGAGAAAACACCTATGGCTAGTAGGCAAATGTACATGGCAAATGTACATGACAGCCTCCTTGAAGCAGGAAAAAACAAACAAACAAACCCCAAACCATCAACATAGGTCCAGATTATTTACTGGTCAGATTATTTAAATATCTTTACTTCTCTGAGCTGTTTCCTCATCCGAAAAATAGAGAAGAGTCCAATAATATACTCCCTAGGGTTCTTAGGAGGATTAAATGAGATATCCATTGTTACGTGCTTAACAAGGTGCCTGGCACGTACCAAGCACTCTATAAATGTACCTGTCATGATGCTATTATCAGCTCAGCATCATATCCTTGTTTCATTTCATGAAGTCACCCTCCAGTTTTCTAAATGCTAATGTAACAGTCTACTCATAGCAACTTGCAAATCAGTATGTCTCAGATGGTCACTTCAACCTAATTCAAGATTTACTTTCTAGAATACTTGTGTCTGAGGTACTATTATACCAAGGAGGATAAAGTCTATTCCAGAGAACACCGCAAAGCTACAAGGAAGCAGAACTCTAATTCTGAGCAAGCCCTTGCTGACTTTAGACTGTTAGGTCTTCCTTAGAATAAAGTAAAACTTGTCTCCACTTAAGTTCTACCAGTCAGTCTTAACTGTTATAGACTTGTAGAGCTAGTTATTCTAAGCCATCTTCTACACGACAGGTCTTCAAATATTTGAGACAGTTACTATGTCCTAGCTAAGGCTTACTTTCTCTGTACCAAACATTCCCACTGTCTTCAACTGTTCCTTATATGACACAGTTTAAAGAAATGAAGAGAGGATTCTCTTTGCCTCCCAGATAATTTTCACTGTTTTGGAGCTAGCAGCATTAAGGACACTTTCTTTATACTTCAAGGGGTAGAAGCTAAGATCTTGGGAAGATTAGGAGGCAACACACACCTCTCAGTGACTTGCATTTGCTTGCTATCACCCTGTTTTGTGGTGGCAGTCCAAACCCACATCTGCATAGTTAAGGTAAACCCAAGAATCCTGGCATCACTGTTAGCTTTTTTTTTTTTTTCTCCAACAGGCTAAAGAGCCATCAGATAAAGGAGTAGAAGCCTTACAATCTGATTAGGATGGACTGAATAAGAATGTCCTGGTTTTGGATTTCCAACAGACCTTTCATAAAACAACAAAAAGCCATGTGATTCATTCTTGATCTACATGGATGAGATCTTTTTGAAGACAATATCATTATAAGTATGGAAATACTCTCTGGCCATAACTCATGGTAGAGCAAAAATCATCACCCAGATTACTAATGCACCAGCTTCCTCACTAGGTTCCCCAAGACTGGTTTCTTCTCATTCCAATTTACTCCTCACAATGCTCTCAAAAAACAAAGCTGATTATGCCATATCCCTGATGCAAAATCTCTCTTGGCTTCCTTAGTTGCTTAGATGAAAACATACCAGTTCCTCAAACTGAAAATCAAAATTCTTCCATGCCTGCAGCCCTCACCCCCAACCTGCCTTTCTAGATCACAGGTAGCTGTTATCCCACTGTGTACACTTTGCCACGTTCTAGGCTATATTCCTCACCCCAGCCAGCTGTGTAACTGATGTGAGCTTTAGGTCCAGGCCAAAAAGAGGTGGCCTACGATGACAATTCTCTTCCGTTAAGAGTTGTGGGGCTTCCCTGGTGGCGCAGTGGTTGGGAGTCCGCCTGCCAATGCAGGGGACACGGGTTCGAGCCCTGGTCCGGGAAGATCCCACATGCCGCGGAGCGACTAGGCCCGTGAGCCACAGTTACTGAGCCTGCGCGTCTGGAGCCTGTGCTCCGCAACAAGAGAGGCCGCGACAGTGAGAGGCCCGCGCACCGCGATGAAGAGTGGCCCCCGCTTGCCGCAACTGGAGAAAGCCCTCGCGCAGAAACGAAGACCCAACACAGCCAAAAATAAATAAATAAATTAAAAAAAAAAAAAAAAAAAAGAGTTGTGAAGATGGGGCCAAGAGCCCCACCTACAGTCATCTTCCCCTAGCATCATTTCCTGGATATGCGCTAGTCTTGATCAGAACCCCAGGCCCTTGTCCTGTGCTGTTCTCTACATACATATAGAAGAATGCACTTCCCCGAATTCCTCTGTAAAACCTCACCAAGTTTAAGACGTTGATCAAATGCCGCTCTCTCTGTGAAGCCTTTCTCCATTTTCCTAGGCAGTATGCCTTACTCAATCATCTGTGCATTTGTGCTCTTGGGTCCTATTTCTGTAAGAGCAGTTGCCAACTTATAATGTAATTTTTATCTCTATACTTCCTTTCGTTACTAGATTATAAGCCCCTTTGGAATACTAATTGAGGATTTGTATCTTACTTTTGCGACCCTAGAACCCACCATTGTGCCTGTCACATAACGATAATCAATAAAGGTTTGCTGAATGAATAATGAAATAGAATGTCTACTCTGTTTTGGAAAAGAAAACTGATTTCAGTAAAGCTAGGTTTCAGGAAAAAAAGGAAATGAGAGGAAAAGTAGAAGTTGCAATGAATTTGTCATGACTGGTCAGTGTAATTATAAGACCTCGCCAAAAAATAAAAGATTATTTTAGCAGCCCCTTGCAATCTCTATCTTTAGAGCTAAAGAAATGAAATTTTAATGGCCATGTTTACTCAAGCCAATGCACTAAACCAATTATGGTTCTATGTTCACTTGAAACTACCAACGTTTAAAAAGTAAAAGTGGTGCATGTATTTATTTACTATTGTTATTGAACATTAGTGGGTTTTCTCAATCCATATAGTTCATAGAGCCAGTGTCAAATTTTGTTTTAAGTTTCTAGATTGATCTGACAAAGTATTTAGTTGATAAAATTTCTGCTTCTATTTAATTGCTTCTCTAACAATGAGAAAAAAATGTTTCCCTTTGATTGAGATTTAAAAGGTACTGAAATCAATCTGACAGCCACATTCAGTATTTGTTTGCAACTGCATATTTTTGGGTTGCTATTACTCAAGGTATCACAAGTGTTTCTTAATTCAAATATTTGCTATATGTGCAATATCCCCCAATATGGCATTTCTTGCAGCTGCTGGAAATCTTTTAGAATTCTACCATGTGAAATTAAACAAAGTCTTCAAATGGTAAGAAACGCTGGCTAGCAACCAGAATACTGTTCTCAGGTTGCTTCAGACTTTGTTGATCTCAACTACTTACACCTCGACCTAGAGTAGGAATGTTCTCTCCTCATCAGTTCTTTTAAGAATGCGGTTTCCTTCTGGGATGAGGAGAATGGGTAAGGATTCAAGGCTCTTTGAAAATGAACTTTCTTAAGTGCTGATCTTTTATGAATAACTGAACCTAAATAAACCTGGTACTGAATATATATATATATATTTTTAAACTTCTCTTAATGGGAGATGAGAGAATGGGTGCCTTTGACCTACTCCATATTTGTTAATTTAATCTAGACTTGTAAACCCTGTAATTGAAATGTAAACCAAATTGGAACATTTCTTTTAAAAAAATGTTTGGAAAAATGGAAAACTCAAGTTGGATTAATGGTTCTCAACTTGGTCCAATTTCCCCCTCAGGGGACATTTGGTGACATCTGAAGGAATTTTTGGTTGTCAAAACTAATAAGGTGCTACTGGCATTTAGCTGGTAGAGAAATCCACAGTCATCCAATTGTTCTTCCATTGGTAGTGTGTCATTTTTCTCTGGCCGCTTTCAATATTTTTTTCTTTGTCTTTAGTTTTTGGTTTGATTATGATGTGTATAGGCATGTACTTCTTTGGATTCATCTAGCTTGGGTTTTGCTGGCTTCTTGGGTAGGCTTATCTCGTTTGCCAAATATGGGAAGTTTTGTTGTAATTATTTTTTCAAATGTTTTTTCTACCCACTCGCTTTCTCCTCTCCTCAGAGACTCTGTTGACATGAATATCAGACCTTTTAGGATTGTCCCAACACTCCCTGAGGCACTGATTATTTTTTTCCCAATCTTTTTTTCTGTTGTTCAGGTTAGATAATTTCTGTTAATCTATCTTTCAGATGAACTGAAACTAATCTCTTTCCTCTGTTACCTTTATTCTTCTATTGAAACCCATCTAGTGAGTTTTTAATTTTGGTTACTGTATTTTTCAGTTCTAAAATTTCCATTTGGTTCTTTCTTTTTTTTTTTTTTTTTTTTTTGCTGAGACTTTATCTTTCCATTCGTTTCAACAGTGTTTGCTCTCACTTCTCGGAACATTTTTATCATGGTTGCTTTAAAAGTCTTTGTTAGCTAATTCCACCATTTGTGTCCTTCAGGATTGGCCATTTATTGATTGTCTTTTCCCATGTCAGCTGAGGTTTTCCTGGCTCTTTGTATGCTGAGTAATTGGGATTATACTCTGGATATTTTGAATATTATGTTATGAGACTCTGGGTTTTATTTAAACCACATGTAGAATGTTGATGTTTTTGTTTTATCAGGAAATCAACCAAGTTGAATTCAGGATGCAAATTCTGACCAGCCTTCTATGGGTTGTGGTTTCAATATCTGTACTGTTTCCAACACCTTTGTAGCACTATTTGGATCTGACTTGCATATGCACCATTCAGTGGCCAGTCTGGAGCCCAGGCATTGGTCTATCCCTTAGTTCAGCTCCCAATGTCTTTGGTAGGTATACTGCTTAAGAGCAAACCCAAGCATGTGCAGGTCAGGAGAGAGTCCAGGAGTTAATAAAGAACTTCATGAGATTGCTTTTTAAATCTACACCCTCTCTGTAATCTCCTTAGTACTTTTTGGTTCCTTTGACACCCCCTTTCAGTCCTCAGCCCAGAAGGCTGGCTGGCACTTTAGTTATTCCACCCTGCCACAGACTTGCCATGACTCATTTCTCCTCTGATTTCTCTCTCTTAGGAAGTAGACAGCATGTGATAGTGCTGCTTAAATCCAGCCCTGTCAATACTGGGTCTTCTGAAATGCCTTGAAATTTCTATTATGCGGCTGACACTTATCTCTGGTTTCTAATACAGATGTAAGTATTCATTATTTATTCATTCAATAAATATTTACACAGTATCTACTATGCGCTAGTCACTGTTTCAGTGAACAATACAAGATTCCTCCCCCTCAGAAACTTACATTTAAATTGAGGGGAGACAGAAAGTAAACAAATACTGCGTAAATACAAAATATAGCAAAAAGGGATAAGTGCTGGAGAGAAAAATAAAGTTAGGGAAAGGAGATGGGGGTATAGACTTCCTTTCAGAGTAAGGTGGGAACGAATAGAGTGAGCAAAGAAGTATGGGATCTGCTTGAAGGTAAAAGGACTGTTCCAGTCTTTCCTATTTATACGTTTGATTAGTCATTGCAAAGAGAACTTGGGAGGTAAGGCTGTTGCAGCCCTTGTGCATGCCGCCATCTTGCTCGGAAGTTCCCTGATTTCATGTCTTCATTTTAAGCACCTGAATATTGTATATTCAAAGCACAGTTTTCAAGTGCACTTGGAGAATAGGCTAATTCTCCATTAATAAACAGCATTTAGGGCTGAACTAGTTACTGGATATAGTTCCCCACTTCTTTGTGGTAAACACTGACTGGTGTACTCGGGGCCAAGTTTCTTTAAGGTTTTAGTTTACAATGAATAATTGTTTTCTTTGTGTCTTATACAATATGTTCATTGTACAAAAATCAGAAATTACGAATAATCAAACAGAAGAAAATAAAAGTAACTTAGAGATACCCATTTAAAATAATTTTGGTCTATATACTTTCAGATTTTTTTTTTTTTTTTTACCATAAATAAGTTTCAAGTGCTTTTTGAAAACTATTCCCAATGTAATTATGGGTTCAACTACTACATCATGCTGTGTGACAAAATGTCCAACTTAGCTGACCTCACTGACCTCAGGTTTTTTAACATTATGTCACTTTCCAAGAAGATAGACACATAACATCTGCTTAATATCATATTTAAAAGTCTTTAATGAAGCTTCTAAACTGATGGGGAATGCTCTTATCTAGTAACTCAGCTGCTAAATTTATGGCTAGGTCAATCACATATGTCCTGTTGTCACTAAATAATAAAGGCAACAACATAAATGCAAGAACAGCAGCACTGACAACTGCCATTTATTTATGTGCCAGCCATCCTGATAAGCAATTTATAAATACAAATTAAAAATAGTTTCTAAAATATTTCAGAAAAGCACATCACTGTAAGAAACGATAGTTTGGTTTTGATTTACTTCTAGAGAAACGAGCTAACTGTAGGGTTGATAAAACTCAAGAGAACCAGCTAGTAGCATTAGCTTGAATGACTCTCATTTATTTAACCACTCCCCATCAATTATTAAGCTGTCCCTTGAGGCCACCAGAATACCATTTAATTCTTCTGCTACACTGCACTGAAATGCTTTGAAAAAGTTCCTCTTGTTATATTATTTACCACTGTTGCATCAGCATACTAAATCACATGTGGTAGCTCTCTGCTAATAGTCAGTTTATTTTTCAGGGGATAGATTGCTCCTTGGTAAATCACAGCCATGACCATCTTTACTCCAGAAAGGCAAAAAGTAAGAATTTCATCCAAAGCGTGAAATTCTAATGCCACCCTCTGGCCTAATAATTCTACTTCAAGGAATGTAGCATAAGAAAAATATCAAAGATGTGTGAAAGATTTAAATGTCCTACAACGGGAAAAGCTGTGCCGAGAGTGAAACATTATGCAGACGCGAAGTATCCTATTTTAAAAGAGTATTTCCAGACATGGGAAACGCTAATGATATTTTCCATGAAAAGGGCAGTTTCCCAGGCTATCTGCAATGAAATCTCAATTTTGTAAAATACATATGTATGTATGTTTGTGTAGTATACATGTATGCTTATACATATGAATGCTGAAAAGATATAGCCAGAAATACTACCAGTAGGTAGTATTAATATGGGTAACTCATTTCCATCTTTATATTTTTTGGTGTTTTCTAAATTTCTACAATGAATATGTATTTTTATATTCAAAAAGAAATAGACTCTCTTTTATATATAGATTTGTATAGATTTGTACAATAGGAAAGACTCTTTTATTTATAGATCTGTAAAGTTTTCAGATTTTTTTAAACTTAGGGACTTTTTCTTCAAAACAAGGTTAGAGCCTTAGAGATCTGTACTAGATTAGTATCATTTATTAACTCAAAGCATCTGCTTGAATATTAACTTACTTTAAATGTCCTAATTGAAAACACAGTGTTTTTTTTTCTCTCATGAAATGTCTTTGTTTTCTTTCATACTAGGGTATTTAAATAGAATATGATTACTTCTGATAAAAATTTTAAAATGACCTCAAATTTCCAAATCTTACTAGTAATTTCTCTTTCCTTTCAGATTAGGTCACACAATCAACAATACCAAAAGTGGGTTAATTTAATTCCTGTGAGTCTGAATCTGATAACCTACGGCATTTAGGCCAAAGTGAGGTCATTCTCAGTGGCTTGCAGCCAGTCTCTGCTGCTTTGAATCTCTGCCTATAACTTGGATGACTGACAGATTTTGCTGCCTCATCCAGAACTATCATTCTTCAGGATTTTCATTAGAAATGAATGGGGCCAAGACCCATAGTGTCCCAATCTCAGAAGTTTCTAACCTGTGCGTTGTGTTAACATCTCCAGTTACCACTGAAAAACACCAACACAGTTATAGTAACTATGAACTATCTAAGACCTACAGGCAAAGACAAGAAGACGTACCAGCCAGCCCGGCTCTACAAATTATATCTGAGCCTTTTGTTTCCTCATCCCTGAAATGTGGCTTATAATCCGTGTTCATTGGGCAGCTGTGAGGATGCATGAGTTAATGTGTGAAAAACGCAGGGCACAGTGCTGGGTGCACAGTTAAAATTCAGTAAAGTGGTAGGGTTATGTCATTATTATTGGTGAAGAAACAAAATAAATTATATTTGTACACATATTTATGCAAACCAAGAATAAAAACATTAATAATTTGAAAACAATCCATGGGGAAATGACAGACTTCAAGATAATTTAAAACACGCAGAGATAACTTAACATATTCAAAGGCTGCCATTTTATGGTGCTCCCTCTAAACTACATACTTCTGTTAACATTCTTAAACTTGATACAGAAGATCATGTGATAAGGTGCTTAAATAAAGTGATTATTGCGAGCTAGCTGTGGTCTTTCCTACATGGTGACTGCTGACGCTGATTACTTTATGTGTAACACATGAATCGCACAATTTCTGGCTGCAGCACCAACCCAGACGCAGACCACTCTTGAGCGTGAGTAATGGAAAGAAGGTGGCAAGATCTCATCACTCCAGCAGGCAGGGCTGGAGAACAGGGCAAGAGGCACCTCACTGCCTCTTGTTCTTCGGGAAGGACAGTAGGACTGATAATGAAAAACCCCTGTGTACAAGGAGTCTCCAATTTCTGACCTTTTCCTAAAACAGTAAAGCAGAACTTATGAGCGTCAAAGCAGAGTCCTACTCTGTCTGTGCTCACATTGTCCATACCTAACAGAGGGTCTGGAATGGAATAACTCTCACTGTTGAATGAATGAAGAAATCAGTGAAGCCTCAAAGTTAAGACTGTCTATGTGAAATAGCTGTGGGGGACCTGAGAGGCACAGGGGGTGCTGACCAACATAGGTATTCAATGCGTTATCCCCTAAGTTCCCATTAATTGTTGAAATGTGAGGACGAAAATTTTAACTCGGCTCCAAGCAAGGATGTTGGAGCATTTCTCAGAGTCTGTTTACAAACATGGTTTGGAACTTCATAATAAGTGATATACAAACACCATGTGATGATCTGGACGGCTTCATCACAGTTGTGCTACACAGTCTCTTTAGAATGAGGACACATTTAAGATAATGTCTGGTGTAATTTCACATTACATAATTCTTGCAGGTGTAAGGAATAAGTGTTTACAGTATAGATAATAACAAAGATAACAGCTAAAAATTAGTTAGATCGTATTAGTATTAAATCCAGACACTGGGGTAAGTAGCTTTCCATGCACGACTCATGAATCTCCCTACAGGTATCTGAAATAGGTTACTATATTTACTTTACAGATGCAGAAACTGAGACTTAAGAGGTTTACGAACACTCCCAGGTCCACATAGATAACAAGAGTGACAAAACTAAGATTCATACGCAAAGCATCTGACGTTAGAGCCTTAGAGATGAATCACTATGTTATTCTGATCAACAGGCTTCATCTACAGCTCTAAGGACCTAAATTTGAAATAGCTGATACTTGAATAATTGGGTATTATTATTTTTTTAAAGCTTCCCTTCTTTTACCTGTTGAAAACTGTCAAGCATAGGCAACTATTTCTAAAACTGGTTCTGATGTGATTAAAATTTAAGTCTTGAAGCTGTTCCCTATACCTATGCCTGGAATTAGGCATTCCTATAAGTGTCTTCCTGATTATTATATCCATTTGGAAACAAAAACATTCCTAGAATTACCTGCTCCAAGCGCCTTATTTGATAGAACAGTCTGGGTAAAAGGATTCTTGGTCAATGACTAAACTGAATACGACACAGCCGTGTAAGAGGCTGTACCTGTCAAGCACCCAGCATCTAACTGGATCTCCATACGGACATGGGGTTATTTTTGAAAAACGAGTAAGTTGCAAAATCCCCTCCCAAGAAGAACAAGCATTATGCTCACTAAGGACTCCACAGAAGTTCTAAAGGTCAATTCAGACTGGTTCTGATCATTTCCTTCTGTTTTCATAAAAAATATGCTTCTGGAACCATATCAATGGAAGAAGAGCTGGAGAAGGAGACGGCCTGATGATTTAAAAAAAAAAAAAAAAGCAGAAAAGACTAGTCTTGCTTTTTAATCTAAAGGGATATGAAGTTCTCTGGACTTGACAGATATGGGTCCTGGCTTCCTATCTTTGCAGATGACAAACGTGTCCTAGTGGGCTGATCTGGCTCCTCAAGAAGCTCCAGTCTCGCCCTCTCTTATTCTTAATTTTAAGAACATGGAAAGGTGAGGCATGTCATCTGCTGGGTCTGCTTGAGGAGGTGGAATTTTATACCTGTCACTGTAATGACTATTAGCTTTCCAGCTGATCAGCAATTGTTAGGGGTGAGAAGACTCCTCTCCCCACTAAATGCTGAAGTAGCCAGGAGTCTGCTATAAATAGGCAGCTTCCAAGGATTACAGTTCTTCGAGTCCCAGAAAATCTGGATAAGAAGAGAACTTCTAGGTAGCAAACAAGCAGGCATGGTGCGTGTGTACTTACTGTACATTCCTCAGGCCCTCTTTCAAGAGCCAAGAACTTATTTCCCCAACTACTGGGAATATTGGCTGCTGGCTGTCGAAACTTACAGCTGACCTCTCTCTCGGAATTACCCTTGGGAACTACCCTCCACCAAGGGGAGCTGCATCACCCCAAGATTACTTAGCCCGTCCCCAAGGGCAGCTCAAATCCAATGTCTGCAAAACAAAGGCGAGGCCTCCTTGGCGACAAGGAGCTCCTTGGCGACAAGCCTGAGCTCCCACAGGCTCACCTTCCCCTCCTGCCAGTCTAGCCTTCCCCACTCCCTTAGACAGAAGAGAGGACTCTCTTGAGTCATCTCCCAAGGTCACAAAAGCAGAAGAGTTGGGATTCAAGTCCAAATCCATTTGACTCTCAGCCCTAAGTTTCCATCAACTTTATGAAGCCCTTGACTTTGACATACAAAACACAAATCCTTACAGCTTCGCAAGACATGCAAAGTCCCTTTTGATATGACAGTCCTTTCTAGCCTCACACCCCATCACTCACTCCCATACAACCCCTGGCCCAGTCACACCGAACTCTTTCCTTTCCCTGAACGTGTCACGCTTCTGCTTTCTACCTGGAATAGTTCATTGTTCTCGTCTGCTTGATGACCACCTCCATCTCCTACAGGTCTCACTTCAGGTGTTCCCTCCTCTATGAAGAATTTCCTGGCCCCTCAGGAGGGTTAAGATTTCCAGCCTTCAAGTTTCTACCGCAGGTTGTGTGTTCCCTTATTGTGGTAACTGTTAATTATTGTAATGGATTCTTTGTAGGCAGGGAACGTGTCTTTTCAACTCTGCTTCCCAGCCTGGCATTTTAAAGATGCTTTGCTGGATGGATAAATAAACGAAGTCAATTGAGGTGCTGGTCCCAGAAGCCCTGGCTGAAAGGTTGCCAGCACCCCCATGACTGGGAAGCATCATACAGCGTCATACAAATTTGGATAAACTGTGACCTCCTTGAGCACGAGACTAGTTTTTCTTCAAGGAAGTAACCTTTCCAAGACCTGACACCATCTCTCACTCATAGAGGACAGGACGCAAAAAGCCCATTGAACCAAATGAGGTCTTGGCAGAAAGGGCTGACGTACGAGAAAATTACTTACTCTCCTGGCTCAGTCTAAACTATTTTTAAAAAATCTCTATGTTTTAAGACACATAGGATATTTCCCTACGTGGTCTCTTCTTAATTAATATGTTCTTATTTCCAAATTTTAAAAATTTCTCCTTTGTTTGAAACTTTTTTTTTTTCCTATTTAATAGAGCAAAAGAAAACTTCGAGTTTGCTAAATTCCATTTCTAGGTCAGAAATCAAATCTAATGTGGACACATCAAGCATGACTAAGAAGTTTCCCAGATGGCCTGCATGACACAACTTTGTTTTAAGGGGTCCCTTTGAAACATAAATGTCTTTAATCTACAAGGTGGTTTTTTCCCCCCCACTTTCTGAAACTAATAATTACTTACTGAATAGATGTACAGATATTGGTATAGGCACCAAACACCCTGAGTATGAAGCTGAGGAGGTGGTGGAGAACCCTTGTCCTATAAACATAAAAACCAAAAGCCAGTCCTATCGAGCAAGTAGCTGCATTCCCTACACAGGAAATTGTCCAATTTTGTTATTGTTCTCAACAAAGATGTCCAAACAACAACAAAAATTGCTGAGAGCTGGCTGAGACTGGTAACAATGATATGAAGCCTTAAAAGCCCAGTTCCTTTTTTTTTTTTTTTTTTTTAAAGTGGATTTGGGAAGGAGGAAACTCTCTGGCATGTAAGGGACTGAATTTTCCATGCCCTGGGGAATTTTTTTCCTGTCACTCTCTCACAGCTTCTGCTGCTAGTCTGGTGGGAATAAGAAAAAAACTGTGATAACATTTTCCCAAGAGAGCAGCACATCTGGTTATCTTATTCTTCACAAGTCTCTGATCCTGTGTGAGCCCAAAACACAGAATTTAAAGCTTTTCCTCTCTGGTCTGATTTTTTTTTATAACTACAGGCAGTCCATTCCTAAGGACAGAGGTGCAATTTGCAGGTACATCTCATTGCAAAATTCTGCTCACATCCTTCAGGTCACAGATTCAGTGCTTTACAACACTATGAGTGTGCCTGCTCGGATTTAACTTTTTGTTCTGTGTCTTTAAAATATCTGTTCACTTACTTATTTTTTGAACCTAATATTTATTGAATACAATTAAGTCATTAAGGCAGCAGACCCTTCTCAGTCTTGGTTACGGGCTCAGTGGTTATAGGGAAGCACACTCTGGCAGGATTGATGGAGGATACCTTTTTAAACATCCTGGTGGAATCTTCACTTATCTGCATGAACCGCATAATCACATTGTTCAGATAGATGTCACTCAAGGTTGCGTGGTCTTTGCTTTCTCGTCTCACTTGGTTCAGGAGCAAATACCAGCAGTTCACTGGAGACAACAAGTTCTGGTCTTTCCTAAGAAGTGAAGAAGAGAGAGAATTACCATCAAGTTCAAAGCTGCCCCAATCAGCTAAGGGAAAGTCACCAAGGCAAACTAGGAGCCACAACAGACGGGCATTGTCCCTGTTCTTTCTACTCTGAGTATTGCTCATAGCACGACACTCGAGAGCCAGCAGAACAGCCTTCCAGGCTGGGAAGGCACCCAGCCAGCAATTCCCCTAGGCTTGGAAGCAAAAAACTTGGACCAAGAACACCAGTCAAAACCCACACTCCTGACAAGGGCATGGGACCCTAACATATACAGTACTAAGGCAGGCCTTCAGCTTTAAACACCCCATTGAAGAAAGCAGTTCATGTTTACATAAAAATCTATTGACTACTGTCTCACAGACAGACTGTGGTTTGCCACTGAACGCAAAGCATGCTCTGAATGTCCAGTCTGTTGTTGGAAAAGAAATTTGGCTAGGTATACTTTCCATGGAACATAAATGTGAGGATGATTTACTAATTCCCTGATACTTAACCTCCAGCCTCCCAAAAAGTGTTCCCGGGAAGCAGAACTTCATAGCATTGTCTCAGGGCTTGTGAATAGAACCAAGAAGTTTACTGGCTTATGACATGTCACATCTCCTTTTTAAACCCATTAAGTTATTTCAGATTTGTAACCACTCCTTGTTTTATTCTACATAATAAAGTGAAAAGTGAATATAAACCACAAAGGGCGACTTGTAAAAAGTTTTAAAGAAAAACTCCAAACAAAAGCTGTGACCAACAGGGATATTACTGCTTTAAAGAAAAAAAAAAGTACAATGTTTGTTTTTTGTTTTTTAACTTTAAAAATCTAACTCTAAGATGGCAAAATGGCACAGAATGTTTATCCTAACTCAGGGACACTAGTGCTATTTTATCAGACATATTATCCTCCTAATATTCATGATGATTTATGATTCTGAATACTAATTAAATTAGAAAAATGATTAAAGAAGGTCTTTCAGCCCTTACGTCCCTCGGATTCAGGATTTAACCCTGCATCAGTCAAAACCCTCTCTAAAAGAAAGAGGAAGTAGACCACAGAAGTATGGATGGGTGTAAGGGAAGAAACCCCTGATCTAGGGTCCCAGCACTTATACCCAGAAGAGAAGCCTCCCACTCTCCCAGCTAGCACATTAAGAATTACACCCCCAACCTAAAGAACCCTCCTTTTCTCTCACAGCCATTGGGCAAGGGGCAATGGTTCTATGGCAGAATACTGAAGCCTTTCCACTGACATTCTCTAGCCGCCCAGCCCAAGAGGTAAATGCTACCTTATATTAACTTTTCTGTATATCCTTTATGATGAAGTAACCCATAAGTTCTTTGAGAACATTTCATACTTTTTGTATCCGCAGAGCCCTGCCCGTGGTCAGCATTAAATAAATGTTATTTCATTCATTGAATAAACACTTTTTATTGCCTTAATAGTAAGTGATAACAGTGTCGACAACAACAATAACAACAGAGGCGGCTAAGCTATCATTTACTGAGCACCTACTGAGCACACAAGTCAGGAACATGGACTATGGATCTATACTGCCTCGCTTCAAATCCCAGAACAATTACCTAGGAGATCTTGGCCAAATTATTTAAACCTCTCTGTGCCTCTGTTACTTCATTTGTAAAATGGGTAAAGCAACAGTACCGATCTCATAAGATTATGAGGATTATTTGAGTTAATATATATATTTTTAGTGCTTACTAGAATGCCTTAGATTCACAGTAAGTGCTGTGTAAAGTTAGCAATTTTCATCTAGCGGCTGGTCTAAAGACTTTACACACATTAACTCTACCTAATCCTTACCACTACAACTTAAGGCAGAGATGCTTTGTATCCCCTCTATCAATAAGAGAACTTGGGCTTCCCTAGTGGTGCAGTGGTTGAGAATCTGCCTGCCAATGCAGGGGACACGGGTTCGAGCCCTGGTCTGGGAAGATCCCACATGCCGTGGAGCAACTGGGCCCGTGAGCCACAACTACTGAGCCTGTGCGTCTGGAGCCTGTGCTCCACAACGAGAGGCCGCGACAGTGAGAGGCCCGCGCACTGCAATGAAGAATGGCCCCCGCTTGCCACATCTAGAGAAAGCCCTCGCACAGAAACGAAGACCCAACACAGCCATAAATAAATTAATAAATAATTAAATTAAAAAAAAAAAAAAGAGAACTTAAGCTTTAGCAAGGCACAATGATTTGCTCAAGACCAAAGCTGGTGTCAGAGAAAGTCTCTGAGTCCAGGGAGGTTGATCCAAGCCTTGGTCTTTCTACCATGCAGTGGCAACTTCAGGCCAAGGATTATCCTACACAACAAGCATCCCCAAACTGAGTAAGAGCTAGACTCTATAGCCCAGCTTAAATGACTGGTAAAGTAAAGGTGCTAAAGATTTAACATTTGTTTCATGAAGAGAAGGAATACTGAGTGCATACCCCATGTCAGCTATCAATCACATCAACGATTTGTTATGTTTCTCATTTACTGGTCATAAAATCTCATTTTACAAGTTAGGAAACCAAGGCTCAGAAAGGTTAAGCAACTTGACCAAAGTCACACAGTAGAGCCAGTATTCAAACCAGGTCTGTTTGACTCTTTCCTAAAGGGCTGTCTTTGATTTATTCCCCCCTAACCCTGGTTTGTCCTTTCTGTAGACTTATTACCTTATCTTCAGTTCTGTAGTCAATAATAAACTTACTCAAGTCAAGGAAAATTCCGAGCTGCCTACCTTTTGAAGAAAACTAGTGAAAAAACCAGGAGGAACAAAAGATGGCAGCTGATCCACTCAGGGGTCAGACTAAGGTGCATGGGCCCATCCATGTTTTCAGTTCACAAGAGATTACCAAGTACAGAACACAGAAGGAGACATTCAAAAATATTTACTGAATGTACAAATGGGCTGTCTTCTTATTTGCAATCACTTTTTAAAAGGGACAGTTTCTATAAATGAGGATCTAGTACTGGCTCCAGTCTCTGTCAAGCACATTTGATACTTGCTCACCCTGGGAACCATCACCAAAATTTATTTCTATGCTGACCAACACTAGATCACCTCATTGTAGTGTCAGAATGGCCATCATCAAAAAGAACACAAATAACAAATGATGGCGAGGATGTGGAGAAAAGGGAACCCTCCTACACTTTTGGTGGGAATGTAAATTGGTGTAGCCACTGTGGAAAACAGTATGGAGGTTTCTCAAAAAACCTACCCTTTCTTTTTTTTTTTTATTTTATTTTTGGCTGCATTGGGTCTTCATTGCTGCGCTCGGGCTTTCTCTAGTTGCGGCGAGCAGGGGCCACTCTTCGTTGTGGTGCATCGGCTTCTCATTGCAGTGGCTTCTCTTGTTGTGGAGCACGGGCTCTAGGAGCACAGGCTCTAGGAGCGCGGGCTCAGTAGTTCTGGCGCAGGGGCTTAGCTGCTCCACAGCATGTGGGATCTTCCCGAACCAGGGCTCAAACCCGTGTCCCCTGCATCGGCAGGCAGATTCTTAACCACTGCACCACCAGGGAGTCCCTACCCTACTTTTTATGTAGGATCCAAGGCCACAGAAGGGTGTAAAATGAAACTGCAAAGCCAATGGTGAAGGCTAAGATGCGCTTCTCTACAACCCCCTTCCATTTGGAGCCCAGGCTGAGCAGACGGGCCTCCTTGTTGTCCCCTGTGTGGGTGGGCGAGTGGCTTTCTGTTCTACCATTTCACTGAGATAGTATTTCTGTTGCTCCTGACTTTAGGCTGTGATGCAATGCAATAGGATTGGCGATGGGGAAGTCCTCCCTTCCAGCTCCCTACCTTGCATAAGCCTCATCTTCTGTCCCCACGTGGGACTAAAGGGTGATATAATCACCACTCAAGTTTTCAACTCCCTTTTCCTTTTTTGGCCCCTGGAAATTTCCCTTACTTTCCTGAGTTCAGTTATACATTTAAAGTGATGTCTATTATATTTTAGTCAGCATTTCCAGGAGTTTTACAGCACAAATATTTTTCATATTATCTAGTTCATTGTATATCCAGAAATGAAAGACTGGGAGGTCTTTTTAGTATCTCCTAAACAAGTCTATTTCTTTCTACCTGCAGTGTTGCTAGTTCATGCCATTATGGTGAGGGTCCTCTACCTGGTCTCCCTCCCTTGACTGTGTCCTCCTCCAGCCCCCAATCCTATCTACGGTCTTTGTCATCATCTCAAAATGCAGGTGTGAGCTGGTCTTCTTTCTACTTAAAACTCTACGAAGGCTTCTCAGGCCCTTAGGATAAAGGGCAAACCTCCTGGTATGATCCACAGGCCTCCAGGATCCGGCACAAGGTACACCTGGAGCCACACAGCTCACAGCCTCGCTACTCACTCCCACTGGACTACTTCCTGCTCTGCAAAGCTACCCTACACCCCTTCCCTTCTGGTCTCTTAGGAGTGATGTTCCCCTCGCCTGAACCTCCTGCTCTGGTCCCTTTATTGCCCAACTAGTCCTTTGGGTCTTCACTTAACGTATCACTTCTTCCAGGACCTTTCCTGGACCCTGCTGTCCCCACCTCCACTGTAGAATGGATTTCTGTCAGGTCTGTCCCTGGCATCCTGCATTTACCCCTGTCAGAGCACTTGTATACTCTATTGGAGTTGTCTGCCTACTTGTGTCTCAGATTTTTTTTTTTAATTAATTAATTTATTTATTTATTTTTGGCTGTGTTGGGTCTTCGTTTCTGCGCGAGGGCTTTCTCTAGTTGCGGCGAGCAGGGGCCACTCTTCATCGCGGTGCGCGAACCTCTCACTATCGCGGCCTCTCTTGTTGCGGAGCACAGGCTCCAGACGCGCAGGCTCAGTAGTTGTGGCTCACGGGCCTAGTTGCTCCGCGGCATGTGGGATCTTCCCAGACCAGGGCTCGAACCCGTGTCCCCTGCATTGGCAGGCAGATTCCCAACCACTGTGCCACCAGGGAAGCCCTGTGTCTCAGATTTAAATTCTAGAGTAAATCTCATCAGAAAAACCTGCATGTATTTTTTTTTTTAAACAAATGAAGTACAGTTGACAGTGAACATAGGTTTGAACTGTGCAGGTCTACTTACACAGATTTTTTTCAATAAATATTGTACCTGTGGGACTTCCCTAGTGGCACAGTGCTTAAGAGTTCGCCTGCCAAGGCAGGGGACACGGGTTCGAGCCCTGGTCCGGGAAGATCCCACATGCCGCGGAGCAACTAAGCCTGTGCGCCGCAACTACTGAGCCTGCGCTCTACAGCCCGCAAGCCACAACTACTGAAGCTCGTGTGCCTAGGGCCCGTGCTCTGCAACAAGAGAAGCCACCGCAATGAGAAATCCATGCACTGCAACGAAGAGTAGCCCCCGCTCGCCGCAACTAGAGAAAGCCCACGCGCAGCAACGAAGACCCAGCGCAGCCAAAAATAAAAATAAAAAATAAATTTATATAAAAAAACATAGTACCTCTATTTTCATTACATCCTTAAATTAACTAGATGTGGGGGAAAGTTTCTGTTCAGTTAGAGATCACAATATGTAGAACTTGGGTTTGAGTCCTGATTCTGTCCATAACTTTTTCAGCTTCCTGCCTTTAGGTGACTCATTTATCAATTCCTTTGTTTTTGAGGCAGAGATAGCAGTGTGTGGACTTTCGACTGTGCAGGGGATTGGTGCCCCTAACCCCTGTGTTCTTCAAGGGTCAACTGTGCAATTAATATAAGGTTTAATTAAGCTAGATTGTACGCATTTTACCAAAGGCCCTTGTTTTAAGTCAGTCTCAACTGCAATGACCACAAGCATGATTGGGGGGTGGGGTATAAATTTAAGCAACCCTCACTGCTTATTTTCATGTAAGATCACTATACAGAAATCTTAAGGTCTTTGCTTAAAGAATCAGCTATTTAAAATTTGCCCATCCAAATACCTACCTGTGTTAAACAACAACTCCTAGTGTATTTATTGGAAAGAGAAACATGTCAAGAGAATACTATTAGTTTAAAATGTAATACATTTATGCTCATAAATTATAAATGCAGAGGGTTGCTTTTATCTATGGGGATATATCAATCAACAACTTTTCAGACAAAAATGGAAAATTCTAAAACCAATAAGGGTGGTAAAAAGATAGGATATCCCCTTGGAAAGGTGAATTTGAGTCAAGTCCCTCTTACTTGTACTGTTGATGATCCTTAGTGCTTCTTGTTTTTGCCATGAACCTTTCTGCTAACTTTTCTAGGTTCCGAGAATACTCCGTCTCAATTTCGGCTTTTTTCCGGAAGAAATCTTGCAGGTCCTGCAGAAGCTGAACTCGCATCTCTGTTTGCTGCTCCAGGCATTTCTGTTGTTCTACCAGTTGAGCTCGAATTTCTGAGGAGAGAAGAGAATCCATTTGATGATTTCACGAAAACTACTGAGGTGCTGGTTATGTGCAAGATAAAAATAATGAATCCTATTATACATTTAGCTCTGTATTGGACCTTTACGAGGCTGCTGTGTTCAGGATGGGTCTTTAAGTAAGATATCTGCTGGCCCTGTAAAAGAATGAGATAAGCCTCCGGAAAGAATGTAATAAATTAGAATAGAAACATGGATTACATTTGCAATGCCACAAACATGCGTGGAGTCATGAGGGGAAAAAAAATGAAAGCCTTTCAGATAACAATTTGTAACACGTGACATCTTTGGGTAGCTGAGGACATTGTAGTTTTTTAAACAGCATTTTACCTCAACTATCCTTTTTGAGTTTGAATGGCAAAGAAGTGAGCATCATTTCTTCCAGACTTCTGAACCTTCTCAATTTCTTTGCCAGTTGGCACATACAAACACTGACATCTGGTAATTTTTATTTAGTGCATAAATTTCTAGTTTGTAAAACACATAGCTTCAGGGTTTATAGGAATGCCACACCTAAAAATAATTTCCTTTTATATCCAAATAATCCATTCGTTATGGGGCAATCCTTGGATTCCACTTTATTATTCTGATCACAAGATCAAGAGCTCTTCACTTGGCTTTCACTTTTCCCCCATTGCTCAAACTAAGCCTTATTGACACATATAATCTGAAAAGAATCCTTTGACAATTTTAATACATTAGGAACAGGAAGGTTAGTCATTTAGTGATTTAGTAGAAACACAAAAGCAAAAGTGTGTCATGCAAAACTATCTGCAAATGACTGTAACAATGAACCATGTGTGTTTTGGAAAATAAGATACAGTAACTATTAACTACTGACTTGTTTTTGTTCTGAGACTCAGGGCTAACATCCAAAGACAAGAATATTCATACTGGAAAACTTCTTTATTTCATCCTTCCCATTGTCGGGTGCATAGTCCCTAAAAGTGAGGGCTGAATCTAATTCAGTGGAGTTTAAGAAACTGATGTCCAAATAACACCTCAATTTCTTCCCATGCTTCTTCTTAAATAAAGACTGAGCTGACAGTACGTATGTACATACTTGACCATGTGTAATCAGGCTCATTAACAGCAGGGCCATCCAGGTCTGAATGAGGAGTCAGGAAATTTGCTCAACTTAACAGCTAGTAACAATCGAATGCTTACTGTTCTGCACCCTAATGAAGTGGATACTAGTATTACCCTCATTTTGCAAAGAAGAAACTGAGGTTTAATGAGATGACATACTTCATCTAGAGACTTCACCTTGTAAGTGGCACCTGCAGGACCTCTAAGCCAGGTCCGTCCATCAATTAATTGAACGCTTCTGCCTAGCTTTCATCCGTGCAACATGTTTTAAGTACCTACAGTGTGCCAGGCCTATATCCTGGCAAAGAAGATACAGTAACTATGAAACAAGGTCTCTGATCTCAATAAGCTCATGTCCAAACAGCATGGTTTTGGGGGAGTCCCGGGAGAAGTTAGGAAAGCATTTCTCAAGCGTCCTCTCTTGGTTTCTCCACTTGGAGATTGGGGGAATCCTATTATTAATCTCATAAAAGTGTGGTGAACACCAAAGTGAAGACATTATTACAGACTTTTAACTACGAACAGCAGCTGGTTTTTAGTCCATCAAAGTAAATATTTTTCAATACAGTATTATAATCAGCATGTCTGCCAAACTCTCCCCCACAAATACAGACCTAGTTTTGTTTCATAAAGAAAGAAAAAAAAAAATCAAGAGTGGGGGCATTTCTCATCCAGGAACTCTTTTTTGATGAAGTAATTTTAGCACATCTTGCTGTGCTAAGTGAAAAAAAAAATCAGTCGTCTTCGGCTGTCAATGAGTTCTGTTTTGTTTTGTTTCTTCCCCCCTCCTGTTTTTGTTTCTGTTTATTATAAAAAACTTTTATTATAAAAACATGTGTATATTACATTTAAAAATTTAGCTCATGGTGTGTCAAAGTATTACTTGCTTTATTCTTGCCTTTTCTTATTAAATCCAGTATCTGGTGAATGGGCTATTTCCTTTTTATTCTTAGGTTTTATAATATGTAAAGTTACTATTCCATTTGTTCTTTTTGTTTTTGTAGAAGTACACAAAAATTATATGGGCTTCCTTCTTGGATCTCATTCTTAGATTTTCTCTTGCTTGCTTCCTTCAGGGTTTAAAATGAAGAACTAGTGAGTTTTGACAAGGAGGACTCTATTTTAAACAGTTACAATCCCATCTTCGTTTTGCAGGGAGTAACTATTATTTCACATTATCTGTAATTTTCCAGTCAAAATAGGACACTGGCAACATTTTCAATAGTGGGAAAAGTGGAGGGACAGAACCTAGAGAAAAAGTAGGCTCCAAAAATCGGAGAAGGAGAATTTATCTTTTAATTTAGAAAAGTTTAGGACAAATGAGGAAAAGATCACAAGGAAATCAAAAGCACAATGAGATACCACTTCACATCTACTAGGATGGCTGTAATCAAAAAGACGCAAGTGTTGGTGAAGGGTGGAGAAACTGGAACCCTCATACACTGCTGGTAGGAATGTAAAATGGTACAGCCACTTTGTAAAACAATGTGGCAGTTCCTCAAAAGGTTGACATAGACCTAACAAATCTACTCCTAGGTATATACCCAAGCGAAAACACACTTCCACACAAAACATATAGACAAATGGTTATGGCAGCATGATTCATAACAGCTGAAAAGTGGAAATAATCTAAATGTCCATCAATATGGAACAGAAAAACAAAATGAGATATAGCCATACAATGGAATATTATTCATCCATAAAGAGGAATGAAGTACTGTTTCATGCTTATATTGAAAATATAAGCTTAGTGAATAAAACTAGTCACTAATGGAAAGTGTGATTACATTAATGTGAAATGTCCAAAAGAGACTAATCCACAGAAACAGAAAATAGATTAGATGTTGACTAGGGCTGGAGGTGTTGGGGAAAATGGGAAGTGACTGCTAAGGGGTGCAGGGTTTTTTTTTGGGGGGGGGTGATGAAAATGTTCAAAAAGTGATTGTGGTGACAGTTATAAAACAGTGAGTATACTAAAAAGCAGTTAATTGTACACTTTAAATGGGTATATTGAATGATATATAACATATCTCAATATAGCTGTTATATTAAAAAAGATAGAATGCCATATCACAATTCATTGAAATTTTGGTTGAGACATTTCTGAGAATGATAACAGTAGTAACAACAAAATGATTCCTTGGGACTTCCCTGGCGGTCCAGTGGCTAAGACCCCACACTCCCAATACAGGGGGCCCGGGTTTGCTCCCTGGTCAGGGAACTAGATCCCACATGCCACAACGAAGATCGAAGATCCCGCTTGCCGAAACTAGGACCCGGCGCAGCCAAATAAATAAATAAATAAATAAATAAAATAATAATAAAAAAAATGAGTCCTCCTATTTCCACACCTCGTACTTTTTAGTAGTTCATCAAATTAGACAACATATGGGCAAGCACTTTAAAATGATGTCTTCACAAAATGGCTCTTGCTTCCATATTTTAACTTCATCCTGAATTTATCTGTGAGTCAGAATAGTAAATTTAATTACTGGCTAGCATCATTTGTACGTTAATTATTACAATGTCTAATGGTATAGAAAAGATTTACCTAATAGAACATCAGGAGGGGCTTATCACCATGACTCCCAGACAACTGCATAAAACAGCGCAAACTCTTTCAGGCAGAAAAATGCCATCTCTGAGGAGGCTCCAAGCAGCTATTATTTAAATCTAGGGCAGGACCTACTAAATACTAATAATGGCCATTTTAAAGGAGCTAAAATTTACTGGGTTTTTTTATGACTTATTTAATTTCTGTTCTACCAGAGCATCACCACAGGATGAACCAACATCAATAATCCAACAAGAATAACACACAAAAAGACTATGCTTTCAAACTACTCAATTAATTTGTTTAAAAATTGAAATAGTTCCTCTAAGCTACAGAAATATTGACTAATACTTACCAAATAAAATGTAATTGCCTAGGAAAGGAGGAAACGGAGGCATTTCTTGCTATTGCTCTGATAAAGGGAAGTCCTAACCCTTAAAATAAATTTGTGTGAGACCACAGAGTGTGATGCATGTTTCATGGAAAGATTGAGGCCAGGCTGGGCTGTTTCTCTAATATGTTACTGAATGATTAGGACTAGGACATAAAATTGATAGACTGGGTGTGATACTCGTGCTCATCCAGCAAAAAATAAAAACACAGTAACACTTCTAAAGCATCACAAACCATCTCAATTATTCAATAGTCTTGTTTCGTCAGATTTTCCTTATGATGTCAAAAAAGTCTACATTGTGTGTGGATTTATCAGTACCTTTACCTGTGGGCTATAAGGAATTCTCCCAAATAACAGGTAAGAACCACTGGAATATCTTTAAAGAGAAGAACCTAATTAGACTAACTGGTTCCATCAATCGTTCACATAATCATTGCTGATGTGAATATTTATATAATCTTGCAGCTACTGATTAGCTAAACACTAGGTGCAAACTTCTGTGAAACATGCTGGGACCTCCCTGGTGGCGCCATGGTTAAGAATCCGCCTGTCAATGCAGGGGACACGGGTTCAAGCCCTGGTCCGGAAAGATACCACATGCTGCGGAGCAACTAAGCCCGTGCGCCACAACTACCGAGCCTGTGCTCTAGAGCCCATGAGCCACAACTACTGAAGCCGGTGCGCCTAGAGCCCGTGCTCCGCAACAAGAGAAGCCACCGCAATAAGAAGCCCGCGCACCGCAACAAAGAGTAGCCCCCGCTCACTGCAACTAGAGAAAGCCCGCGTGCAGCAACGAAGACCCAAGGCAGCCAATAAATAAATTAATTAATTAAAAAAAAAGAAATATGCTAAAAAGGCTAGAAATTTGGAGCAAAAAAAAAATCCATAAATGTGAATGAACTTTATTAATTTTTTTTTGTGTGTGAATAGACTGAATAAGCAAAGACCGTTTCTTCAATTCACTAGAAATCTGAACCCAAGATTTATGCTTCTTTTACACCCTGCACCTTATGGACCCATGTTGGAGTTACGGTGTCACCTATTACAAGTCACATGACATGGGGCAAGTTGCGTAACATCTCGAAAAATAAGAGTTCCACCTCATGAGGTTGTGGTGAGAGAATTAAATGAGATGATATAAGTGAAAAGCATGCTGCAATCTGTAAACCACTATGAAACAGATGGAGATGTTATTATTATTAGTATCAGCAGGCTTTCACTAGAAAAATATTTATTGACTATTTCCTTGTGCCAGACTCCCTTCTAGTGGCTCTAAATAACAGACTGGAAATCACAAGCCCCATCCCTCAGTGAGAAGACAGCCAAGACAAACAGATAGTGAAAGCTAGTGATCTTCAGGGCCTTGATTTACCAATGTCGAGGAGCAACGGGAGGAGGTGTGAGGAGGCAGTATATGCCTGCTCGGGAAAAGAGGCAAACACTGAGGGGGTGATCCTGGGGGGGGACTCAGCAGTGTGTTGGCAGACACAAAGGGGAAGGGCATCCCAGGCTGAAAGAACACAGGCACAGGCAGGAGGGGAGAACAGGAAGAGTACCTTGCCAAGTGCTTCTCTGTGCTAAAACCTACCTCTGGCTGGGTAATGGGTCTAGTCATGGGCTAGGTCAGAAAGGATCCCACATGGTAGACTAAGGAGTAAAATTTTATCTTTTAGGCCAGTTTCCCCAACTGGCTTGATGGTAAGAGTTACCAGGGGTGATTACTAAAAATACCTGTGTCCAGGTCCCTCAGCTGGATATTTTGATTCTGTTGGTCTGACAGGACCTGGAACAGAGGATTTTAACTAAGTACCCAGGTGAATCTTACCACTGGGCAACTGTAGGAAACACCAGTGGGGAGGAATTGAACAATTCTGAACAAGAGAGACACATGATCAGATTTGCATTCTAGAAAACAGCACAAATAAATGAATAAATAAATGAAATGAAAGGCTACGTATCCTATACCTTATTAAATTGTTTCCTTTGTAAGCTACAGGGGTCCTCATTTGAATTACGAATTATTGGGCAAAACAAACCAACACCACCGACAAAAACCCTCACAAGAATGAATGGTATCCATGCTTTTCTCTGCCTAAGCCTATTATCTTAATTAGTTATGAATCACTCATTTCTGTCATCTGGTGTGGAACTAATGAGTGTGTCCACGTTATCTGTTATCAGAGAGGAGAAGCTGACTGTCAACCACATTGTAGGAAAAAAGCTGTGCTGCCCAATATGTAGCCATCTGTCACACTGGGCACATGAAACGTGGCTGCTCCAAACTGAGATGTGCTCTAAGTGTAAAGTACACAGAGGACTTCAAAATCTTAGGGTGGGAAAAAAAAAAAGAACATAAAAGTGTCTCATTAATATTTTTTATATTAGTTCATGTTAGAATTAAAAATTTTAGATATTTTGGGTTATAAAAAGATGTTAAAATTAATATCATCTGTTCGTCTCCTTTTTTTTTTTTTAATGTGACTGCTAAAGAAAATTTAAAATTGGAAATGTGGCTCATCTATAGGACAATTCTCCTCTAGTACATGAGTGAATTAGCAACTAAGTTTCTCATAAGTGGAATCTGGAATGTGGGGTTACCATCAGCAAAGGTCTTTGAAGAGTTAGCGGACTTGAGATCAGAAGACAAGATTTATGCACAAGGCAAATACGGGGTAGAATACAGAGTATCAGGACGTCGGTTCCAGTTAGAAGTAGAACCTTGGAAGAGTAACCATCTCTGTGGAGCTCATGTTTCCTCAACTGCAAAATGATCGCTAATCATAACTGCCATATTCGCCTCCCAAAGGCAATAGAAGGCTTCAATGAGATGAGATATATAAAGACTTCCTCATCATGTCAAACACTGTATTGGCTATTTATCATATAATGTGGATTGAAAAAAGGAAAATACAAGTTCTAGATTTGATGGTGTCAACTACACAGACTAAAGGACTTTCAGAAAAGAAAAGACCATAGGCCAGCTGGGGTCTTCATCAGTGACAGCTTCAGAGGTAGTTGGCCCTGCACTGCATTTAAAGGATATGTAAAATTTGGAAGGCTATGCAAATCTGGGGAATGGAAAAGTAGTTCTTTAAATAACTGAAAATGATAATTCTTGATACCCTGGCCCAGAAGAGTAAGGTTCTAGGGAAGGAAGTTTAGGGTGGCTGGACCAGGTTACTGCCTCATGGAAAATATAACTCCCTAAAGTCTTTTTCTACTTCTGACTTTTGAAATCACCATCGACTTAGGCAAACTAAATACCATAGACATATATGAAATCGGTTTGCTTCCATTCTAAGCTCGAACCATGGCTGCATCCTAGAACTCCAGAGATAATTAGCACATTTGTGAGGGAGTAGAGTTAATGATAAAACCTTTTAGAATAAAATAAGAAAGGGTCCTCTCAGCACAGTCAATCCTCACTGTATGGATATGAAAGTAAAGTCAATTTCACAACATTTCCTGCACTTAAAGAGAGGCTGTGTCTGTTTTTCTAAGTTCTCATAATAATATCTTCATTTGAAGTGACATTTACCTCAGTATTATTTTAGAATAAAGCTTACTACAAAAGCATCAGTTTTCATAGCATTTGAAAGCCAAATATTATATTTTGGTCCAGATAACATTTTCAGGAAAAGTATGGACAACAAATTTGTACTTTATTTTTTTTTTTCCAGATGAAAGCTAGCCAGGATAAAAGGCAATAAATTAAGTTGATCAATTATTGCAGTTTAACTACATTGTAGGAAAGGCCAGTTTAAGGAAGTACAGATCTGAATGATTAGCTTTAGTGCTTTTATTTAGAATGCACAAGTGGCAGGACTTCATTAACTTCCCTATAATTAAGCAAGAACACTTAAGACCACATTAGTAGATTGATTTTTACTACCAGAAAAAGACAGTGTGTGGAAATCACTGATCTATAGAGAGTCCAAAGATTTACATTTTGGAATGGCTGTGTCACTGACAAAGGTTCAAGGCATTCTTTAAACGTTGACATTGTTTCCTGAAATAATTCAACATGGAGTCTCATGGAGTAAACATGTTACACATGTTTTTCTCTAAATAAGTTTTAAGAATGAAAAACTTTTAAACTAGTTTAAATCTTCTGTATTGAATTAATTACAAATTGAGGCTTTTTTCAAATTATAATTTTAAAGCATCTACTAGAATACAGTTTAACCCCCCAAGCAATTTACCATTAATATCGAACAGGAGAATATTTACTGAGTTCCTACTATGTTCCAGATGCTGTGATATGTACTTGATGTAGTTTAGCTCATTTCATTCTTACAGCAAACCTATTATGTAATGCCTCCATTACATACATGAGGAAATTGAAGCAGGAGGTTAAGTGTTTGGTCCAAAGTTGTACAATGAATAAGTACTAGAGCTTAGATTCCCATTCAGGTTTGTCTGACTCCAAAGTTCATGATGCAAAATTATAACCCTCAACAATTACACATAGTGTGCAATTACACAAAGCAAGCCTAAGTGATCTAGGCCTAGCCTTAGAGGTAAGTTATTAGAATGTATATAGATGCTGTATATAACTATTAATGTATCAAATAAAAGTTTAAGTGTCAAATGTCTAGCATCATTTAGAAAAGCAATAAAAATTGCATTTCTATCTCTTACTTAAAGAAAGCCAAAAGACAAAAAAAAAAAAAAAAAATCTAACATTTTACAAAAACTAGCTAAGTGGCTAATGCTAATTCCCTAGTACTTCCTGAATGTCACAGCTTTATGGGAAACCATGTATTTTGGTCAATTGCTTTTGTTTTAAATCATGACTGTACTACTGCTATTATGTTACAATGGCTGTAGAGCTTTGAACTATATAGCTTATGAATCCCTTGAATACAAATATCACATCTCTAAATTTACATACAGCACATAATAGATACTCAATAACTACCTCTGATGAATGCTTGCTTCAGTAAAGATAATTAGTTACTAAAATGCTTCATTATCCACATCCGGACATAGGACTCAAATTTTGCTAATTCATAAAATGTGTTTCCTGCCTCATCTCCCTGCAACCCACCACCCCATCACTACACCTCTTCATTCTTGGCTCCATGTGGTCCTGCTGGCATCCAGCCCTACAAGCTTTCCCACATAAACAATGTTCTACTCAGTCAACAGTTGAAAAGAACTCCAGTTAAATCCAGTGAAAATCATGTTTTAAACATCTCTCAGTTAAAGGTATCTTTTATATGTCCATTTCTAACATAAGTGAAAACCTTCATCTATGAAAATAACAAAGGAAGCACTAATCATTTCACTTAATTTTCCTTAGACTTCTATTAGAGACTTTGATTGGATTACTATTGGCAACTTTATATCTTATTTTTATTTAACTACAGTTCAATAAATGAGAGCTCCAGTAACCTCTGGCTCCAAGTGAACTACCTGAACTCTAACTCAGGAGCTGATACAAGGAAACTGGAAAGTAGCCTAGTTACCTGTGCTCCCTTAACATTCATTTCACAGCTGGAAGCCACAATTCTGGATCATAGAATAAATACCTTTCAATCCTAGGCTACAAAATTCTCAAAGAGATGGTAATTTAAAAAATCACATAGGGCTTCCCTGGTGGCGCAGTGGTTGAGGGTCTGCCTGCCAGTGCAGGGGACACGGGTTCGAGCCCTGGTCTGGGAGGATCCCGCATGCCGCGGAGCGGCTGGGCCCGTGGGCCACAATTACTGAGCCTGTGCGTCTGGAGCCTGTGCTCTGCAACGGGAGAGGCTGCGATGATGAGGGGCCCGTGCACCGCGATGAGGAGTGGCCCCCACTTGCCACAACTAGAGAAAGCCCTCGCACAGAAACGAAGACCCAACACAGCCATAAATAAATAAATAAATAAATAAATAAATAAATAAACCCCAAAGTTAAAAAAAAAAAAAAAGACCACATTGAAAAAAAAAAAATACTAGAGTGCCAAGAGTTTAAAAAAAAAAAAATCACATATAGCTCTATACATCTATATATGTAAATAGCTCTATACATCTATATATGTAAATCACATATAGCTCTATACATCTATATATGTTAATACATCTATATATGTAAACATCTATATATGTAAATATATATATATTATATATATGTATATTTTTAATGATTTTTTTTAGGTCTAAGCAAATACTGAACATCAACCAGCTTGTGAAAATGTCAGAAATAATAATTCTCTTCTTCATTTCATCTTTTCAAAGTACCACAGAAAATGTCCAATTTGATATGCAACCTATGTATTAAAGTAACATTCTTCTATTTTATCCTCAGATGAAAGCCAAATTCTATAGTAAAAGTTACTTCTGGTCCTGCACGCTCAACCTGTACCCACATAACCTGCAGAATCGAATTCAACGATGTTCTCTCATTGTCTGCTCAACAAGCCAAGGAGTGAGTACAAAAATGCTTACCCTTTTCATCTGACAAACATTTACTGAGTAACTTTCAGGTGCTGGGCCCTGGAGAAGAAAAGATAAACTCATTGCTTTTTGCCCCCAGGGCCTCCCAAGGTAGCTCCTGGTCTACAGACATGGAAACAAGTAACTTATTTTTATAACTATCATCATCTACAAGGGCAATGTTGTAAATCCTATAATGGAAGCATGAGGAAAGTGCTGTGAGGACACTGAGGAAGGAACAATAAATTCTGCCCGGGGTAAATCAGGGAAGGCTCTGAGGTGACACTAAGGCTCTGAATAGCTCTTAGTGCATTGTTGAGAAATACTACCCTCCTCCCTCCAAATCCCCAAGTAGAAGTGGCAAATTGGGGGGTGGGTGTGGGAAGGGTATTACAGGCAAAAGGAGTAGCCTGTGCAAAGGCCCCAGGGTATGAGTATCTAGAGAGTTCAGGGCATTTACAAGAATGGCGGTTTGTTACATATTGCAGGGTCATAAGGTAGACAGGGGCTGGATCAATTATTAGGGAACTTAAAAGTAAATATTCTATAATGATAAGGGGTATTATCTTTACTCAGCTCTCATTATAAGGAATGCTTCAATTTATTTATTTAACAAGTTAAAAACAAATGCATATCCTCCCCTCCCACCTGGGGATGTAATGTACAGCATAGGGAATATAGTCAATAATATTGTAATAACTTTGTATGGTGATAGATGGGTACTAGACTTATCGTGGTGATTTTTTGGTAATGTATAAAAATATCGAATCACTCTGTTGTACACCTAAAACTAATATAATATTGTATGTTAACTATACTTCAATTTATTTTAAAAAATGCATACTATTCACATTTAGAAAGGATAGCTGTAGAAATATGTTCTGATTAAATTATCAGAAAATGCCATTTTCTGCCAAATCTTTGACAAGAGATTTTTTTTAAGTGTTTAAGCCAATTTAGATAAGAGAAGGCAGTGTCAGCTGTATTTAATAGAATACTGAGGATATGGAGCGGAAGGATTTATAAGTACCATAATGTGATCAGAATTGCCTTTTATTTCACTATAATTAGATTTATATCTAATTTTGAGTTGAAGTAGCTTAAAATGGCAAATTATTTAAAACACCTATCTTCTACCTTTCTTATATACTTTGTGGTCCATTCATCTTGCAATTTACTTTGAAAAGGTATCATTTAATCTTTATAACAAAGCAGCAGTTTAGAAACTAAGGTAAAAATGCTAGCATTTTTTCATCTTATACCTCTTTTTTTTTTTTAAGTATTTGTTTATTTATTTACTTATGGCTGTGTTGGGTCTTCGTTTCTGTGCGAGGGCTTTCTCTAGTTGTGGCAAGCGGGGGCCACTCTTCATCGCGGTGCGCGGGCCTCTCACTACCGCGGTCTCTCTTGTTGCGGAGCACAGGCTCCAGACGCGCAGGCTCAGTAGTTGTGACTCACGGGCGCAGTTGCTCCGCGGCACGCGGGATCCTCCCAGACCAGGGCTCGAACCCGTGTCCCCTGCATTGGCAGGCAGATTCTCAACCACTGCGCCACCAGGGAAGCCCCTCTATATATATACCTCTTTATAAGCTCTTTACAGGATCTCAAACACAGTATTAGCTTTACTGCCTCTGCCACGCCCACTCTTACACTGCTGCTCTTATCTGGAAGAGATTCATTTTTAAATATGATCAGATGCACGAATAGCTCTTAGTGCACTGTTGAGAAATACAATCCTCCTCCCTCCAAATCCCCAGTACCAGCTACTTTCTCTGCACTTCTGCCCCTACTATGCATCTACCATCTAAATGGTGCTTTTGATTGAACCTTCCTTCCCAGCTCTCTGCTCACACACTGTCCCCTCCGCTGTTAAGTTTCCCCAAGGCTTGGGTAAATACGGGAGACAATGGGCAGATGGGCGGAGGGAAAGAAGGCAGGTGGGAGTAGAAGAAAGATAAAGGGAAACATAGCTTCCTGAGAAAACAAAGGAGAAGAGAATCAAGGAGAGAAGAGAGATAAGAGAGGAGCAAGGAGGGGTAGGTGAGGGAGGAACGGGGGTGGGTGAAGAAAATGAAACAAGTGTAAAATAAGTTCGGAGGTCTTAGGAAGTCACTGGATCAGACTTGGGCACCAGAGGGCCTTGGAGAGAGCTTTAGCCTCCTCCTGCCTGTCTTCAGGCTCTCAGATTTTTGAAGAGTACATTTTGCTTTTAATAATGCCAGATATCAGACTTCAGTCTCGAGCCAGCATAAGAACAAAATTTCGAGGTCAAACATAAAGCACAGTTTTTTCCTTATTAGAACCAAAGTGTAGGTTGTTCAGATTTGTAAGATTTCCCCCGCCACGACTACCCCCTTTAAGCCTTTAGAAACCTAAGTGAAATCAAAATTGGTCATGACGGGTAACTTTAGCTTTAGTGGAATTTGCCATAAGGCTCACCCATGCTCTTTTTTCACACTACCCTAATTCTAACACAGCTCTCAGACCAAACCATAGAAATTCTTTGTATTCATTCTATTGCCATGGTTAGGTTGAGCAGTTCCTTGAGCATTTTAATGATCTTGGCACCTCAGGGGTAGAATGGAAAGACCACGAAAAACAGGTAGAATCCCTCAGAATTCTCTGCACCATCTTCCTTCTCTGTAAAAATGAGCCCAATTCAGTAAGGCCAAAAGCTTTTCCACATCGACCCACAGTACAATTTTCTTTCTTTTCCTTTGAAGTTGAGAAGTTTCTGGCGGGAACCCACACTACTCACAAGCACAGATGATGTTCTCTTGGCTGCCGGCATTCAGAAAGCCGTCTGAATGGATGGCACAGAGCCTTGTGCCACTCCACTGGATCCTTCCCCGGCACAGGTGCCAAGTCACCCTGAGCTTAGGCAAGCAACAGTCTGCAGGGCACTTCAGGCCCCGTCTCCTAGACTAGGGCTCTCCTGAATGCCAGCAGCGCAGTTCAGGATGAATACCTTTTTTCTTCTCCCCTCTGGTTAGAGTTGGCAGGCCGGGATCCTCCCAAAGGCACAACACTCTGCCCAAATCCAGTGAAAAACTTTACCTTATTCTGCAGTCCCTTCCTGAGGTTGAAATAATAGCTACTTATAGTCTTAAGACCTGCACATGAGCATTACTTACAGAGGAAGGGTCACAAACCTAAATGCCCTCAGAGGCCAGACTGGGCCCATAAATGAGTGAAGCGGGCAGGGTATACAATAACAAGGAAAGGTAAGGATTGCTTAAGCAGGCACACATGCCTCATGTAGCCACCAAGCTCCAGATAATGCTTGCTGTGTAGCAAAGCCTGATGCAGTTATGCCAAACCTGAGCTTTTTTGAGAGAAGCCAGAAATCTGATTTGGGGGTAAAATCTCCAAAATTTTAAATATCAGCAACTAATTAAACAAAACCAAACCCTGTCCAAGCCAATGAAAACCCATCCTTGTGCCAGATTTTGCCTCTGGACTACCATTTTGTGATTTCTGACAGAGACAGCTTATTGGACAAAATTAACACCTTGTCCAACTGTCAGAAATAGAAGAGAAACAAAATTCAGATTAATTATAACCTTTGGGACCTCATGAATGAGGCTACAATGTAAATGATGTGTGGAAAACCAATCAAAATAATTTAAGGTGGCATATTTAGTGAGTAATATTATTTCTTGGCTTTTAAGTGAATTTATTTGTAACCTGGATGTGAACAGTTTGACTTATTCTAAAACTCTCACACTAGTTTTCTCGGAATTGAAAATGCTAGAACATTTTCTCCTCATCATCATTATCTCCTGGGGCTCAGCCTAAATCTGGAAGATGATCTGAAGTCCAATCTTACTGGAACAGTTTCTCAAGACGAGAACTATCCATGCTGACTCGGGAAATCAGAAAAGCACTTCTGCTCCCAGTACTGATACAAACCCCATTAACCATCACTGCTATCAAAGGCTCTACTGGATACTCTGTGGTTCCAATTTATGTTTTGTTTCTCTCCTCTTCAGACACATGTTAGAGAAACAGAAGAATCACAGAATCTCAAACTTACAGTAAGCCTTAGAAATCATTTAGTCCTATCTACTGTCTGGTGATCAAACTCCCCCAAGTCCATGCCTGCACAGAATTCACTACCTCTCTCCTAAGAGCAGTCTGTGCTACTGTCAGGCAACTCCAACCCTTAGAAAAGTCTCCTTGAACTGAAACAAGAACCCCTCCATTGGTTCAACAAAAAACATATCAAATGCCAACAATACGACTCATGCTAGTTGCTTTTACATAAAGATCAATAAACTGGGGCACCCCACCCCCTCTGCAAAGAATTCACAGAAATACTTTTTAAATTAAATATCAAACTTCCACAAAGGTACTGTGTATGAGTCAGTGCACTTGAGAGACAGGGCAAAGTCAACCAGTTAAAAAGCCCAGGATGTCAGACAACCCATGAGAAGCGAATACTTAAAAGAAAGGAAAGGTTTAACACTTATGAGGAAATGGTTATGAAAACTCATATGAAACTTCCTTCAAAACCTAACATCTTTTCCTAACCACTCTGGGAAACAAAGGCTAAAAGAAAGACGGTTGCCAAGTTCATTACCCACTACAATAGGAGATTTACCCATAACCTCCATGCTTGAAGTGGTACAAAATAGGTTTCAGTATCACCACATGTTTTCACTTAACAAACCTCACCCCTTATTGATACCTGTACTCTTGTTCTGCTATGCTCTCCCTTAAGCCTAAGTCAAGTAAAAGATATTCAAGCAACACCATTCCCATTTTTCCCCAACCCCAAGTTGCCCATTAAGAAAAAATTGAGAGAAAAAAAAAATCAGTATACGGTAGTTTAAAGTTCGCGTGACAGCTAGCTGCTGAGAAGACTTGGTCCGATACAAACTTGGTCATAAATTAGGTGGAAAGCTTTATTTCTCCAGCTGAGCATAAATGAAAATTTCCTCTGTTACTATGATCATGTTACTATGATTTTTTTTTTTCTTTGAAAGCCACAAGTTTAAATTCTGAGTCCTGAATTTGGGGAATTTATATAACCTTAAACCTTGAGTAAAACCAATCTCATTGGGTTGTTATGAGGATTAAATTAGATAATGCATGTAAAGAATTCAAATTGAGCCTCACATAGAAAACCCTCAAACAAATGGTATCTATGGTTATTATTATTACATCTGTTGGTCCTAGAATATCTTCACACATTTCCAAAGAATTCATATTTTCTGTGAGTTCTAATGTACTCTAGACTCTATTTGGGGGTGGTGATCATGCATATTAAAAATGCACTTTTATTTTCTCCATCATTCATGCAAACATACTCATTTTAGAAGATTATAGAAGTAGAAAGAAGGGGGAAATTACCCATCTTGGGAACACACCTGTTAATATGGTGCAGTTAATTTTTGTGCTTTTTAAAAATATATGAATGATTCTTTTAATTTAAAAATAACCGTTTATTGCTACAAAAGCAGACATGTATATTATAATGTGTTAGAAAATGTAATTTTAAAAACCCACTTGATTTTCTATCACCAAGAGATAAATATTGATAACATTTTGTTGTATACTTCCCCAAATATTTTCTAATATGCAAAGCTCTAGGTTATATTCATTTTGATTTTCCAACCCCTAATGATTTCTTCACGTGCAGTTTCTGGTGTACAAGATACAACTCCACTTATACACGGGTAAAAATTACAGAGCATCTCTAACTACCATCACTTGTCCCCTCCTAAGGGCCAGGCCCTTTATTACGTTACTTCAAATCTTTACAAACGTCCTGCAAAATACGCTCCAATATCCCTATTTTGCAGAGCTAGGTTTCAATCCATCTTTGTCTGACTCCGAAGCCTATATTTTCTTAAAGTTACTGTGTATCTGAAAACAATTAAATAAGCTCAATCGATCCAGATCCTTATTTTGGGAGCACAGTAGTATGGTTCTCATTTTACAAAATTTTACAAAGTTACACAGTAAAGAGGGATAAGGTTGGGTCTTAAAAACAGTTAAGTGTGTTGTGTGTTGAGGACACCACCGTTTTAATGCAAAGATAACCCTCTGCCGTGAAATGTTTAAATTTAGAGTTCGCTGGGATTTTACATAAAATAAACACACCCTAAAGCCATCCACAAGCAATCACTGGTGTGCTGTTACTGGGGTATAATTCAAAGAGAAAACCCACAATTTAACTAGGGAGTTGCAGAGCCTCAGTGTATAAACCACAGTGTAACTTTCCCTGGGGTTTAAAAGCCTTGCTTATCGGGCTACTGGGAAAGATAAACTGGTAATCCACAGACATGGATGAGATTCCCAGCTCTGTCACTAAATACTTCAGTGACCTTGGGCAAGTTATTGACCCTCTTCTGGGCTCAGGTGACTTCATCATTAAAACAGGTATAAAAAATACCCATCCTCTGGATAAACAACAAGGTCCTATTGTATAGCAGAGGGAACTATATTCAATATCCTGGGATAAACCATAATGGAAAAGAATATAAAAAAGAATGTATATATGTGTATAACTAAGTCACTTTGCTGTAGGGCAGAAATTAACACAACACTGTAAATCAACTATCTTCAATTAAAAAAGTAAATTTAAAAAAATACCCATCCTTATGTACTCATACTATTGTCAGAAGGATGAAGGTATGAATGTCAAAGGGCTTAGAAAATATAATGTTACATTCATATGTAAGATAGCTAATAAAAGTAATGACAATAACGTATTACTATAGTGAAATCTGATTGAGTGCATATAATGTCAGGCATTGTTCTATTTTATTGATATATGAATTAACTCATTTAATTCTCATACCATTTCTATTAGGTAAGTACTATTATTACCTCAATTTTACAGACAATTAAACTGAGGCAAAAAGAGGTGAATAACTTGCCCATGGTCACTTGGCCAGTAGGTAAAGCTGGATTCTGAACCCAGGCAATCTGACTCCAGTCCAGGCTTTTAACTATAAAAAGAAGGTTCCTAGAATTCTTTTTTTAAAAAATTTATTTTATTGAAGTCTAGTTGATTTACAACGTTAACTTCTGCTATAGTAGAATTCTTTACTTCCTCCTCACTTCCAACAGCCCCTGTGCCAAGCCCCCCAGGGGAAAAAATAATACCAAAATATTTTCAATTGCTTCAGCAACTTCTGCTGTTTCCAATTATATGATTTTCTTTATAAAATAAATAAAACAAGAAAGTAATCTTGAAGCTACTCTGAAAAATCTGTTGATTAAAAAAAAAACACACACACACACAAAAAAAAACACAAAACAGATTTGTCTTTTCCAGCAATGTTATATATATTTAGGCATACCAGGTAATATCATTAAAAAAATTTTTTTTAAGGTTTACAATTCTTTCAAATACTGAATACTGCTATTTTAAAGATGGTTCTCATTAAAATCTTTCCCCAATGATCCTGAAAAATTATACCCTGCTCTGAAAGGGATGATACACACTATCTTAAATTTTCAGTTCTGGGAAAAACCTAAAAAGAGGAAAAGTATGCAATGGAGATAAAAATCTGAAGCAGGTAACAGTCACATTTCAAAGAAACTCAATCTACTGAACAGCATCATCTACTGAGTCTTCCCTTTTAACTAGGGCTTCCTATGGAGTTAAATATTATATGAGCTAGACACTGGTCTGTGGCTGTTGAATATATTCCTCCCCCACATTTTAATTCTCTCCCCAAGGCATCACAGCCAGATGATATGCCCAACTGCAGACAAGTACCCTCAGAAAGTAAGCAGGCAGAAATTGAATATGAACCACAAATGTAGGCCACATATGTGATTTTAAATTTTCTAGTGGCTACATTGAAGAAAATAAAAGTGACAGATGAAGTTAATTTTAAAATATATTGTATTTAACCCAACATATCAAAATATTATCATTTCAACATGTAATCAATATAAAAAGTTCATAATGAGATATTCTGAAATTTCTTGTATTAAGCCTTCAACATGGGGTGTGTATTTTAACCTTACAACACACTGCAATGGGAACTAGCCACCTTTCGAGTGCTGAATAGCCACCGATGGCTAGTGGCTGCCATATTGGCCAATAAAGTTCTACAGAGTGGTTTTAAGAGTATAATGAGGATTAGAGAATAAGCCACTTTCTCACCCCCAATCAGCAAGGCATAGGTCAAGGCGAAAACTTACAATAGGTTGATAATTCTGCACTGTTTAAGAGGTACATAGTGTTTTAGTGTAAAGGTCCTCTTCAACTAGAACTTAAAAAGCTTAGATTGTTAAGTATTTGTATGTGTATACACACAAACACACGATTTTAGTATCTAAATAATAACGATCAATAAAATAATAAAATTGTGGCCAGGGTGGACACCCAGTGTGACCGAACAAAGGGAAGCACTGGGAAAGGATGCAGGAAGTGTACTACTGGGGGACATGGAGTTCTGAATGACAGTGATTAAAACTGCACCCCATATCAAAAAACGAAAGCTCTAATTCAAAAAGATACATGTACCCCAATGTTCACAGCGGCACTAATCACAATAACCAAGACATGGAAGCAACCTAAATGTCCACTGACAGATGAATGGATAAAGAAGATGTGATATATATACACAATGGAATACTACGCAGCTATCAAAAAAGAATGAAATAATGCCATTTGCAGCAACATGGGTGGACCTAGAGATTATCACACTAAGTGAAGTAAGTCAGACAGAGAAAGACAAATATCCTATGATATCACTTATATGTGGAATCTAAAAAAAAAAAAAAAGTACAAATGAACTTGTTTCCAAAACAGAAACAGACTCAAAGACATAGAAAACAAACTTACAGTTACCCAAAGGGGAAGGGGAGGTGGTGAGGGATAAATTGTTTTTATGGAATTAACAGATGCACACTACCATATATAAAATAGATAAACAATAAGGACTTACTGTAGAGCACGGGAAAACTATATTCAATATCTTGTAATAAACTATAATGGAAGAGAATTTAGAAAAAGAATATATATATATTCTTTGCTGTATACCTGAAACTATCACAACATTGTACAACTATACTTCAATAAAAAAACTGCACCCCCATATTGATTTCCTGTTTTCCTTTCTTCCCATGTCCCCTGTCTCACTTCATTGAGGCCTATCCTCAGATGTCACCTCCCCTGAAAGGTTTTATCCAATTATTGATATCAAGTATACCCACCAGCCCCCAGCCCCCACCAATCTATCCCATTGCTATGGTTATTTTTCTTCATGTCACTGATTATTCCCTGACATTAGAGTACACGTTTATTTACTGGTTAATTAGCTATTTCTTCCCCTAGAATCTAAGTTCCATGAGGACAGGGAAGTTGTTTTATTCACTGTGAAACCCCAGCACACACACAATGCAGGGCATTCACTGGTTTTCAACATGTTTATTCAACACAACTGTGCATCTACCATCCATTTTAAGCCATTGTGACAGGTACAAAGAGGATACTCTTAGACTTGGGCCAATGGTGCCCCTGTGCTGGTAAGGAGTTCTGGGGACCTAGGGAGTGTTCTCACACAGATCCTGCCCCACAGGTAGAATGTGCTCTCAATTCCCTGTCCATACAGCCTGAGCCTGTTTCCACGGCCTGCCCAGCCTCTGCTCCAGATCCAGCCAAGGCCCTTTGCAGTGAAGGACAGGGGTAGGGGGTGAGAACAGAAGAGGTGAGCACAATTCTTGTCCTAAGCAGTTCAGTTCAATAGAACATGCCGCAACCATGGAAGTGTTCTAGAGCTATACTGGCCAATACAGTAACCACTGGCCACATATGGCTACTGAGTACTTAAAATGAGATGTGATTAAGGAACTGAACATTTTAATTTTTGTAACTAATTTTAAAGTTAAATTTAAATAGCCACTGTATTGGACAGTGCAAGTCTAGTGGAAAAGAAAATTAATGATTACGGAACAGGTCTGAATTAGTTTCCTATTGCTGCTGTAACAAATTACCACAAATTCAATGGTCTAAGAGCACAAATTTATTGTTACTGTTCTAGAGGTCAGAAGTCCAAAAAAGTCTTTTGGGGCTAACATCAAGGGCGTCAGGAGGGCTAGTTCCTTCTGGAGGCTCTAGGGGAGAATCTATTCCTTGCCTCTTCCAGCTTCTAGAGACTGCCAACATTCCTTGGACCTGTACTGGAAACCCGCTCCAATCTCTGCTTTTGTTGTCACATCACCACACTCTCTCCACTTAACCCTCCTGCTTCCCTTTTATGATTTCACCTTGTGATTTCACACTAAGCCCATCTGGATAATCCAGGATAACCTTTCCCATTTCAAGATCCTTAACTTAGTCACATCTGCAAAGTCCTTTTTTTTAACCATATAGGGTAACACTCACAGGCTCTGGGGATATGGATATCTTTGGAGGACCATTATTCAGCCTACCTAGATTACTGACTGCTATAGGAGATAAGGAGACTTAAAGAGCGAAAGAGAACCAGAGAAGGACTTTCATCAGGAAAAAGATCACTCTGGTAGCAGAATGACCGGAGGGATGTCAGACTGAGGGCAGGGAGACCAATGAAGATGCTTACTGGAAGGAAAGAGTGGAGGTGAAAAAAGAAGCCTAGAGCCAGTTAGTGGAGGTGGGCAAGGACAAGAAAGGATGAGGATGAGAAGTATTAAGGAGGTAGAACCCCTAGAACCCCCAGTGGGGAACCCTGGCCCGAGGGGATGTTGGAGGGAAGGACAAAGTGAGTGAGAATTCTAATGCTAACCTCTTGGAATTCCAGCTGGGGATTCAGAATATTTGTATCATTTTCCTGTCTATCAATGTTACCTTAAATTAATTCCACTAACCGACCAAACTACAAGGGCATTTTCCACAATATGAGGTGTTTTAAAAAAGCTAATCCATCTTGTGAACACTATGTAGAACTCTCATTGGATGTTCAAAGATGCGGATGCACACGCTGTGCAAGAAGGCAGGAGGGTCAGTCTGGCCTCCAGAGGATTTTTGGTCATTTCAGCTTAATGCCAAGGCATGTTCATCAGGACTTAGGAGTTTTTTAAAGGTGTAGTATGGAGTTTTAAAGCCAGAAGATAAATCTAGTGGATTCATCTGAATACAGGAGAGTGAGTACGCCTGTGTGTGGGCTTTGATACCTCATAGACCTGGGTTCAAATACTGCCTTTACCAAAATATTAGCTTTGACCTTTGAGGAACCTACTTAACCCTCTGAACACCAGTTTCTTCATCGTTAAAGGAGAGAAAATAATGCATATTATAGGGTTGCTATGAGGGTTAAGTGATATCCTCTTTTATGTCCAATACAGTTTAGGTAATCAATAAAGGTAATTATTCTTTATTAACTGATAGCACTGTTTGCAAGAATCATCATCAGAAAAACACATTGTTTCTTACTAATAAATCTGGTTAGGCTCTCCTAAACAGTAAAAACAAAAACAAAACCCAAAAAACAAACAAAAAACTCACACAAGTAGAAATTTCAAATCTGGAAAGAAAACACATCAGCAAATCCTCATGAAATAACTATGGATAATCTAATGACATGGATTTAAAGCTTCAGCATAAATGACAGATGAACTGAATTTTTTAGCTTCTATCTCAGCTTTAAATGATCCATTGGGCTTCACTAGTGTTTTAAGGAACATAGTAAAACTCACCCAAGTTAATCAGCACCAATACATTAGGGAAAAATTAAATATACAGGCGTCCTCCATTTGTGGACTAGCTATATCCCTGAAAAAAATATATATCTTGCAGACTAGATTTTGGTAATCGGAACTTATTTTCCCAATGATAATTTCAGAAATTTATTTCTCTGGAAATATGCAGTAACATTTTTTGGAAACCAGCCATAGGATTAGGATAGATGGTATTTGGTATTCTGGCACAGATGAAATTAAACAGATTGCTCCAGGTTAAATTTGGGGTCTTGCCAGGGTCATGTTTTGACTGAAGTGGCAAAGTAATCTCTACCTTCTGGTAATGAAAAAACATCCCATCCTGTAACTGACAAACTGGAAGATGGTCTATCTAAAGTACATTTATCTATATTACCTTCCTGGGGCAAGACATTTCATTTACATTGAAGACAGCAATTCCCCTCCCCAGTTAATGTTCTAGTTGAATGGGACAACTGTATGAACAGACACACCATTAATCTGACACACAGGGACAGAAAAGACTGGGGAGGGGACATCAGAGCTTAAATCCAAGAAATTGTTAAACTCAGCATTCTGTTGATGAGGCCTATAGTAGGGTGTGGTGTATGCTTTTTAGGACTGGATTCAAATTCATAGTTGTGTTTTTAAAAATAAGGTAACAGCTACAGAAAGCAAGTAAACACAGGCTGCCAAAGTAACACAATTTGCCCCATCAGCCTTCTATTTGCAAACCCTAATTACCAAAGGATAGCAAATTAAATGCTCATCTTCTCTGTCCACAAACAGTATTTTTTTTAATTTAATTTTTTCATTTATTTAAGGCGAATCTATTTATTTATTATTTTTGGCTGCACTGGGTCTTCATTGCTGCTCGCTGGGGCTACTCTTTGTTGCGGTGCGCAGGCTTCTCATTGAGGTGGCTTCTCTTGTTGCACAGCACAGGCTCTAGGTGCATGGGTTTCAGTAGTTGAGACAAGCAGGCTCAGTAGTTGCAGCGCACGAGCTCTAGAGCGCAGGCTCAGTAGTTGTGGCGCATGGGCTTAGTTGCCCCGCAGCATATGGGATCTTCCCGGACCAGGGATCGAACCTGTGTCACCTGCATTGGCAGGCGGATTCTTAACCACTGCACCACCAGGGAAGTCCCCACAAACAGTATTTTTTTAATGATATCCTCTGGACCCTACTTCACCTTATTAAACACTCAGTGAAGTTGCTCATGAAGTCAAGTCATTCAACAAGGACGATCAAACACAGTTAACGGTCACTGAGAAAACCAGACTGTAACTCTTGAAAGACAATTTCACAATTAGGAGCAAGCACGGGACACAGCCTTCTGATGAGGAGGGCTCTAATTCCCCAGTATTCCGGAGAGTGAGAAGGGAGTGATGGGGATGGGGAGTAAGCCGAAGTATGGCTCAAGACAGCTAAGCACGCTGGCACGGTGAGCGGGTGGAGGGTGGCACTGAGCACGGGCAAGCAGAAGACTTTCCAGGGCTCTTCAAAGTTTCTGAAAAGGAATCCAAGGGCCCCAGTGACTCCACTGGGTGCCAGGGTGTTTCCTTGGAGTTGCCACTCACCTAACCCCTACCAAGCGTGTTCCGAACCGTTTCACGGGGACATTTTGGGAAAACTCAGTCCCTGTGTTTTCCTAGCATAAATTCGGAGTCAGAAAGGAAGGCCAGCTCAGAAGATCTCAAACAGGGACTCGGACAGTGCTCTGCATCCCCCCTGAAACTGTACCCTCGTTGCTGCGGGGAGCAGCGTCCGATGGCACCATTCCCTTTGTCCTCTTGGGGGTTCACACTGGCCACTGCGCTTATCCTTTTCCAAGACTCAGCGCCCACTGAGTCATGGAGAATGGAGATGCAGTGCCAAGCAAGAAACCATTTCCGGAGATTTTTTTTATACCACATGTCTCATTCAAGATTAAATCATGCAGAGGCCAAAAAAAAAAAAAAAAAAAAAAAAAGCCAAGCTTCCAAGAAGAAAACTGATGAGAGGGAAAAGAACGAATTAAGAAGCCGGCAGACAAGTAACGAAGACAGGCAGCAGACGGGTACCGCAGCCCCGTCTCTCCCCGCCTGTATGTTTTACCTGACACCCATGTGTTCACTCTCAGTTCCCATATGGTTTCTCTTTCTCAGTATGAAACTGGGGGTGGGGTGTGGCAGGAACAAGCACACATCCACTTTGTTTCCACAGAAGTTACCAGAGAATCCCACAACATGGTAGAAAGGAAAGCCCAGTTAAACAGAGGCCCCCGCCAGGCTGTGGGAAGCCCCCGACTCTGCTTCCCGCTCTCTGTCTCTGCTCAGGGTCAGGTACAGAAGATGTTCTATCACAGGCACAGTTCCAGGCTCTTTGGTCCAGCTGTGGACATTTGCTCTTGCTCAAGGGGATCTCCTGCCTGAGGCCTGAGCAGCAAGCAGACTGACAAACAGCAGCTGGCCAAGGAGGAAGAAGCCCAGAAAAGTCACCAGCGCCAACTGGCCTGAGGTCCATCTCCTCACCTGAACCGGTTAGGGTAACGGCCTAACCTTCCAACACACCAGGAGCCTGTGGTTCCTAATCCTTGAGAATAACGTGACCTGGCAAAATATTGTGCCTTCAAGTGTTCATAGCCTTGTTTATAATAACTGAAAAGTGAAAACAACCCAAATGTCCACCAACTGATGAATGGATATATAATATGGGTATGCACACAATGAAATATTATTTAGAAATAAAAAGGAATGAAGTGCTGGTACATGCTACAACATGGATGGACTTTGAAAACGTCACGTAAAGTAAAAAAAAAAAAAAAGTCACAAAAGTTCAAATATTATATGATTCCATTTATATGAAGTGTCCAGAATAGGCAAATCTATAAAGACAGAAAGTAAATTAGTGGTTGTTTAGGGCTGGGGGGAGGGGGACAGGATGGGGAATGATGGCTAATGAGTATAGCATTTCTTTTTGAGATGATGAAAATGTTCTAAAATTGATTGTGGAGATGGCTGCCCAACTTCGGATATACTAAAAACCAATGAATTGTACTACTGTAAATGGTCAAGTGTATGGTGTGTAAATTATATCTCAATAAAACTGTTACCAAAAAAATACTGTACCTTGTTTTTTGATCCTCAAAATGCAAATCTGTATCCTATCAATGTGAGAGCATGTCTAGAAGCTAGGGCTAGATGGTGGGAGCTCCCTTATATTTTTGTTGTATGAGGACATAATTTTTAAAAAGACTTTTGTTTTTTAGAAGAGTTTTAGATTCACAGAAAAATTGAGCAGAAAGTGTGGAGATTCCCTACATTCTTTCTGTCCCTACACGTGCATAGCCTCCCTCATCATCGGCATCACTCACCACAGTGGTACATTTGTTACAATCGATGAACCTACATTGACACATCATGATCGTGCAAGGTTCATAGTTTACAATAGGGCTCCCTCTGATTGTTGTACATTCTCTGGGTTTCGACAAATGTATAATGTCATGTATCCACCATTACAGAATCATATAGAGTATTTTCACTGCCCTAAAAATCCTGTGTTCTGCTTATTCATCCCTCCTCCAACTCAACCCCTGGCAACCACTGATCTTTTTATTGTCTCCATAGTTTTGCCTTTTCCAGAATATCATACAGTTGGAATTATACAGTATACAGCCCTTCAGGTTGGTTTCTTCACTTAGAAATATTCATTTATGTTTTCTCCATGTCATTTTATGGCTTGATAGCTCATTTCTTTTTAGTGCTGAATAATATTCCATTGTCTGGATGTACCACAGTTTATTTACTCATTCATCTACCAAAGGACATCTTGGTTGCTTCGAAGTTTGGACAATGATGAATAAAGCTGCTATTATAAACATTCACATTTTAATTATTTATAAAATAATTTTCCTATTTCTCTTTCAGTTTATCTCTTGCATATGCTTCTCTACTATCAAGCACCTGATCGTCTTGAGCTATCTTTTTTTTCCTTTTTAAATGAATTCATGACAGTGGGAACTGGTTTTTCATAGCCTTGGTTTTGACTGACCATTACGACTCCTTGAATAATTTATGTGCCTACATCTTTGAAAATATGATGCATGTTAATAGCTACATAATGAATCGAGTTTTTAATGACATTTTATATTGTGAAAAATGTCTTAATGCTTTGCTCCATGAAGATCTACAAATGTCACACTAGAGTAGATCCTTATTTGTCATCTAAGACCTTCCCAATTAAAAAAATTTATTTATTTAAATTTTTATTGAAATATAGTTGATTTACAATGTTGTGTTAGTTTCAGGTATATAGTAAAGTGATTCAGTTATACATATATACAAATACTATATATATTCTTTCTTTACATTTGCTTCCATTATAGGTTATTACAAGGTATTGAGTATATTTCCTTGTGCTATACAGTAGGTCCTTGTTGATTATCTATTTTATATATAGTAGTGTGTATATTTTAATCCCAAACTCCTAATTTATCCTTCTCCCCCTCTCCCCTTTGGTTACCATAAGTTTGTTTTCTATGCCTCTGAGTCTATTTATGTTTTGTAAATAAGTACATTTGTATCCTTTTTTTAGATTCCACATATAAACAATATCATGTGATATTTGTCTTTCTCTGTCTGGCATACTTCACTTAGTATTATAATCTCTAGGTCCAGGCATGTTGCTACAAATGGCATTATTTCATTCCTTTTTATGGCTGAGTAATATTCCATTGTATATATGTACCACATCTTCTTTATCCATTCATCTGTTTATGGACACTTAGGTTGTTTCCATGTCTTGGTTATTGTAAACAGTGCTGCTCTGAACATTGGGGTACATGTATAAGATCTTCCCAATTTGAATAATGTCTTTGTGTGATTTTCCCATTAACCTTCATTTGGATCTCTCTGAAGGCCCATCTTGAAGCCACTGTGGGTTGAAATGAACGTGTGTGCGCCTCCTCTCCTGAATTCTAAGCTCCACAAAGACAAGAACTGTATCTCAATCATCTATATATATTCCCTATCAAGCACAGTGCCTGACACATAGCAATAATCCAGCAAATGCATGTTAGACTGACATGGCCATGCCACTGCTGTTCATGAATGATGCACATCCTACTTTAAAAAAACTTCAAAAAAAATAACCTCTTTTAATCTACAAAGAAATTGTGGAGGGCTTCCCTGGTGGCGCAGTGGTTGGTTGAGAATCCTCCTGCCAATGCAGGGGACACGGGTTTGAGCCCTGGTCCGGGAAGATCCCACATGCTGTGGAGCAACTAAGCCCGTGCACCACAACTACTGAGCCTGCGCTCTAGAGCCCGCGAGCCACAAGTACTGAAGACCATGCGCCACAACTACTGAAGCCCGTGTGCCTAGAGCCCATACTCTGCAACAAGAGAAGCCACTGCACTGCAACGAAGAGTAGCCCCCGCTCAGCGCAACTAGAGAAAGCCCGTGCACAGCAACAAAGACCCAACGCAGCCAAAAATAAATAAATAAATAAATAGTTAAAATAAATAAATAAATAAATTGTGGACTCTTCACAGACTAAACCTAATAAACAAAGACCTTCAATTTTATTTTATTTTTTGGCATTTCACTTTTAGAAATGGTAAATCTGCATTTCAAAAACTGGTGAAATTTCGTTTAAAAGAAAACCTTCCAGGAAGTCCTGCAGTCCTTCCAGGAAGTCAGTCAAACTCAACTCTTAACTCTTCTGCATCTGTCACATCCATGAATATCTTCACAGGTTAATATAAAAACCTGAACAAATGCTTGATGAACACTGGGTCCAGACCGATCATCACAAGGCACTGAAATTTTTTTTTTTTAATGCACTATTTTTACAAAGACACTTCACTAAAACAATTGACTGTAATCACTATAACTGTATTTAGTAAATCAGGAAAGGGGCCCCTTTCTAGTCTTTGCTCTACAGAGTCCGAAGTGATCAAAACACAAAATCCAGAGTGATATTTTTGAACACAGAATAAGATCATGTCACTTCTCTATTGAAAATCCACACCATTCAGGGTAAGAGCCAAGATTTGTCTCATCCACTGTCCTGATATACCATTTCCTCAGGGCTCCTTCTCTATAACTCTCTGACCTCATTCCCTACACTCCAGCAAGGCCAGGCATGCTCTGACCTTTGTACTGGTCGTTCCCTCCTGGCCTGGAAGGCTCCACCTCCTTGACATCTCAGCTCAAACCTACCTTCTCAGTGAGATCTTAACTGATCATCATATCTAAAAATGCACCAACATGCCTGCCTACAGGAACTCCCTCTCCCCTCCCCTTCTGCTTAACTTTTTTCTATAGCACTTAGCATCATTTGACACACCATATAGTTTACTTATTTAACTATGTATTGTCTATCCTGCCTCCTCTGAAATACAACCCCACGAAGGCAGGAATATGCGTTCTAATACATGAACACATTTTATTAAAAAATGTCAACAACTGAAGTTTTCTTGTATTCAAGAGAGATTTCTGGTTAATACCCTGGTCTATAATTAAACATTATTATCAAAATTTTCAAAGCATATTGCATGTTTGCGAAATAGCATACCATTTTTAGTGGTTCCCATTCCTTACAAACCTAGGTTGCCTAAGAGTATGAATCATTCCTATGTCATGCAAATGGGGCTAAAGACATCAGTAACTTGTCAAAGTCATGTTACACAATCGGGGGGTCAATCATAACAAACCCCGAAGCACATGTTCGTGTTTGCACGGGGTCTTTTTAAAGAGGCGCACTATCTTGGCTAGGCCTCTGCCTTCTTTAGAGGGAGAACACAAAGTTCTTTAGGGCAGTGATTTGTAATCAGGCCTATACATCTTCAAGTGATTTTAAATAAATGAATCCAGGCAAACTAATAGTTACCAAAAGAAATGAATTTGCTACTATTCTAAGCTTTTTTTTTTTTCCTTACCCCAAACTGAAATGTCCATGAACAGTTCATTATTTTAATTCAAAGACAACTCAGTTTCAGGTACCTCTTCAAAAATAAAGAAAGAAAGAAAGAAAGAAAGAAATAAAAAGAAGCAGGATTGTCACCTTTTCTACCATCTGGTTTTATTTTATATTTCAATGGAGTTTCTCTTAAAGTTACATTTTAACTTATTCAGTTTAGTAGGTATTTATTAAGCTTCTTACAAAGAGCGGCACATGGGGTGTTAAGACCAGCTAAATTAAGTATTTAGAAAGAAGAGAAAAGGGAAGGAGTAAAAAGTATTAACATTTGTTGACATTTGGCATAAATCACCTCACATCTTTTTTTTTAAATTTTTTAATTTTTTTTACTAATACAATCTAGGAAGCTACCTCACATATTCTTTTAAACAACCTTGGAGGTAGTTCCTATACTCATTTTAGAGATTAAAAAAACCAAGGATCCAAGAGCATAAGTGACTTGCTTCAGGTCCCCACAAACTAGAAAGCAGCAGAGCTGGGTTCAAGCCTACATCTATGTGGCTTGAAAATCTTTCCATGGCAACAAACTGTCTCTACTAACACTGAATATTGCTTTTCTCTTTTTAATGAGAAAGATGGGGGCAAGTCCCATCAAAATAAAGCAAAAAATAAAAGAAAATTACTCAAAAAACTGCTAGTCCAAGAAAAGTTTTTTAGGAAAAGCAATTAAGTAAACAAAAAGGAAAAATGTTAAATTTCCTGGGACACTAATATGTTGCCCCGTTAAAACTGCTTCTTAATAGAAATATATAGAACTACCTCCTTTTTTCCTAGGCAGAGGGGGAAAAAACATTTAGTATGGAGCTACTCTCAAAGCACAGCTTGACGAACAAAATAAAACAGGAAAAAATTTTTTGCAAGATTTTATAGAACATTCAGATTCATATATATCAGGGCCTGTGCTAGCAAGAAGACACGTCTGCAACATATTAAAAAGAATTAGTGAAATGTCTTACGTAACAAAAATGGCTGACAATGAAAAAAATATAATTTTCTCCCGTATTCATACATGAGAAAGGCTGGTCAGTGATATAGTTTAGGGCTCAGAAATAAGCCAATGAAAAAGTCCCCAAATGCATTCATGCTATTAACAGCAGCACCATTGCTCGAAGTGCCACCACAAAGCCAAGTTCACGTTATTTTAAATAAATGCTGGGATGGCAGCTGTAAGGATGAAAGTCTTGGAGGAATAGGTTCTCTTTAACTTCATGTGGAAGAGTATAAACTAGATCAATCTTTACAAAGTGGTAAGCCATCTTTTCCTTCTTTACAAAGATGGAGAGATTGAAGTTTAAAGAGATTATGTACAATGTCAAATTCTCTACTTGTGGTTCACCCTTGGTCTCCCCAAGCCCTGGGGCAGACATCACTAACTGATGGAGGCATCATTTCTCTGTACTTTCTGATATGGTCTTAATGCACTATGAACAGCCGCCAACCATAAACCTTAGGCAATGTGGTGTAATGGAAGGAGTACAGGCTTTGCTCCCATGGAGGTGTAGGTCTGAACGCCACCTCTGCCACTGACTATGTGACTTCAGGCAAATTACTTATCCTCTTGGTGTCTGGGTTTTTCTTCTGGAAAATGGGAACAATACCTGCCACCAAGGTTGTTTTAAAGATTAAATGAGATAATATATGCAAAGTGTTTTCAAAATGTTATCACCTTTATCTCCTTTTCCTCCTCCTCTTATCCCCTGTTAAACACTTAATTTAGCTTTACTCAATACCCCAATAACTCACATTGGGGCTCTCTGTAAAGGCTTAATCAATACATTTCCATCCCCAAAGTCACATAAGACAAATTGATCACCCTGGGGCTAACTTCCATTTGATATTCCAAATGCATTATGCCTTTTTTTCTCATCCAGAAATCAGAAGGCAGGCTCAGTAGTGTGGGTTTTATTTAACAATCCCAGTTCACAAATTTTGATCCACAAGGGCAATAGAAAGCAGAATAGTGTGTGTGTGTGTGTGTGTGTGTGTGTGTGTGTGTAAGAGAGTAAAAGAGGAGAGTGTGTGTTTAAAGTCAAGAGGACACATATCCTAAAATTGCCACATGTCCTAGATCAGGGGTTCCCACACCCCTGTTAGGAACCAGGCAGCACAGCAGGAGGTGAGTGGTGGGCAAGCGAGCGAAGCTTCATCTGCCGCTCCCCATCGCTCGCATTACCGCCTGAACCATCCCCCCCACCAACCCCCGTTGGTAGAAAAACTGTCTTCCACGAAACTGGTCCCTGGTGCCAAAAAGGTTGGGGACCACTGACCTAGATGATAAAGATGCTGAAACATCTGGGTCAACAAAGGTCATTCTCTTCATGAGCTATAGGATAGCAGCTGCCCCCTTCCTACTCCCAGTGACATGCAGAAAAGTTGGCTAAATCACATGTAACTTACCAAAAAAAAAAAAAAAGTTGGATTCACTGAATAAAGGTATAGTCTCTAAGAGATAAAATGTTTTTAAAATTTCTATAAATAGGTACACATGTTTATCAGTTACTAAGTCCAAAAAACAGACTCCTTTCCCCTCCCCCAACTGCAAGAGTCTTTAAATGAGAAAATACGGAGCATGCCTGAGGAACTAAAGTGTCTGTAAAAAAGTTCATCTTCATACCATCAACATAAACATTCTGAAAGTCAGGTTAAAAAATAAATTAAAATTCTGATAAAATGAGGAGCCATGGTGGAAGAAGCTTTCTTTTTAAGTTTAATCTGTTTTTGTAAATAAGATGTACAACACTCTTAAAAATATCTGCCAAAATTGCAGTAAGAATGCTATACGAATTTGAGAAACAGAATCATATTTTTCAGATAAGGTTCAATGTTACGGCTGCTGGCACATATAATTAACCCAGCATATAAGGTGAGGGCAATAGTTAAACTAGTTCTAAATGGAAGGGACTGGTCCATTCACAACATGGATTAAATACCTACCATGTGTCAGGTACCTGGATAAGACACCTGAGATAAAATAAGAATGTGAATGGTTCCTCTCTGACCTCTAGGAGTCCTCCTAATTAAAAAAACATCAATCCGACAACAGGGTAAGCACCACAACAGCAACAGGCAGAAAAAGGTAAGAAAACACAGATGTGGGACACTTAACACAGAAGGGAGGGATGGGGGATGCAGCATAGGCAGGTGGGTCATTCTAGAGGAGATGACACTATGTAAGGAACATTCAGGAATGGTTCACTGTTTGAAATGATAAATCCCAGCCAAGGCTTCCAACATACCTCAAATGTCTCTGCTATATTGACAGAATGTCAAAAAAAACCCTCTACAGAATGTGAAGGTTTGTACAGCCTTTATCCCTACCTCATTTAAACGCAAAGACTTTGGTTAAGACAGCGAGCCCTGGGGTGAAGGGAGAGGATACAGAAAGGGGTGAACCTCTCTCTAGAACCGCTGTGGGAGAAACCACATGCACGTCGTGAGCGGGTGATACGGGGCCACCCGAGGAAGCATGTACTGTGCGCACATTAAAGCCATGTCATGTGAGGAACCAGAGATGGAACCGAATAAAAGTCAAAGAGAAACAGCGGAGCTGCAAAAAGCACAAAGGCTTGCAGTATTTGCACGCTTCCTGAAAGAGGGAAAAGTCAGAAAGTAAACCACACTCTTGGTGCGGGGATTTCACAAAGAATAAATCTCTCAAGTTGAGGGTTACAAGGAAGCAATAACTTTCTAGTTCTTTCCTGAGTTTCTGAGAATCTAAAAACATCCCTCTAAAAGAGATTGAAACATTAAAAAAAAAACAAAAACAAAAACAATAAATAAAAATATCCCTCTCTGACACTTGAAGAAAAGGTAAGCAGAGGCTCAGGGTGGGCAGACAGAAAGGAGGACATTAGTAGGTTGAGGATTTTATTTGTCTCCTTCTTTGAGAAGATATGTCTCTCTTTCAATAGGAAGTTTATTCACATTCTAGCCAGCTGCAAAACAGGGTTGAGAGCCAAGTTCCCATTGCCAAAGTTCACTCTTCAAACCGGCAGCCTGAGGTCTGATAACCAGTTAAAATGCTCAACACAATCACTGCCTTTTGGTGGAAAACAGAGGCTCCATTGTTTAGAGATACATTTTCAAGTCTAACTCTTCTAGAATTATGAAATTCAAAACAAGAGCTATTAGGTTCCGTCAGTATCAGAGTGAAGGGAATATTTTTTGTGTTGTTTGGATTCCTTTCTTCTTTTTTCCCCGCCCCCAAAGAATTGGATTACTCTGACAATAGTCAGAAAAATAAATTGTCAGTAACTATGAGTACTTTATAAACTGAAAAACTGCTTCAACGTCATAAAATTCCATGTATGGGATCCATCACATTTCTAGAATACCTTATATCCTTTAAAATGAAAATGTCTGATCAAAGGCTCTAGGATTCCTAAAAACCAATGGCAAAAAATCTGCCCCCGCAAAAAAAAAACAAAAACAAGAAACACTGACCCAGCAGCTAGTACAGAATTAAAGAACACTTATAAAAGTGGAGGTGGGAAAATAGTCTCCGTTTGTACTAATGATATACCCTCTTATTTAGTATTAAACATGTATTTGTGGAGATTAAATGTTACGTTCATCTATTCATTCAATAAACATGTAAAGTGCCTGTCACAAGGCACTATATCAGGGAGGCACTGTGGGCATACAAAAATAGATACAACATACCTTGTATCCTCAGCTGTCTACAGTCTTGGGGAAAATATGAAATACACACAGATGTGGAAAAAAGTGTGATAAGTGTCCTATGGTATAAGAACACAGATATGGGAGATGACCATATTTAGACTGGGTCAAGAAGGGCGGGAAAGGGCTCTTCCTAGAGAGAGAGATGGATTGTGGGAAACACTGACCTCCTTACTGAGCAGGTGAATCTTATCCCGAGGGTAACGAGCAGCCAGTGATGGTGTTTGTTACCAGAACAACTAACACCATGACCAGAGGTGTTCTTTAGGAAGGTTTTTCCCAGATCAAGACAGGAAGGGAGAGAGACTGGGTGGGAAGAACAGTTAGAAACTAGTCTACTCATCCAAATTAGAGGTTATTAAGGCCAAAATTAGGATGGTGACTATGGTAACCAAAGGAGAAAATGGAAGCTAGGTCTTTTCCATTTTGCTAGTTATTCCTGGTTTTACATTAAGAAAAACTCCATTTCATTATGCAATTTAGGGCAAAAGAAATCAGGTGGTATTTTCAGTTGAAATGATTCCTTATATTGCTAAGGTGATGTCTGCAGAATAAAGCAGAAAAACTGTATCATCGTCTTAATAAATGGAGAAAAAAATCATTTGACAAAATTTAAATCCATTCATGATAAGAATTCTCAGCAAACTAGGAAGAGAAGAAAACTTCCTCATTCTCATGAAGCATCTATGAAAAATTTACAGCTAAAACTATACTTAGTGGTAAAAAGACTGCATGGTTTATTCCCTAAGGTTAGGATCTCTTGCTGTTCTCACCGCTTTTATTCAACATGGAACTGGAGGTTCTGGCCAGTGCAATAAGCGGATTCTAAAACAAATGGGGAAAAATAAAGTAATAAAATAGCCAAAACAATTTGAAAAAAAGTTATAACAAAGTTGAAGGACTTACACTACCTGATTTCAAGACTTAATATAAAGTTACAGTAATCTGAAGTAAGGAATCAGCAAATAGACATAAAGATAAATGAAACAGAATAGATTCCAGAAATAGGCACATACATAGAGTCAACTGATTTTTTATAAAGGTTCAACAGGTAAAGAAAAACCTTTTCAGCAAACAGTGCTGGAACAATAGGTATCCACATATAAAAACAACTAAACCTTTACCCCAAACCATAAACCAAATTAACTCAAGATGGGCCATAGACCTAAAGTAAGATCTAAAAACATACAACTTTTAAAAGAAAACATAAGAGAAGAAAAATGTAGTGAGCTTGGGGCTAAGGAAATGCAAGTTAAAACCACAGTGAGATATCACTACAGACTTAGCAGACTGGTTAAAATTTAAAAGACTCATACTACCAAGTGTTGATAATGTAGAACAAAGGTAACTCTTACACTGTTGGTGAGATTGTAAAATGGTACTACCATTTTGGAAAACAGCTCGGCAGTTTCTTGTAAGTTAAACACACACCTACCATGTGATCCAGCCACTTCACTCCTAAGTGCCCAAGTGACAGTGGATGTCCACATGATGACTTGTACACACATGTTCACAGCACTTTTATATGCAGTAGTCTAAAGTGGAAACAACTTAAATGTCTACCAGCTAGGTCAGTGGAAAAACAACCTGTGGTATATCTATACAATGGAATACTACTCAACAATAAAAAGAAACTATTGATAGATACAACAACATGAATGAATCTCAAAATAATTATGCCAAGTGAAAGAAGCCAGAGCCACTACTTAAAAAAAAAAAAAGACTACATGATTCCATTTATATAAAACTCTAGAACAGAAATCTAGTGACAAAAGCAGATCAGTGGTTGCTTGGAGTGGGTAGAGCCAGGAGAGGCCAAAGGGAGAATTACAAAGGGGCATGACAAAATTTAGGGGTGGCAGTGACAGAAATGTTCACTGTCTTCACTTCATAGGTGAATGTTCACTTCATAGGTGTGTGCATATGTCAGAACTCTTCAAATTGTACATTTTAAATATGTGCAGTTTATTGTATGTCAATTATATCTCAATAAAACTGTAAAAATATTTTTTTAAAGAAGGTGGTAGAGGGAGAAGTTAATCCATGAATCTGAAGAGAGGTAATTAAGGACAAAATTAGGATGGTGACAATGCTAGTTATAAAGGAGAAAATGGAAACCAGATCTTCCCCATTATTATGTTGGCTTGTTTTTATCGTTCATTACAAAGACTTCCAGTTCATAAGGCAGTTTAAGGCAAAAGAAGATAGGAGGCATTTTTAGTTGAAAAGACTCCTTATTTTGCCAAGATAATTTCTATAAAAAAGACGTCAGGGGGGCTTCCCTGGTGGCGCAGTGGTTAAGAATCCACCTGCCAATGCAGGGGACACAGGTTTGAGCCCTGGTCTGGGAAGATTCCACATGGCGCGGAGCAACTAAGCCCGTGCGCCACAACTACTGAGCCTGCGCTCTAGGGCCCGCGAGCCACAACTACTGAAGCCCGCGTGCCTAGAGCCCGTGCTTCGCAACAGAAAGAAGCCACTGCAATGAGAAGTCCGCACACTGCAATGAAGAGTAGCCCCTGCTCACTGCAACTAGAGAAAGCCCGTGCGCAGCAACAAAGACTCAACGCAGCCAAAAAAAAGAAGACGTCAGCGCCTGAAGAGATCAGGGTGTGGTGACCGGACAGAAAGGCTGTTGCAGAGGATGCTGTGATTTTGTCCAGATCCCCGCTCTTGGGTGAAGTGCTCACCCCTCCAGCTGCCAGGAGTGTTGGCTGTGGATGGCTCACAGCTGAGTCCCTCCCCAGTCACTGCCCTTGGCTAAAGGGAGCCACCCTGCCCAAGAAGCTACCCGCTCCTGACAGCCATCCCAGCTCCTGAGCTCCCTGTGGGATCAGTGCACGTTTTCTTAAAAGGTGCTTATTCCCAAAGCACTACCCAATAAACTACCTGCGCACAAATCTCCATCTGTTTCCCAGGGAGCCACGCCTAAGACCGCAACCCAAAGTGGCATGAAAGGAAAAGCTGAAATATGGGCGAGGGCCTAAGATTGAAAGGAAGAATTTTTTTAAGTTGGTCAGAGAAAAGGAAGAGCGTTCCAGAAAGCACCCTTTTCAACAGAGAATCTGAACGATCCTTATTATAACTGACAGACAATAACAGTGAAGCCCACAAAGCGGAACACACGTGCACTCCAGTGACAGTGTCCTTCAGCAGTGAGACACCTCTAGAGTAATAATGAGGGTAACAACACTGCAGGTGGTGGGTCCGTAAGCTGAGTCAGCAGAGATGTGGCGCATGGCGCAGTAAGAGTCCTGGGGAGAAGACGGCTATTAGGAACTTGGCTGAACACCAGAAATAACAAAAGGGGCAAGGGAGAGAGAGAGAGAGAGAGAAGGCTTTGGCCCCCAAGAAGAATCCCCCATTAATATTAATGGCAATAAAGAGTTAAGAGTGCTGAATCCAAATTTCTGCTGTCTTGCAGGGAGGGGTGGGCAGAAAGAGGATGTCAAAATAGGGGAATAGGAAGAGCTCTGTTTGTTTTGTTTCCTGGGGCTTGGGTCGGGGAGGGGGGCTTTCCTGAGGGCTCTGCCAGGAAGTCATCCTTTCTGCCTGAATAACTGGGAAGTGGAGCGGTGGCCCGTCCACGTCACTGCACAGTCAGGGAAGGCGAGAGGCAGTGTGCCTAGGAAATGGCGCTCGCTGCCTGGGTGGGAGGACAGCAGCCTGAGGACAGGCAAAGGAGCTGGGGGGGGGGGGTACTTTGCTGTCGCTCACCCAGCGAGCACCTGGGTTCTTGCCCTGCTCCAAAGCACATCTTCCACTTTCGTGGTTCTTTCGTGAGTGTGACGGAATGCTGGTAACATGAGTCCTCAAAATCTTTTCAGATGGGCTATTTCTTCCATGTACTACCAAAGGCAACTACAGGCCTTCAACTGCATGTCCGGTTGCATGTCTGTGAGGAGAGCCACATCTGTTTCCCCAGCAAAGCTTTCACACCCACTGCTGTTCTTGGGACCCCACTCTGTGCAGCACAGGCAGAAGCGCAGGGCAGACACAAAGCCCTGGCTTTAAACCCTAGCTCTGCCACTTAGTATACTGGGCAACCCTGGCACATTACTTACAACTGTAAAAGGAGGATAACAGCACCTTCCTGGAAAGAATTGGGAGACCCAAGGTGACATGTGCCCCCAATACATTGTTGGCTATTACAAGATGAGAAAAATGCTTACCACTCATTCCCCTGATTAGCTAAGCTCAATTCTAGCACCTAACATATATACATCCATCCAACTGCCAGAGGGTTACAGATCTTCACCTATATTACATGAACTCCTATTAGTGATATCTTTACTGAGCTATAATTTATGTTCTTGGACTTTTCTTCTGAGGGTAGATTTTTAAATGTATTCATCTCATACATTTCATAGGCTTTCTCCTTATGGCTTCGTATGCCAACCATGTGCTGCTGGCACTTAAAAAATCACCTAAATGTTGGCCCAGATGTCTCTGTATACCCCATGGCATCTGTATTTTTGATACTGTCAGGCAACTCAGATGCAACATATTCCAAACCAATCATTTCTACCTACCTCCAGTCCTCACAAATCTGTTCCTCTTCCCTTTCTTATACCCCTAGAGAAGCAATATAGAATAGTTGTTAAAAAGTGTGGGCTCAGGAGCCAGTCAGCCTTACATAGGTTCAAATCCTGGCTCTTATCACTTCCAGGTAATAGAATCTTGTGGAAATTATTTAACCTCCCTTTGCCTCGGCTTCTTCAATTGTAAACTGGAGAAATAACAGTACACATAGGATGTTATAAGAATTAACAGGCTAATACATGTACACACTCAGGCACCTGGCACACAGCTCACAGCTCAATGAATGCTAATTATTATTATTACTATTAACTCACTCTGTGAAACATAATAAAAGAAAGACTTTTCTTTGATGGCAGAGACCAGGCATTTCTTATTCACCTTTGTATGATTAGTTCCTGGCACTGTACCTTGCATGTATTAAATGGTCGATTCATTTTTTTTAACTGGAAAGAAAAATGTCTGCAGCTTATTGTAAAATTACTATGAGACTGTCAATTATTTTGTTGAAGGAACAACCATATATACAGAGACAAGTTTTCAGGAAAAAAATTGTTTCTCCTGGTACACTGGCATGCTTCCTTCCACCAGACAATGAGTGATGACCAATTCACTGTGCTTCCCTTTCTGAAACCTTCAAGAAAGACAGAGTTAAATCTGGGACTCATTTGTAGTAACTAGATTTAGTCTAGATTTCCTGGTACCTATAACCTCCCAGTTACTTTGCAGGGCTCCTCTTCTTTTTCTTATTTTAATGCCTTTATTGGAAGGTGGCTAAAATAATTTTTTGGATGTATCCATTCATTTAAAAAAAATCTGTCTGTCCATCTATCTAATGAGCACTTTTCTATGTCAGGCATTGTGCTAAGAACAGTAACAAATGGATGAAAATGGAAAGAGTGCATGCTGGGAGGTGGCGTCAGGAGAAGGAACAGACGGAAGGCAGTGTGGAGCAGTGAAGAGGACGGGAGGAAGGATAGGCTCAGAGAAGAAAAAAGCACAAGCAAAGAGCACTACTAATGCTCAGTGGCAAGCTTCAGTGATGGTAATAATGGTTCATTGAGATATTTGCTGAGGCAGCTAGGGAGTAACTATGACACTCATTACAAAGTGGGGAAAACTACTCTGAAGACCCAGCCCAGCTGAGCCAACCAGCAAAATCACCACGGCCCGACTAGGACTGAAAAAGAACAGCAGCATCTGGTCAGAAATCTGAAGCAATGAACAAGAAAAAGAATGTCACGTTACCTAAAAACTACAGTTGACCCTTGAACAACACTGGTTTGAACTGCGAGGGTCCACACTTACACACAGATTTTTTTTCCAATAGTAAATACTACAGTAGTGCACGATCCACAGTTGGTTGAATCTACAGTTACGGAGGAACCACGGATACTATATACGTGGATTATTGATTGCACAGAGGGTCAGTGCCCTAACCCCTCTGTCCCCATTGTTCAAGGGTTAACTGCATTACTAAATCTTCCAAATAATTTGAAATTGCTTACAATAAAAGGCAATTAAAATTTTAATTCACAATTATATACTTTATTTAGATGTGTATGTCATGAGGTTAATTGTTTGAAAAGTCTACATGTAAGTCATATTGTATATAGCTATTCTCAAGTATGTCCTTTCTATTTAATTAAAGAAACTACAATAGGTGAGTTTTTTTTCTTGTTGTTGTTGTTATAGTGTAAATGACAGTCTTGAGGTCTGCTAGAATTCTCTGGTCATTATACTGATGCCCATAGAAAATCTTTTCAACAAGGCTACCTTCAATACTTTCTTACTTGAGTGCAAGTAAAGGGAGTTGAGAAGGGGAAAGATTTGCAGAATTGATGGAATGGGTTATAAATGCACAGAATTGCAGATTCTTTATTCAAAGGAGTTCCCACGGGGTTGCTATTAACACGCACTTACTGTTATTTTACAGAGAATTCTAATACACTCAGATCTGATTTACAAACCTGTAATGGAGGCAATAAGTTAACTGTGGAAAAAGTCAAGAAGTGCCAACATAGAAAGATAACATAATAATACATTTCCTAAGAAAAGCAGACAGGAAAGCTCAGAAATCACAGCCAGGTGGAGTCATTCCATTCAGCAGAATCTAGACTTACTGGCATCACGACACTAGAGAATAGTGTTAAATTGTTTTCAGCAAAACAAGATATTAGGCAAGAAAATGGCTAATATGCTAGAAAGGGCTTTCCACTCAAGGGAGTCAACTCTTGGGACTTCCCTTGTGGTCCAGTGGTTAAGACTCTGTACTCCCAATGCAGGGGGCCCGGGTTTGATCCCTGGTCAGGGAACTAGATCCCTCATGCGGCAACTAAAAGATCCTGCATGCTGCAACTAATAAATAAATAAATTCTGGCGCAGCCAAATAAATAAATAAATATTAAAAAGGGGGGGGTGTCAATTCTTTTTCTTTTTTCTTTTTAACTGGTGTGTTGGGAAAAGGAGCATTAAATCCTTCACTATGAAAAAACTGGGCCATATTGAGGGTTTTGCAAATAATGTTGACACATTTTACTGTTAAAGGCCAGATTTGATGAAATCTAGGTAAAATTCTGAAATAAAATCCCAATTATAATTTTAGAGAAAACCATGTGTTTCACCCTTATGTATTTAGCTTATTAGTATTAACTACAGATCAGCACTGACATTCTTATAAGTCACTAGTTGAGCTGACAGTCTAATCCAATGGACCTGCCTAATATTTTTTAACCCTATCATCTATATCTCCAGCTCAAAAAGAATAATTACTTCATTTTTTCGCATGTTGACAAGAGCTAACAGCCATTCCTTTTTTTATTCAAACAGGCGGACAAGGGATTATAGTTAATCTGGGCAGATGCACCAAACTGCCCAAGTGCAAACAGTAGGAGAAAATGTGTTTGAGGGGAAGAAAGCTGAATAATTTAATGTGTATTTATCACACCTGAACTAGACCTCAAATATCTTATTTACCACAATGAACTTATCATTTATAGACCAGCAACACTAAATGATACCAAAGCCTCACCGTGCAGAAGCCATTAAGGTTCTGACAGTCTCTACAGAACACATGGAAGAAACAATCACAGCCCCCATCGAGCAGAAAACTGCCCCAAATCAGGTCACAGGAAAGTAGTACAACGATGGCAATGATAACAGTCTGGTCGCTTCCTAAGGCAGCCCCCGTTCCCCGTAAGTCGACGGTGCAAAACTGGTAGGGGATGCCACATGCTGTCTAAAGCAGGTGCCCTTGTGAGCCTTTATGGTGACACTTCGAGGCATGTGACCTCCAACTATGAAAATACTGGGACATGAGAAACAGACAGAGGCACAATCTCCCTAAACACTGTTTTTAAGCTGATACTGTAGTTAGTGGTCTGCAGACACAGAAGAATGCAATCAAGGACAATTAACCATTCAGTCACGCTACCAGAGACAGTGCTCCTTGTGGCCTATATTTTACACAAAAAGCTGAGCTTCCAAGCGCAATACCTAACCATCCTGCAAGTGAAGGAAGTAGAAACGCTGCTTCCTGTTTCCTGGCCGACCTCAATTCCAGACACTGACACATCGTTCACCCTCTTCCTCCCTGGACACATAATACTCTGTGGTCATAGCTCCTCTGCTCAGTTTTGTGGGGTTTTTTGTTTTTTTTTTTAAGTAGGGAAACTAGATAAGCAGCTGTTGAGAAGACAAGTTTGATAGACTATCAGGCCGCGCAACAGCAAAAAGAGGGTTGGAGAGGAGGATGGAAGGACAGTGTAAGTTCAGTAGGAAGACATGGGAGAAAGAAGAATGTTTCGCTCTCTAGAAGAAAAACAGATCAGGAGTAAAGAGAGCACACTCTTTGGACTTGAGAGCTGCAGGGACCTGACCGATCTTTTAGTTCAATCTTGCCACTTTATAAAAGGGAAGTAAGAGTGGAGAGCCATTCAGCTGCCTTCCCAGGGTCACAATGTCAGGCAGTTAACATAATTAGGGCTCTTCTAACTATGAGCACCCTTGGGAGAAAAATGCTGTCTTAACAATGAATATTCTTCTCCTGAGAAACAACGTGTTTTTCACTTCACGGTTGCTGTGAAGTGTTTAACAGACCAGGTTTCCCTGTTCACTGGAGGAGACCAACCTTCATGGGAAGCCTGGGTCCCTCATTAATCAAGCATTCCAGGCAGAATGGGCATTTTTAACTCATTTCTAGCTCCCTTTCATGCCTTCTTTCTTCCCCCTTTCTTCCAGCCCTTCCATTCAATATCTTTGTTCTCCTGTATTTTATAGATCCTTGCAAACTCCCTTTTTGCTCCTTTCTGCAACAAAATATATATATATATATATTATAAATACTTTATAGAACACTTGCCCTTCCAAGGAACTTGGTGTGTTTCACAGGCATGTGTTCATCTATTCTCACTGGAGTTTGTAAAGGACGGAGGTAGAGTATTACTGTTCCACTTTACATGGTCGTATCAAGAGTCTGAGATCAGTCTTGGGATTGGCACGCTCAGACCTATTCCCTTGAAACATACAGGTGACTTTGAACAATGCAGGGCTCAGGGTCACCAACGCTCCACCTACGGCTTATAGCTGGCCCTCTGCGTCTGTCCTTCCTCTGTATCCACAGTTTTGCATCCACGGACCATGTAGTATAAACTATTGGAAAAATCCACGTATAAGTGGACCTGCACAGTTCAAACCCATGTTGTTCAAGGGTCAAGTGTAATTCCTCCTGAGTAATAATTGTTGGCATACTAACTGAAAACTCAGTTCCTATTTTTATATATATATATTTAAAGTTTATCGTATTTTACTTAGATTAGATTGAGAAGTACCTTAGCAAACCTTGCATTTAAGGCACATTTTCACTCAAATTAAAGACATGTCAGGCTGAAAAGAAAACGAAAAACACTTCTAAAGGATTTTCACAAACAGTATCAGAAGGTGCCAATGTGTTTCGCTCCATTTCCATACTTTCACAAATAGCATAATAATTTATACCACCTTCCATCTGTTCGGCTGCCCACGGCATCATTTTTATTTGGACAATACTACCTAGGGAGGAAAAAAAATAAAGTACAATAGAGAAAGTAACCAAGTATTCTTTCCTACTCCGTTGCTCATGAAGATGGGCTTGGGACTGGATTTGAGAGTCTCTCTCAAGCTTCAGGACACAAGCCACCGAAGAGTAAGAACACATTACAGCTCAGCAGTAACAGGTGACAGGTGAGCACAAACAGACACCCTTCCAAGCCTGGATGCTTCCACCCCAAAGGAGGGTGGCATCTGCTCTTCCACACTTACAAGGGCTCTAAAGGGCCCTACATTATTTATGTGGTTTGAGGAGAAGTGAAATGTGAACTGACTTAAATGTAAGCATTTAAATTTAGAAGCAGAGAAGGCACCAAGCCAGGCTTACACATGTAAACACTTTATTCAAGGCCAGGCCTCCACGAGGCCCTGCAGCTCCCACCTCTCAACTCCTGTGCATCCCCAGTGTTCTGGTTCCTTTAAGAAGGCTGTCTTCTCAGGCCACGCAGCCAGCTTTTGGTCCTCCCGGGGCACTCATCTCCTCAGACAGCTCCCAGCATCCCTTTCTGGAGACTATTATACATCGCTCAGTCCACACGTGTGCTATGCTAATGTGCAAAACACTCATCTTACTTTTTGGCTGACCTGGTAATCCAGGGCAGCCTGCTGCTGTGTGGGGAGATCATTGGAGATTCCAGGCTAACCGTGCCAAGGGGTGCTTCTGGAACTAGTGTGCTCTTTCCACACGCTGTGAAGGGGGACTTAACATCGGGGGAAACAGAGGCTGCCGATGTGGGTGAAAAAAAAATATAAAAAGAAATGCTATGGCTTTCCGCTTTGTGCTCATTTTATTAGTTACTAGTGAGGAAGAACAGTTTTAGGCAAGCTCCTGGCTGTTCCTATAGCATGCTACATCTCTCATTAAGAAGCTACAAACTCCTGTTTATTGTCCTCATGCTAAAGGCCCACAGAGAAATCAAAATGACAGGATTTTCCTGTGTTGGTCTTAAGGGTGGTCAGTCTTTAAAGAAGATATCAAACTACCCAAATTCAGCATTCCTGCTTTAATTAATCTACCATATGGGGCCCAGGTGTCATAGGCAACTTATATTTGAACTAAGTAATCCATAAAATAATAATAAATTTCTTTTGAGGTATGGATAATGCTAAAACTACCCACATCCAAAAAGAACATTCTGGATGGTGCCTGGATTTTCTTGATTTCAAGTTCTATGGCAAATTGTATATAAAATTGTATGTAACAATTTAGAAATTGTCACCAAGATAAAAGGACTTTTTAAGATCCTCCTCTCTTTTTTGGTTCTACAGGATTCTGGGACGTTGTCATCAACATCACAGTTTTCCCACTATAAAAAAAAGATCAGGGGCTTCCTTGGTGGCGCAGTGGTTGAGAATCTGCCTGCTAATGCAGGGGACATGGGTTCGAGCCCTGGTCTGGGAAGATCCCACATGCCGCGGAGCAACTGGGCCCGTGCGCCACAACTACTGAGCCTGCACATCTGGAGCCTGTGCTCTGCAACAAGAGAGGCCGCGATAGTGAGAGGCCCGCGCACCGCGATGAAGAGTGGCCCCCGCTTGCCGCAACTAGAGAAAGCCCTTGCACAGAAACGAAGACCCAACACAGCCATAAATAAATAAATTAATTAATTAATTAAAAAAAAAGATGGAGCTGTATGAGTTGTTTATATATTTAAAAAAAAAAAGATCAACTAGAACTCTATTACAAGTAAATTATCCTTATATAGTAATTAACAATTAACATAAGTATGCTTTATAGTTTTAAAAAAGCACGTCATGTGCGTAAAGCTAAAATTCTTGTCTGCTGTATTGAATCACAGAACTGCCTCCCTCTAAAACAAAAAAGAGGTTATCAATCACTTGTATCATTATAATGTATTTGCTTTTGGATGTTTTTCTATATAAAGCAGAAAAAATTTTTTTAAAGAAAATTTACTCTTTAACCTGGAATTCTTAGGTCTCCACAGTCTGGCACCAACTAAACTTTTGGATCCAGTAGTCATTAACCACCAGCATGCAACACCCACTAAAGCCAATGCAAGACATCACGAGCCAAACACTGAGCACATTCTCACTCTTTACTGGTTGCCTTTTCCTTGCCTCCTCCACTTTGAATCCCTGGCTCCTAGAACATTGCTTGGCATAGAGCAGGCATTCAATCCGTAACTGATGGATTATAAGAACCACATCTCTTATTCACATGAAGATGCTTTTCCATTTGAAAGAGCATAAAGAAGGTAGAAAGATTTAAAATTACTAAACTTGGATTTGAACCCTTAGGCAAGTTGCATCCTCTTAACTTTAGTTTCAACATCAGTATATGGGAATAATAATGGTTAATTCTGTGTGTCGACTTGGCTGGTCCACAGTGCCCAAATATTTAGTCACATACTATTCTGAATGTTTGTGTGAAAGTGTTTTTTGGATGAGATTAACATTTATATCCATGGACTTTGAGTAAAGCAGATTACCCTCCATAGTGTGGGTGGGCTTCATCCAATTAGCTGAAGGTGGTAACAGAACGAAGACTGACCTCCACCAAGCAAGAAGGAATTCTGCCATCAGACATCCTTAGGACACAGACCTCAACTATTTCCTCAGCCTGACAGCCTACCCTATCTGATTTTGTACTCTCCAAGCCTTCACAACCACATGAGCCACTTCTGTACAATCAACCTCTGTCTGTCTGTCTGTCTGTCTCACACACACACGCACACGCACATGCACACCCTGTCGGTTCTATTTCTCTGGAGAACCCCGACTAATACATCGACTTATCACTTCACAGAGTTGTTGTTCAGATTAAAATCAATATTGGATATGATCAGATTAGCAAATTACAGAACTGTATCAGTGAGGATGGTTTCAGCCCAATCCAAACTGGCTTTAAACAATAAAGAAATTAGTTAAGTTATAAACCCATAGGTAAAGAAGAAACTAGTTCACCCAAGGCACAGTGGCTGAGTAATGGGATTCATGACCTTGGTTCCTGCTCCTTCTACATTCCACTGTCCTGAATCCGGTTCCTCTTGTGGAGGTAAAGAGGTTCCTCTTATGCAGCAGCTCTAGGTGTCGTATCACACACCACAGGCAATGGTGTGTCCACAGGCAATAAAGGATCGTCTCTTTCAGTGTCTGAAGAAACTTTCCCAGGAGCACCTGAGCACACCTCCCTTCACCATCTCATTAGCCAAAACTGGGTCACATGACCAATTTTAAACCAACTGATCCCTGACAACTAGAAAAAAGCCATCACGAGTGAACAAAATTGGGACTCTTCCAACAAAGAAAGAGAGAATGTTGACGGAGGAGGCAACCAGTCTGATCTAAAAGTAGCACATAAGTTCAAGATATCATGATTGTGATGGTATTATCTACTCTAAGACCCAGCTCAGGCCTCAACTCTTCCGGGTAACCTCACTACACAAGCCCGAGGAAGTTCACTCTCCTCGCCCCTTCTATTCGTGCCTCTTATTTGCATTCACTGCACATTGTTGGGCAGTTTCTTTTTTAAATAATTTTTAAAAATTATACCAGTAATATATGTTCACAGAAGAAAATTCAGAAATATACAAATAAAAATCACTCCTAGTCTCACTGAGAGAGAACCATTATTAATATTTCAGAATGTTTTCTTCCACTCTTTTTTCCTATTTAGGTGTGTTTATATGTAAGAGAAATGTCTTTTTTTTGGTATAACCGTTCCTGGTTTCCCCAACTGAAATTTAACCTTACTGAGAACTGTGATTCTCTGTGCTTCTTTCCATCCCCCAAACAAAGACAGGATCTTAAAAGACAGTGACTGATTCAGATTCTATAGATCATACAGAGAAAGTTTAAATAAGCTGTTCTTTTTCTTTGGGGGATTAAGAAGGAAGATTTAATAAGACAACATTCCAAAACTTGTCCACTAATTTTTCAGATGCTCTTTTTTCACCAAGACACGTAATAAACTTATTAAACTTTCAGATTTCTGACAATAAAATATCTAGCAATAAGATATACTGTTTTCTGTGAGTAAATGTTTTTAGACCAGAAACTATTGGGTAATTTCCCTGATGTCTAGAAATTTCCTTTATACTTAACAATTAAGCCACTCCTCCATTTAAAGATACAACAGCAAACTAGGTAGGATAAATAAAATTTTAGGAAGCATGATTCTCAAATTCACTTCATAAGAGATAAGATCACTCACACCTTTGTGTAAAGCAATGTTTCTATACACTTAAATCATATTTTCAAAGCATTGGAGTAAGTGGCTATTTGAAGGAAACATAGCATAAATATATAAATATTATAAAAAATAATCTACTCATTTATCTGCTTTTTGGTCTCTGATTTTGTCAAAGGATTTTCTTAAATTGAGGCACAATTCTATGTGGCATAAGAACCATATGATAAACCTTCTATTGCTCAAACCCTCCATAGGATTGTATGGTCCTGTTTTTATTTAACAAGTATTTATTGATATTTACTGAATATCTACTATGGGCCAGGCCACGTGCCTGGCACTGGTGATTGAGTGGTATGCCGAAACAAAGGCACATCCTGCTCTCGTGGTGCTCACAGGATGGTGGAGATCCAAGGACACTGCTGAAAGGGTTTACAGGAAATTTAAGTCTTTTTGTCCCAATAACAATCTCCAATGACAAAGTATCTGATCTTACCATCTTCATTTTGCCTTTCTAGTCTCCATCTTCACTAATTAAACAACAGCAAGCAAACAAGTCTGAACTAAAACACAAGGAATTTAGATTAAAATAGTTACTGGGGAAAAGTGGGGGTGAGGTGGATAAGTTAAAAATGCTTGGGTGTGTTGTAGGACCTCTTCGGGAAATGCATGAAAATATGTGGAACAACCTGAAAGCCCAGGAGGAGAGGGACGTGCAGTGCCTGAGATGACACCTCAAGTTCCCTTTTACCCTTGTCAGTTAACTTACTGCAGTTAGTATCTTCAAGGTATCCAAGGAATCTGTCAGCCTACAGATACTGATTGAGGACAGGGAGGGCTTTGTGCCTAGATCTCGGAAGAATCACAGATTATAAAGCAACAAAGGGCAATAGAAGCTTACATTATAATGCATGGGAACAGACAAAAACATAACTTTTGTCACAAGGTGGGTCAAGAACTAGCAGAAAATGGAACAGCAACGAATTCTATGAGTTCAGATGAAGGAAGGACTCCAGTGGGCCAATGCGTATTCCAATGACTTAAAGTGGCGGGAGAGCTACTGGGCCTCTTACGATGGGGTAGAATGGAGGCAGGAGAGAGATGGGGAAAGCCACTCCTAGTAGGTGGAATGGCCTTGGGAGACCAACCCAATGGAACAGACTCAAAAGCAGCTGACAATATGGGAGCAGAGCTCAGTCAGGAGGTCTGTGTTGACTGACTCAAGAGTCACGGGCAGAGAGATGACAGCTGAAGCAGCACAATGGATGGACTCTCTGAGAGTTTATAAGCCTTGACAAGAACAGAACTTCAATGAAAGCAAAAATTAACTGAAAGAAGTAGAAAAAGTCATCCTGTCTTTTCAGGTTAAAATTTCTACCCTCATGAGGGTTGTATCTTAGGGCAGAAAGACAATATTTCTAAGAGCTTTGGACACAACTTCTGTACCTTAAGCTTTACTTTCACATAAAAAGGTTATTTAAAGTGACAGTTGGACTTCCCTGGTGGCGCAGTGGTTAAGAATCCTCCTGCCAATGCAGGGGACAAGGGTTCAAGCCCTGGTCTGGGAAGATCCCACCTGCCGCGGAGCAACTAATAAGCCCGTGAGCCACAACTACTGAGCCCGCGTTCCACAACTGCTGAAGCCCGCACACCTAGAGCCGGTGCTCTACAACAAGAGAAGCCACCGCAATGAGAAGCCTGTGCACCGCAACGAAGAGTGGCCCCCGCTCGCCGCAACTAGAGAAAGCCTGCGTGCAGCAACTAAGACCCAACACAGCCAAAAAAAAGTGACAGTGATGGTTTTTTCCTTGGGTGCCTTCCCACATATGCCAGAATTACTTATATTTACAGTACGTGGCTTGTCCTTTGTGTTAACATTGCTGGAACACCACTGATTTCCATTTTATCCTAGGTAACACTAAGAACGTCCATGAATTACCACTGGTTCACTTCAAATGGCAAGACTGCCTCATCAAACCTGGTTATCAAAGTTTTATAAGCTCCATGAATTTTCCCACATTAGATTCAAGCTCTAACTACTCAATCTTTTTGTTCTAACTGGTTTACTTTTAGTGTACTTGTGCATCCTTTTTAACAAGGCATGGAAGAAAAAGATGGCTCTTTTCACAGAGTCCTTTATATATAGACCAAAAGTGTAGCAGAATGCTGTCTTTTTTTCTATCGGTTCTCAATAGCACTGACTAGATAGGATATTCTCAGTACTAGTTAACTAGCTTTTTGTTTCTGCATGCTTCTGATCCCAGTTAGGTATCTGATGTGGATCAGATGTGGATGTGGATATGTCTCCAATTTGCTGAATGGAAAATGGTTTCCTTTTCCCCGCCCTTTCCCCTTCTCTAACACTTATAATGTAGGTACGTGTCAGTACCTGTATCATCCCTCTACTCTCGCATGTTTTGGGTGCCAATGAATGAACCCCTCTTCCAAAATATGGTCTCCCAAAAAAAGCAAAACTATTGTCTACAAGTAAGCATGATTCTTTCTAGCAATAACATAGAAACATAGTTGGCTGCTAGGTGATTATCCACTTCTACCAGGCTCATGTCAGAATGGAGGAAAAAATGCAAAAGGACAAAGGGAAGTGAACAGGGGCCAAGAATGCAGGCTCTTTTCCCTTGCATACCCAAGAAATCACAGTATAAGTGCAATCTTAAACACCAATGGTTAAATCAAGTTGCTTGGGTCTTCTGCTGACTAGTACACTACTAACATTCAGTGCATTGGCTCCCTATGAGTATATTTCAAGGACTTTGGAACACAATCCAAAAGATTCATTAAAAGAATTTTATATATTTGTTATTTTTTATTAAAAGAATTCATGATAAATATTTCTTGGTATGACCACCGTACGTACCAGCAAAAACTTGAAATTTCAATTTGCATAAGATATGAATATGAAAATATTCATATCTGCATTACTATATTCTTTGCATGGGCTTTTTACAAATCTAGAAAAAGTTTAAAGGAGCTAAAGACAAATCTCACAACTCTATATGGTTAGAATAGAGTATGTGTCTGATTTGACATCGTCAACTCTTTTCAAACTCAGAATTTCTTAACATTTGCTAGTACATGTCCCTGTGCCTTCACTTAAATCTCACATGGACAGGTAGATATTTACCCAAACTCTTTGGACTGACAACATTCAAGGCATTCAATAGCCTGGCCTTCTCTTATTTTCAGACTTAACGTGTGTGTGTGTGTGTGTGTGTGTGTGTGTGTGTGTGTGTGTGTCCCCCAGTCAAGCTATACCTCCCGATCAGGGCCCTGTTTTCCAGCCCTCATTCATTTGCTTATGCTATTCCTTCTTCCTAGAATGTACTCTCCATGTGCACCTGTTAAAAATCACATCCACCCTATTTAAGGCACAATTCAAATGTCTTCTACTCTGTAAACTATTCCTTGATCTTGAGCCCTCTCCAATATAGCATGCTCTTCATTTTTTTCTGAACACTCAGAGCATTCTGGCCTTAATCATCTTGATAAGACCCACAGTGCCTGGCATCACGTCTTGTCTACTGAAGGCTCAATAATATCTGCTGAATAACTAAGTGAACAATTCTGGCGAGCCAAGTCGAAGCCTCTCAATTGATATGTCTTGTTCACAGCATTAACACAGCACTTCGTCCATATGCAGTAGTGACCATTCAATGAGTATTTGTTAGAGGAAGGAGAGAAGACAGAAAAAATTTTAATTTATCTTTTAACTGCAGAATGGAAATGCAATCGAACAGAAGAGTCAACAGTTAATTACAGGAGAAAAAAAGAAAATGAAAGCAACTGGTTTCACCAACTGATCAATGGTACTTTGGCTATGACCTTCTTTTGCTCAAAAGGAAAGCCAGGGCTTCCCTGGTGGCGCAGTGGTTAAGAATCCGCCTGCCAATGCAGGGGACACGGGTTCGAGCCCTGGCCCGGGAAGATCCCACATGCCACAGAGCAACAAAGCCTGTATACCACAACTACTGAGCCTGCACTCTACAGCCCGCGAGCCACAACTATTGAGCCCGCGTGCCTAGAGCTCATGCTCTGCAACAAGAGAAGACACCACAATGAGAAGCCCATGCACCACAATGAAGAGTAGCCCCCGCTCGCTGCAACTAGAGAAAGCCCGTGCTCAGCAACGAAGACCGAAGGCAGTCAAAAATAAATAAAATAAAATAAATAAATAAAAGAAAGAAAGAAAAAAAAAAAAGAAAGCCATTTTAAAGATGTAGTAACCGAGGCCCAGAGTGGTTATGAGACAAGAAAAGAAGGGAAGGACCACTAGGCTCATTTCGAGTGTATTACTCTACTGTCCTCTATCACCTCTTGCCCATTACTGATGGATGTTTGAGTCTACCCAGACACAGTGCAAATGTAAATCATCTGCCAAAAACTACAAAAATAAAGCTACCAACATTACCTTGTCATTCATGAAGAAACACACTGCAGTAATTACAAGAGACTTCCTCTACATGACTGGGGGTTCTTTCTCACTTACAAACAAAAGGTGGGGGAGGGTGGAAATACACTGGCTGTATAAATGCAGTGGGATTAAGTGAGAATCATAAACCAGTCCATTAGCAACTGATTATCAGTAAGAAGCATGCAAGTATAAACAAAGAGCAAACATTCATAAAGAGAACAAATTAGACATTTACGCAAAAACTCAGCTGGCCAGATTCATCTTCAAAGGTAAAAATAGCATTGCAGTAATACCTGAAAATGCTTGTCTATTAGTCTAATGCCATATGTGGCTTTTTCATTGGCGATACTCTTGACACTTCTTGAATTTTTTCCTTCTTATCTCAATGACTATAAATCATCTTTTCCATTAATGCAATCCCAAACACTTCGCTCAGTCACTCCCAACAAAAGTAAGGTACTTTGATTTCTTTCTTCAGAGACACTGAAAAGTTGATGTAACCTATCTCCTCATATTAATCAGAGACTCTTGTCCTTCCAGCCCTGCCTGCATTCACAACTAAAAAGAGAGAAAAGTGACACCTAACATTTACAGAGGTCTCAACAGAAAGGGCAAGGGCCTCACAATTTGCATTTTGGGTGTTTTAAAGTGCCTATGCCTTATCTCAACTTTGAGGAGTGATTTTTCCCCTCAAGCACTTTAGATATTTAATATTTCATTCTGAGAAAGAAAAAAAAAATGACTTAAATAAAAAGAGGGGGGATTTCAGGGCTCCCCCTTGAATGTTAGGATTTTCTGTTATTTCTCCATGGAAATATAATGAAGTGATCAATAATTCTTATGGAAGTTCGTTATTAAATTGGTCTTTTTAGTTTTCTCTAGAAAGGCTATTGGAAATGAAGCAAATAAGTCCACCTGTTACACAGTGCCATAATTGTTGGAAATAGGTAATATTATTATAACATATAGCATTCCTCATCAAGGTATAGTTTTTTTTTTTTAAAAACTAATGGATTGCTATGGTTTTCACTTAGCTATATATTAGAATCACCTAAGGAGGGGAGGAGCAGGGAGGAAGGGAGGAAGGAAGAAACCCTACAATGCCCAGACCCCACCCTAGACCAATTATAGCAGAATCCCTGGGAATGGAGCCCGGGTATTTTTATTTTTGGAAACCTTCCCAAGTGATTCTCATGTGCAACTAGGGATTAGATGATTAGGGGTATTGTCATGAAGGTCAGAGTGTGTAATTTTTAAATTTCATTTAACAAAAACTTAAAGAGCACTGACAAACAATCTAACTCATTTGATTCTATTACAACTTTGTAAGGTAGATACTAATTTCAGTCACATTTGACAGATGAGGAAACTGAAGCAGATATTTAGGCAATTCACCAAAGGTCCCAGAGACAAGCATCCATGCCATATGGCTCCCAACCCCAGGCTCTTAACCGCTGTGCTGGCCTGATTCTCCCAGAGATAATTTACCTACAATAAAACCTGAGGCATTCAGTTCAATGAGTTTTGACAACTGTATACACCCATGTAACTACCACCCAAAACAAGATTTCAAACACTTTCATGGTTCTGAGATTCATCCATGTTGTTGCGTGTCTGAATAGTTCTTTGTCTGTCTCAGCAGGTCAAGGTAGTATGAATACATCAAAATTTGTTTATCCAGTCAGCTGGTTCATGAACATTTTATATTCACTGTTTCCATTTCTTGGCTATTATGAGTAAGGCTGCTATGAATATTCTTGATCAAGCCTTTCTGAGGATCTATGTTTTCTCGTGGTTAAATGCATAGGAATGAAATTGCTGAATCATATGGTAGATATACATTTAACTTTATAAGAAACTGTTAAACTATTTTCCAAAGTGGTTGTACCATTTTACACTCCCATCAGCAATGTGTACCCTAGAGTGCCCTTTTTTTTTTTAAGGTCTACATTTTTATTATTTATTTATTTAATAAATTTATTTCTTTATTTTTGGCTGCATTGGGTCTTCGTTGCTGCGCGCGGGCTCTCTCTAGTTGCGGTGAGCGGGGCTACTCTTCGTTGCGGTGCACGGGCTTCTCACTGTGGTGGCTTCTCTTGTTGCGGAGCATGGGCTCTAGGCGCGCGGGCTTCAGTAGCTGTGGCTCTCGGGCTCTAGAGCGCAGGCTCAGTAGTTGTGGCACACAGGCTTAGTTGCTCCGCGGCATGTGGGATCTTCCCGGACCAGGGCTCGAACCTGTGTCCCCTGCATTGGCAGGCGGATTCTTAACCCCTGCACCACCAGGGAAGTCCGTAGAGTGACTTTTAGGAAGAACATGCCGCAATTTTCATAGTGCAGTCATCCAGAAGAAGGGGAAGTTTGCAATTTGACAATGATTCACTATGACCCCCCCCCCCAAAAAAAAGGAAAAGAAAAATAGAACCTAAACACCACCACAGGTATTTGTCCTGTAGCAGCATGTTTACAGGTGGGCACTTGAAAACACGGGTTCTGTTAGACATCAAGGGAGACAAAAGGCGGAAAAGCCCACTATAAATACAGCACACTCCTCACTGAAAGATTCACAATGAATCCCAGAATATTAAATGCCCACCTGGCATTTGAAAAGTCCAGCTGGCTCTGAAAAGTCCAGTAATAAAGACACAGTAAGGAAATCAGTAACCTGATTAGTCATGTTAAACCCAGCTGATCAAGGGTCCCCCAGTTCTCTAAGAAATACAAGGCAGATTACGGTGTTCCCAACATTCTAGTGTTTGGGAGACACAGTTAAAAGAGCAACTACCTCTGTCTGAAAACACTGGGTCTGAGTCCATGGAGGAGATAATATTTTATACAGGTCTTCCTAGACAGTAAGGTTTTAGACTTGTAGAAATGGATGGAGAGAGCAGAAAGGCTCTCATTCTGGACTCAGGATAGAATGTAAACTAAACAACAAATGAGAAGTGTGAAGGGCATAAATGAAAATTCTGCCGAGAGGACTGGGTCACTCTGGCTGAGTTAGGATGTAGTGGGGTCAGACATGAGGGAATCTACAGTTTCCCACGAAAACACGAGGACACTATCTCTACGCGCTGGCTGGCCGCCTGCTGGTTGGCAACAGTATAAGGGTAACAATCAGTCTGTCAACAAATATTTACCAAGTACCTAATCTGGGCCATCCAGGGACCGCACTCAGCATCAGGGTACAGTGATAATCTGCCAGACACAGCGTCTGCTCTCATGGACCCTGCAGTATAGTAGGGGTGTGCAGCTGCTTACAAAGACCAAGTTCTAGAACTCTAGAATAGGAATGGATGACCATCCAAAGTCCCCTGAGCTTTAAGAGTAGAATCCATTCAATTCAAGAATTTCTGAAGAAAACAGTAACAGATATAAAAATGAAATATGTATATATTTCGTCATTGATCCCTCATTACTATATATTTGGGGCAGGGAGAGTAGGGTGTTGAGATGAGGAGCTTGAGGTACTGGAAAAAATATCCAGGTAGAGATGCTTGGGAAATAGCATAAAGTTTTAGATGAGAGGTTGGACTCATTAATATGCAGTATGACAAATGGAATAATTTCAATACTGACAACTCTTTATTTAAATCATGTGAAAACCGTGAGGATGTTAGACTCTGTAAATAAAAAGAGACATAAGCCTTACCCACAAAGAAGGCAGAGCTCAGTCTCAGGAGGTAGACAAAGTGGTCCAAATCCCAGCTGGACCACTTGCAACCTGGGTGACCTTGACCAAAGAACTTAACCTCTCTCTGAGCCTCACTCTCCTCGTGTGTAAAACTGGGAAGATAACTCTATTCACATCCCCCTCCCAAAGATGGTATGCAGGCTGAACGACAAGGAATGGCACAGTGCCCAACACCCAGCACCAGCTCAGCAACTCTTAGCTATTATTATTATTTTTATCAAAAAAATCCGGGCTTCCCTGGTGGTGCAGTGGTTGAGAATCTACCTGCCAAGGCAGGGGACACGGGTTCGAGTCCTGGTCTGGGAAGATCCCACATGCCACGGAGCAACTGGGCCCGTGAGCCACAACTACTGAGCCTGTGCGTCTGGAGCCTGTGCTCCGCAGCAAGAGAGGGTGCGACAGTGAGAAGCCTGCGCACCGTGATGAAGAGTGGCCCCCGCTCGCCGCAACTAGAGAAAGCCCTCGCACAGAAACAAAGACCCGACACAGCCAAAAAAAAAAAAAAAAAAAAATCCACATTAGCTTGCTGTTAAGACATTAAATTAGAAGGATTTTTGAATATCAAAAAAGTCTACATAATTGATGGTGTGAAGAAGAGAGAATTATAGTCCTTAAACCACTGGTACAATAACAAAGGACTGTAAATATACATTATCCAATAATTTTTAGAACATGAAATAAAATTGGATTTAGAGGAGAGAAAGAGAAATCCCCTTGAAACTTAGGCCAAGCTGTGGTCCTCTTTGGTTCAAACTGATTTTTCACTTGCCACAAGGGGCCACCTTACTAGTGCATCCAGTGCTTCATACAAAAATTATTTTTACTCCTTTCCTTCCCCCTTAACTTTCCTCCATTCTCTTTTCTTCCTTGCTGGGATTTTTCTGCTTTGGATACTAACATGCTGGGGACTGTGAAAACTCAGTAACATAAATTCTCAGTAAATGTTAGCACTTTGCTCAGTTTTTCTTTGCTGTAACACCTCCTAGAAAATTTGAATTCTAGGACGCTGAGAGTGACATAATGATGTCACTTATACATTTTAATTTCCGCACTGCAAGGATATCCTAATTGGCATAATTTTAATAATGAAGCTTTTTAACGTACGCAAATATTCGCAATTTTTCTTCCTCTAATTTAACTTAAAACTCATCAAAATTAAGATGCTATACATCTCACCTATTTTTCCAAGTGACCATGAAATAAAAACATAAAGGCCTAGCATTCAACTGCCTTGGTGAGAGACTAAGTCATTGATACTGGAAGCTAATAGTTCATAATAAAGAAAGAATGATATCAACAATAGATTCACCTTGAATATGAATGCTGGTATGATATGCATCTAAAGCAGTCTATCTTTGATTCTAGGCTAGAGAAGGTGGGCCACTTATCCTGTAAGGGCTTCTGCTGCTAATCAAGATCCAGGCAAAACATCACACCTACTTTAAATCATCTATTCTTGTAAGCATTATGGACACACAGGATAACATCAAGCATGGTGACAGTCACCCCTCCTGTACCATGTCAAAATGATACTACTTAAGAGCTATAAATAGCCTTCAACCATACGGCATGGCTTGGCTTAGGTTCTTAACTCATTTTTTTAAACAAAAGTTTTTAAATAATTCATTCCTTACTTCAATCATTCATTTAGCAAATGTTTATTATCCCAGTACTACACTGGAAAGGCAGTGCCTAAACGTGAAAGGACTCTTAAAGACATTTGTACATTTTATAAGCTGGTTCTCAAGGACCAAACCACAAGGCAACCAAATGACCCTCAAGAGGACGATCCCTCTGGGATTTCCCCAAACTGCTCCCTCCTCGATCCTCAATAAGAGGTGGCACCATCCAAAAAATAAAGTCAAGGAAATCCCTAGTCATTTAAGAAGTAAAGGTCCTTAAGGTAGGAATTTGCCCGGTTCTGTAATCTGTGGTTATCAGAATGATGGCAAATATTCCTTTTGAAAATCATACAATAAATCAGATATTGCTTCTCCAAAAAAATTGTTCACGTTACACCTAAATTAGAGGATCTACTGAAGTATGGAATCAGGGAATACAGTATAATCATGAAAAGTTATATAGAATCTATTTGTGATCTGCTTAACTCTCGATCAAATGCAGCATAAGGTTGGGGTGGGCAGTGCCTTATAGATGCCCAGCTCATCTATAACACAGACCAAAGGAAAGATGGCACCCACTTTCTCCGAGGCTGAATCAGAACAATCTAATAAACTGAAGATCCTCAGAAGTAACATTAACATGGCAACGAAAAATCTCAGGACAAAGGAGCTCATACTTTTATAGAGCTCACACTTTTTTTTTTTGCAACATATCAAAATTGTATAAATGTTTGAGTGTTCAAGTTACCAATTAGTTCAGTGCCTTAAGAGTCAGTGGTAAAGGGGCTTCCCTGGTGGCGCAGTGGTTAAGAATCTGCCTGCCAATGCAGGGGACACGGGTTTGAGCCCTGGTCCGGGAAGATCCCACGTGCTGCAAAGCAACTAAGCCTGTGCGCCACAACTACTGAGCCTACACTCTAGAGCCCACGAGCCACAACTACTGAGCCCATGTGCTACCTCGACTGAAGCCTGCACGCCTAGAGCCCATGCTCCGCAACAAGAGAAGCCACCACAACGAGAAGCCCGCGCACCTCAAAGAAGAGTAGACCCTGTAGAGAAAGCCCGCGTGCAGCAACGAGGACCCAATGCAACCAAAAATACATAAATAAAATAAATAAATTAAAATAAAAAAGAGTCAATAGTATATAGACTGTAGCCTTTTCTTAAGTGACTTCCTCCTGAAAGGAACAAAGTTTTGACAGCCATCTTGTATACTTCTTGTATAAAACTAAGAAACTCAAAGGAGACTATTATCAAAGTCTTACTTAGTCTAACAAGGGAGGAAATTATCTTGATTATACTGTGCAATGAAGGAATTTTAAAAATCAGTATTTGGAGGTAGATAATTTTGATTAGAGAGACAGAATGAGGCTAGCTATTAAATACCATCTTAATTATGTACCCAAGAAGCTATAATCTCAAATTTTCTTTCCTTTATATAAAATCATGTGAAATTTCTTTGCTATGACTGGATAAAAATATTAAGAGAGAACTATTTTCTTACCCTAATCATCCCTTACATAAAAAAGTACAAAATTATTGATAAAATACAAAAGCATGACCAAAATATTTAGAAACGTTTATAAAATGATGCTGTAAGCATGTAAGAATATATAGTAACATGAATAAGATCTATATCTATAAATATATCTCTATCTACCTACCTATTTATCTATATTATATATAAAGAGAAAAAAGTATGTTACCAAAAAATGGCACAGTTTGATCCCATTTTAGGAAAATGATACATGTAGGCACAGATGAAAGACTGATAGGGTATTAGAAAATATTAAGTGTTTACCTCTGAGTGATAGAATTAGCATTTTAGTTTATGGATTGGTCAATGTATGATTTCAGACTTAAGTAGGTGAGTCTTCAAGAAGGGTAGTAGGAAACGCAATGCAGATAGATGTCCTAGAGCAGATGTCGTAAAATGTTCTACCATTACCCAGTTACCCTGTGGGCTACCCTAGTTGATCTGCTTTCTAAACAGCAACTCACTGAAGTCTATTTAGTTCCACAGCCCAGGCCAAAGGTTAACCTCAATGACGTCAACGAGAGGAGTAGACACAGACAGAGGAAGTTCTCGATGATCAAGTAAATCTTCAGTGAAGTATTGATCAAGAGGCTAGTCTTAGGGTGCATGCCCCCTTTTAGCCATCAAACAGATCTACTCCTATGGTTGACTGCAAGCAAATTCATCAAGCATTGACTGAGTCCCTACCAAGCTCTGTACTACTGGGGCTGAGTATAAAAAAGAAATGATGGTATTTCTTCCCTCTGAGAGCTTGCAGTCCACTGGAGAGACAAGTAAGCAGAGCCCACCGTGCAACGCATGCCCAGAGTATTACAGGAGCACAGAGGAGTAGCACCTCGCCTAACCTGGGGCAACTGCTAACAGTCTGGTGTTGCTGGAAGGTGAAGGATAACTTGAGAAGTGGTGATAGCTGATCCTGGAAAAGTAGGTTAGGATAGGATCCTGGAGGCCTAGTTTACCCTGATAAAGAATTAAGACTTTAATTGTGTAGATAATGGAGAGTATTTGAAAGATTTTCCTGGTGAAGTAACATGCTATGCAAAGAGAAACTTCATTCACTTCCAGATATCTTTAATGCAAAAATACTTTGTAACCTGTAAATGTTATTGAAATACTTACTGTTCACTACTATCCTCCATTATACCCAGGCATTTGCTCAGGAATGACGAACAAAATATTCTCAGCTGAGTTAAAATTCGTCCACAAATTCCTTACTCTAAATTAGATTAGGGACTTCCCTGGTGGTCCAGTGGGTAAGACTTCGTGCTCCCAATGCAGGGGGGCCCAAGTTCAATCCCTGGTCAGGGAACTATATCTCGCATGCATGCTGCAACTGAGTCCACATGCCACAACTAAGAAGTCCGCATGCCACAACTAAAAAGAAGATCTCACGTGCCGCAACAAAGATCCCGTGTGCCGCAACTAAGACCCGGCACAGCCCAAATAAATAAATAGATAAATAAATAAATATTAAAAAAAAGAGTAGCACACCTCATTTCTCAAAAATTAAAATAAATAAATAAGATTAGAAATCAAATTTCTTAGTGGATAAACAACAAGGCCCTACTGTATAGCACAGGGAACTATATTCAATATCCTGTGATAAAGCATAATGGAAAAGAATATGAAAAAGAATGCATATATATGTATAACTGAGTCACTTTGCTGTACAGCAGTAATTAACACAACAGTGTAATTCAACTATACTTCAAAAAAAATAAATTTAAAAAAGAAATCAAGTTTCTTAGATTAGAAATAATCAATTCTTTACTTCATGTACAGTACACAGTGCATGAAAAGTTGAGACTGCTAAGGAAGTCTAAAACAGAACTAGGATATTCCCAAGCAAGTAAGAAAGAGTCTATCATAGGCGAAAATGTATTTCTCTTAGAAAGGCCTACAGAAGTCAATTCAGATATTGAGCATGGCTTCCTCCTCCCTTCACTGATTCACTCAGTAAATGTTCATTAAATGCTTTCTATGCACCAGGCACTGGGCCAGACCCTCAAGATACAATGGAGTACAAGACAGAGTCTTATGGGCCTTGTAGAGTTCACATTCCAGGGAACGAGAAAGATATTAATAGCTATGCAAATATATAAATATATACTGTATAACTGCTATGAAGGCAAAGCAAGAAATTATATTCTTTAAGAACATGTAACAAGGAAACCTAAGCCTGTTGTAGCAGAGCAGGTGTGTGTGTGTGTGTGTGTGTGCATGCATGCGTGTGTGTGTGTGTGTGTGTGTGTGTGTGTGCTGGGGTGGAGGGGTAGTACATATGGATTCCTTAAAGAAGTATTATTTGAGGTAAAATCTGAAGGATGACCTTACGGGGGGTGAGAGGCAGTATTCCAGGAACAGCCTGTGCAAAGGCCCAGGAAGGGAAAGGAACAGGGTCCTTCAAGGAACTAAAAGATACCCATGGGGCTGGGGGCGTGGGGTGGAGGGAGACAGCTAGAGATGGGACTAGAGAGGGGCCTGAGCAGGGCCCTGCTCATCCATGCTCTTTGGTCATATTATAGATTTATCCTAAAAGCAATAACCATTTTTAAAAAAGACTTTGAAGGGTTTTTTTTTTTTTAATAATTTATTTATTTATTTATTTATTTATTTATTTATTTATTTATTTATTTATGGCTGTGTTGGGTCTTCGTTTCTGTGCGAGGGCTTTCTCTAGTTGTGGCAAGTGGGGGCCACTCTTCATCGCGGTGCGCGGGCCTCTCACTATCGTGGCCTCTCTTGTTGCGGAGCACAGGCTCCAGATGTGCAGGCTCAGTAGCTGTGGCTCACGGGCCTAGTTGCTCCGCGGCATGTGGGATCCTCCCAGACCAGGGCTCGAACCCGTGTCCCCTGCATTGGCAGGCGGATTCTCAACCACTGCGCCACCAGGGAAGCCCTTTGAAGGGTTTTGAGCTTGGGAGTTCAAAGTGAGCTGGTTGCAGAGTGGACGGTGGATTGGAGCAGGACCAGAACCAATGCACTGAGGAGGCTATGGCAGCACTCCAGGTGAAAACCGATGGTAGCCAGGACTGGGGTGGTTGTGACGGAGACGGAGAGAACGGAACAGATTCCAGAGACATTTCAGAGGTAAAGCTGGCAGGCTGTGGAGATGGAGTGATAATGGTGATAAGCCAGAGGGAGGTATCAAAGGTGACTCCCAGTCTCTGGCTTGTCCAACCAGATAGATAATCCACCACTCAATGAGACGGGGGAGAGGTCCACGAGTGGGATGACACAGCATCCATGTTTTATTGGCGGCACTTCTGAGACATCAACGGATGACACATCAAGTAGATAGCTACCTATGTAATAAATATTTATTCTCCATATGAAAAGTCTTTGTATTTTCACCCCAGTGCTGCTTCTCTCCACAGTGTCTTTCCCATTCCAGTTAATGGACCTACATTCTCTGTTATTCACTCTCAAATCAAGGTATCATCCTTAATAACTCTCTTCCTCACACCTCCATCCAGCCATCAACAAGCCTCACCCAGCCTTAACTTCAAAATATGTCCTAAATCCAACTTCTCACCATCTTCTCCACCAACACCCTGGTCAAAGAACCATCTCTTAACTTCTGCATGCCTCCAACTCATCTCTAGGCCTCTGTTCTCATCACCCCCTAGAGTCTATCCACACAGAAGCCAAGGGGATCTTTTAAAAGCATCAATCAAATCACGTTTGTCCCCTCCCATGTCTTCCTGTAACTCTTAGAATAAAGTCTAAAGTACTGTGCTTACCTGTGTGTTTCCAGGCCCTAGGAATCATGCCCCTGCCTTCCTTCCAGACCTCATCTCCTCTGGCTCCCTTCTCTCTCATCAAAACCTCTCTCTTGCTGCTCCTAGGACACTTCAAGATAGTCTCTGCCTCTGAAACGTTGCCTTGGAATGTTCCATCACAGTTTTGCATTGGTTGTTCCTTCACTTCCTTCAGGTTTCTGCTCAAAAATTACCCTCTCAGAGGCTCAATCTCATTACTTACTAAGGAAATACCAATGAAGACCACAATGGAACATTATCTTATACCCAACAGACTGCCAATAAATTAAGATGTCTCATAAAGCCAAGTGGATCAACTCTTAATCACTTCTGGGTGGGAAGGTAAATTGGCACCACCCCTTTGGAAAACAATTTGATTTTATCATGTGAAGTTGAACGTTGACCCAGCGATTCCAGTCCCAGGAATGTCATGGAGAAAGTCCCATACATGTGCATTAAGAGGCACACACAAGAATGTTTCGCAGCACTGTTCAAAGAGAAGAAGGCTGGAAACAACCCAAATATCCATCCACAGGGCAAAGAATCAATTGGTTTTGCACATTCACCCACCAACCGTAACTCAGCTATTAAAATGAATCAGCTGCAGCTACATGCAACAGTGTGGAACAATGATGCTATTTTTATAAGGCAAAAGGAACAAGCAAAATCAAACAATATGGTACCTAATGCATATAACCATAAGTGATAAGCATTATTTTTTTTAAAGGCAAGAGAAAAATTAACAAAAAATTTAAGAAGTGGTCACTTCAAAAGACAGGCAGGTAGACGGGTTAGGACAGAGCACAGGAAGACGAAACAGAACTGGTAACGCTTACTTCTTAGATTAGGTGGTAGGGTCACAGGTGTTACACTGCTATGCTTCAGAACTTACAAACACGTTAGCATGTATATATTAAATGTTAGGCAATATAAATGAAAATACAAAGTAATGGCTGAACCAAAATGAGGGGAAGAGTTACTATTTTAGGTAACTTTTTAGTTTGTCTTCCCTGACTATGTAAAATGGCTACTGCACCTCTTCTCTGGATTTTATTTTCCTTCATAGCACACATCGCTCCCAAAGGTATACAGGTGTATATACATACATACCATGCACATTCATTTTCTTGTTTAAGTCTCTCCCACTAGAATGTAAGCTCCGTAACTGTGGAGTCTTGGACTTCTTGTCCCTCACAAAATCACCAAGGCCTAGAAGAGTACTTGGCATACACTATAAATATTTAAGAAATAAATGGATAAATGGATGAAGGAATGGCCGAGATACCACTAGCAGAGCAACAGGGCATAAAGCATTTAGTGTGTGCACTCTGCAGTCAGACACCTCTGGGCTAAAATCCAGGCTCTAGTCAATCTTAGCTGAGTGACCTTGAGTGAGTTACTGAGCTTCGTTGGGTCTCAGTATCCTTACCTATAAAACCTGTAATGGGAGTGGTTCTGATGACTAAAGCAAAAATTTAGCACTTTGTCCAGCAGAAAATTATTATTATTATGCAGTCACAACGTAATTTCCCCATAAAAGATGTCCATCTTGGTGGCTGCAAGCAATCTGAATTCTTTAGGCAGTTCTTCTGTGACCAGTTTCCTCCACACTCAATTTTAAACCGTGGACCAATCTGGAATCCTCTAGTTATTTCTGTGTTTGGTCAAACTAAAGAGACGTGCTAGGGAAACCTTGTAACCACCAAACCTCCAATGAGGATGGCACAATATAATCTTGCGTCTGCCCTAGCCACCAGCTCAGGAGATCAGCCAGATGTGAAGAAGAAAAATAGCACCTGTTGTTTATTGAGGGCTTTCTCTGTGCTAAACAACTCAGATACATCATCTGGCTCATTCTCCACAACTTGCTTGGGAAGTTAGTATGTACAAGAATTTCACAAAGCGGGCATATTGGAAACTGTTTTCCACTTTGGGCCTGAGCAGATTCTGGAGTGGACGATATTCAAATAGTAACTCACCGTTCTTGTACTATCAGCTGTAATACATCCTTTTAAAACCAAACCCAACCAAAACACAAAAAGCAAAATCTGCTTTCACATCCTAAATGATGTCTCATTTTATAGCAGTAAACCCAGGGCTTCCACTGCTGTGAAACCCATGTAAAAATTACTATCAACACCGCTCCCTCCAAAGGACCAAATTCTACAGGGCTGTTGGCTCACAGCGCTCCCGGCACACACACGATAAAGATGAACCTTTCAGTGAACTCCCACGTTTTCCATCTGGGTTACAGCCAAGGACCAGGACATCCTTCCCCTTGGAGGAACCATACCCTTGTGGAGAGCTCTAGGTCCTTCTGGGAGATTTGCTCCAGCTCTGTTCAGGCTACAGATCTAGAGCACACTCCAAGGGTTCCAATGGCCTGGGAGAACCGCAGATTAATAATAATAATGACTCATATAACAATAACAACCCTTTATCCAGTGCTTAGTATGGATCAGGCAGTATTTATCTGAAGAGTTTTACATATATTTGTTCATTTAATCTACTTAACTACTCCATGGCTTAGGTATAAAGCTTGTAATCTGACTAAATCCCTATAAGTGAGACCAGAAAATGACCTGACCTTGCCGAGCAAGGTGAGACCCAGAGCAGAAATCCCAAATGGTGCCCAGTAGTAAGAGACAGCAGCTCCCAGTGGCCTAGCCTCCTGGTTTTGATCAAGGGAGGGTATACCCTCTCCAACCCCTAATGCTATTTCTGCAGAATTAACCAAGTAGAAATAAATGAGGAGGGGGCGAAAGGAGAGCATACTTACTTCTCATCAAGTCTACAGACTGGCATGCAATTCCCAGACCTATCTTATATCCCATGACCTTTACATCATCCTGGGTACCTCACCTTCCTTCTTGGCTTTCAACAGAGCCAAAACTTCCTCTTGGAATTTCTTCCTGACTCAAATATCTCCCTGTCATCTTCCTCTAGTCTCTCTCTGCTAATAACACTCAGTACACATTTCCTGTGACATGTAATTACTGTTTTCATTTTTATTTTATTTTGCCCATTTCCCCTTTAAACTTCTAGCATCTTGAGACCACAGGTGACATTTGGTTTCCCAGTGTCTGATATAGAGCCAGCTGGGCTGCTGCAGACAAGCAGTAAATGTTTACTGAGTGAACTAAGGAAACCATTGCTCTCGGTGAACAGCACAGCGTTTCTCACCATCCACCTAAACAATGCCCTGGCAGGACCAGTGGGATGGAAGGGAGGAGTCCCTGCACAGGCAGGGAGCTGCCTGATTAGTAATGAAGGACTTAACAAGAGACCCCTTTATGGGAGCTTTGATTCCAGCCCTAGAATTGAAACTTGCATCTTTTTCAATGAAACAATACCCATCACGACCACCTACGACCAAGGCTTGCATTTAATCCTTGGGGCTTCTCACTTCATTAATATCCAAGTTTCTGAATAGCTTTTGGAGCTTAGTGAAAAGCTTCTCACAATGTTTTGAGCAGAGTTTCTGTTCTGAGAGTTACTTTTTCTCTGCAGGGCAAATCACATTTGGTTTTCCTTTATCCTTCTGATAAATGCTGTTTAAAAAGCTGGAGGCATGGAAGGTGAAGAGAGAAAGATACATCTAGAAGTTGTTCATCAATATGGAATTTCTCTGCGCGCCTGTGTGACCTCAGCGTTTTCACATTTCCACAGGTCTCCTTGGAGATGGTTGCTATGATCACTCAGTGTCCCCAGCTAAAAATCTTCAAAATGTGGATGGCTGCTTTTATTCTCTCTCATCTCCCCTTTATTAGCTGTTTTTCCTTCACACATAGTTTATTTCTTCATGAATGCAATCTGCTCATAATTTTTTTTGATTGTACAATATTCCATACAAACAGAACACCCCCATTCTTCTGGTTCCTCTGGAAATGTCTTTGATTTGGATTATAATATTAGGCAGTCTGTTAGGAATACCATTTACACTTTTATGTTTCTTGGTTCCCTGAAAATAAATTAATCATATGGCAGTCCACCCTGGCTACCTCCTCTTTTTCAGAACTACTGATCTGCACTGGAAGAAACTGAACACTGTCAATAAAAATATCCAACCTGCTGATTCTTCTCATGCTATTTACTTAACAAGCTCTTGGCTTGGAATATCTCAAGATTACTTTTAAAGTGGATGCAGTTTTTCTATTTCCCCCTTTGACTAAAGTTAACGTGAATATACTTTTATTTGATTACACACACATTATTCACATTTCCAATACCTAAATGATTTCACGATGGCTGCTTCTTACAAATATATAAGAGGAAAAAGAACTTGAAATGCTGAGTAAACTAAAACAAAACCTAAGTAGTGCACTAAGTATCCCGATAACTGGAGAAAGCTAAAATACAACATCCAAAAACAATCTCAGCATTCTCCGAGCAGGTTTAGCTGCCTTGTTGAAATCTAGACTTCCAGTGTAAATTATACAACATATCCTTCAGGGGTTTTCCAAAATCCTAATTAGGTAAATCTGCAGAAAAGGGAACACGTCTAGAAGGAAACACACACACACACACACACACACACACACACACACACACCCGTAAACGGATCATAGGGAATCGTTTCTAGACAGAAACCTGTAAGATTTTACTTTGCAACTCAGGGACAAGGACAAAAATTCAAATCTTCAAAGGTGGAGATACCTGCACAGCAAGATTACAATCATGTGAATCAGTGGCAATGTGATACAGAGGCCTTTTATTAGCACAAGTAACAGATAAAAGAATGTAAAGCTCATTTTGTTCATGTGAAGAAAAAAAGGTACTACTTAAATTTAGGCCAGTAATTTTTATTTTTAACAATATTATAGAAGCAGATTTTATACATGGTTAAACATTAGAAATTAATTCTTCTGAAGTTATTTAAGACATTTCCTTAAGATACAGGGTTAAATCATAAGGAATCTGCAGAGCCTGTGAATTTATGAATCAAGTGAGGTCACTGAAAACAAAAATAAATAAATTCATTTGTTCATTCAATCAACAATGCTTATCGAACATTTACCCTATGCTAAGTACTATGGTTGGCATTTGGGATGCAGAAGTGATTAAGACCTGGTGTTAATTATCTTTGAGGATTTGGTGGAAAAGATAGAACCATAAATAGATAATTACAATGTGATATTATAAGTACAATGATTGGGGCATAAAACGGTATAATTCAGTCTTTATTTTATTTTATTTAACATCCTTATTGGAGTATAATTGCTTTACAATAGTGTTACTTTGTGCTTTATAACAAAGTGAATCAGCTATACGTATTCATATATCCCCATATCTCCTCCTAATTCAGTCTTTAAAAAGGACAAGTGTCTGGTATGAAAAACCATTTTATGAGAGTTGCAGTTTCATTGTTCTACATGTCAAACACATTACTGTCGACACAAAATACTGTCATACAAAGATGAACCTTCTAGCACAGGGGACAGGTAAGAAAAAAATGACAACTACTACTTCTCAAACTATCATTGTGAAGGACCAGTTTTGTAAAAATTTGAATCCTTCACAGACTGATCCTTTTGTTAAAAAAAAAACAACAAACAAAAAAGCTAAAAAAAGTAATAAAAGCTTGTTTCATGGAGGAGCAGTAACACATTTCAGTCCATGGAAAAGCACTGCAATGAAGTATTACAGGTGCTAAGAGTACGTAAGTTGCTGTCACGTAGGAGGAGGTGATGTGATCAGTTTATGGGGAGACGGATAGAGTTAATCTAAGAAAAAGTTTTATAGAGGATGTGACCCTTCAATTGGGTCTTTAAAAAATGGAGTAGGATTTGCCAGTAAAATGCAGTGAGGGGTACAAAGAATGACATTGCAGGTAGAAAGAGAAACACATAGAGGAAGGAAAAGCAAGACTGTCTATACAATTGAGTAATGAGGGGAGAGAAAGGCCAGTCGAGCAGGGTCTTATAAGCTGAATATGAGCTTTGTAACAGCCCTCTCCCCATTTGGTAAGATTTCATACAGAAGACTGAAAAAAGAAGGCAGTTGATTGTCTTCCTCAGTATTTAAAATACTGTTACAAAAACAACAATAACTCCAGTGACAGTCACAAGTGAATTTTATGCCTCTGGGTGGAGCTCATTTAAGACCACCTTGTATTTATATGACCTCCTCGTTCTTTAGAGCTAGTATGCAGCTAATGAACCCTTGTCATAGCATCTAAAATACTGGAAAAAAATTCCCACCATGCCAGACCTAGAGTGCTTTCAGATGCGAGGGGTAAAGTTTATATTCCTCCTACTGGTTTTTTGTTTCATTTTGTTTTTGTTTTTGTTTTTATTTTGCCACCTCTCCTTGCAGGCAAGAAAGCCGTAAAGAGGATGGGCTCTGCCTAGGGCTGACTTTTACTTGCTCCATGACCTTGGACAATTTATTTACCCTTCCTGTTTCCTCAACTCTGAAAGAGGGACATGACAGTCCTACCCCACAGGGTTACTGTACTGTAAGGACTGGATGAGTTCATACAAGTAAAGCACACATAAGAGTGCCTGACAAACTGTGGGTGATCAGTGAGTGTCACTGAGTTATTCATATCGTTAAAAATAAAAGGAAATGGAAATGGAAGGATAGATAATATCCCTCTTCTCCCCCCAACCCCAGCAGTGTCACTCATATCAGCTTCCGAAAGTATGATTGGGAATGACACATATACACTATTGATACCATGTATAAAATAGACAACTGAGGGGAACATATTGTATAGAACAGGGAACCCTACTTAATGCACTGTGGTATCCTAAATGGGAGGGAAATCCGAAAGGGAGGGGATAGATGTATATGTATGGCTGATTCATTTTGCTGTGCAGTACAAGCTAACACAACATTGTAAAGCAAATACACTCCAATAAAAATTAATTAAAAAAACAAAACAAAACAAAAAACCAGAAAACAAAAGTAGGATGAAGTAGGCTCCCTAAATTCTAACTCTGTAGATCACCCACTGTTTCCCCAACATCCCTGTAAAGCTAAACATGTATTACAGGTGGCGAAAATAGAGCTAATTATAGGCCTCTAGAGTAAAATGACTAAGGGAAAAATCCATAGAGAAGAGCTTATTTTCCGTCCTGATCCTACCTTAGTTATCCCTAAAATTAGAAGCCAGTAGTTTTGGGTTATTGAAAGACACTTCCTCTGTGAGGGAAAACCGGAATGAGACAAGACTGTTTAGGCAGGCTTTATTTAAAACATTTAGCACCTCTTAGCAATGTAAAGCAATCGAGTCGATGCTTAAATATTTTAAAGTCTGAGATGGTTGTCCGGAGTTCACTGAGAGTTTGACGACAACTGGAGACTACGGAATAAGCATCGTGGTGCCTCTTCAAGCAGAGGCTTAGCAAAGGGATGTAGTAATTTTGGGTCAGGAATGTAAGAGTTTATCTTAATTTAGCAGCTGTAGAGCTGGTAGCAGCCAAATCGAGTGGAGTCTTTTCAGGAAGATCAGCTTAGGGCACAGCCGCCTAGACAAAACACCACCACTACATGGATGGACGCAGAGGCCCCCCTAGTAACGGCACAAATTCCAGAGATAGAACCAAGGTTGTCTTAGATGTGGCGGGCACATCAGTAGAAACATGAAGGAATCTAGAGGCCAAAGTGTTCTGGGGGCCACCTTAAGGATGCTAAGGGCACTTGTGCAAAGGCATTCAGCAGGCTTTTAGTATCCTAGATAAAGTTATTAAGCTTTTTTCCCCCTTATATGTCACATTTATTGTCAAGCGTATTGTTTCTGCTATTCCTTTCTCCTCTCTTCTCCAAACACTTCCGCATCTTTACTCTGTAGCTGTCAGGACAAATGGAAGACCTCTTCGACCTTGGAGGAGGCCCTGTAAGACCAGGATGGGCTGACCTCTTTACTGCTGCCACTTGCTAAAAGGCTGACCTACAGGAACTTAGTATAAGCATTGTCTCTTAAAAGCAAAAAATTATTTAATTTTACTGTCACTTGCAGAGAGACTATAAAAGGTCAAGAGAAAATATTATTATGGTATCTATAACCCACAACCTCTGTACCCTATATCTGTTTTCATTATGTTTTAACCTCTTAATTCTGCTTTGTTTCCACGTCTTATAGCTATTACTAAAACATTGCTGTCAGGTTCTATGTATTTTTTTTCTTAACAACAATGTACCATGACTTCAGTGTGTTTCAAAATACCCAGCATCATTGTACCTACAGAGAGAGGAATATGGGCAGCAGCGTCTCAGGGTTTGCAAGTAAAACATGCAGCAGAAGAGGGTGGGAAAGGAATTGTGCTGCACTGTGTTACTCTTGAATGCTGAACTTATTTAACAGTCAAGCAGAGTCAGAAGGATAGTCAAGTAAAGAAAATAAAACAGTAGTTTATGTATCAGCAATGTTGAAGTAGCAAAAAACCCAAAACAGAAGGCACAGGCATATTTAGTTAAAATAATTAGGCTGCCAGAGATTGAGGAAAACAACTTCCTGCTAATATCTTACAATACAAAACACCTGCTAAGCAGCAATTATCTTACAAAATTACAACTCACCATTCTTCAAATTGGATTTTGGACTTAACACTGTTCATGTCATTCAACCATCCAATCCAGCATTTATAAAACACCTACTGATTATCAGCATTGCACTTGACTCCCTGGAGCTAATAAAAGATAAAACAGAAGACACAAACCCTTTCCTACAGAAATTTATACTCTGATGATTAATTTCGTGGGTCAACTTGGACAGGCTTATGACAACTAGTAATTTAATCAAACACAAATCTAGGTGTTGCTCTGAAGGTCTTTTGTAGATGTGGTTAACATCTACAATCAGTTGACTTTAAGTAGACTACCCTCCATAATACAGCTGGGCCTCAATCACGTGAAAGGCCTTAAGTGCAAAAACTAAGGTCTCCCAGAGAGAAGGAGGAATTCTGCCTCAACACTGCAGCATTAGTTTCTGCCTGTGTTTCCAGCCTGTTGGCTTGCTCTACAGATTTTGTACTACAGATATACAAACTACATCCTATTTGTTCCGTTTCTCTGGATAACTCTCCTACACACTCTTATAAGCAATTCTAAGCAAATAGTAATGGGAAGAACAAATCGGTTCAAAGATGCCTTGCAAAGGTCATGTCTAAGAGTGCAGAGACACTCAGATTATTCCAGTATAAAAGTAAATTTCTGGGACTTCCCTGGTGGTCCAGTGGTAAAGAATCTGCCTTACAACACGTGGGGAACACGGGTTCGATCCCTGGTCAGGGAACTAAGATTCCACATGCCACAGGGCAACTAAGCCCACAGGCCATAACTACTGAGCTTGCACGCCTCAACTAGAGAGCCCGCATGCTGCAAACTACAGAGCCCACGTGTTCTGGAATTTGCGTGCCATAACTACAGAGCCCACATGCCCTGGAGCCTGCGTGCCACAACTAGAGAAGAGAAAACCTGCAGGCCACAACTAGAGAGAAGCCTGCGCAGTGCAACGAAGGATCCCGCATGCCTCAACGAAGGTCCTGCCTGCCGCAACTAAGACCCGATGCAGCCTAAAATTAATAAAAAATAAATCTTTAAAAAAAAAAGTAAATTTCTATACTGAAGCCAAGTGCAAAAGGCAGTAGGAACATAGAAGGAGTGTCTATATTTGCCTGGGGCAATCATGGAAAGTCAAAAATATCTGAGATTTGAAAGAAGAATACAGAGGGAATTTGTTACAGGAAAAGGAAAAGCACACAATTGAAATGAGATGTTAGAATACAGAGTATGTCTGTTGGAGCATAAAGTAAAACGGCAGGATGAAGGTCAGGGGATAGAGCAAGTGATGTGGTAGGAAATAAAGTGGGTTACAAATGGAGAACCATGTCTGCAGTGAGAAAGATCAGATCCTGGAGGACAAGGCTCAAATCAACTTCTACCCTCATAAATTTCACAGCTGTTCAATTAATTTTTGTTGATATTATAAATGCATGAATGAATGTTATTGGATTAGCATTATTGTTATTGTAAAGCTATGTAGTTAAGAAGAGAAGTAGAATAAGTTCAGCAATATGGCAGGATATAAGATCAATGTACTAGGATCAATTTTATTTCTATATACTAACAACAAACAATCTGAAAATAAAATTAACAATCCCATTTACAATATGATGAAACAAAAAGAATATTTAGGAAAAGCTTTAGCAAAACAAGTATAACAGTACACTGAAAACTACACAACACTGTTGACTTATATTAAAGAGATCCAAATAAGTGGGAAAATATCTCATGTTTATAGATCCAAAGACATAATACTGTTAAGAAGGCAAGAGTCTCCATAATGATCTATAGATTCAATGCAACCCCTAAAAGTCTGAGCTAGTTTGATTTTTTTTTGTAAAAACTGACAATCCTAAATGTCATATAAAAATAGAAGCAACCCAGGATATCAACAAGAAAAAACTTGAACAAAGTTGGAGGATTCATGCTTCAAAACTTACCACAAAACTACAGTCATTAAGACATTGTGGTACTGGCATAAGAATATACATATAGGGACTACCCTGGTGGCGCAGTGGTTAAGAATCCGCCTGCCAATGCAGGGGACACGGGTTCAAGCCCTGGTCCAGGAAGATCCCACATGCCGCGAAGCAACTAAGCCCATGTACCACAACTACTGAGGCTGCGCTCTAGAGCCCATGAGCCACAACTACTGAAGTCCGCATGCCACAACTACTGAAGCCCACGCGCCTACAGCCGGTGCTCCACAACAGGAGAAGCCATCACAATGAGAAACCCACACACTGCAATGAAGAGTAGCCCCTGCTCGCTGCACAACTAGAGAAAGCCCATATGCAGGAACGAAGACCCAACACAGCCAAAAATAAAAATTAATTAATTAAAAAAAAAACATACATATACATCAACAGAATAGACCTGAGAGTCCAGAGTTAAACACATACATTTATGGTTAATTGATTTTCAACAGGGGTGACAAAAAAAAATTAATGGGTAAAAAATAGTCTTTTCCACAAATGGTGCTGGGCAACAGGATATCCACATGCAAAAGGATGAATATGAACCTCTACCTCGCACTTTATGCAGAAATTAACGTAAAATGGATCACAGGCCTAAATGTAAGAGCTAAAACCATAAAACTCCTAGAAGAAAATATACAAGTAAATATTTATGACCCCATGTTAGGCAATGCCAGATATGGTACCAGAACCACAAGTGACAAAAGAAAAAAACAGGTAAGTTGGACTTCATGAAAATTTAAAACTTTTATGTCTCATAGAACACCAAGAAGAAAATGAAAAGACAGACCACAGAAAGGGAGAAAATATTTGCAAGTTATATTATCTTACAAGGGATTTATATCCAGAATATATAAAGAACGCTTACAACTTAACAGTAAAGATGAATAGCTCAATTTTAAAATGGGCAAATAATTTGAATAGATGTTTATCCAAAGAAGATATACAAATGGCCATGAAGCACATGAAAAGATGCTCAACACCATTAGCCATCAGAGAGATGCAAATCAGAACCACAAGATACCACTTCATACTCATTTGGATGGCTAAAATAAAAAAGTCAGATAATAACAAGTGTTGATGAGGACGTGAAGAAAATTAGCACCCTCATATATTGCTGTTGGGAACACAAAATGGAGCAGCCACTTTGGAAAACAATTTGGCAATTCCTCAAAATGCTAAACATAGAGTTAGCATTGTGGAATCTCAGTGATTCCACTCCTAGATATATGCCTAAGAGAGCTGAAAATATGTATCCATACAAAAACTTGTTCACAAACATTTATAGCAGTATCATTCACAAGAGTGAAAAGATAAAGAAAAAAGAACAATCCCAAATGTCCACCACCTGATGATGAATGGATAAACAAAAATGGTATACAATGGAATATTATTCAGTCACAGAAAGAAATAAAGGACTGATACATGCTACAGCATGGAAGAACCTTGAAAACATATGCTGAGTGAATGAAGCTAGTCACAAAAGGCCACATATTGTATAATTCTATTTATGTGAAATGTCCAGAATGGGCGAATCCACACAAACAGAAAAAGGATTAATGATTGGCTGGGGCTGGGGTGGAGGTAGAGTGTGGCAGGGAGGAGAACAGGAATTGGGGTGACTTCTAATGGGTTAGGAGTTTCTTTCTGGGGTGTGAAAAAAATGTTCTAAACTGAGATTGTGGTGATGGTTGCACAGCTCTGTGAATAAACTAAAAACCACTGAACCACTTTACCTGTGTGAACCTTTTGGAATCTGGAATAAATCTCAATAAAGCTGGAAAAAGGGGAAAGGACAGAAAGTAGCTGGATAATCAAACTAGCTTAAGTAGAGGACCTTTCCCACATAGAGAAGATATGTTAAAGGTAAGGTGCTCCCAGAAAAGGAGAGACGTTAAGTGTGGGAGCTTGATGTTTCCTCAAGGTGGGTCTCTTGCGGCCTGTCCCCGCGCTCCCCCCTTCAGGGATAAACAGGCAGCCCAACCTCCCAGGAATCTGATTTTTAGAAGAGTCACACAGGGACTGAAGGCCTTTGGAGCTGAAATATTTGAATGTCAGCACTGCAGACACTGTCCTTGAATCCTTATAACTTTGCTCCCCAGAGCTACCCTGGATACTGGTTGTTCAACTCTGCTTCAATTCTGTCTCCCATTATTAGAATTAATTCCAATAAATGCCCCCTTTCTTAAGTTATCCCAAATCAGTTTCTGTTGGGAAGAGGTCAGAAGAGATTTTTGATATTCAGGGAAGGTCAGAGGATAAGTACCAGGACCATGAGATTTACTGAGGCAAAGGGCAGGATATAAACGAATTTCCCTTGAAGAATTTCTGATACAGAATAAATACTCCTTTAGGCATCCACCTAATGTTACTGATAGGTTACTCTAACAAACAGTAGTTCTAACTTTAGGAGGCAGAGATCAAAGAGATTTTTTTCAGTGATATAGTGTTCACCATGCAGTTAAGCAAACTGCATGTATAGAGAGATATAACTATTGTTATGTCTAACACTTTAAAAGAGGAGAAGTCCTGTCACTAGGATACTGCTCATAAATCTGATATGTCTAAACAGTGTTTCTCTAATTTGAATAATGGAGGGACCCTTTTAATACCAGAGTCCTGGAAAATCTAAAAACCTCAAACTGAGAAATCCTATATCGTGATTTTTAGCTTCATGATGGTTATTTGTTACCAATTTGACTGTAAACATAAAAGTGAATGTGAATGGAAACAATCCAATGCCCATCAGCAGAGTGAATGCACAAGCCATCTGTGGACTCCATACAATGAAATACTACTCAGCAAGCAAAAGGGATCAACTACTGACACGTGCTACAAAGTGATGAGCCTCAAAAACATAATGCTAAGTGAAAGAAACCAGACACAAAATACAAAAAGAAAATATTGTTTGATACCATTTATCATATGAATATCTACAAAAGGCAAATTTACAGAGACAGAAAGCACATCAGTGGTTGCCTTGGGGTAGGGGTGGGAACAGGGATTCACAGCACAAAAACCTGAGGAAATAACTTTTGGGATAATGGAAACGTTTTAAACCTAGACTGCAGTGATGTTTCCATACCTCTAGAAATTTACTAAAATCATTAAAACATACACCTACAGCAAGTGAGTTTTATGGTATGTAAATTATACCTGAATAAAGCTGTTTTTAAAAAAAAAAAATGTGAGGTAAGAATCTGAAAGGAGCTCGTCATCATATAATCCAAAATATGCCTTTTTAGGATCACAAAGAAGATTTTTAAGGCATCTAAATTAAAATTTCCATAGAATTCAGGGACTTCTGAGAATGCCCGCACAGACCCCTACGTGGTTATTAAGAAAAATTGCCCCAAGGGTATAAGATACCCTTGGCAAAGTTTTCTGGGGACCTAAATATTCTTACCCTTTTTGCATGTACACACAAAGACAACAAACACCAGAAGTGTCTTATACTCATTTCGACAACAACCTTTCTAGAACGCCTTGTACAAAGTCCTGTGCCTTTTCTATTTTCATTTATCCTCATATGCATTTATTATTAAAAAGATCATAAAAATACATGTTTTGAAAAGTAACCTACAGTTCTACACCTTTGCACAAACTTTTTCTTTTCTGTTTTCTTTTCTTTTTTTAACCTATCAGCTGCATGAACTCTCCCCTCTTCTAGTAAAAACTCTGGACCCCTCTCTAGGTTATAATATTAACCCCCTTTGCCTGATATAAACAGTAGAACTAGTTTCCCCAGTTTGTTGTTGTCTTATGGTTTGTTTTGCATGTGTGTGTAGAGTTATTAATCTTGACATAGTTGCATCTGTCAGTCCTCTGGTTGTCTATTCTATAGTTTCAAGGTTGCAAGTTATCATTCCTCTATGGGTCTGATTCAATAATCTAACTTTTTAAAACCCAGTGCACTGGACACACTGTCTTGATTTGATGACCCAGGCTCATCTCCATAAACACTAAGTGCTGCGCTTCTCTGAGTATAGCTCCAACATGGCAAAAGGGCTTACAGAGCTATGTGGGAGTGTCTGTCCCTCCATTAAATGGCCTCAGACTGCTGTGGCTTATGTCCTTCCTGTGTGGTCATCCTGTCTGCTGTTATTTCTTGCTTCTGTCTGTGGGCCTGCTTATATATAAATAAGCACCCTTTCCGCCCCCCTTTCCCATGTACTGACGCTATTGTTCTAGGAATTAGGAAGCAGACTTATTAAGCTTGCTAGTTTAGAGATGTGTATAAACCAAAGCTGGGGTTTGAGGGTTTTCCTTTTTTAATTGGAGTATAGTTGATTTACAGTGTTTCAGGTGTACAGCAAAGTGATTCAGTTTTATATATATATATATATATTCTTTTCCATTATAGGTTACTATAACATATTGAATATAGTTCCCTGTGCTAGACTGGGGTTTGAGGTTTTGAGTAGAACTTTTAGGCTCCCCAGTATGTAAAGCACATGAGCTTTGGTACATGCACTTGGCTATTAAAAAAAAAAAAAAAAAAAAGAGCTAGTGCTTTTCCATAATGCTTGGACCACCCACTACTGTGTTGGAACTTCTACTTGCTCAGTTCTCATCGTCAACTCAACTCTTAAGGAACTTGAAGAGAATGACAGCTTAATCTGAACACATACAGCTACTATGCCCAGACTCTGATAAATGGTCATAACCTTTTGTTTTTTAATTGAACATAGCATGCTTCAGAATTCTTTGGCAATCCTTTACTAAGACATTAACAATATCAGAATTGTCACTTAAGGTAAAACCTAGAACCATGGCCCAAAGCAGGGGTCCTCAGATACTTCTTGCTTAGGAACTGTAGCTATTGCCAAATTTTTGTAACTGAATTATATTTAAAATACATAGTACTATATAAATTTCCCTGGAAAAGAAATTGGTGCTATTTGCTTTGGGGGTAGGGTGGCAGAAGTGAAAGGACATTTTTCACTCTATACCTTACTACTTGTGGATTTTGAACATGTGACTAGTTTACAAAATCCTTTTTAAAACTGCATAATATAAGGGAAACTCACCAGGGCATATTCAAAGCCAAATGAACAGGGAAGTGTCGTGCCCAGCCTGCTCTGGGCTGGGAAGAACAAAACCTACTTCAATCTTTTTGCTTTCTATCCTCAACACCGAGATTCTGTCTCATGGTCTCTAAGACGCTGCTTCAGTTCCTGGTGTCAAGTCTACATTCCAACCAATAAAAAGGGAAGGAAGAAAAGAGCGCAATCCTTCCAGGAACACAACACAGAAGTCGCACATATCATTTCTGTTCACATCGGAATGGTCAGAACTTAGTTACATGACACATAAATAACTGAAAGGGAACATGGGAAATAGTCTTTAGAAGGCATATGTCCAGCTAAAACACGGGAAGTTGTATTACTAAAAGAGAAGGGAGCACAGGTGCTGATCCACAAATAACCGTGGCAATTTCAGCCTCAAATGATTAACATAAAATTCAGTATAGGAGTTATCTTTGGTGGGAGGGAAAAAAAAATGCATTCCAGGGGCTTTAAGGGCAATAACATTTATTTCTTAAGCCACGTGATTACAACATGGGGTTCAATTTTTCCTTGTTATTTCTTATACATATATAACTTATATATATATTAATAGAATATTTGTTATGTATATTTCACAATTTAAAAAACATTAAGATTTGTTGAAGCTGGATATGGGTACATGGGGATTTATCACTATTTTCTCAACTTTTGAGCATACTTGAAAAACTCTAGAATAAAAAGTTTACACACATACACACACTTTATATACATATACTTTCATCTTAATACCTTCTCAGATACACAATACTTATTAAAAACCCACTTTGTAAAAAGTACTGTCCTAAATGTTATGTTACATACATACACTATATGTATATGAAAAATAAAGGACTGGGCTTCCCTGGTGGTACAGTGGTTAGGAGTCTGCCTGCCAATGCAGGGGACACAGATTCGAGCCCTGGTCCGGGAAGATCCCACATGCTGCAGAGCAGCTAAGCCCATGAGCCACAACTACTGAGCCTGCGCTCTAGAGCCCATGAGCCATAACTACTGAAGCCCGCGTGCCTAGAGCCCATGCTCCGCAACAAGAGAGGCCACCGCAATGAGAAGCCCGCGCACTGCAAGGAAGAGTAGCCCCTGCTCACCCCAAGTAGAGAAAGCCTGAGCACAGCAACAAAGACCCAATGCAGCCAAAAATAAATAAATTAATTAAAAATAAAAAAGAAATAAAGGACTATGCTATCCTTAAAATGTTTATAATCTAATTGGGATGTTGAGACTAAAATAATACAGTATGTGATGGAGTGACCAAATGAGAGGTATGGACAGAATCTAGAGAAAGATCAGTTTGGTTTAGGAAGGATGAGATGGCCATAACCCCTGGAATTAAGCAAATGTGACAAATACAGTAAGCATTAATAAAAACAATAATAAACATGCAAGCTAATTTTAAGCAATCAGATTTATGCAGGTCTCTTCATGAAGCTGTCATTTTGTTTCAAAGTTTAGAATTAAGTTAAATGCAACCTAAGGAAATAGAAAAATAAACTGCTGTTCCACTTTCACACATTATAACCAACTTTGTTCCTTTATAACCAAACCAAGGCAATCATTTTAGCGTAGACCTTTGACCAGGTGCCTTCAGTCCCTCTGAAGAGGCAGTAAAGCATACATCTGTAATCAGCCTGCATAGGTTTGGGTCTCCCAGCCACCGTCTGCAGGCTGTGGGACTGTGGAACTGGTTGCTTAACCTCTGTGCCTCAGTTTCCTCATCTGTAAAATCGAGATGATAATAGCACCTACTTACTAGAGACACTGAGTTCATACTGCTCTTGGCACAGAGTAAACACCCAATAATACACAGCTGCTGCTGCTGTTGCTATCTGCCTTTGCCATGACTATGAAAATGAGCTCTTTTATTTAGTTTCCCCTAGAGTTCACTAGGGTGGGAGAGGTTATTTCAGACAAAGTAGAAATCTGAATTTTTGTACGATTTCCTGAGTTTTTCAAATACCATGAAGGTCAAACAAGGCAGCTTGGTGAGCTAAATCTAGTGAACAATGTTAGGTAACTTATTGCGTAAGAATGCTGTTAAAATAAATTCAGTCAAGTTACAGTGTTTAAATAATTCTAATTTAAAATTCTAATTTAGAGTTGGTTATTCCTCCTATGGGTTACATTCCTTGAAGATAATCCAGTTAATTTTTAATCTCAGGCTTCCTCTTGCCACCCCTCAGAACCTTGAGTCCAGCTTTCTCCTAAAGTAGCTGGGAATCCAAGGTGTGGTTAGGAATAGCTCCCAGCAAAACCCAGACAATCAAGTTGGGGATGTGTGACTAAAACCCCACTGTGCAAACCAACATGTGATTAAGTGCTAAACTGTGAGATGCCAACTATGGACAGTCCAGGATTATGGAAGCTCAGTGTGGGCAGCAACGACCAGAAAGAAACAGCCTTATGCAGGAACAAAGGAAGACCTGGCTCAGCCTTAAAGCACATGTACGATATAGACAGAGGAGAAGAGGGGCAAGGAGTCATATAAACAGAAAGACAGGGTGAGCTCCGCACGTGCTGCGATGAGACCAGACCAGGTAACTCAACAAGAAGAGTGGACACTGTGGAGATCTGGGGAAGATAAATTCACATAGCTAAACATGGGCCCAGACTACGAATGGCTCATTTTTTCTTTAAGAATGTACCCACTACTGGAATTATTTGCCCCAGGGTTCCTCATCACTTAGTGTGGAGAAGAAAGAACAAACCACGTTAGGAATAGTGCTTCTGAAGAACAACTATGAGATTTCTCCAGGACAAGCTTTTGTTGTGTTAATCTGGGAATTCTTAGCACCTAGGATAGTATCTGGCACGTAGTGAGTGTTCTAAAACTGCCTGGCAAGTAAGTGATTGAACAACAGCCTCATAGCAATAACCCAAAGCAGCAGGCCAGGACTGTCTTTAACAACAACAAAAAAGGAGGCATGAATCTGGTTGAGAGTTCACAATCTATAAACACCATCAAATAGATCTGTTTTATCCCTTCTACCACTCACTCCTGTTACCTTTAAGCGTCCTTTTACTATGCACAATTTCTTATTAAGCTTGATGGTGCAAAATTCTAAATAACTACTTATTCTTTGTAATTTATTTATTTATTTGTTTTTATTTTAGGCTGTGTTGGGTCTTCACTGATGCGCGCGGGCTTTCTCTCGTTGCGGCGAGCGGGGGGGAGGGGCTACTCTTCATTGCGGTGTGTGGGCTTCTCATCGTCGTGGCTTCTCTTGTTGCAGAGCATGGGCTCGAGGCGTGCGGGCTTCAGTAGTTGTGGCACACAGGCTCAGTAGTTGTGGCTCGTGGGCTCTAGAGCGCAGGCTCAGTAGTTGTGGCGCACGGGCTTAGTTGCTTCACGGCATGTGGGATCTTCCCAGGCCAGGGATCAAACCCGTGTGCCCTGCATTGGCAGGCAGATTCTTAACCACTGCGCCACCAGGGAAGCCCTGTAATTTATTTTTATTTTATTTTTTTAAAAAAGGCAAATGGAGATATGAAGCTTTGCTTAGTTCAGAACTACAGACAGAGTTGTTCTCATCAGCATTATTTATTTACCAAACAAGAGTGAGAATGGTCCATTGCAGGTAACCAAGAACCCTATGGTAAATCACTTTAGACCATGATTTATTACATATCTTTTTTTCCCAACCTGTTTCCTAATACTCAAAATAAAATTAACCTGCCCTGTTAAGAACTGTATCGAGATTCTAGAAAGTCCTTTAACACTAACTTCCCCTTGGCACTGAGTTCACTGCCTCACATTTATTAATGAGTTCTTTCTAAAGTCTAATATACTGGAACAAAGCTAGCTTAAATTTATTATATAAGGAGACACTTCATAGTTACTTATTTAGGCACCTATGAACACACAGAATAAGGAGATTAATAAAAATCATGTGTACACACCAATAAAAATATGACTTGTAATATTTCTATTACGTAGCAAACCTGGTCCTATTTTTGAGAAAGCGAACTTCATTCTTGAGGAAGTTTTAAGGTATAGCATATTATACATTATACACAGCTGGTTCTAAATAAGTTGGCAAAAACAACAGTGAAACTTAACCACTGACGTGGTCAATGAGGAAAACAATGAAATACATATAGAAAGACTCTTCCAACTAAACTAGTCCAATCTGAAGCAAGAGAGTCAAGTGGCTGAGACTTCCTTAGCATTCTTTTTGCCAAAAGGTACACCTGCATTCCAACTTACTTATATATTTTCCTCTTAAAAAAAAAAAAAAAAGATATCTAATGGTAAATATGAAGATCTCAAAAAGATTAACTAAAATAATATCAATATACAGCTCGTAACTATTGCTTTGGGTCTTGATATATACTACTATTTCAAATGATTCCGACTGAATGATGTTTTTTGGTGTCTACTTCAATTCTATAATATTCATGTAATGTACATCTTTTAAAAGTGTTAGCAACACGTCGAGTTTAAAACTCAGCATGATTTCAATTTTAATTTGAGGAAATTTCTCATATTAAAACAGAGACTAAAGAGCCCACTTAAGTGTCCATTATATCTGGCAAAACTACATTTTAAAATTATCAAAAAGGAATACATTAAATGTTCAAGGAAAAAGTTCCCATACAAGATAACATCATGATTGTTTAGAATGAATATAGCATGCATAATTTTCTTATAAATGAGAAATGGGATGTACTGAGCTGACTGTATTATATTAGATTAGCTTCCGTAACTGCGAAACCAAGCTCTTAACAGCCATATTCTGGTCTCCACGTTCCTGAATGAATTAAAGATTTCCACCGAGCTTCCTTTCCAACACAGGAAATCCTGTTGGAGTCCCCCCTGCAAGTATGCGTCATGCTCACAGCTTTTCATTTTGCAACCTTTGAAAGGCCAACATTAGCTGTATTTTACAGGAAGTTCTTCCTTTATTCCCCCAGTAGTTTGCAGGGTAAACTTTGGTTAGATACAAGATCAGCATAAATTGAGCTCTGCTTTCTTATCACAGTGAAGCAGCTGTGCTGAGGGTGAGACTTTCCCCCCAACCCCATGTGCCCAAACCTTTCTTTTTCTCAGTATTTGAAATATATTCAGCCTCAGGTGCGTGGGCCTTCTGTGCCCTATTGTTTCTCTGATTTCTATATTAGTATCTAGAAATACCTTTGAAAAACATCAAAGAAAAAAAATCTATTTCCCTCCCCCAAATCCAAATACAAACCAAAACGAAATCCCAGAAAGATTTGTATTAGTTAACTGTGTTCCCAAATTGAATTTGAGGCTCAAAATAAAGACACATGAAAATGCAATTAAATGACATGTAATGCAGAAACATTTTACTAAGCGGAGAACACCACAATTTCAATAGGCCTGTGGGAAATCATGCTATTTTAAGACACATCTGAAATAGCAGGCAAGGTAAACTGGGGTTGGTACCCAAGGAATTCTTGAGAGCACGTTCAAGAGTTAATGCCTAATGATGGGCTTCCCTGGTGGCGCAGTGGTTGAGAGTCTGCCTGCCAATGCAGGGGACACGGGTTCGAGCCCTGGTCTGGGAAGATCCCACATGCCGCGGAGCAACTAGGCCCGTGAGCCACAACTACTGAGCCTGCGCGTCTGGAGCCTGTGCTCCGCAACAAGAGAGGCCGCGATAGTGAGAGGTTCACGCACCGCAATGAAGAGTGGCCCCTGCTCGCCGCAACTAGAGAAAGCCCTCGCACAGAAACGAAGACCCAACACAGCCAAAAATATAAATTAAAAAAAACAGAAAAAAAAAGAGTTAATGCCTAATGAGAAAGCTCACTGAATTCCTTTTAGAGGAATTTTTTTCACCTCCTCCCACAGACAGTGCACAGGTTTCACTGATGAGACTGAAAATGTCCCTTTGTTCCAAATAACCAAACCATTATATTAAAGTAGCAGTAGGAAAGTTGAGAGCACATATGGTGTGTCCAAACGTGATTCTCCTAAGTATTGCTTTAGTAGCCTTGGTTCATATACTATTATCTCCCCCAAATTTGGCTGCACAAATCGTTATGGAGCACATTAGAGCCTAATTCCCAAACAAAAGTAATCTTCTCAATTTTATTCCTATAGAAAACACATCAAAATAGCACATATGTCCTAGTAATAGGCTTTAGGGTGATGAGATCTTTTATTTAAAAACAGAAAATCTGACCCAATTCAAGGATTCCATTTACATTACAAAAGAGTTAATTAGTAACATGATGATGATCTCTTCCTCAGTGTTAATTAAGATTCTATTTACATCTATAGTCTAAAGAGAGGTCCACCAGTTCAGTCCACCCTTACCACCATTCCCCAGAATACTGCCACCCACACTGTGTGGTGACAATGAAAGGTTCATACGGTTCATGGGGAACTGCGCTCTCAGATCAAGTAAGTTTGGGGAATCAAATCCAGTGTGAAGTATTTTCTAAACATTTTTGGTCCAGGAACCAAGGTTCCTCAAAGTTATTTGACTACAGAATCTTCTTTTCAAGTAGTAATTCCAAATTTAACAACTCCAACTTAGCATTCTTGGGAAGATAGTAGAAAATGTTGCTTTTCTGAAAAGATCATAAAATAGCGGCCACTGGCCAATTCCTACCCATGGACATATTCTATCTAGTACGTATAAAGTTGTAAATAAAACTTAAGCCAATAGTGGAAATTTGGAGATTTCACATAAACATCTAGGTTTACCGATACTCCACTCCCGCAATGGTGATCCCGGCTGAAGCTTAGCAGTGGATTGAGACCCTTTAGACGGAGTACAACACGTTCTTCAGTTTGAGAAAGTCCTCTTCATTCTCCACAGTCTCTTCGAATTCACAGTCTGCTTTACGCATGGACGTTACCTGCCCGCTGCTCCCAGGCACTTATCTGCCCTGGAGACTCCGTGAAGAAGAAAGGGGGACATGAAGAAGGCACCGGAAGCCTGCTCCCCGAGTCGATCAAGTGTAGGTATAATGAGAAAGCTCATCCCTTGTCAACTTCAAAACGTTTAATGTCACACCTTCTCTCCTCCAGTGCTCAAGATCTGTACCTAGACTGTGTACTCCCACCAGATAGTTCAACCAGAATGTCCTGCAATATATTTTCTATGCTAAATTCTCAACCTCATCATGCTGTTATTAACAAGAACAAATTATTGAGCACTAAGTTCTAGGCACCGGGCTAATAACCTAGTACTATACCATTTAACACCTATAGCAACTCTATGGCCTACGTCCTTCCATTATCCCCCCATTTAGTGATGAGAAAGCAAGGTTAGACTGGCCAAGGTCACACAGTGAGTACAGCAGAGCTGGCAGAGCTGGCAGAGCAGGCCAACTGCTGCCAGAGCTCGTGGTCTTAACCGTTACACGTTACACAGCCTTATTTAAAAAACTGGGTCCGGTGAAGAGCAGACCTGAGGAAGAAGTCTGGCAGAAGGCAATGCCTTACTGTAGACCCAGGAATAAAGAAGACAGTTACCTGCTGTTGCAGGGTCAGAATTCACCCACAGATGAATCTGAGACACCACACATGCTTGAAGTCCCCATGAAGCAAGCAGAGAGGCAACACCTTCAACTGCAAATATTTTTCAGGAGCAACCAAGTGAACAGCTCTAAGTTAACAATTTCTTTCTACCTTTATATGAGCTCTTCAGGTATAACGTGAAGCAATTCACAGATGTTGTAGGATATGTCTCATTTTACGCAAAATGAAACCAGAGCTCTGTTCAGGTTAAAGGACTTGTCTTAGACCTTACAGCTTATGTAACAGGGTAAATGGTGAATGTGGAGTTCAAGTTCAGATCTCTGGATTCCAGATCTAGATTCATAGTAAGTGACTCTGGCACGGAAAGGGATAGAAAAGCATTGTCCAGTAGACCTTTCTATGGTGATGGGAATATTCTATATCTATGCTGTCCAATTCGTATCCAAATGTGGTTGTGTGACTGAGAAACTGAATTTTAAGTATACTTATTTAAAAATAATTTTTATTTAAATTTAAATAGTCAACTATCTATCTAGAGATAGCATCAGACCCCATGGGTTAAGGGCTCAGTCCTACAACTTCAGATGCCAACTGCAAATCCAGGTTATCACCTGGGCTTCTGACCAACCAGCTGTAAATAGGATACTCCCAAGACCCCTATACATTTAAATTTAAATACTGATTAGTTGCGACTTGTCATATTCTGATTTATAATAATAATATATATTTTGGTCCTTGTCCAGGGTTCCTGACATGTAGCTCCTAAAATCCTTGGAATTTCGTAAGTGATAAGAGCAATAAAGTGAAAGAATGTCTTTTGTTATTCATAAGCCCCTTTCAACCACACCTAAGTTTATGTTAATGAGGTGACTTCTGGAATGCTCCCATGGTGGCGACTGATAGCAGGGGAACCAACCTTGTGATTAGCGGGTTGAAACTTTCAATCCCACTCCCCTCCTCACCTCTGGAGGGGGGGAGCAGTGAGATGGATGGAGGTTGAACATTCATTGGCATCTGGAAGAACTGCCAGCTTGGATGTTTTATACAACAATCCAACAGCGGAATGTTATTAGTAGTTAAGGTCATCTCCTTCTCCCCTTGTGTGCTTGTTTTAAATCAAGGGCTAAAATCTTCCCCTCTTTTGGACGTGAGGGAAGTATCTGAGAAAAGCTATTGCCAATTATAATTAGCTTTTGCAAGACAAATTAAATGTTGTTTATAAGTTAAAGAATAAAGGTATATTATGAACTCTTTAAAAAAAAAAAAAGGCCAGTGATTTAATCATCATGCCTATGTAATGAAGCCTCCATAGAAACCCCAAAGGAAGGGATTCGGAGAACTTCCAGGTTGGTGAACACATGAAGATGCTGCGAGGGTGACCCACCTGGAGGGGGCTCATAAACGCTGCACTCCTTCCCCCTTACCTTGCCCTCTGCACCTCCTTCATCTGGCTGTTCCTGAGTTGTACCCTTTTATAATAAACCAGTCATCGAGTATGTACACGGTCTTCCTGAGTTCTGTGAGCCATTCTAGCAAATGGTTAAACCTGAGGAGGGGGTTCAATGGAACCTCCAATTTATCGCTGGCTGGACCTAGCCCAGGTGACTTGGAATTGGCAGCTGAAGTGGGATGGGGGCAGACTGTGGGATCTGACGCTATGTCTAGGGAGTGTCAGAATCGAGTTAAATCGTAGGACACCTAGCTGGCATCTGAGAATCGCTTGGTGTAGGAAAAACCTTCACACATTTGGTGACCAGAAGTATAGAGAGCAGAGCGTAGAGAAGAAAAAACAGAATTTCCCCTTACATTGCTGAACTGGACGACAGAGGGCTAAAAGTTCTATATATCTTTTTAACCACACTTACTACTGTGTGTGGACCATGAAATATATTTTCATGGAGGCTCTATACCTCCCATATCGGATAAGCAAATGATCAGAAGGAGACAGAGAAAAGCTCTAGTCTTGGTTTGAACACTAACTTTTATACTATGCTATCAAGCTATATCTTAAAAAGCAAGAGTGTCTTGAACACAGTGAGTGCTCAATAAATGTTTTCTTCAGTAAACAAATGAAGCCTTTTGTTTCCTGATGCACAAAGAACTCAATAATATCCCATGCAGCTTCAGTAACAAAGTTCTAATGAATATTAAAATGCGTTGAGCTAATAAAAATTAATGTAGCTGACTTACATGGGGATTTGCCTAAGGTCACTTAGCAAGGGACTTTAGGCAAGTCACCTGGCCTCACCAGTTTCAGTTTTCCCTTCTGTGGAATGAAGGGGTTGGCCCATTGATTCCTAGTCATTTTCAGCTGTCAAATTCTAACTGTCACGGATGTCATGGGCACTCAGTAAACCTTTTCTATTTAATAACTGTAGCTGAGTATACAGCTTAAAGTGATAAAATCAGATCTAGAACCTTATTTTATTCTTCTCACTGAAACCCTTTGCCACCTTGCAGAGTTATTAATGCAGGACTACCATACATATAATGACTTGTAAGCCCTACATTTGCCAAGCCTCATTTTCTTATGATAATGGGCCCAGCACTGTTCTTCTCAGTTCTTCAATTTCCTTATTCATTCAATTCGGCTTGAAATAAAAGCCTCCTCCATTTACGCCCCAAAATGACACCCTGTTTTTAGTTGACATATACAATATGCATTTTCCAATAAACTAAACAATGTCTGATTGGGGAATGGGCCGGGAAAGCAGAATAATCGCAGTCAAAATAACTACAGCAGCAAAAGATTGGATTCACTTAGCAATAGCTTGGATGTATAACACGGGGCTCCAAAGATCCTAATTTTGTACTTGGGTTTACTATGTTGCTCTTCTTCTAAATGCCTACATAACTGAACAGCCGAGCTTAGTCTCCGACGGCATGCAATCAAAGGAAATAATGGGCCACAGCAAACAACTTCAAAGCCTTGGCACCACTTAGGTTAAAAATATATAATTGCTACAATTTCTTTTAGCACAGTACTTTTAATTAAACGCGTTGAAGACTCTATCTACCAACTTATTTTCAACCATAGGCAGCCATTTTGCACTCTGAAATGAGGCATCTACAACGTGCCTTTTTTCAAAAAGTATTCCTCTCCTCATGGTATTTCCTGTAACACTCACTGGCTTTGAGGTAGGAACAGCCTCTAGTTTCTAAACCCACCTTCAGAGATAGCATTCAAAGACAGAGTAAGCTGTAGCTTTAAAGAGCTACACAAAGCCCTTACCAAGGTTGTATAAATCAGGTGCTATAAACTTTCCATACCGTATCCCCAGGGGATAAAAACAGCAAATAGCCGCAAGAGGCAAAAAAACATGGAAAAGAAAAAAGGTTAGGAAAACATCACTTTTATTCTATTAAAATATACAAAAACTATACAAAATATACCCCAAAATATCAAAAAATATTCCATTCCTAACACCAGAGAAAAGTGAGAGGTGAAAATTTTGATTCTACAGCATCAGGATTTAAGACTTTTGTCTAGAATATTTTTCAGTAATTTTCATAATGAAATTGGTAACAATGATTCAGTGTGAACAATAATTCAGTGTTACATAGTCTAGGACTTCATTATTTTTAGGGGCTGCTTTTCACTAGCCCTATCTGAGATTAAACCACAGCATTTAGAAATTTGGCAGTAACCACCAGATAAACTAAAAACCGAACATTTAAAAATGGTTGACCTGGGGCTTCCCTGGTGGTGCAGTAGTTAAGAATCCACCTGCCAATGCAGGGGACACGGGTTCGAGCCCTGGCCCGGGAAGATCCCACATGCCACGGAGCAACAAAGCCTGTATACCACAACTACTGAGCCTGCACTCTAGAGCCCACGAGCCACAACTACTGAGCCCGCGTGCCTAGAGCCCATGCTCTGCAACAAGAGAAGCCACGACAATAGAAGCCCGTGCACCACAACGAAGAGTAGCCCCTGCTGGCCACAACTAGAGAAAATCTGCATGCAGCAATGAAGACCCAATGCAGCCATAAATAAATAAGTAAACAAACAAACAAATAAATTAAAATTAAAATGGTTGACCCCATAGTTCAAGACTGGAGGTAGGGAGAGGATGGTTGATTTTCATTATAAGCTAGTTTGTTCTATTTCATTTTTTAATTATGTGCATAAACTACTTTGATAATAGTTGGTTTTTTGTTTTTTTCTTTTAAGTTACAAGACTAAATTTTGGAAAAGAGAGTCTACAAGAGAACTTCCGGAATAATTTTTTCCCCTACCATCTTCATAGCTATACCACACTTTTTGGAGGGGAGGAAGGCAGATTTACCTCCTTTGCCAATATTTTTTCCTGAATATACTAATATCCTTCACATGTTAACCACCCATCAACAGCTTCAACCAGTTCAACAACATTCCCTCCACGTCAGCTCTAGGTGAAGAGATGTACCAAGTGCTAGGGATCCAATGATCATCGGAACGAGAGCAATCCCACTCAGCTGTAAGCTCTTGCACTGACGAAGGGAACTACGGGCCAGACACAGAAGGGATTCAGAGGAGGGAGTGATCAGCTTTGATGGGGGTCAAAATCAACCTCCAGAGAAAGGGGTGAGCTGAAGACCATGCAGTGTGGAGATGACAGAAAGAACGGTGAGGAGTCCAGTGGCTGGGTGGGTCCATTACCTACGGAATGGGTGGGCTGGGGGCGAGCAAGCAAGGACACTGGAAGGACGAGGGGCAGCGAGAGAGCAGCTGTCTGTCAGCAGAGGAGTTTCCTCTGCTAACAAGGACTCAGGCGTGGAGGTGAAGGCCCCTGGACTTGGGCAGTGAGGACTTGCAGAGAGGTACTGAAGGCCCCAGTGACTGCAGAGAGGTACTGAAGGCCCCAGTGACTGTGTGGGAGTGACCCAGAACCAAGCACAGGAGAGTCCCGAGGAACGAGAGAGGGCGAGGTCTAGCAGGCGGCCTGACCTCGGGGAAGAGGAGGGCCTTCTGTACCAAGAATGAAAAGAAGGAGTCTGGAATCAGCAGTGTGGAGCCAAGCAGGGCCTTTCCTGCTTCCCAGTCCGGGAGAGTGCACGGCTTCCTCTAGAGAAGGCCACAGAGGATCACACGGAGGATGTGTTATCCTTGGAGATGAAAGGAGATGGCAGAGACAGAAAGTTCTGGACGAACAGCCTAAGAGGGTCACAAGGCTGGGGCATTTACTTACAGTGCAGCTACCACCAGTTTTCCACAGGGCCCAGTAGAAGAGGACGGGAAAGGGGCAGAGCAGAGAGCCACGCTGGGAGGACGGGATCCTACCTTCTGGCGGGGATGAAACTCACGGGTCACGTGGACGTGCCGTAACCCAGGTGAAGAGCTTTCGTTCTACAGGGATGGGTGCTCAGGCAGGCGGGTCCTGCAGCAGCGCAGGTGGTGTTACTTAGGCCTGGTCTGTTCTCCCGCCTCATCCTGGGTGCAGCTGAGCGTCAGAGGCGGGATGTCAGTGAGGGGGTGTGGAGGCAGCGGCCGCACCCCCAGCTTCACCAAACACTGCTCACAGCACAGTCCTCTAAAGAGTTCCAATTTCAACGGTCAGCTACTCGTACAAATTCCCACAATCAGAAAACGCAACCTTTTGCATTAACATGGATTATTTTTTCTACTGTGGAACCAAACCTCAAACTTGTGCTAGTAGCCACTGCAGCAAGTGGCATGAAGGGGGGAAAACACACACCTCAGGAACATTCCCTCACGCCGTCCACTCACATACACCCTTTCTACCGGCTTACTCTCCCCTGCCCTTTGGCCTCTGTCAACATCTGTTTCTACAGTGTAAGTGTGGCTCTCAAAAACAAACCCGTCTATTTCTTTCTGATAAAAACAGCACTGGCCTCTTGGGGTTGGGGAGGAGAAGCGTGATCTAAGATTAACGCTGTTATTCTTCCCCTTCTCTGGGGCAGGTATCAGGGCCTGGAGTACTCCAGAAGTACCTGCGAAGTCAAGAAACCTATTAAATGTGAACCTGCAGCCCTCTGAAAAAGAGACGGAAGGGAGGGAAACTACAGGCCAGTTAGGAAGAAATACCATGGAAAGACCGCATAAAGCAAATGAAAGATTAGCTCATGGTAAATGCACAATAGCCTCAGACATTCTCGTACAAACTACAGCTAAGTAGTATTTAGTATTTACCGTATTAGTTCATTCAACAAATATGTATTCTGGGCCTACTGTGTGAGAGGCACAAGTTAGGTGCTTGGGCTAAGACACAACTATTTGGTATGACACAGGCATGACACCCACGAGGATTCAGGCTCTTTGGAGGGAAAAGCCAGGCTGGTTGTTAGCTGTGTTCTTCCCACACTACCCACCCACGCCCAAATAACAAAGGTCTTCAAAAAACAAAAACAGAAAACTCTGAGGCCGTTGTCATTTTTTTTTTATAGCACAAGCTCTTGCATTGCATTCCATTGTTTTTACAGAGCAAATCTCTCAAAAGCTGCACGGCATTACATTTCTTAATAGTAGCCGCAGCTGCTGCGTGTCTCTTTATTTGACTGGGCAATTCACCCATGATAGGCTGTTTGAAAACCTACTTGAGAGGAGGGCTGCGGGGGGGATCAGGAGCCCAGGCCAGAACTGCCACCACCTCCTCTACTCTCTACGTCCCAGTTTGGGATTCTGAGAGGAGTTTAAAGCTCTCTTGCAGGGGGCCCGCCAATGAGTCAGCAGGGAATCTTCAGGGATGGCAAACATGTCTCTGTCTCTCTGTCACTCACTCACTCACTCACTCCTCCATTCCTTCCACAAACATGTGTGGGGCACTGAGCTTCCACTCTGAGCCTGGCCCTGCCCTAAGCACTTGGGTTGCAGGCATGAGGAGGTTATAAGATAGATGTTGTTCCCAGGCACACAGGGAGGGGAAGGGCTTTCAAGGCAGAGGACATGGCAAGTGCAGAGGATGGGGGGAGGCTGGTAGGGCCACAGGAAGCGAAGTTTAGGAAAACAAGACGCTGTGGGCAGGGTTGAGGGTGTGTTTTTCTTGGACCAGTCCTGCACCCTCCACTGGCCCTCTCCATTCATGGTCCGTCCCAGCTGCCAGGTACAAGCTTGGTTCCAAGCAGAACCCTGCCTGGTGTTTGCAAGGGCTTGCTGTGGCCCAGCTGCCCATGAGGACCACAGGGGACTGGGTGGCAGGTTGGGGGTACCATGGAGGGGCTTCGCCCTGTCATGAGCTGTACTTTTGGCCAAAATGTAATTCTGCTGTTTTGCAGCAGAATTACCTAACAATGTGGGTGGGGCCAGTCTCATCCTCACGGGGTAAAAATGGAAGAGAGTGACATGTGCCTGGATAGTTGTAAGTGGCCCATTCTCTTAGTTTTAGGCAGACTTTTTCAGTCAGTGAAAAAAAAAAAGTCTTTCTATACAGAGAGGCAAGAAACATGCCATTAAAAGCTCAGCATTTTTCTAGTTTTAGAAAAATGTCAAGGAGTAGTGGGCAGGGGTGAGGGTGTGTTTATCTTGGACCAGTCCTGCACCCCTGCTGGACTTTTCCATTCGTGGTTCATCCCAGCTGCCAGGTGCAGGCTTGGTTCCAGGCATAATCCTGCCCCGTGTTCACCATGGTTCTACCCTGTGGTGGAAGAAAAGGAAAGCCCAGAAGTGCCCGATGTCTTGGACATGTTACCCTGTGATTTGGTCCATCTTGTGCTTTACGGCAAACCAACTTGGAAAAGAAAAATCTCCATGTTCCAAACAAGATGAGTCAATGTCTGATACTGCAAGGGCCAGTCTCTATAAACAGAAACTAAATCCATAGACACGTGGAAAAAGCTACCACAAACTCAGCACTATTCAGGGCAACAGATGAAAAGGTCAGGATCTCCACACAGGGCTCTAGAGTCTCTGTGGAAATTCAGATCAAGGCTGGAGGAATGCGTGTGAAAGGTTAAAGACCTGGCAGCATCTGGAGACAGCGATGATGCTAATGACCGGGCAAGAGGAGCGAGGAGGGAAGTGACTGATGTTGCAAAGTTAAGTGTATATTTCAACAACCAGAATACAGAGAAAAATCAATTCTACACCAACGTTTCTAAAAAAAGAGGACACAAAGCAGACTTGACAGATCATCTCAAATGTCTTCAGATGGTGTGAGCCTCAAATGAAAGTACAGTTTGAAATCTTCAGGAGAGGGGAAAGCAAAAGGCTGAACTTTGTCAAGAACAAACAGAACTTTTCAGGTTATTATTACCTTCGAGGCAGATCACGAAATAAAGCAAGACTAGGAAAGTTCTGGAGCAGATGACAGGATGAGTCATGTGGATAAAGAGCTGGAAACCTTAAAAAGCCATTCAAACACCTTGAAGACAGGCTGGAAAGAGCCATTTCTTCTTCTCAAAGCAAACTCTGTTCCTTGAACTAAAAGTTCACCATCACAGGGTGAGGGTGCGGGAGGATATTCTCATCTCAAGACAGGAGGCTACAGACCTGAGACAACTCAACAGCGATTAAACTCGAGCTTCTAAAGTGGATCCTCGTGCACCTGATGAGCCAGGTGGCACACCTGCTCCCATCCCTGGGCACCGGCTGCTACTCCTTTTGAGACAGGAAGGTCTCAAACCCTTCCTTCTCAGATTCTCTCTTTGGATGCCAAACCTTTTGCTTCCTCCATTGCCAAATCCAAAGTTTTCAATGGAGGGACTTCTCTGGTGGTCCAGCGGTAAAGAATCTGCCTTCCATTGCAGGGGACTCGGGTTCAAGCCCTGGTCAGGGAACTAAGATCCCACATGCCTCGGGGCAACTAGGCCCGCGTGCCACAACTACTGAGCTCGTGCGCCTCAACGAGAGCCCACATGCCGCAAACTACAGAGCCCACGCACCCCGGAGCCCACACGCCACAACTGGAAACCCACACGCCACAGCTAGAGGCCCACGCGCCGCAACAAACAGATCCCGCGTGCCTCAATGAAGACCCCGCACCACAACTAAGACCTGACGCAGCCAAAAGTAAATAAATAAATAAATTTAAAAATAATAATAACAAAGTTTTCAATGCATCCAAAGGTGGCATTTATGGGAAGAGGACTTCCTCTTCCTCTCCCTCCTCCAGAAAGCATGGATAACCCCTGTCCACCGCCTGCCACCCTCCACAAGCACAAGCTGGCTTTCCATCAAGGGGCTCTTGTCCTTATCCTTCTAGTGGTTAGGGACACCCCCATGCAGAATGTGGAAGTCTGCTCCCTTCTGGAGGATGGGGGAGGGAGGCGGGGTCACTGAGCTACCACATGACCCCACTGGTCAAACTTCTGACACACGGGGCTTTGAGTCATTTTGCATCTTTTTCTTCTGATGTATTATTGAGTTATTTACACTGAGTCAAAAAACAAAACAAAACAAATCTCTTTTACATAGTGGTTATGCTTTTGCCCGATTGCAATGCGATATAAAGTTTACACAGTATTTGGTGAAAGGAGATAGTTTAAATTATTCTCATTATTATACATTCTAAAAAATATAAGCAGCAAAATTGAATCTGGTGAGCCAGGCCATTATTCCCTAATGATTTGTTGTTCTCCACGAGCAGTTCAGCCACCGGGGACCTTTGAAATAGCAAAGCGCTGCTCTTCCTGTCAATGGCTCTACAGGCCACAGGAGTAAGAGAAAGGTCAAAAGTTCCCTGTTGGCCTCTGTAAACTTTAGTTGCTTTAAAAAAAATCTACTCGAATAATGTAGGAGTCAAACCTAACAATGATATTCAACTACACCACGTAAAAATCTCAGTGACTAATGCTCTCCATACCTTTTGCTGTATGCATTCAAAAGGATTTCCCTTGAAAGGAAATGTCAAAATCAAAGGATGTCTTGTTGAACGGTGAGCAAGCCCTGGGTGGGGTTGTCAGCGTGAAGACGTATTCTGGTACTAGAGGCATTTATACACGTTCAGCAATTTTGTATATGCAAAATGTCATCTACTTTTAGTCAGGATATATATTTTTTTAAGCTTCCAATTTAGGAAGATGTTTGGTCATAGAAGCAAGAGCATTTGCAATGAGATATGTGTCAGAGTGTACCATATGGAACACTTCAAACAACAATAAAAAACCAAGTTTCCTTCTAACTTCCGGTTAAAAGATGTACTTTGGTAAATTACATTTGCTACTATAAAAATGTGTTCTGTTTCAAGAGAAGCTTTGGCAATAGCCTGGGATGGACAAAGGGCAGGTCCATCTGTGACCAAGAAACAGTCCTATAATTTAATAAACTGAGGCAGGTTCAATCACACCACCATTTGCCCTGCTGAGTTGTTCATTCCGCTTTGAAAACTTCGTGAAGATGAAGACATTCAGGGCTAAATGGGAAGGATCCCTGCTGGCCTGACCCTAAATGGGGATAATGGTGTTGGCAGGTGGGCCCACATGCCCTGCTAGACAGATGTCAGCTTGGCAGCCTGTCACCCTGACTGGGAAGGATAACTCTCTGATTGCATGATGAACCAGATCTGCACTTTCCCTGGGTTGTAACTGGATATCTCCACACATGCTTCAAGAACCAGCGATGGTCTCTAGGTAGCCCTTTAACAGATCACAGAAGTTTCTGCTGCTGACTGCCCACTGGCCTTGAAAATTTCCTACATGAAATGTCTACAAAATATCATGGACTAAGAGTTTCAAGAGAATTATTCCTGGTCCTGTGTAGCTATGCAATTAATATTTGGGTACCTAGTAAATAAAACCAGGACACCTATTTGTTTTTAGCCATCTAGAAAGTTAATTTGCAAAGCAGTTACTTGATTTTAGCAAACATTCTGTAAATAAATTGAATAAATTTGCTAGCTATAATAAAAGACTTAGATTCAATGTGACTTTTTAATGTCTGTCATTTTGAGCAATTAGAGTGAATAACAGATGTTTGGTCTTTAAAATTTTTAAATGATAAAAACCTTTTAGCGGAAACAGACTCAGAAAGAACAAACTAGTGGTTATCAGTGGGGTGAGGGAAGGGGGTAGGGTAAGAGAGGGATAGGGAACTAAGAGGTACAAGCTATTATGTATAAAATAAATAAGTTACAAGGATATATTATAAAACACAGGAAATATAGCCAATATTTTATAATAACTATAAATGGAGTATAACCTTTAAAAGTTGTGAGTCACTATGTTGTACACCTGTAACTTAGATAATATTTTACATCAACTATATCTGTTAAAAACAATAAATTAAAAAAACAATAAATTAAAAAAAACAAATACCTTTTAGCAACATTATAAGCATTGGAAAGTGAAGGGAAAAAAGAGGCATCCTTAATTCCAACACTATAACATAGTGATTATTTATTCATCTTAAGATGCATACTTTACTTAATTTTATATTATATATTATATAAATTATACTCATGTTATACATATAACTATATTCTGATTTTTCATTTATTTTCTATATTTCTAGTTTTCATGTTTTCTAATATAGTATTCCACTGAGTTAGCAGAATTTGTTTAATATGGTCTGCTTATTATTTTTGCTAGAGTTTTAGCAATTTATTTTAATAAACTATAAATCACCTCTCAATGTTAAGTGTTAAAAAGTTAAAGATAACTTTTATTTCAAGAAGAATTCCAGAAGAATAAATTAACATATAAAAAATAGTTAAGAAGGGCAGAAATATGTAAATTAGTACTCTGCACATATAAGTAGTTTTCAAATACAACTGCTATGGAAGGCTGTCATTTCTTTTCAAAAGTGTTACTACACCAACAAATAATCTATACACACTTAAGCGGTAACAATGAATGCTAAAGAAATACTGGCACCACTAAACACTGTACATGAATTGTCACATTTAATCTTCATAATCATCTATGCCTCCGTACTATTATTATTCCCACTTTACAGATAAGGAAAAGTGAGGCTGAAAGAGGCTAAGTAACTTGAACGAGGTCATAGAGCTAAGATGGGAACTCAAGCATCCTCAACCAAAGCCAACATTTAGTCAAGATGCTGTAAACTGTACTGGTCCCCCAAAGAAAACATAACTGCCAAAAACCTAATCTATTACCATAAGATATCAATTGATTTTTAAGTTCTTTTTCCTTGAAAATGATTGTTACCATACAAATGATTCTGATACCCTTTTCCATCCCCATCATAGAGTGATATTATTCTGTATACGTATCATTAAAGATCCATAAATGGTTTACTGTAATGTATCAATGATCCGTAATATCCCATGCAAGAACCTTGGTATATTCCAGCCCAGTTCACACACCATTGTGTCTACTCCAGAAAAATCACTAGCTATAATCTCAAGAGCTCAATGCCATTGAATTTCAACTAAGGTAAGGTGTGGCCCTGACAGCTTCCAGAAAGTCACTGTGACAGTTTTGAAGGTGGTAGCATCACTGTTGGCTAATTTCCTACAACACTGTTACACAATCAGCACCAAAAAAATGAGGAATGAGAAAAAGATGACTTCCCAAAATACACAGTCCATGTTCTTTTGGGTTATGGGCATTAAAAAAGTGTTGACAGCTGTGTGCTGCTCTGGAGTGACCCCCTTCTCCTCCTCCACCCCTCCCAAATCTGGTTATGTTTTTGAGAGGAACCCTAGCAAAGTGACGAGCATGCAGATAAAGGATGTCAGCCTGGTGAGAGACCCGGACAGCATCGCCTACTCATCCATTCACACATCAGTACATTTTCAAGGTACACCTAGAGTGTGTCAGGAGCCAGGGAGCCAAAAAGAAAATAAAATAGCTCTTATCCTTGTAAAGCTCACAGTTCTCTGGGGGAGTCAGAGAAAATAATGGCGGTATAATAAAATATGTGGTTTAATATAAGTAATGGGAGGTGCTGTCAGATCACAGAGGGTGGAGGGGAAAGTGAGGAGCTGAGATTCCTACACCCACACTCCACGAGGTCTAGGCTCTTAGGATCAGCGCTGGAGCCCCTGGGACCCTCCTGGGAGGGAGAGGCGCCAAGGGAGTGTCATACCGATCTGGAGCAAACCATCAAGGCCTATTCCCTGATGAGAATCTCTAGTTACCTCAAACCAAACCATCTGCCTTGGCAGTGGAGAGGGGTTGTGTTGAACAAAGATTTGGGTAAGTAAATAACGTTCACTCGCAGTTGGTGACTACTTTTTAAGAAGAAGGGGGAAACTCACTGTCTATTTAGTGGCCAATTCTATTTAAGAGAGACTGATGCCGGTATTTTAAAAGAATTCCCATGAACTGGCTTCCCCCTAAACCAGTGATCCTAAAACTGTGGCCAGTACAGATCTACTAATTATTTACCACCAGCCCCCAAAGAAATAAGCAAGCAAATTAGAGTAAACGTTTAGAAACTTGATGTATTTGTTGGATCTCATTAAAAAAAAAAAAAAAAAAATAGGGCTTTGCATGTGTTCTGTTTGTGTTTATTTCATTTTTGTAATAAATTCATTTTATTATATTTTATGAAAGCACTGGTTCATGACGGATAAGAAAAAAAAGTCTTTCAGCACAAATAGTTTGAAAGGCACAGCTCCACATAACTTTGAGTGCTTAAGTACACAGAAATGCATCTTCCCTTTTAAAAAAGAACAAGGAATGTAAAATAACAATGAAGTTTTTTAAAAAGTGTGTAGCCTTCAGGATAAGATCCTCACCCAAGTTTTTAAGAACTGCTGTTTATTTGTTTTATCTTTTTCAAGCACTGGGCCCCGACACGTTAATTGCATGGGCTCATTCAATCCTCAGAGCAACCCAGCAAGGTAAGAATTATTATTTCACCAATGAGTAAATTGAGCCTTAAGAAAGCCACGTCACAAGCCAGTGACCTATGGCTAGGAGGGGGCAGAGCAGCAAGGTGAACCTATCCAATTACAAAGCCAAACCTGATACCGTCCAATAGAACTCAAAATCTACTCAGTTACGAATAAAATGGTGTAATGTCTAATCTCTTAGGCAATCAGGGTACTCCCTATCACCTCACCTGTTCCTAGAGATGTGAGAGAACTAACCAGAAAACTCAATTGCCATACAGCTTCAGAGATCAAAAGTCGACAGTTTATCCTTTTAGGATAAAATTATAAACAAAAAGAATAGAAAATTATAATGTTTATTTATTTATTTATTTTCTTGGCCAAGCCGGCTTGCAGGATCTTAGTTCTCGACCAGGGATTGAACCCGGGCCCCTGCGGTGGAAGCTTGGAGTTCTAACCACTGGACAACCAGGGAATTCCCTATAATGTTCATGTAGATTTGGATAAACTAAATAATGAACAACTACAACCCTGACAGCAAGAATTTATCTCTGATTCTAAAAAAAGAGACACCAACATACGCTCAACTACCTGTGCCCAGGGGTTGGCAAACCACAACCCACGGGCCAAATCCAGCACACAGGCTGTTTTTATAAATAGAGCTTTATTGGAATACAGCCATTCCGTTAATTAAAGTATTGTGAATGGCTGGTCTTGGCTAAAATGGCAGAGTAGAGTAGTTGTGACAGAGACTATAAAACCTACAAAGCCTAAAATGTTTACTTCCTGGCTTTTAACAGAAAACGTCTGTCAACCCCTGTGCCAATAAGACAGGCAACAGCACAGAGCTCAAATCAATAATGTAAGCCTCCATCTCATGTTATGCATTAGGATCAAGAGTCTGATATATCAAAACTTCTCCAACATTGTAGAGAGCTGACTTGCATTCTGGATATTTTTCCCTTGTCAACTTTTTAAAGGAGAGTGTACCCACTAGCTAATTCTCCCAAATAAGGATGGTGGAAAGACAAAGGGTTTTAAGAGACCCCCAACATAAAGAGGTTCTATCATCAACTGGGTAATAGCAGTGTATAAGAACTACCACTGACTCCAGACACACATTTTTAGCACGTTCCACATATTTGTGAGGATTTCAGGTAATCCTCCCAACAACCCCATGAAGGTGCGGCCACTGAGACCCAGCGAGGTTCAGAACCTGATTAGAACAACAGTGACTAAGCTAAGTGAGTGCCTGACCTAGAGTTTGGTCTCAACATAATCTACAACTCTAGGACTTCTCTGGTGGCACAGTGGTTAAGAATCCGCCTGCCAATGCAGGGCACATGGGTTCAAGCCCTGGTCCGGGAAGATCCCACATGCCGTGGATCAACTAAGCCTGTGCGCCACAACTGCTGAGCCTGTGCTCTAGAGCTCACGAGCCACAACTACTGAGCCCGTGGAGCCACAACTACTGAGCCCGCATGCCTAGAGCCCATGCTCCGCAACAAGAGAAGCCACCACAGTGAGAAGCCCACACACCACAACGAAGAGTAGCCCCCACTCGCCGCAACCAGAGAAAGCCTGTGCACAGCAAAGAAGACCCAAAACAGCCAAAAATAAATAAATAATAATATATTTTAAAAACATAATCTACAACTCCAAAGTTCACCCTCAGAATCACTTCTCTATAGTGTCGCTAAGATAGCAATGCCCAAGTTAACCTAAATTAATCTAAATTCACCTCAAAATGTAAAGTAACCAGATATGCCCACATTTTATGAAATGAGAATTTGTTAATATTTTAGACAATCAAAATGAAGAGATATTTGTAACCCTGCTATCGCCTTTGAAAACAAATGCTTTACCCACTGACAATTTTATTTACTTAAATGAATCCATGTTTCTGTTTTAACAAAAGACAGGAAAAAAATGTGACTGAGACACATCTTAATTACAGGCTTTTCTGGTTCTAATATGAACTGTATCTTCCTATTAGATTATACTTTCCAGAAGAACGATGCGCATTTAAATCCTTCTGAAGGGAAAAATACCTTTTAGTGGGTTTATGTTTGCAAAGAAATAAGAAAGCACAGGCAGAGAGTCAAGTTTTCCCAAAATACATACACACACACCCCAAATAAGTACAGCTTACAAAACTAAATAGGCATTTACATCCATTATTTTCATTTTCAATATTACTGCTAATTTAGGAGGAGTTGTTCAATTCCAGTCTGGTTCATATAAAAAAACGTTCATTAATAATTTCCAAACAGATATGGATGCAGTCAAACAAATTGATATAAACTATCATGAGAAAATAAATTGCACTTAATCCTAAAAAGTTAAAATACTCCAGTTGGTCATCTACTTTTGCATAAATGATAAATGAACTGAATCCCGTGTGTCTTCAAAGTCAATTTTGACATACATCATTCTGTTTGTCACAGAATTTTAGTCAGAAATACATGTCCCATAGCATACAGACAACTGCTAAATGGCAAAAACATCTTGAATTTTGTAGTATTTAAAGATAATTCTTCTCCATCAAAGGGTTATATGCTTTTTGGAATTTGAGTTTCATAAACACTGTAATTTCACTGTTAAACATATTTACAGGGTCATAAATATTCAAATTATGTAATAAAGATAGTGCAAGCGGCTGATAAAATGTGATTAACATTCATTTACAGTAGCGTAGCAGGCTTTGCCAAATGCTACTTCCCATAACAGGCTATGAGGTTCTGATTGCATTAAGCTTCCTGATTATTCTTTTCTATCCTATGGTATTTCAACACTATTTCTGAGATTCCAAAAATCATCAACAAGTGGATTTTAACGTTTTTGAAGTTCACAAGGTCTCTGGTTCATATTAAGATTTTCCCTAAATGCCTATGTTTTCCGAGTTCATACTTCTGAATTTCTTGTATCCAAAAACAATAGCTACTTTCCAATTCTGCAATCTTTCTAGTTTAACTCTATAAAACTGAGACCTCTAACAAAGGATTCTTCAAGCTTTTCATGTAAATAAAGGCACTTTTTTTTTTTAAAAGCACATTTCTCTCGATTTTCTCTGGTATATTTATGATATATTCTGTCTCAGAGAGATACAATAAACACGATTATTATGTTTTAAACAGTAAACACTGCTGTCAGCACATTACTTTCATTAAGTGAATTCTATCGTTTGGTTTCATAAACAGCAGCTGGTAATTCTTGCTGAGTTTCATTACTTCTTCAGAGCGATCAGCAAGCCTTGGGATGCGACTATTTACAATTAAGAAACTTTGTATATTACAGAGACCTCTAAACTTGTAATCAACTACAGATTCAAATTATATCCTTTTATAGAATCATAGATCTTTGTATAACCAAATATACTCCTATTGTCCCACCAAAATACCTTCTAGGCTATTAAAAATGTGCCTATTCTTCCCTAAACTTGTAAACTTAGGGCCAGTCTAAAAGGATGTTGAGGCAGCTTTGTCATAGTCTTATTCGAGTTCTTTGAGTTCTAAAGTCTGAAAACAACTTTTGAAAAAATTTTACAGAATCTTGGCGCCAATCTGTACATAATATATGCCAATAAACATATTTCTGGTTCAACAACATACTATTTAGCACAGCGCAGTCTCCTCGTTTACATACCTTTCAGCACTCATAAGAATATAAAAATTCTCAGTCGGAAACAACTAACATTTTAACAGCTTTCACGCTGGTGACCTTCCTGCTAAGAAACTGAAATAAGAGAAAACATTTTAAAAATCTGATTTTTGAGGGTCCATACAATTATTTAATGAGCACTACTTACTCCATGCCAGGCACCACACCATGTGCTGAGGCAGAACCCATACGTGATAGATAATGGGTCACAGTCTATGGAGGACAGTTATTAACAAGTGGTCACGCAAATGATCAATTACAATTAGAGTGGGCTTAAAAATTTCCTTTTATTATAAAAGTAATTATCACAGTCACAGTAAAAGCTCATATTTGGGAGTACATGATGGGGCCAGGCATCATTCTAGTATTTCATACATATTCATTTAATCCTCAGTGTAACACATACATATAGAAAATTTGGAAGATACAGAAAGATTTTTAAGTTGTCCCATTTACTGAGAAATAATAATGGTAATATTCTGAGGTACATATATATTTTATTCACAGTAGATTTTTTTTCCCTACTTAATGAGACATCTTGAATAGTTTCCCTTGTCTTTTTTTATTTTTTATTTTTATAAATTTATTTATTTTATTTATTTTTCTTTTTGGCTGCATTGGGTCTTCGTGGCTGTGCACGGGCTTTCTCTAGTTGTGGCAAGCGGGGACTACTCTTCATTGCAGTGTGCAGGCTTCTCATTGCGGTGGCTTCTCTTGTTGAGGGGCACCAGCTCTAGGCGTGTGGGCTTCAGTAGTTGTGGTTTGCAGGCTCAGTAGTTGTGGCTCGCGGGCTCTAGAGCACAGGCTCAGTAGTTGTGGTGCACGAGCTTAGCTGCTCCGTGGCATGTGGGATCTTCCCAGACCAGGGATCGAACCTGTGTCCCCTGCATTGGCAGGCGGGTTCTTAACCACTGTGCCACCAGGGAAGCCCTCCCTTGTCTTTAAATACTTTTCAGAGTCATAATATTAGTGCTTGCATAACATTCCAATACTTATGCATACCATAATCAATTTATTTCTTGACTCTTGGATATTTATGTGGCTTCTACTTTTCATTAAAAAACCAAAACTGATTAGCATTCTTAGACCTAACTCCTGATATCTGATTATTTCCTTCAGATAGATTTCTAAAAGTAAGATTTGCAGGGTCCAATTATACTCCAGAAAGAGTGTATCAATTTACACTCCCTAGTGAGGAATTATGTTTATCATGCCACAACTTTGCTGCATCAAATATTATCCCCCCCAAAAAAATACATTTTCCGACTCAAAAGTAAAATCACATCTCATTTGTGTATGGTCAACCTGTGTAGCAAACATTCCTCAGCTCTGGTGACATGTTACATATTTTTTTTAAGTAGACAATTTAATCATATTAAATAGCATTAATATTCAGAAAACCTCACATGACAAACATTACACACATATTTTCCTAGAACTCAAGGAAAAGTCAGTAAAACTGGAGTTCCCTAATGTAAATATTTCCTGCCAGCAGTCAGGACATTAGGATATTTTCTCAGATTAAATTCACGTTGAGGCCTCTAAATGCCAAAATGGTAGAAGAAAAGAACTATGATTCAGCACACAGAATATACTCATTTAGAAACAGTGACTAAAATAAAATGAAGAGTGAAGCATTTACCGCGGAGAAATGACCATAACAAAAATGAGATATACAAGCAACTCCACCACGGAGAGAACACACAGAGTGCATAATGCATCATTCCCAAATGATTCATTACAACTTCTGGAAAAAAGTCAAAGTCATAACTGGAGATACCCTCACCCACACTGTATCTGGCCTTGAATTCTTTTCTGCTAATATCCCTCAAGAGCCCAGGAAGTTGCTAGAAAATGGATACAACAGATAACAGACTCCCTGCACAGCTGAACTTACTGGGGAAAAAAATTAAAAACAAGAGATGGGGAAAGATTTCTTCCCTGTATAAATGTGCTACTGGACTAAATTTGAAGAGGAGATATAAAAAGAGAAGAAAGAAAGAGAGAGAGAGAGAGGGAGGGAGGGAGGAAGGAAGAAAGAAAGAAAGCAAGCTGCTCATTGTTGGCTAAAGGTGGACTGCAGGACTGGAATTCTGGACAAGAGACATCTCACACGTACCCTGGATTGAGTAAGTTCAGCTAGTGCCCACGGCACCACCCCATCACCAAAGTGTTAGAAAATATGCATTCTTCAAGAAGGAAAATTCTAGGGAGGTCCAAAGAAAACTAACATTGACAACAAACAGACGCGTGGTTGTCAAGGGGGTTGGGGGGAGGGATGGATTGGGAGCTTGGGATAAGCAGGTACAAACTATTGTACACAGAATGGATAAACGACAAGGTCCTACTGTATAGCACAGGCAGCCATAGTCAATATCCTATGATAAGCCATGATGGAAAAGAATATATATATATGTATAACTGAATCACTGCTGTACAGTAGAAATTATTACAACATTGTAAATCAACTATACTTCAATAAAATAAATTTCTAAAGAATTGATAAGAATGTAGTTCCAACATTTCTACTATCTATATAATAGAAAAAGGCACTCATTATAATTCTATATATTTGTGAAAAAAAATTGATGTCATATAAAATTAAATGTTTTTAAAAGTGTCAAGGGCAGGTTTAACTTTTTTTCTCAATAAAAATAGACTAAATTTCTTTCTAATAATGCATCTTTCCATGACTTTGAAATAATAAACTTTTTAAAAATACTAAGATAACATTAATGATTATTATGAGACAATTAAAAAGACAAATGAGAAGATTAAGTTCCAAAGTAGGGACTTCCCTGGTGGTCCAGTGGTTAAGACTCTGCGCTCCCAATGCAGGGGGCCTGGGTTCCATCCCTGGTAGGGGAACTAAGATCCCACATACCACAACTAAGCCCGCACGCCACAACCAGAGAAGCCCACATGCTGCAATGAAGACCCAGCACAGCCAAAAAAAACAAAACACCAAAAAACAAAAAAAGCAAAGTAGCCTCCATTAGTTCCTCAAAAAATTAAAAATAGAAATTCCAAAAGAAATGAAATCCCTGTCTCAAGGAGATATCTACACCCCCATGTTCATTGCAGTATTATTCTCAACACATGCATACAACCTAAGTGTCCATGGATGGATAAATGGATGAAGAAAATGTGGTGTATATATACAAAGTGGAATATTACTCGGCCACAAAAAAGGGCAATTCTGCCATTTGCAACAATATGGATGAACCTTGAGGACACTATGTTAGGTGAAATAAGTCAGAGAAAGACAGATACCATATGATCTCATGCACATGTGAACTCTAAAAAAAAAAAAGTCAAACTTACAGAAACAGAGAATAGAATGGTGGTTGCCAGGGGCTGGGAGGTGGGGAAATGGAGAGATATTGGTCAAAGGGTACAAATTTCCATTTATAAGATGAATAAGTTCTGGGTATCTAATGTACAGCATGGTAACTAGTTAACATTACTGTATTACATACTTAAAAGTTAAGAGAGTAAATCTTAAATGTTCACACCACACACAAAAATTTGTAGCTATGTGAGGTGAAGGATGTGTTAACGAACCTTAATGTGGTAACCATTTCCCAATATATACATATATCAAATCATCATGTTGCATACCTTAAATGTACAAATGTTATATGTCAACTATATCTAATAAAGCTGGGGAAAAAATAGAGTAACCTTCATTAGCTGATATAATGAAATGGATATATATATATATATACATAAAATATAAAACTTAACACAGATAAACATCATGCTGTACATAGATTTTTAAAACCTTATTTGAAACAAGATGGGAGAAGCAAGTAAATTCACATCTGTTGCACACCTAACTCTGAGCCAAGGTTTTATAATGACTTTATAAGAGTCATCTAATTTCATCTTCCCAACAGTGCTCTGCGATGGACAGCATTATCCTTATTTTATAGACAAGAAAACTGAAGCTCAGAAAGGCAACATAATTTGCTAAAGGTCTTGTTATTAGAAAGTGATAGAACCAGAACTGAAACTTAGGTCAGATGGCTCCTGGTACTTCAATGTCTTCTATAGAATATGCAAATCAGGCATGACAAACGTTTATAGGGAAAATAACTAGGATGCTTTTCCATGGGACTATAATGTCAACTGCCTCATTTCTTCAGTCAGAACAAACACATACCTGCCCACTCCATAGAAGAGTTGTGAGCAACAGGCGTGACTGTGCATGTATGCGTGCTTGATAAACTGCAAAGCACCAGGTACCGTTTTACTGGCTCTGTAACTATTTTAAAGGAAGGAAAAGGACCAATGTGTAGAAGTTGCATATGGGGAAGCAAACTGATACTTGTAAAAGGAAGAACTTTCCTCCAATTACATCTGCCCAAACTTCCCTATGAAGGGTTGAGTTGCCTACCACCTTTCAAAGGGTTCAAGCACAAGCCCAATGACTGACTACTTGTCTGAGATTCTGGATGGGTAGGAAGAAGATGGATTAGACAACCTTAACGTCCGGTCCACTTCTCACGTTCTCCAATGCTAACAAAATCTTAACAGACTCTTTCCCAAAGGAAAGGAATACCTTTCCCCCTTTAGCACCTCTATCCCGATTATAGGGGGTTATTCTGAAATGCAAAAGACAAATGGCTGAAAGGGAGAGAAAGAACTTAAAATGATCACCTGCAGAAGTAAAAGTACAGGTAGTCATCTTTTCGCCTCACCTACTCAATATTTCTTGCCCCAGTAGCTGGCTTACTTCGTGATCTCTTGGATACATTTGAATCAGGAGCCTCCAAACTTTTTTAATGGTACACTCCATAAAGAAAAAAATGAGCATACTCTCAATGTGCTTCCATTTCTACATTTATACATTATGTGCATTCACTACTGTGCTAATATATATTGGGTATTGTATACAAAAACAAAAAAACACAAAGTCTAAAAGAAGACAAAAAAAATATATGACATTTTCTTCCAGGGCATCACTGTGTACCTTGTTTTCCCCTTTGTAAGCCTGATCACTCACATCTTTCTCCCAAGGGTCATCAAGTCCTCTTTTTTTGGTTCTTGTTTGTTTGTTTTTGTTGATTTTAATAAATTTATTTATTTATTTTTAATTCCTTTTTGGCTGCGTTGGGTCTTCGTTGCTGCGCGTGGGCTTTCTCTAGTTGCGGCAAGCGGGGGCTGCTCTTCTTTGCGGTGCACGGGCTTCTCATTGCGGTGGCTTCTCTTGTTGTGGAGCACAGGCTCTAGGCATGCAGGCTTCAGTAGTTGTGGCATGCAGGCTCAGTAGTTGTGGCTTGCAGGCTCTAGAGCCCAGGCTCAGTAGCTGTGGCGCACGGGCTTAGTTGCTCCATGGCATGTGGGATCTTCCCGGACCAGGGCTCGAACCCGTGTCCCCTGCATTGGCAGGCAGATTCTTAACCACTGCACCACCAGGGAAGCCCCATCAAGTCCTTTTGATTCCACCTCTCATATCTCCTTCATATTTCAACATTTCTACCCCCAAGGTCAAGGCCAGAACTGAGGCCTTCAATATGCCACAGTAGAATACAAGAAGACTTTTAAATTGGCCTCCCTCCACTCAGGGTTTTCCACCCTTACATCTGACCACATCACCCTCAATGGTTCCCTACTGTCCACAAAGTCTAAACTGCTTTAATAACCTAAGAACATAAAACATAATGATCATCATCTCACTAACTATGTCATCTCTCACAAAATAAACTTTCTTCAATTTTCTAATGTGGAAAATGGTACTAGTAGAATCTACTTCATGTGTTTCTTGTGAGATTCAAACAAAATAATGTGTGCAAAGTACGCTTACACTGCCAGGCACATAATACACACCTAATAGCTATAAGCTATTAACAGCATTACCTTCCTATTCTCATCTTGTTATTCTGCTCAAAGTATTTAAAACATTAAGCTAATGATTCCTAAAAAGAAAAAACACAGGATTTCCCTGGTGGCACAGTGGTTAAGAATCCACCTGCCAATGCAGAGGACACGGGTTCGAGCCCTGGTCTGGGAATATCCCACATGCAGCAGAGCAACTAAGCCCGTGCACCACAACTACTGAGCCTGCGCTCTAGAGCCTGCGAGCCACAACTACTGAAGCCCGCATGCCTAGAGCCTGTGCCCCGCAACAAGAGAAGCCACCACAGTGAGAAGCCTGCACACCGCAACAAAGAGTAGCCCCTGCTCGCCGCAACTAGAGAAAGCCCGCACGCAGCAAGGAAGACCCAACGTGGCCAAAAATAAATAAATTTATTTATTAAAAGAAAAAACACAGAATCCTTGGAGGAGACTTGCCTTTACCTGGAATGCCCTTCCTTTCCTGAAGAACTCCTACTCATCCATCAAAGCTATCTGAAACGTCTCTCCCATGAATCTGTATTAAACTCTCCCAGGCAGAACTAATTTCTTCCTGCATAATGTTCCCATAAATTTAAAACACCTCTAACATACTATACAGCAAATCTTTGTTTACTTCTCCATCTCTAAATCTAGGACACAATCCATAAAAAGACATGGGTGTGTTTCATTAGTTATTAATTCAATGAACACCACCTAAGCAACTACTATAAGGCAAAGCAGATGCCTTGACTAAAAAAAAATCTGCCCTTGGGGAGTCTACAGTTTGATAAAGGAGGTATTTAATAGCTGTTTGTTGAATGAATGAAGAATGAATGAATGATATTTAATTCCAGCATGACTGTAAAAGAATTTAAACCAGAGACCCAGAATCAAATGTTTCAATTATCTTAACAGATAATGGAGTCACATTATAAGCACATTTATTAGAATTTAACTACAAGTTCATATTTATTAGGAAGGGTCCAAGGGAGGGAAGGAAAATCTTATTTTCCCCAACATCCTTTCCGTCTTTCAACTAGACCTTAGCCTCAGGGAAGTGTGAGGCCCACAGTCTATAAGCAAAGAGAAACACAATATCTGCCTTCTGAGCTTTGATGGAAGCAGTTCTTGGTAACACGGTGACTTGGAGATTTTCAAGAATAATTCTGTTTAATTTTTCTCCTTATGGTTTGACTTGAGATCCTAACTTACAGTAAAAATTGTACTTGCCCTGTAACTACTGCTATAGCAATTTCATGAATTGTCAGTGGACCTAGGATTTTAAAACAATCAAAAACTCTCATGAAACATAATCAAATTTCTTATTTATAGAAAAAAATCCCTTCCTTACAATAACTTGAATTAACCATAACCCACAAAACAACATGCACTTCAGCTGCTCCAGAGTTAGGTGTCAATTCTCCTGACGGTCCTAAGAGTTGGCAGTGACGGTGGAAAATGGAAAGGTGCTACAGGAGGTCCTAAAAAGGGTACCTTGCCTGGTGCTCTTTCTCCTTAATTCAAAAGCACATGCAGATGTGCAGGGAAACTGAAGCTTTATTCCTCCAGGGCTCATCATGTTCCCACTTCAGTTTTCAATTTACTCAGGTGTGATGTGAACAGACTCTTTACAATTTGAGAAACTAACAAATTACTAAGATTGGGGGTGGGGGGATAGAACCAAAGTAAGAAGCTGGGGGCTGCATGCATTTTCTATACTCTTAGTTTAAAGTGCCATGATTTGATGTCCATTTACAGGAATTGAGAGCAATTGTAAGAAAGGTAAAGATTTTAGGGAAATTTGGGAGGAAAATTAGCATCAAAATTGGCTCATTTAAAGAAGTTACAAAATTGCTTTGATTTTTCCAGCAATGGTTCCCAAAGTGTGGTCTCTGATCCAAGTTCCCCTGGGAACTTGTTAGAAAGGCAAATTCTAGGGCTTGGGGCAGGGCCCAGCAAACTGCTTCCACAAGCCCTACAGGTGATTCTGATACAGGCAGTCCTAACACCACTCAAAAAGGAACAACACACACACACACACAAAAGGAACAACAGCAACAGATAACTGAAATCTTACGTAAATTTAGAGAACCAGCTAAAGAGCTACACCTTCTTTCCCAGGAGAAATCAAGACAGGTCACAGCCTCTTCACTGAGGAACCATGGTGGGGGGGGGGGGGGGCAGGGACGACGACTAAAGGAGCTGAGGCAGCAATTCTTATCCCCAAGACTAGGGCACTAAATTTCGCAAGAGTATTCCAATTTAGGACTTTAAAATTTTTTCTCCCCCCAAACGCCTTCTCTGCTGCATACAAAGAGGCAGCTCTGCCATGAGTTTTCTTACCAAGTAATCCACTAAGTTAATAAGGCAACACTTTAATGTTAGTACATAATCGCTGAACAACCAAAAAACGGACTTTTTATCTGAATTGATACAAACTCTGCTTATTAAGACAAAAACGACAATCATTCTTCCTGACTCTCTGGAAGTTTCAAGAGAGTTTGTGAAATGAAACTAAGCATTTAATCTTTTATAAGGCAGCGTCCTTATGTAGCTCTACAGAACTAGAACAGAGGTTTGAACCCCGGTGACTCCACCATTTAGTAGCTGTGTGATCTTGGGGAAACTATTTCAAGTTTCTAAGTGTTCAGTTTCGTTTTCCCCAACCGTAAGGTAACAACAATATAACCTCCCTCAAAAGGAACACACTATAGATGTTAGCTGCTACAACTGTAGGCGCTAACAGTAATAATTGCAGGCAACATTTATAATGTAACCAGGCATTTTGCATCAGGTCGCAAGCAAAAGTCTGGACCCAAGCTTTCTTCTGATTCATTAACAGGGGAGACTAGATCTTAGCTTAAAACAATCAAATGATAAAAGACTTTAAGGGCACAGTGAATACCTGTAGGGGAACACAGAGGAGAAATCAGACTGAAGTTATGAAAGACTTATAAACTGCTGACGAGGGACATTCAAGGAGTCTCTATCTTGGGTGTCTTTAGGAAGGGCGCTGCTCTCCTTAAAGAGAGGAAAGAAAGAGACATGCATACACACACTGTACAGATATATCCCATTTGGAAGCAAATGAGAGGAGTATGCCTTTGACAGCAGCTAGAATAACTATAGTTGTCTGCATTTGTCTGGCAGATTTATTTTTGGCAACCCTTAATGAACAAAGAGCACAGGTTAATGGTAGAGCAATCTACATCTACAGCTGCAATCATACACATGAAGAAGATAGAATTCATTATCTCTCAAGGTTCTCTAACAATGATGATGCAAGGAATTGTAACAAAGTGCCTCTGTAGCTAAATGTCCTAGGAAGCCTACCAACACAATTCTTTTAAGATTGGGTCCAGTATAGCTTCTGGTGATTGGCTAAATGTCTCCCATTGCTTTTCTAAAGAACCATTAAAATCCCCATTTTTAGTGTTTGCTTTGTAAAACTGAAGTCTGTTTAGTAATTTTAATCTCTCTGGAGATGAGTGAGTTTTAAATTATTTACGAAAAAAATCTGTTACTAATAAAGACAATAGCTTCAGGTACAGTAGTAAATAATAATCATTATTATTATAGCAGCTCGTTTTTATCGAGCCCTTACTACTTGCCAAGAGCAGTGCTAAACTCTTCACCGGTACAATTTCATTTAATCCTCAAACCAATCTTATAAAACAGACATTATCATCATACCCATTTTCAAATTAGAAAATTGAGTTCCAGAGGAACCATAATTTGAATTAGACTTATCCAAGATATTAACCTCTACACTGTGTTGCCCTTCTAAAGGAAGCACACTGATGATTAAAGTACATAGGTGGCCACTGGTAAATGTCACCACTGTTCCATTTGAAGGGCAATCTTGTCTCTAAATCAACAAAGAACAACAACTAACAGTAACAGCCATTAAAGGAATAAGGCAGCTCTCTATATACATCTATGGAATGGTGCCGACCAGCATTACTCAAAAGCAGGCCAGAGAACTGCTGGTTGCAGATCCACAATGAGATAAAGAGCTTGTGCCAGAACCTAAATCAGCACATCACTAAGCACTGTTTAGTTTAGCTGACATTTGTGTGTAGCAAGACTTTCTGGATAAAGGAAGCAGGGCCATGATTTACCTTATCTCCTCATGGACCGGTAATAAATAGTTCTGAGCAGCCCTGGTCTAGGAACCAGTTCTGAGCAGCATGGGTGCAGACAATTTATTGTTGAACAAAAAGCAAATCTACAGTAACTATTCTGCAAATGACCACATTTGTTCAGTTTATAAACAGATAAGTAGATAAATGTTATGAACACAAATACCAATGATGCCACTGGAAGGATATACTCCAAACTATTTGAGAATTGCCATTTTTTGCCTTACCAATTCTGTACTTTAGCCAAAAAAATTTTTATAACCATGAAAGTGAAATGAGCGGGATTTTTAAAAAAGATAAAATGTTTTCTTTTCCTATTCTTACTAAGTATTTTTAAAAATTAACTAAAGCCTATACTTTATTTGGATTTCCTTAGGTTTTTTTTTTTTTTAATTAATTTATTTATTTATTTTGGCTGCGCTGGGTCTTCGTTGCTGTGCGCGGGCTTTCTCTAGTTGCGGTGACCGGGGGCTACTCTTTGTTGCTGTGTGCAGGCTTCTCATTGTGGTGGTTTCTCTTGCGCATGGCCTTGTAGTTGTGGCACGCAGGCTCAGTAGTTGTGGCTCACGGGCTTAGTTGCTCCGCGGCAATGTGGGATCTTCCCAGACCAGGGCTTGAACCCATATCCCCTGCATTGGCAGGCGGATTCTTAACCACTGCGCCACCAGGGAAGTCCCTTAGTTTTTAACTAATGGCCGTTTCCTGTTCCAGGATCCCATCCAGGATTTAGTCCTCATGTCTCCTTAGGCTCCTCTTGGCTACTAAATCTTTTATAACCTAAAGTTTATTATTATTGCTTCCAGAGCCAGAGTTCATAAAAGTGGCAATACACTAACATTTCTTGAGCACTTCCTGTGTGCCAGACAGTTTGTTTGTTCAATACTCTGCTTGTCTTACCAATGCTCTGAGTGAAGTACTATTATTATCTCCATTTGACAGGCAAGGAAAATGAGGCAGGATGAGAGTAAGTAATTTGCCCACAGTTCAATAGCTGGAGAGTGGTGGAGCCAGGATTTGGAGGACCCCAGGCCAGCAGTCTGATTCCTGAGGCCATGCTACAAACTCCTATGCTACACAAAACACATATAAATTTATACGAGTATGCTTATTTCAGAGTGTTACCTGGTACCTGAAAATGGGATGTGACATTATGAGAATGTCAGAAACTGCTAAAAGATGACCGACCACAAACACAATAAAACTCATTTTTATTGTGTTGACAGTGCACAGTGCTTTCTGTACATTATTTCACAATTTAATTCCAAGACCGATGGAGGAAATGAGATACCCAATAGAAAAGAGACTAAAACATTAACCTGAGTGTAAGAAGTAGAGTTCCCAGTTTCAAACAAGAGATATTTATTTGTATGTTAGGTATTTGGAGAAAAACACGTATAATTTAAACTCTATAAAAATACAGTCTGGGGGACTTCCCTGGTGGCGCAGGGGGCTAAGACTCAGCGCTACCAAGGCAGGAGGCCCGGGTTCGATCCCTGGCCAGGGAATTAGATCCCACATGAATGCTGCAACTAAGAGTTTGCATGCCACAACTAAGGGGCCCACATGAGGCAACTAAGACCCGGCACAACAAAATAAATATATAAATATTTAAAAAAAAAATACAGTCTGGAAATCTTTCAAACATACACTTTTGGTGACACATTTGAGAGTTTCCATAAACATTTTTAATGTAATTGCAATGGAAGGTCAATTAAAAATGGAGTGGCCATTTGAAAAGGCATTCATTACCTCTCTCTCTTTTTGTAGTAGTGCATTCAGAAAACTCTTTCTAAGGGACATGAAATCTAACAAATTCTCTTGTCTAATTTCTCAGAATTTACCAGCTTTCTGTGCCATGTTTTTTACCAGGGAATGCATCCACTGTTGTAATGATGAAAAGAAAGGTGAAAACTGAGCACAGCAAAGAAATGAGAGCAAATTATTCGAGTCAGGGGTCAGCCCAGAAAACATTCCTCCACGTTCTAGGGCTGCTCAACCAGTCTTCTAAAGAGCTGCTCTACCTGTCCTTATCTCTCTGTCCCCTAAAGACAGGGAGCAGGCAGCTCCCTGAAGCAATGGCCACACCTTTGGCTCTGAGTTCCAGAATTTCTGCTGGTGCTTGGGGGTTATAGTTTGACTGAACTGTCCTACAAGTGTAGCCCATCAATATGAGCACAAGGAAAAGCCATTAAGGATCCTCAAGGAGAACTTCTGTTCACTGGCCATTGACAAGACATCAAAATATGCCACACCGACGTGACATACGGAAAACGAGACGAGCAGAATGACTTCTTCCTACTCTCTCTTCTTTGGTAAATAACATTTGGAGGCTTAATTCTATTTTTCAAACATGCTACTTTCACAGCCAGACTAAAATTTGGACATCCTCAGAAGTGAAAAGTGCCTGACTTAAATAAGATTAGCAGACACCTATTGTTCTATCTTAACTGCTGGAGGTCTGAGGGAGGGAGCTGTTTTGGTAAGCCGCACCTTCAGAATAATAAAAGCTAAGGGCCAAAGTCCAGAGGTCTTCCACAGACCAGTAGATAAGGAGTTAGAAGTGACAGCGCAGAAACTGGGACATCAAGCACTTTAAGAACTGCTGGGGGCTTCTCTGGTGGTGCAGTGGCTGAGAATCTGCCTGCCAATGCAGGGGACACGGGTTCGAGCCCTGGTCTGGGAAGATCCCACATGCCGCGGAGCAACTGGGCCCGTGAGCCACAACTACTGAGCCTGCGCATCTGGAGCCTGTGCTCCGCAACAACAGAGGCAGCGATAATGAGAGGCCCGCGCACCGCGATGAAGAGTGGCCCCCGCTTGAAGAGTGGCCCCCGCTTGCCGCAACTAGGGAAAGACCCAACACAGCCATAAACAAACAAACAAACAAACAAACAAACCTAAAGTTAAAAAAAAAAAAACACGGCTGGAACCTTTGTAAACGCTCCTTATGCTGCATTGGCTATTCTGCTGTGACGCCAAGGCTAGAGGGTGCTACTTCTTCTAGGAGGTCACTGCAGCCAGCTTTGGAGTAGACTTCCAAGGGATAAAATGGCAGAAACAGCGCCACAAGAAAAGGAAAGTCCAAACTCCAAGAAGGAAAGACAGAACTCTAGATGATTAGCAACAGAAGCAAGACTCCAGATTTCCCAACAGCATCTCAGATTATTCAGAAATGTGTGGATGTTTTCACGCTCTGCCCATATCAAAGCCTTTCGCTGATCCTCACTACACATTTTCATCCCTAAAATCCATATATCCTGGATTTTTCCATGCGTAGACATAAACCTATATATGAAGAACTTAAAAGTGTTAGGGTAATATTATTTGCTCTCATCTATGTGTATCCTCTTCAGTGTATGGATCTTGGGTTATAAACATCATTCTAGAGGGCAGGGACTAAAAACCACAGACTTATTCTTCCCAGTATCTTGAACTGTATATACTTTTAGGTTCTCTTGCTAAAACAGAACTTCATATTGGATAAATTAAAAATAATTTTATGAAAGTTACTAAGAGAGTAGATTTTAAAAGTTTTCATCACAAGAAAAAAAATTCTAACGGTGTGGTGACGAATGTTAACTAGACTTATTGTGGTGATCATCTGGCAATACTTACAACTATCGAATCATTGTTGTACACCTGAAACTAATATACTACTATAACATTATTATGACATATAATGTTATAATATATGTCAATTATATCTCAATAAAACAATGTAATATACTGATGGGCTCCAAAAAAAACCAAAAACAAACTACTGAATATTAGACTTCTGTTTCCTACAGTATAGTAAATTTAAATATAGTAAATTTAAATATTTTGGATCATCTTTCTCTGAACATCAAAACCATTTCCTTTCAAATTCCTTTAAATTCATTATCATTTTGGTCTTAACTCATACTTATTATATATGTCAGTAGTTCTGACATAGATTTTGAACCTGACTTTTCAGGTTGAAACTAAAATGCTGGATAAAATATTTTTTAAATATAATTTTAATCACTTCACCAGCTTTCACATAAGTAATGAATTTTAAAAGTCCCAAAACAAGATAAGGTCAGTATAAAACAGATCAAATGATAACGAGTGCTATGGAGAGAGAGAAAGCAGGAGAAGGAAGATGGGAAGAGCCAGGAGAGGTTGAGGCTTATAATCTTAAATAACATGGTCAAAGAAAACATGGTCAAGAAAAACATTTCAAAAGATCAATATAATCAGACCGTGTTCTATGACGACAATGCAATTAAGTTAGAAATCAGTAATAAAACCATAAATGAAATAACTTCGTATACCTGAAAAATTTAAAACACACTTTTAAACAGATTATGAGTCACAGAAAAAAAACATAATGGAAATTAGAAAATACACAGAACTGAAAGGTAACAAAAACACTACATATAAAAATTTATAGAAACTTCCCTGGTGGAGCAGTGGTTAAGAATCCGCCGGCCAATGCAGGGGGACACGGGTTCAAACCCTGGTCCGGGAAGATCCCACATGCTGCGGAACAACTAAGCCCATGTGCCACAACTACTGAGCCTGCTCTTTAGAGCCTGTGAGCCACAACTACTGAGCCCGTGGGCCACAACTACTGAGTCTGTGCTCTAGAGCCTGCGAGCCGCAACTGCTGAGCCCTTGTGCTGCAACTCCTGAAGCCCGCGTGCCTAGAGCCCATGCTCTGCAACAGGAGAAGCCACCACAATGAGAAGCCTGCGCGCCGCAAAGAAGAGTAGCCCCCACTCGCCGCAACTAGAGAAAGGCCACGCACAGCAACGAAGGCCCGATGCAGCCATAAAAAAAAAGAAAATTTGTAAATTTGAAAGCAATGACATATTTTTTTCTTTTTCTTATTTAAAATTTTATTTATTTTTTGGCCACGCCACGCAGCATGTGGGATCTTAGTTCCCCGGACCAGGGATCGAACCTGTGCCCTCTGCATTGGCAGTGCGGAGTCTTAACCACTGGACTGCCAAGGAAGTCCCGACAGATTTTTTTTCTTGATGAAAATATGAAACTTGGATAACTTTATTAAACACTTAAGAGTCACATAATTCCAGTCTTACATGAATTCCTCCAGAGAACAGTAAGAGGAAATAATCCCCAACTAATTTCAAACATGATTCCTCTCAGATTGCAACGTAGGAATTATATATTTTAAAAAAGATAAACACCCTCACTTTAAAAAAGAATTTTTTTAAAAATTAATTAATTATTTATTTTTGGCTGCGTTGGGTCTTCGTTGCTGCGTGCGGGCTTTCTCTAGTTGCGGCGAGCAGGGGCTACTCTTTGTTGCAGTGCGCGGGCTTTTCATGTGGCGGAGCACGGGCTCACGGAGCACGGGCTTCAGGAGTTGTGGCACGTGGGCTCAGTAGTTGTGGCTCGCGGGCTCTAGAACGCAGACTCAGTAGTTGTGGTGCATGGGCTTAGTTGCTCCGCGGCATGTGGGATCTTTCCGGACCAGGGATCGAACCCATGTCCCGTGCACTGGCAGGCGGATTCTTATCCACTGCACCACCAGGGAAGTCCCCTCGTTTTTTTTTTTTTTTTTTTAATGTAAAGTCACACTCCTATATACCTCATGGGGCAAAGAGGAAACCATTATAAGAAATTCAAAATACTGAGAAGTTAATTTTAATAAACTTTACACATCAAAACTTTCTAGATGAAGCAAAGATGGTACTTTAAGGGGAATTATCATAAATATTTATTAGGGGAGAATATTTATTGGAGAGAAGAACAGATGCCTTTGTTAAGAATGATGCTTTTGTTAGAAATAACATTTACATTAGAAAAGAAATTTATTGCCTTAAATGTTTACAGTAGCGAAGAAGGATAAAAGCAAATGAGCTGTATGTCCAACTTAAAAAAAAACAGATAAAGAACAGAATAAATCTGAAGAAAATTTAAAGGATGAGAGTAAAGATAAGAGCAGAAATCAATAAAAGAGAAAAGAAAAAACAACAAAAACAGACAACCCCCTTTTAAGATTCAGCAAGAAAGAGATAAGGCAAAAATAAATATTTTAAAATACTATTTTATTTTTAATTTTTATCTTCTGGCCCCACTGCGTGGCTTACAGGATCTTAGTTCCCTGACCAGGTGCCCCGGCAGTGAAAGCGCCAAGTCCTAACCACTGGACCACCAGGGAATTCCCTACAATAATATTTTAAATTAAATACAGATCAGCCCATATTTTTAAAATATACTATCATCAAAATTATGTCAATATATTTGAAAACTTACACAAAACAGAGACATTTCTAGAAAAATATAACTTAACAAAACTGACTTCAGAAGAAATATAAAGAATAAATAATCCTATCACTAGTAAAACTAATGATTAACTGCTGATTAGCAGTTAAAAGTTCTTCACACAAAGAAAATGACTAGACCCAAATAAGCAGTTTTACCGACCTTTCAAGAGAAGAAATATTCCAAAATTTCAAACTCTTTTACAAAATAGAAAGAGAAGCAATACTCTCCAATGCATTCTGTTAGGCTAGTATAATGGAAATGTGAACCCAGACAAGGACATTATCTGAAAGGAAAGCCATGGGTCTGTTTCATTCAAGCATTTAGAGACAAAAAACAAAAAACAACAACAACAAAAAAACCTGAACTAAATATTGGCAAACTGAATCCAACTATTTACACATATAATACAATGATGAAGATAGGTTTAATTCTGGAATACAGAGATGGATCAATATTAGAAACTTTGTAAATATTTCTCATTACATTAACAGATTAAAGAAGAAAAAATAATATCAATAGATGCAGGGACTTCCCTGGTGGTCCAGTGGTTAAGAATCCGACTTCCAATGCAGGGGATGCAGGTTCGATCCCCGGTCCAAGAACTAAGATTCCACATGCCGTGGGCAATAAGCCCGCACGTTGCAACTACTAAGCCCACATTCCACAACTACACAGCCCACATGCCGCAACTAGAGAAGCCTGCATACTGCAACGAAGAGCCCACATGCCACAATGAAAGATCCCGTGTACCACAATTAAGACCCAATGCAGCTAAATATATAAATAAATATTTTAAAAAAATCAACAGATGCAAAAAGAAAAAAGGGTAACTTTCAACCAACTATTAATGATTAAAACTTCAAGTAAACAGAGAATACATGAAAATTAACCTGATAAGAATATCTATAATAAACTGAAAACAATCATTATCCCTTACGGTAGGAGAGGCTTGAAAACATTCCCTTTAAATCCAGAACAAGAATGACAATTCACTGTGTTTATTAACTTCATACTCAAAATTCTGCCTAGGGCAAAAATAGAAGAATAAATTAAAGCCGTAAGGTTTGGGAAGGAGGAAATATAATTAATTGCCTTTATATTTGCAAATAATAAGATTTTTTTAACCAAAAAATGAACAAATTATTTGAAATAATAAACTAGCACAGTGGCTGGACATAAGACCAATATGCTAAAGTAAACTTCATTTCTGTATACCAGAAACAATTAGAAAATAATTTTAAAAGAGATCTCATAAACATTAGTAACAAAAGTGAAATAAGTCTAACAAAAAACATAGAAAATATAAAACTTTACAGTAAGATATTTAAAAACAACTAAATAAATGGAGAAATATTCATATTCATGGGTAAGTAGAACTTATAATCTAATATACAGTTGCCAATTCTCTGCTAATTGCTTTATAATTTCACACAGTTTCAATCAAAATGCCTATGGGCTTCCCATGGAAGGAAAACTGATTCTAAAATGCACATGAGGGACTTCTCTGGTGGTCCAGTGGCTAAGACTCTGCACTCCCAACGCAGGGGACCCGGGTTTGATCTCTGGTCACGGAACTAGATCCTGCATGCATGCAGCAACTAAGAGTCCGCATGCCGCAACTAAGATCTGACTCAGCCAAATAAATATTTTATAAATAAATAAATAAAATGCACATGAGAGAGAAAGAACCAAGATCACCAAGATACTTCTGAAAGGGTATAAGGAAGGAGAATTTGGCCTACCAAATGTAAGACTAATTATAAAGCTATAGTAATTAAGATACTGTGGTATGTGCAAGAATTTATAAATTAACCAATGAAACATAATAGAGTGTCCAGAGATAGATACATGTATACATGAAACTCTGATCAAGACAGAAGTAGCTAGTAGATTACTTTTTAAAAGAAGAAACTATTTAGCAAGTGGAATGAAAAAAGCTGGTCATCCACATGAAAAGAACTAAAAATATATCCCTAGTTCACAATATGAAAAATAACTTCAGATAAATTAAAAACTTTTATGTCAAAAGCAAGATTTTAAAACATTCATAAGATGATATAGACAGATATCTTTCTGACCTTAGAGTAGGGAAGGATTGCTTAAACACCAAATATAAATAATTGATACATTTGAACAAATTAAAATGAGCAACTTCTGTTTATCCAGAGATATCTTTTTAAAATGTGAAAATACAAACTACAAACAGGGAGAAGATATTTGCAACAGATATAACTGACAAAAGACCAATATTAAGAACATACCGAAACCAAAACAAAACAAAATGCACAAATCAATAAGAAAAAGACAAACCAACAGATAACTGGGCAAAGGTATGAATAAACATTTTAGTGACAAAAGCAAATGGCCCTTAAACATGTGAAAAGATGCCCTATCTCATCAGCAATCAAAAACATACAAATTAAGCCAAAATACCATTTTATCCCAGTAGATTGCCTCTCCAAAAAACCTTGTCTTCATGCTGACGACTGGTTGTCCAAATCTGTTCTCTCCTTCCATGGTTATGAAGTTGTAGCTGGAAACAGGGCTGCCCAGGTAGACTACATTTGCCAGCCTCCCTTGCGGCAAGACGTTGTCCTGTGACTAAGTTCTCACCAGTTAAATGAATGGAAATTCTCTGTATTATTTCTGGCCTGGGTTTTAACACATTGGCCATATGCTCCTCACGACTCATTTTCCTTCCTGTAAGTCAGAACATGGATATACTTAAGACCCAGTTTCAACCAGGCATACAAGTTCAGTTCCCTAGGTGATGGCAGAGGAACGAGATGGAGAAAACTCAAATAATTTAAGGAGGCAAAACTGTCCTGGTAGCCTGGACTGCACACCTCCAGACTGTTAGGTGAGAAATTTCTACATTTTTAGGTTATTGTCTTTCAAGGTTCTCTTTATTGTTATAGTTTAGCCTTTACCTTAACTAATACATTGGCCCATACTAAGTGTTTTTCAGGATGTGGAATTCTCATTCACTGCTGGTAAGAGAATAACTACCAAGCACTTAGAGAAAAGTTTGACATTAGTAAAGTTGACCATGCACATTCCCTATAACCCAGCAAGTATACATAGAGAAACTCATGTACACTAGGAGACACTCACAGCATGTTATATATTATTATTAATCATGATGGCAAAAAACTGCAAATAATCCAAATGTCATAAAGAATGAATAAATAGCTTCCAGTATTTTCATGCACTGGAATACTATATATCAGTGAAAATAAATTAATGACAGCTACACACATTAATGTAGATCAATCTTAATATAACATTGAGTGAAAAATGGAAGTCATAAGAAGGCATACTTACTTTGAAAATTTTTTATTAGAGAAAATTTTAAACATACACAAAAGTAAAGAGAATAAAATAATGAACCCCATGTACCCAACAATTATCAATTCCTGGCTAATCTTATTTTATCTGTATTCCCACCTACTTCCTCCTTCCCCCAGATTATCTTGAAGCAAATCTTAGCCATCCCCAAATACTTCAGCACATATATTTAAAAGATAAAGATTTGTTATACATGCCAAAATACTATTATTTTTAAAAATTAACATCAATTCTTTAATATCATTAAAAAATCTGGTGTGTGTTCAAAAGGGCTCTGTATTTTTGATGCATGGATATAACATACATCAAAACTATAAAGAAAACTATAAAACTATCATAAAACTTTAAAGAAAACAAAGGGATGATTAATACTAAATTCAGAATTGTTATTGAGGGGGCAACAGGATGAAGAGAGATTTGTTAGAAAGGGGACAATTTGGGGGTTTCTAGACACTGCTAATGTTCTACTTCTTAACCTGCGTGGCTATTAACCAGGTATTCATTTTATTATTATGCATTAAATTGTAAATAATTTTCCGTACCCGTTTGTATATATATTTCACCCAAAAAAAGAAAAGAAAAAGAGAGGCTGCTTCCCCCGCCCTCCCACCCCGCAACCTACGAACTGTTAGCTGAATTCAAAACAAGAAAAAAACAAAGTATATCACTGAGCAAACAGGAAGTTTGAAATTGTCCTGTGAACAAACCTGATCAGCAGAGGTTCAATTTCGCTTGGATGCACCTTGCCCCACCCCCATCCTGAAGGAGGGTGGGTCTCAAAGTGAGATTCCTGCATTAGGCCAGGAAATTTACCAAGCAGAGGATGTACTGAGGTCCAAAAGTACAGGAAATACAACCTATACCAAACAGGAAAAATAACCGGAAACTCCTCCCGCCATGCGTTATAGCTTGGTATGGACACAGAAAGCTGAGTGCACCCAGGCAAAGTAGCCGTGGCAGCGACTGGCACACCGTGAGCGCTCAATAACTGTTAGCTGCTGCTACGATTATTTTTCATTTTTATTATTTCATCATCCTTTTTTCCCCCGCCATGGAAGTTAACTTTAATTATAAACTTTTGACTTCACAGAACATCTGACTTGGAGGGAGTGATGTTTTATTTCATTTGTTGGTGACATGTAAGACTGAGGTCCAACTAGGGTTTCTCCTCATGCTGAAATCCCACTACCCAGTATGGCTGACACACGTGAATGGACATAGCTATCCATCAATTTAGCTCTCTTTTAGCTTGTCTTAACCATCCTTTTTTTTTTTTTAAATGGTCTCTCTTTTTCCCAATTATTATAAAATATTTCTCCATACCATAAAATGTTCTTCAAAAACCACTGATAATGACCCCATAACATTCCATGTGCACAAGTTAGTTAACCATTCCCCAGTGGAATTCAGTAAACTATTCTCCATTGTTGGACACTCAGACTGTTTCCAGCTCTGTGACTTTCTAAAGAAGTTACACACATTTGAATTCAGTTTAATTTTGTGGTAGTACTTCATTGGACACCCTAGATAATTCTGAATGATCGCCATGTTAGTTTATACTATAAAGGAATGATAATTCAAAACAATTACTCTATTCATTCAATTAAGATTTAATGAAGCCCTATACCAGGAGGTGTGGGAGATACATAGACAATAATTTTTAATATCAAAGTGCTTTCTGTTATATGTCAAATATATCTCAATAAAGCTGGAAAAAAAATCAAAGTGCTTTCAAATGAAGCAAAAGCAAATTAGCAGGCAAAAGTGAAATTTTTCATTTCTATATTGATTTTAAAACAAAATATTTTGCTCAAAACTATGAAATTAAGTCAGAGACTTTATCTGACATCATAAGAATCCTTTTCACATCAATTGATTGGACTACAGTTTTCATTTTCCATTTGGCATCATTAAAGGTAGAGAAAATGTAAAACAAAAGTTGTAAGCAAACACATGGCAGCCCAGGATATGTGCTTTTCGGTTCTGTTACTTGTACTTGGATAAAAAGGAATGACACAATAAAAAAAAAAAATCCACCTTATAAGGAGCTGGGAATCTCTCTGGTTTGCCTATCACATATCCCTTTTTAATTCCACCATGAAACTCACTCCATTCTAAAAGTACAGAGGACTTTATCATGATGATTTAAGAATCGCCCACTTTGGGATCTATTTAGGCAGCAGATTGGTGATTATGTATTTGAATTTCAAAAAGCTTATCTAAGTCAGAATGTAACAAGAAGCAGTTGAAACGTAAAGAAAACCAAAATTAAACAGATAACAAGGCCTACTTTTTATAGACTATTTATCAGTGCCAAGTGTGTGATAAAGGCTTTCCACAAATCACCTCACAGAAGCCTCACAAAGGCAAGGAGGTAAGTACTATTATTATCCCCATTTTACAGATGAAGAAGTTGACTGTTAGTGGTCAAATATATTATTAGTGGCAGGGCTGAATGGCTAACACCAAAGTTTCTGCTCTTAAACACTATGTTCTATTTTTTTCCCATCCTGAGATACCAACAGGTGAGCATATATATATGTTGTCAATAAATTAGAAAGTAGTTTGGGTCCAACGAATAAAAAGACCTTCAAATAACTAAAAATGTCTTCTAGTAACTGTCTCTATTCCCAACTTCTGCCTTCAAACCACTAAAACAAAGGTAGACTGAGTGATTAGACATACAGTTTACTCCGGTTTTTTTTTTTTTTTTTCATCTTAATTCTCAGTTATGTAACTTGAAATAAAAATAGTTAGCATAAAAAAGGGTCTGGTCAGTCCACAAAGTAGACTCTCAAATTGGACCAGAGCTGAGGATGTGGGGTTCCTGACCTGGTCATCACACAGCACAGGAGTAAGCAAAGCAATCTAGACAGAGCTCAGATTTACCATCCCATAGCATACTCCAACCCTCACTGTATTTCAGAGCATGCTTTGCTTAAAAATTTCTCCAAAACTATTTCTTAAGATACTTTGAAGTTCATGAAACAAATCAGGTTTTCTGGACAACATAAGAGGGCTTATTGCAGTAGCTTCACTTAGTATGACCAAAATTTCAAGCACGTTACATTTGTACATATTCACCATATTTTTTTCCCCTTGATCTTAAAACCACCTTGTGAAGCTGCTGCCTGGGCATTGTGGCTTCTTGAAATGATCTTGGTGAAAAAACAACTTAGTTATGGTTAATCAATTTAATTAACTCCTCCTGTTAACAGACCAGAGTTGCTGTTCTCTCGTCCATCCAACTATGATTCCTTCAATGGATGTAAAGTCTAAACAGGTAAGTGTTCTATCTCCTACTCTTCTTTGTGAGGAATCTAAAAGTAAACCACTGTTACCGAAAAGCAGAGGACCTGGGGTCCAGTCCCACATACGTTACAGTTAATTGTGTAACTGACATTATGCCTCCTTGCACCGCTGAAGTGGGCTGGACAGGAAATGTTTAAAGTCCTTCCCAGCTATAAAGTTTTAATTCATAATTTAAATTGTTGTTTTCTATTGCAAGTTAAATGAAGAACATTAGAGGCAGACACAGGTTCCCTATGAGTGACAGGAGCACTTTTAATTTCCCTATTGAAACCTATCACATGACGGGAGGTCATATTAAATTGAACTGGCATTTCCTTATGCTCCATCTGCTACCAAAATGTACTATTTGTAGTTCAGGCAGCAGAGCGGTTGAAAAACAACAGATTTTCTTGGCACTTCCTGCACGTATGGCACATAGATGAGTACGAGATTATCCTCAGGAAAATACTGCAAATAATAGCTGTCAATTCTTAGCAACTAACAACACGCATTATTAAAAACAAACACAACTTCCCATCCATGAGTTCCACCTCACAAAATGTGTCTTTTGTTTCTTCTGACTCTCATATGTGAACCAATATTTTTTACATGGGCTCCATAATATTTCTGCTGCAGAATTCAAAAATTACTAGGGGGCTTCCCTGGTGGTGCAGTGGTTGGGAGTCCGCCTGCCAATGCAGGGGACGTGGGTTCGAGCCCTGGTCCCGGAGGATCCCACATGCCGCAGAGCGGCTGGGCCCATGAGCCACAACTACTGAGCCTGCGCGTCTGGAACCTGTGCTCTGCAACAAGAGAGGCCGCGATAGTGAGAGGCCCGTGCACCGCGATGAAGAGTGGCCCCCACTTGCCACAACTGGAGAAAGCCCTCTCACAGAAACGAAGACCCAACACAGCAATAAATAAATAAATAAATAAATAAATAAATAAATAACTAGATGTCTAAAATCTACAGATAATCCCCAAACCTTCTGTTAGCCACTTGCTACAGTCTTTTCCACTGCTAAGCTTTTTGCCAGAGATGCTAAGAGTAGTGTAGTCAACTGGTTTGAGTTTCATACACTTTTCCAGACAATCTTGCTTTTTAAGGGCCCCCACGAATAAGAGATTAATTTCTCTGGATTCTAAATCTTTGGGAAGTTGACCAACACGCATGAAGTAGTCTTTCTCCTCCTAGTTAACACATGTCTTTTAAATTATTGCTTGGGGTCCTGTTGTCCTCGATTTAAACCTATCTATTCCTTTAACTACTTGTATAATTCCCAATTCTTCCCCCTCTTACAATTCTGTGCTCTACTTTTCTGAACGTGGTTTTATTATTTTTCTGTATTTTCTGTGGTATTACATTTTAATTCCTTGAGAAATCAGATAATACATAGTGTTTGCGAATTCATTATGAAAAAAGTTAAAGCAAAGGTAACCCTCCTCAAAACAGGGCAGCCAAGAGAAAAACGCAAAAAGCTTGAAAATTTTACTGCATAATTAATGTGAACTGACATGACATCTTCAATTAGACTCAAAGACCCTTAGGACTGAGAGAATCTAAACTCCTTATCTTACAGATAAGAAAACCAAAACCCAGAAAGAAGCTAAGTGACTTGCCCTACATGATACATCTAACTGGATACATTTATGGTCTTACGCATAAAATTACAGCATAAAATTACACGTTACACCTAGGATGGTTCTTTTCACATTGAAAATAGCCCCAGAAAGTCTGTTTCCTAAACACCTGCAGGCAGCCACAGTGGCTAAATCCCACATCTATGGAGTCATTCTTTTAAATCAAACCCTTAACTCAGAAATCCTGAGATAAATGCAACTGGTATTAGGGGAAATGGGAGAGAATAAGAAAGGACAATACTCCAGGATGTTAGATTCAAGTCAGAAGGTACAAAAGTCACATATAATCAAAAATGACTCTTGATACATTTAAGTGTATCACAGATACACTTAAATCACGCAGAGAGTCCAATATTTACGTCTTTATTCATTGGGAAGAGACCAATGTCTTCTCTTAATGAGTCCAGCACAGCTAGGTTTTCCTGCAGCATTAGAATAAGCCACTTTCTTTTGTTTACCATCAGAGGAAATACCTGCTAGAATTGAAAGAGTTGGTTGTTCCAAAACCACCCACCTTTAAGCAGTGGAATAGCATCTGCCAGGGTGAGATACTCACCCTTAAAGAGGGGCTCAGGAAAAGAAACAGTTAGAAAACCAGGATCCTACCTCTGAAACTATCCTTAGTAAGGGACCTATTCTCACTGCACAGGACAGCGGGCCTCATGCACTATTTAACTATTTAACTCATTTCTCTTCCACTGTCTTCTTGATTTTGCCTAGTAAATTCAGGTGAATGTGTGCCATTCAAGGTGTATATGATCCAATTCCATTGTACTGATATTTCCCTATTCCCATATTTGCATATGGATATAAGGATCTGGGTTAGACACAGGATGTGTTAAGTATTACAGGGGAAGTAGATGAAGTCTGGACACAGGCTCTGATGAGAAGGGCAGGTCAGGTGTAGTAAAGAGCCATAAAGCAGCCTGAGGACTCACAGGTTAAGTGAGGAGGGTTGAAGGGAATAGACAGATCACTTTCTATGGGACAGAATTTGTTCCAAAAGTAATTTTTACCATGTTTGTGATTTTTCCTTGGATTGGATGTGACGGACACATTTTAAGCATTGCAACACATCCCATTTTATTGATTTTTATTTTATTTATTTATTTTTGTTGTTGTTGTGCCCCGCAGCATGTGGGATCTCAGCTCCCGGACCAGGGATCGAACCTGCACCCCTTGCATTGGAAACGTGGAGTCTTAACCACTGGATTGCCAGGGAAGTCCCCACTGTATTTATTCTTAAATCAATATAAACGGCCTATACTCTCAAAGCATATAAGTAACCGTATAACTATAAAATTCATACTCTGAAAGAGATTAATCATGAGAATATTTTCCAGATAAAGACTTGATCATGGACAAATGACCTTAGAGCAGAAATACCGAAACCAATACTTGGAAATACATTCTTCAAGTCAGTGCTCCAAGCAGCAGGAAAACCAGACTGCTACCCCTTGAAGACCTGCCACAAAGAGCCATGTGGAAAAACCACACAGAGAAATGGTGATAGTGAACAAGAGTTCTACCTCAGTATGAAAGATTTTTGGCTGTGTTGGACCCGTTAAGAAAAGAAAGGTTATGCTCATTAGAAAGTGTACCTGTCTCTAAGCAAATAATTACTTCTCTGCTAACATAACTTCCATGTCAATGTAACCAGTTCCTACAAGTATAAATTACCTTAATTGCATGCAGATAAAAATCTGTGTTTCCTGAACAGTGTTCATCTTAACTCCATTATTGGAGTCAACCTTAAGGAAACTTAAGTCTCTGGGCTTGCATATTGTGTTTGCCTCTGGCCATGATGAGACGGTCCAGATTCACACTGATTGACAGAGGGTTTCCCCACCAGGTCCTCTCACAGGACTCCAGGCATTTTCACAACTTGACCACACAAAAGAACTCCCAGTCTGCTCCTGCCTTTCCCAAGACAAGTACAGGAATGCCCTTCTCTGCAGTCCTTTCATAAGATTGTGTCTGTACAAACACAGATGTCTACAAAGCAATTTTTATCAACTTTGCATTGAATATTCCAAAGAACAGCAGTGATCTCAACACTCCATCCATTGTCTCAATGGATGGGAAAAGCTACCCATGAGAGACCATAAAGGAGAAGAAAAAACAAAAACAACAAATATATGTTTATTAAACTCTTCAACAGCAACACAAAATACTTGTACTGGAGAGAAAATATATATTTTAAACCACAAGGCACGTTAAGTAAAAATGCGTAATCAACCTTAATTAGATTCCTTCATCAGCTGACAATGTAAATGGATGGAAACTACTACTCAAATCTTCAAACGTTAATTTTACATGCAAGTGGCCTCCAACAAATGATAAAGCAATATTTCCGTGTGAGTGTGAGAGATGGCACTGAATTCTGGCCCATTAAAAAGGAGTCAGATTCCACTAGTCCTTGCTTGGTTTAACTGCCAAGCTTTTAGGGAGCTATTTCATAAAAGCGGGACTCGCCCTGATAAATTAGTGAACAGTGCGAATGTCGAAAATCGCCTGCACTCAATGAAGCCCTAGAGCACTTCGGAGCCAGACTTCAAAAAATGACTCCTTAAAAAGGATTACGTTGTGACAATGGTATCGTTAAAAAAAAAAATAATAAGGATGACGGTGATAATAACTGGGCAGGAACCACTGCTGCTGCCTGCCTCCTATGTAAGTTGCCCGGCTGAAGGTGGTTAAGTTAAAGCCAGTTCTCCCCTATTGGAGGGGCGCCCTGGCAGCGGCGGAGAGCCACCCGGCTTCCAGCTCCCTGTGGGCTTGACGGGACTAGGACTGGGGCTGGGATTGGCTTCCACGAAGCCCCGGGTGGCTCATCGAGGCGCTCTAGCTGTCCCTCGCCACCTTCCTCCAACACAGACCCCAAGTGAGAAATGCAACTCCCGGAGCACAATGACAAGAAAGCACACAAAAGGAGCGAGGCAGCCGCTCCCATCCTTACCTTTGACTTGACTTTCATACTCGGCTATGATCTCTTTGTCCTTTTTGAATCTGCTCGGAGTGGACATTATCCAGCTGTTCTGGGTTTGCTTTCAGTGGGCAAGTTCTGTTAGGGGGTCACCGACCAGTCTCCTCGGAGAGGCAGAGAGTTGTACTCCCACACGCCGGGAACCCAGAGGCAGCACCGACAGGAGGGAAAGGGGGAGGGAGAGGAGGAGGAGGAGGAAAAAAAGGAGCGAGCCGAGGACTAGATTAACCCGGGCGCTGGCACCATACTCTCCGGATCGAGCTGCCGTCGGTGATGCGGAGGGGAGCCCAGGGTTCGGGGCCGGAGAGGCCCGGCGCGCCGGCAAACTCCAGCAGGCGAATGGTGGGGGGCGTCTCCCTGCCCACCCCACCCGGAGCCCGGCCACTTCCTCTACGACCGCTGGGCGTACGCGGGGATCGCGCCGGCGCTCCGCACCATTGTTAGCAACCCGCACGGGGCGCGCGGGGCAGGGCCAGCCGGGGAGGGCGGGCGCCGCGACTCTCCCTTCCTGCTCCAGCCGCCGGCTCCGGCGCTCGGGGGTCCCGCCCGGGCTGGGGATGCTACTGCCGCTCCTCCGTCGGCACACACGGTTGCTACTGCCCCGGGCAGGCAAGAGGAATCGCGATCCTAAAGCAAGTCCCGGGCGCCGGCCGCAAGGGCGGCTGCCGCACCGTAAGAACGCGTCCTGGGCACAGCCCCGGCGGACTTTAGGTCTCCACCGCCGGCGCCTGGCGGGGCCTCTGCCTCCTGGGCCACCGTGCGCCGAGGCTGCCTCTTTCTCCCCCGACCCCCTTTCCGCTACTGCCCCCAGGAGGCCGCCGGCGACAGACACACTCGCACACGCACCCGGAGGAGCCGCGCCCCCGGCGGCCGCAAAGTTGCCGGCACGTTCACGGCCCGCGGCTCCCCGGCACCTGGGGAGCGAGCTACGGGCGGCAGCGGCCGAGGCGGCCGCGCGGGGCTCGGCGAGGCGGGGCAGGGCTCGCGGGAGGGGTCGGCTCAGCAGCGCGTTCCCTTCTCCGCCCTCGCCCCCGCCCGGCGCGGTGAGGAAGCGCCGCGCTCGTCCGGGAAGATGGACGCCTCTTGTGGCCAACCGCAGCCCGGCCCTGCGCGCCGAGCCCGGCGGCCGTGGGCAACGCCCCCAGCGCCTCCCGGAGCTGCGCAGCCCCAGCAGCTGGGAAACCCCTCCCGACCCGGCGGTCTGTCTTTGGCCGAGGATGAGTGCTGTGGTGGGGCTCTTTGCAGTGTCCAGTGGGGAAATCCAGACTTTGGATGTCTCCATGGAAGAAAAGGATGTCACGCCAAGATGTCACTCCAAACCCCAGAAGGAACACTGGAGACTGAATTGTGAACGTCTTGGCTGTTAAGAATCAAAGAAGAGCGAAGCTCTTTGATCAGGCAGAGAAAAATACCCATCTTGAACACCATTATTCTCCCCATCCTAGAAGCAGCTGGAGGTGCCTAGGATGGCGGGAAAGGCGTGGTGGGGAAACAGGTCACACTTAGGATGTCACCAGGTTTTGACGGACACATTTAGCGTTTGGGACCTTCCTTCTCCAATCTTATGGGCCTGATTTACCAAAGTGATTTGTCCAAAGGCGTGTCCAGTATCAAATGTTTTCCCTGCTAGATCTAAAGAAGAGTAGGGACTTCGAGACTTTAATCATTCATTCATGTATCCAGTGATAAAATTCCTTACTGCGAACCAAACACCAAGTAAAAGCTAAGGATTCAGAGAGTAGAACCCTGCCCTAAAGGATCTCACGGTCTATTGTTGTACAAAGTAATTACAGGCGGTACTGGGATGCTATAAGAGAGCTACTGTCGGCTTTGGGAGCCCTGAAGAAAGAAAAGTGGACTGCGTAAGAGGTTTGGGTAGAAACGCTTCCCACAGAAGCGGTATTTGAACTGCATTTAAAGGGTGAGTAGTAAGTAGTTTGCCACCTTAGAGAGGGAAAGTGTTGCATTCCACGGAGAAGAAGGAGAATCCTACTCTGGGAGAATTGCAAGTGAGTTACAGGATGCCCTCCTCTAAAATACCAGATCTCTGATAGGAGGTGAAAAATATTTTAAAAATTTAAATATATGTGTGTTTCAAGCGGTAGTGTGTGCACATTGTTTTTAATTATATGGCCTTTTAAAATTTAATTGTTAAGTAAATCTTACTTTATAACGACAGAATAGAATGTACAGAAAAAATGTAAAAAATATGTTTGTTTCCATTTTGCCACACAGGAGGTTAACTATGGAATCGCAGACTGCCCTAATTTCACATGGGGCTGTCTTATGTAAGAGTGTAGCGTGAAGAGCCAGGATACTCCAAAGCAGAGGCTGAGAAGGAAGGTCAGGGCCAACTGGGAGAGGCCTCCTGTGCTGAGCTCTAGGACACAGTTCTGCAGACAGCAGGGAGCCTTTTAAGTAGAGAAGGGTCATGATCACATACATGTTTTATAAAGATAACTGTTGGCAGCATGGAAGGATGAGTTGGCTATGGGGGCGGAGAGACCAGAGGCAAGCAGCACACTCTGGCGATAATTGTAGTCAAATCTAAATGTGATTCATGTCATCCATCCACGGTGCTACTGGGATTTATTTCATATTTGTACTTGGGAAATACAACTTGGTGCAGAGAATGCAGCCCATGGGAATGAATTGTTGGCTGAGTTTAGACCTAAAGCACTGTGGTAGTTACAAGCCCCAAAGACAGGGTTCTCAGAGGTGAATCATATCTCTGCTGCTTCCTAAGTGAGCTGATAAAAATTACTGCATCTCTTGGGGCCTCAGTCTCCTTATCTGTAAAATGGGTTAATGCCTAGTTCCTGGGAATGTTATAAGCACTTACTGAGATAATCCTTAAAAATTACAAGAACACCAGATCTTTGTACCTACTCAGTTATCATTGTTACTGTTATCTCAGTTTTAATCTTTGAGAGAAAGCTATTTAAAAATTGGAGACAGTATCTTAATCATCTTTGATCTTAGCATAGTGCCCAATAAACTGTCAATAAACTTTTTTTTTGAATGTTAATGTCTTAATGTTAGTAAGCCACCATTTTATTGTTGTAGAAGTTTGGGTCCCAAATAAAACAAAGCATTTTGCATACATTCTTATAAGAACCCTACAAGGTGAATACTATTGTCCTCGTTTTACAGAGAGAATCTGGAAAGTTCAGTAAATGTGTAAAGGCCTGGCTGGGCCAGAATTCCAGCTCATATCTACTTGCCTCCAAATTGGGTTTTCCCAGTTTGCCATTCTTCTGCCTACGAACTTATTCCTTTAAACTTGCGAAGCAGGATCACATACAGTGAACTGTGTATGACTGATCGATGGTTTTCTCTTGGTCGCTTTCTTCTGATCCAGCCAATCAGTGTGATTCACAAGTCAGTTCTTCTTTTCATAGTTTTATCTCTTCAGGTTCTCCTTATCTTTCCCATATTTTGCCTCACAAAGCTTATATGGAGAATGCCTATGCCTTAAAATCCAGAAAGCGCCCTAGGGTCAGTCCAATTTGGGAGACAGTCAACTCTGAGTCTAATTCTGTGACTTTGCTCCCCCTTGTGGTAGCTGTTTTCTTAGCTATACAACAGGGATGGCTGTGCTTTGCCCCCTAAAACCTACCCCTCCCCTGCCACACTCTCATTCCTTAGGGGCAAGTGGTGAGAAATTTGGAGCGCCTGAAAGTGGGATCCATTCTACAGATTAATCCACTCCATTATCTAATATTTTCCTTTTAGGAGCACTCCAAACTTCCAGAAGTAGAAGTTGATTCATTATCTGATCATAAACCCTGGGAGTAGGTAGGAGAACGTACCTGGCTCCTTGCAGCCACAAAATAAATCATGCACCTTACTGCAGCATCACTTTGTCCTAGTGGTAAATAATTTAAGTCACTTAAAAAGTTAAATACAAACACATTAAGGACTCAATGCCAAATTCACACAATTTTTTTAGTTATAGTTTTAGTGTCTAAGAATTTCATGTCTGAGGTGGACCAGTCTGCTACTCCTCTTCATATAAGGAAAACGTTCTCCTCTGCCCGTTGGGATGAAAAAGTTGATGAAGCCCTGCCAATATCCTCGGTTTTATTCTTGGATCCAGCCTGAGTATCAGAACACCAACTGTTGTGCATGCATATCTTATATTGTCTTGACTCTGGACTCTTTAGCTTCTCAAATTGCTTGCAGTAGTGCTTTCCATGGACTGCATTTTGGTATTGTGCCTTGGGGCAGAGTTTTATAAAGTATGAGCTTACCACTGATCACCTACATCAGAATCACCTTGGGAGTCTGTTTGGAATTCAGACACATGGGAGCTCTTCTACACTTAAAGCCACACTTCTTGACTTCAATGTGCATACAAATCACCTGAGAATCTTGTTAAAATACGGTTCTGATGCCTTCTGGAGTGACACCTGAGATCCTGCACGTCTAATAAGCTCCTAAGCCATGCCAATAATTTTGTCATAAAGACCATACTTGGAGGAGCACAGGCCCATAAGGTCCAAATTTTGGCTGAGGGGAAAGTCCTCCGGTGATTCTTATGCTTGAGAATCTTTGCCCAAGGCTCAAGGGCTATTTAAAAAAAAGAGCATCCTTATAAAAGATTTGCTACATTTACTCAAGTGATGCCGATGACATTAAGATTTTTTTTCAATTTAATGTATCTCTAAGAAACTGGACTGTTTTCACCTTCAAGATAATAAAACGTTTAACTTCTTCATCTGTAAAATGGGGATGGATAATAATTTCCCTAATAGGTTTGTGGGTTTCATAGGGATTAAATGCAAAACGTACATAAAGCACTTAGCACCAAGCTAGGCACATAGTAAGTGCTACATAAATGTTGCTTGTCCTTGTCATTGCCATTATTGGTTTGGTGCAGAAAGTTAACTTCCAAGTTTATACCAAACTGTTGCAATTGTGGAGGACCTTATAGTGTGTTCATCTGTGTCTTATTTACCTCCCTGTTTAAACCTCCTATGTTAATTGGGAATTTCTTTGTTCTTAATGGGCTTGTTTTGTAGTTTATTGGTTTACTGTGTGTCTGTATTTCTAATACACTACCTCAAATCTTTTATAGAATGATTTCTATAGTCTATTCAGTTCTAATCAACAAATATTTATTGTCTCTTAAGCTGAACCATATGACAATGCGGATATTTGACCATTTTTGACATAATAAATGGCAATGCCGTATGACTCAACCCAATACTATCAGCTCACACTCTGCAATTCGCGTAAACAAAATTCAATAATAAAAACCCACTTCCGAATATCCAAGTGAAGGCTCTGTTGAACTCTGCCCAGATCTAGGGAAATCCCATTCACTCATAGGCTGGATTAGTCCAGTGCAGTCTGCCAGGTACTCAATCAAGAAATATTAACCACTGTCAGTAAAAGAAACTTGGCCCATAATTTAACAGCAGCTTGTGGAAATGGACCATATAAATAGCCATTTTCCCTTTTCTGGCAACAGAGTAGTAAAGACAAGCTGTTAAAAGATCTTGCCAATTTCATTCCGATGCACTTTCCCTGGCAGGGAAGAGGGTAGAATGTTACAATAAAGATGAGTTTAGATGAGGCCCTGGAGGGGTCAATGCAAGAGATACTAAGGACAGGAGGAGAGAAAGGATGGAAAAGGAAGAGGTAAAGACACTAGTCACAGGGGAGAGAAGCTGCAAAAGAGAACAATAAAATGAATGATTCTTCTAAAATGTTCATTTGTATAATTTAGCTCCCCTCCCCTCCAAAAAAATTCTTCTCCAGTTTTCAAGAAAACTAAAGCTAAAATAAATCGGGGCTTTTAAATGTCTGTAATTTTCTTTGAATAAAACTGCTTTATAATATTTTTAACCATCTGCTCAAAATCACGTTTCCATTTTGCACAAATCGTTAAAATAGAATTTGCTTTGTTTAATCTCATATTCATAACTTCCAAACACCCACAGATAACAGTCTTCTCATCAGAGTTACTATTTTCTGCTTTGAAATCCTACTACGACTTCCCATGTGGCTGCTGCACAATATAAGCAGAATATGAATATTCAATGAGCCCATTCTGATGAAAGTATTAAATGCCATCACTTAGACAAAAAAAAAAAAAAAAGGTATTGTTACTCAGAGGAAAACAGCCAAAGTTAGGCGAGAAATGGCAGCTTCAATTCAGTTGTCAGAATCGGAGATGGATTAATATGTAGAGCAAATGCTCATAAAAAGGTTGACTGTACCAAGAAACACATGCATCTCTGATGCTTATATTTTAGGAAATGAACGATAGGCTCCTCCCCTTCTTGCCATTATACTTTGGCAGCAGACATTTTAAGACTGCCTAATTTTGTCTCCTCTTCTACAGAGAAACAAGTCTGCATACAGTTATTCCTCATTTTAGATATAGATATGCTCCTGGTGAGTATACCAGGGAAGTGGAAGGTTGGTAAATGGAATCTTATTTAAATATAATGGAGACACTTGCTATTTAAAAGAATCTCAAGGGATAGCCTTTTGTAAATCAAAGAACATTTTTGGAAAACAATTATCATCTGCTCTAATTTTTTAATATAAAATTGAATTTTTCTGTAGTAGGTCTTTCTTTAAAGCAGTGGGTCTCAAACCAATTGGAACCAGTGTTGCCTTTAAATTTTTAAAAATTTATTTATTTTTTGAGCAGTTTTAGGGTCACAGAGGGCAGAAAGCACAGAGAGCACCGGTGTACTCCCTCACCCCTGCCACTTCCCCTTTATTAACACTTCCCTTATTATTAACATTTTGCATTTGTGTGGTACCTTTGTTACCACTGACTAGCCAATATTGATATATTATTATTCGCTAAAATCCATAGTTCACGTTAGAGTTCACTCTTTGTGTTGTACATTCCATGGGTTTTGACAAATGTATAATGACTGCATTTACTCATATAGTAGCATACAGAATAGTTTTACTACCCTAATTGTCTCTTTTTTATAATAAATATTTTTGTAACACCTCACTTAACTATCCTAAAAGAAAATGTATAGAAAATAAAATTTACCCGCACTCATATTTTTCTTTATGCAGTCAATATATTATCCTACCTGTAAAATGAAGGAGAAATAAAAACAAAGTAAATCATGATGAAGTGATATAAATTTCAATATGTAAATACTTGGCCCCAACTACACGAGAGGGATTGAAGTAGTCAGATAAATTTAGATATAAGAGAAGTAATAAGACCAGAAGATATTCCATACAAGATGTACAAACTTTACATGTCAATTATATCTCAATAAAGCTGGGAAAAAAGAAAAAAAAAGATGTACAAGTCAATGAATACAAGTCAAAAGTATGCATGAATGTTAGAATAAAAACTAGCATACTCTAT